>NC_084743.1:34254648-34909648 GCF_033978785.1 Entelurus aequoreus
AACACAAAGCAACACTCGTTTCATTCACAATTACCCAAAATCCATCTAAAACTATTTCGCCCTCACTTTCACGGCTTCTCTCGCCGCCCTCTGACCAAGAAGCGCTGAGTCGTAGTTTCTCTAACTCAATGGCGGTCCAAACCTTTTCCACCGAGCTGACAAATCAAAGGATGCGTCAGGGGTGGGGCGTGTTGATACAGGGTACCTACGTTTTTGTGAGTTATCCATTACAAAAGGGCAGACGGCAAAAAACAAATTTTTCCCGTGAGTAAAAATCCAATTATTGTGTTATAGAGTTGCAAAAATACAAACACAAAACACATTGTATAGCCATTCAGACACCACCTTTGAACTTTGCTACTAGTTCTTTCCTGAAATCAATCATTTTGTCACCTTCTTTTTTAAAGTGCGGTTAGCCGCCACTTTTATTGGCCCCATGGTGATAGTATGCATTAAAAAAAAGTAAAGACTGGTAGGGATGGGAATTGATAAGATTTTCCCGGTTCCGATCGCACTTTCAATTCTGCTTCACGGTTTGGTTCAGGCTCAGATGTGCCCCGGTATCCAAGCAAGGACAGTGGACAGACAGGAGATGTTCCATCCATCCATCCATCCATTTTTTTCCGCTTATCCGAGGTCGGGTCGCGGGGCAGCAGCCTAAGCAGAGAAGCCCAGACTTCCCTCTCCCCATCCACTTTGTCCAGGTCCTCTCAGGGGATCCCGAGGCGTTCCCAGGCCAGCCGAGAGACATAGTCTTCCCAACGTGTCCTGGGTCTTCCCTGTGACCTCCTACCAGTCGGACGTGCCCTAAACACCTCCCTAGGGAGGCGTTTGGGTGGCATCCTGACCAGATGCCTGAACCACCTCATCTGGCTCCTCTCGATGTGGAGGAGCAGCGGCTTTACTTTGAGCCCCTTCCGAATGGTAAATGTAAATTGTAAATGGGTTATACTTGTATAGCGCTTTTCTACCTTCAAGGTACTCAAAGCGCTTTGACAGTATTTCCACATTCACCCATTCACACACACATTCAAACACTGATGGCGGGAGCTGCCATGCAAGGCCCTAACCACGACCCATCAGGAGCAAGGGTGAAGTGTCTTGCTCAAGGACACAACGGACGTGACTAGGTTGGTAGAATGTGGGGATTAAACCAGGAACCCACAGGTTGTTGGCACGACCACTCTCCCACCCGTGCCACGCCGTCCCCTATGACGTCCCCTTGCCAAATGACAGAGCTTCTCACCCTATCTCAAAGGGAGAGACCTGCCACTCTGCGGAGGAAACTAATTTTGGCCGCTTTTACCTGCGATCTTGACCTTTCGGTAATAACCCAAAGCTCATAACCATAGGTGAGGATGAGAACGTAGATCGACCGGTAAATTGAGAGTTCTGCCTTCCAGCTCAGCTCCTTCTTCACCACAGCGGATCGAAACAGCTTCCGTATTACTGAAGACGGCGCACTGATCCGCCTGTCGATCTTACGATCCACTCTTCCCTCGTACTTCAACTCCTCTAAATGGGGCAAGATCTCTTCCCCAACTCGGAGAAGGCACTCCACCCTTTTCCGGGCGAGAACCATGGACTTGGAGGTGCTGATTTTCATCCAAGTCGCTTCACACTCGGCTGCGAACTGATCCAGTGAAAGCTGAAGATCCTGTCCAGATGAAGCCATCAGGACCACATCGTCTGCAAAAAGCAGAGACCTAATCCTGCAGCCACCAAACCGGATGCCCTCAACGCCCTGACTGCGCAAAGAAATTATGTCCATAAAAGTTATGAACAGAATCGGTGACAAAGGGCAGCCTTGGCGAAGCCCAACCCTCACTGGAAACGGGTCTGACTTGCTGCCAGCAATGTGGACCAAGCTCTGACACTGATCATACAGAGAGCAGACAGGGGATGTGAAACTACAAAATAGATGTACTGGACAGGAACTAAAACGCCACACAAACGGAAAAAAATTAAACAAGTCCAAACCAGTCACAAGGGTGTGACGGAACCAAGCGTCTTTTCAGGTCTTTTATGCCATTTCTGGGTTTAAATCGGCTGTCAAAATTGACCAACTTCTCAGTTTACGTCCTTATACTTTGCAGGTGAGAGGTTTAATTTATTCTTTAGAATAAACTTTCACAAGCTCCGACGTGAGGAAGCAGCTCACCAGCTGATGACGTCAATACAGCAGCATAAAGAATATATCTCTATGTGATAATCCATCCATCCATTTTCTACCGTTTGTCCCTTTTGGGGTTATGGGGGGGTGCTGGAGCCTATCTCAGCTGTGATAATGCGCCGCTAAATAATGGTCCTTAACGTTAGCCCTTATAATTAAAATATTGCTAATACTTAGTTAATATTCAGGTCACGGTAAATGGAGAAATGTTGGATGTTTTCAAATAGTTATTTAGAGGGATTTATGGGCGGAATAGAGGACCTCCCATTGACTCCATTATAAGTGGACTTTTATGTAGTTGTATTTACGAGTTAGAATGCATTAAAAAAAAATACATTGTTTTCTTGTCTCTCATAAAGATTTTATATTATTGACAAAATTCCAAACAAAGTGCAGTTCAGGTTTTCAGGTTTAATTTATTCGTACAATTAAACATTTAACACAATAGGAGAGGACATTTTATTATACATATAATCTGAAATGGAATAAGCAGAAGCCAAAGCTAATTAATTCTCCTGCTGGCCCCACTATGGACTGGACTCTCACACTATTAACTAGATCCACTCGACGTCCATTGATTGATTGATTGATTGAATTACACCAATTTCAAGTGTACATTAAAAAATAGCAGCTTTTATAATTAGGTGCAAACATGACTGGCAGTTTTAGTTAGTTAGTTAATTAGTTACTTACCTGCAGTACATCACTGACATCGCCGCCAATGCTGCTCGCAGTTATTCGCTTCCGGTTCGGGCGGGATGAAAAACGCGTCATTCATTCGAAGTTTTCACATTCTGTGTGTGCTAATGTTTCTACTAGTATTCTCTTTAATTAAATATCCACTTTGCAAGTATTGCAAGTTGTCCTGTTCTCATCCTTTCTCGTGAGTAACTCTCATCTTTTTTGCCGCTTCCACACGGTGCGTGGTGATGTCACGCGTGTCCACAGGCATGGATAAGAAATTAATTAACAAAACTGGCAAATGATTACCAGGAACCAAAACATCGGGAAGAAAGAAACAGTTTTCAATTCCTATCCCTAAAAACTGAGTCAGCAACGCATGGATTATTTGTTTCGACACTCCATTGAGTGGAATGATACATGGCCAAACAAACTACTTTCTTATGCGCAATGTTTGGCCGTATGATAACTGAGTCAGCATACGAGAACAGGGACAATGTTTTGGCCAACATTTTGGTCAAAATCCAAATCATTAAAAAACTGGTGCAAAATGTTTATGAATTTTTTTTGAAAAAAAAAATCCTACGAAAACTCGGGCAAAATGTTTTTTGAAAAATGATGTCAAAAAAACAAATTATACAAAAACTGGGGCATAAAATTTTGTCAAAAAAAAAAAGAAAACCCAGGAAAAATGTTTTTTATTCATTTATTTTTGTTGAAAAACTGAATTATATGAAACATATTTTGACAAAAAATAAGGGGGTCAGCCCCATCATTGGCGTCTGCAAGCTGAAAGGGATATCTGGCTTTGGATAGACTAGTGGTTCTCAAACTTGTTTCACCAAGTAACACCTCAGAAATAACTTGGCTCTCCAAGTACCACCATAATAACCAACATTAAAACACAGTAGCTTAGAAGGCCTAGGTATTCATTAAAACAAGGCAGGGGTTCTATTTAACAAGTCTATTTAATATTTTTGGCCACTGTAACATTACACACAGTTTGAACAGTAACATTGTGTTTGAATACAGGAAAACAAAACACTGTACTTTATTCAAGTGATTCTTTGGCGGACCACTAGAGTTCCACAGTTTGAGAATCACTGGGATAGACGACCACAAAGAGCTACTGGAATGGCCCGTTGTTCCTGTGATTTCTTATATCTCAAATATTTTCTGTTACAATCTAAGTCTGAGCACGAACTGATGAAGCCTACTCGGATGAGCGGCGAAACGTCTTCCGAGACAAACCAAACAGTCCAGTTGCGAACGATTGAACGCCCCGAGATGACAACGACCTGGATGAATGAGAACCTTCATAGGTATGAAAATACTGCAATCTATTGTCCTTTATTTATGTTTAGTTCTGCTCTCAAACGCAACTAATATAGTAGAGAATAATCTCTATTGCATCACAGAAAGTTTCTCCAACAAAGCAAATGTTCAAACAAACATTTTACAAAGTGATTGCTGTAGACACACACAAGCATGTTCCAATTGTATTCCACAAGATGATGAAAGTTATATTTTTAAGAGCATTTTTTTAAAATTTTTCACTGACTTTATTATCTTTATGAACTACTTTTTACGGGACTCTCTGAAAGCTCTTTTCTATCTCTCTATTTGACAGACTGGAACACCCAAGAACAGAGTAGCAGTATGGCATTTTCTGCTCAAACTCTCCACTCACTCTCACTTGTTTTAATGCTACGCTCAAGTTGTTTGACCATTGTTTGAATTAAGCTGCAAAAAAGAAAAACACATGCAACCCAGCAATACAGCGTGTGTAAATTACAATGGTCCTTGTTCTCCTGTTGAAAAGGTAGACAATGATGTTGTGTCCCTAGTGGGAGTCAAATGTGTGATGAATCGTGCAGGCATTGAACCAGCAGAAAACTAATTACACGGAGATGCTTAATAAGCAATCAAACAACTTCATGAAGTTCATTAAAGTATTTATGGACTCCACCAATGAACGGATTAATGGCTTACAGTAAATAAGCAGGTTAAATAATGTAGGCACCACATTCAATATACACAGCAAAATGTTGATGAGATCATATCCAAAGTTTCCAAAATCTCAATTGATCATAACACATTGGAGATGGACTTTTCTCCCTGGAAACTGAACCTGAATATTTTTGAAAACCAGTCTAAAAGGAATAATCAAATTTTAGATGGAATTACAGAAGTTTTACCCTTAAAATTACATCAAAAAAATGTAATCTTGATTAAGAAACCACTGACATTGAAAGAGCTCATTGTGCTGGAAAGACAAACAATATAGAAGATTGATGTCGCACAGGACCAAATATAGTAAAGTTTGCATAGAATGAAGATGGGAGCTGGTATGGAAAACATGAAAAGTGCTGAGAAACACGGCTCCAGGGGTGTACATTTAAGAGGACTTTTTTGAGACTGTAAAGCATAAAAGAAGAGAGTTTTACCTAAAATGAAAGGAGCTCGTGTAAGAGAGTAAATAGTTTATTTCATATATGACCGGGGAACAGGGAAAGGAGAGAGCAAAACTGGAATACTGAACCAGCATCGTCCACCCCCAAAAGTTCAACCAGAGAGTAGCATGAGTCTAGTGTGTCCTTGTTTTTAAAAGTATTACATTTACACAGATGCCTAGAGAGCGCCACATTTCCAATGTATTTACACAGACTATATCGCCCTCTTACTGTTTCTCGTATATAATGACATAATTACATACATATGCAACACATGCACACGCGTTTGTCTTAGGTGTTTTTAGCTAATGATAGCAATTTGGATAGCTAGCGTTAGCTTTCATTAAATGTATATTCTATCATAACAACAACATGACTGCAAATTCTTTGTTGCTTCTCCTGGACTGCTTTTTGTATGTCGGTTTATAAACTTATCAATTGATCAAAAAGATATGGAACTGAAAACCTTTTCATCCATCCATCCATCCATTTTCTACCACTTGTCCCTTTTGGGGTCGCGGGGGGTGCTGGAGCCTATCTCAGCTGCATTCGGGCGGAAGGCGGGGTACACCCTGGACAAGTCGCCACCTCATCACAGGGCCAACACAGATAGACAGACAACATTCACACTCACATTCACACACTAGGGCCAATTCTTTCATATGAATATGAAAATTATAACTATAAACGTGTAGAATTGAAGAACGATATTGATCCTGATACAATTTTTATTTCCACGCATCAGGAATTATTGTTTGTGTCAGACAAAGGATCAAAATAATTGCAACATCACAGCCGACAATAAACTGTCAATTGTTCATTTCAATAGCAGAAGCTTGTATGCAAATTACAAAAGCATAAAGTATGTTTTGGAACAATTTAAGGAATCCTTCAAGGTGATTGCTATCTCAGAGTCACGGTTAGACGTTAAAAAAGAAATGCATTTTGAATTGGAAGGATATGAACTGAACTACGTTAACAGAAACAACAAGAGTGGAGGAGGTATATCTGTATATGTGGCAACAAAACTGAACTACAAAGTGGTAAAAAACATGACATTTGCTATTGACAATATTCTAGAACAGGGGTCCCCAAACTTTTTGTCTCGGGGGCCGCATTGGATTAAAGAAATTTGGCCGGGGGCTGGGCTGTATATATATATATATATATATATATATATATATATATATATATATATATATATATATATATATATATATATATATATATATATATATATATATATATATATATATGTGTGTGTGTATATATATATATATATATATATATATATATATATATATATATATATATATATATATATATATATATATATATATACACACACACATATATATATATATATATATATATATATATATGTGTGTGTGTATATATATATATATATATATATATATATATATATATATATATATGTGTGTGTGTATATATATATATATATATATATATATATATATATATATATATATATATATATATATATATATATATATATATATATATATATATATATATATATATATATGTATATATATATATATATATATTCCAAGCCCGATGATTTCACATTATCGATGGGAAAATGCATTTTTAGACAATATGATTTGCCTGAGTGGCTAGGAGACACCGAGCGGTAGCAAATGGATTACAAAGGACAGATTTTTAAAAATGATAATAAAAAAAAATTAAAAAATGTAATAGTAATTTTTCTTTTTTTTTTTTTAAACTTGGGACTTCCCGCGGGCCGAATTTTGGACGCTGGTGGGCCGGATCGGCCCGCGGGCCGTAGTTTGGGGACCCCTGTTCTAGAATGTATAACCATTGAAATCTGTCAAGAAAAGAGCAAACATTTATTGGTCAGCTGTATATATAGAACACTTAAGTCAAGTATTAAAATGTTTGAGGACTGGATTAAGGCAACTTTCATTGATACCAGTCATATCTAAATAATGCAATGTCTGCATGAGTTTATAACGCAAAATTACAAGACCAAGCAGAATGACAGGACACTGTGCCACGCTCATTAAAAATATATTGAATAACAATTTTGGCAATTATACTACAAGTGGTCTGTTAATTAGTGACATCAGTGACCAGGGGCCGTATTTATCAAGCGTCTTAGAGTGCCATTTTACACTTAAAGGCCTACTGAAATGAATTTTTTTTATTTAAACGGGAAAAGCAGATCCATTCTATGTGTCATACTTGATCATTTCGCGATATTGCCATATTTTTGCTGAAAGGATTTAGTAGAGAAAATCGACGATAAAGTTCGCAACTTTTGCTCACTGATAAAAAAAAGCCTTGCCTGTACCGGAAGTAGCGTGACGTCACAGGAGCTAGTATTCCTCACAATTCCCCGTTGCTTACAATGGAGCGAGAGATTCGGAGCGACAAAGCGACGATTACCCCATTAATTTGAGCGAGGATGAAAGATTCGTAGATGAGGAACGTTACAGTGAAGGACTAGAGAGGCAGTGATGGACGTATCTTTTTTCGCTCTGACCGTAATTTAGGTACAAGCTGGCTCATTGGATTCCACACTCTCTCCTTTTTCTATTGTGGATCACAGATTTGTATTTTAAACCACCTCGGATACTATATCCTCTTGAAAATGAGAGTCGAGCACGCGAAATGGACATTTAAAGTGACTTTTATCTCCACGACAATACATCGGTGACACACTTAGCTACTGAGCTAACGTGATAGCATCGTTCTCAAATGAAGATAGAAACAAAAGAAATAAACCCCTGACTGGAAGGATAGACAGAAGATCAACAATACTATTAAACCATGTACATGTAACTACACGGTTAAAAATGTTCAGCCTGGTAAGGCTTAACAATGCTGTTGCTAACGACGCTAAGGCTAATTTAGCAACTTAGCAACCGGACCTCACAGAACTATGATAAAAACATTAGCGCTCCACCTACGCCAGCCAGCCCTCATCTTCCCATCAACAGCCGTGCTCACCTGCGTTCCAGCGATCGACGGCGCGACGAAGGACTTCATCCGTGGGTTTGGCGGCAAGCATCGGCTAGGCGTTTGCTAAGTCCTTGTTGTGTTGCTGTAAGTATTGTACTTAGCCGCTAATACACCGATCGATCCCACCTACAACGTTCTTCTTTGCAGCCTCCATTGTTCATTAAAGAAATTGCAAAAGATTCACCAACACAGATGTCCAGAATACTGTGGAATTTTGTCGAAGAAAACAAGAGGTTTTTGTATCGGGTCGATGGGGTCCAACCACTTCCGTGGATTTTGTGACGTCACGCGCATAAATCATATCCAAAGGAGTTTTTCAACCGGAAGTGTGGCGGGAATTTTAAAATTGCACTTTATAAGTTAACCCGGCCGTATTGGCATGTGTTTCAAGGTTAAGATTTTATCATTGATATATAAACTATCAGACTGCGTGGTCGGTAGTAGTGGGTTTCAGTAGGACTTTAAGTCCTGAGAATTTGCGAAATGTAGTCCTAGTCTCAAACTTAAGAATAAAAGCTATTTATCAACTTTCTTAAGTCTAACAATCACTTCTACTCTCCACGATATTTAAGAGACCTTCAGAGGTGTCCTAAGTGGTTAGGAGTTGCCAGGGGGGATGGCACTGAGGCGAGAGAGACGTGTGCGAACGTTCAGGGAGCGGAAGGATGTCCTGGCTTTGTTTGATGACGAGCAGCTGATCAAACTGTATCGTTTAGACAGAACGGGTATTATTTTAGTCACAGATTTAATAAGGGGCGTCTCCTCTCGCCAGTTTGGTTTTCTTTTCGATTCTATGTTGATTTCTGCATGTGGCTGCAGTGGGCTAGTATATTTAGAGCCACCCACACCAGTTTCAAATTAGTTGCCTAATTAATGAATTGGAAAGAAAAGGAAACATTTATTTTTTATTCATTGCCAATATTGTTTGTTTGTTTTGTATTATTTTGTAGTTTATTGTCAAAATATACACTCCCATTGTCCACTTAAATATTTCTAAGATATTTCTTTATTCTTAGACAACGGATTCCGTTCCGTGATTGGTCATTTCTATGGACACAGAAATGACGTCACCTAAAATTCCGTTTACGGCACATAGTAATGTCGTAATTCAGCTCTGAGTGTGACACTTAAGATTCAGTCCTACACTTCGCTGAAAGTGTGAGTAAGACGCTTGATAACTAACTTTTAAGTGCAGCTTTCAGCAAATAATTTCTTTACTCATAAGTCAACTCTTAGTAGACTTCTTAGGAGTAATTCTAAGAAGCTTGATAAATACGGCCCCAGTTTTCACAATTTATGACGGAAACTAAGAAGAGGAACATGGATGACAAAATGATATTTTGTAGACTATGCACAGAGAAAAGTTTGATTGCTTTTATGAATGATGTAAGAGAACAAACCTGGGACCATGTATTCAGGGAAAATGATGTAGATGAGTGATGATCGTAGATGATCGTACTTTTATGATGCTTTATGACAAACATTCTCCATGTAAACAACTTGGTAAGAAGCAAATGAAGAACAATCAACACAGGGGATGACAAAAGAACTGGAAAATGCTTGTAACAAGAAAAATACATTATAAAGAATAGTCATTACACAAATAAGTATAAAGCGTATAACAAAACAAACTCACGAGCATCGTATAAACATGGAAACATATTTTAGTAAATTTTTAGATAGGAACAAAAACTACATGATAGCTACTTAGGGCATCCTAAATAGTATCAATTAAAATTGTGCTAAAAGGGATTACTGTACCCTTAATATTGTTTAGATGGAAATGTAAAAAATTACAATATGATCAAAGTACTTGGAACCTTTAGTAACTACTTCGTTCATACTGGACCATATTTGGAAAACATGATAGAAATTCCAGCTTGATGTTCCTCACAAACGTGAAAGAAGAGGAAATAATCAAAATTCTGAATAAATGTAAATCCAAAACTTTAATTGATTGTAATGGAATTAACATGGAAACTATAAAAAATGGTTATTAAAGATAATTCGGAACCTTTAACATATATCAATCAGCAACCTACCGTTTCAAAGAGGTAAAATTTCCAAACTAAATTAAAATTGCAAAAGTTTTACCAATTTATGAGACTGGAGACAAACACCAGTTTACAAACTATAAACCTGTTTCCTTACTTCCACAATTTTCTAAAATTGTTCAACAACAGATTTAACAAATTCATACTTAAAAATGGAATACTTAATCATAACCAATACGGCTACATAGCCAACATCTCATCTTTGACGGCATTAATCGAAATAACAGAATTGATTACCAATGCAATATATAGTCTAAATTTTTGTTGCAGACGATTTAAAAATTAAAACATAGATTTTATTCTCCTCTTGCTCCGGCAGACTTTTTTCCCTTCAGGAGCTTATTTAGCTCTGCGCCGTTCCGTTACTTACTCAGCGGCACACATAGCAAAACTTGGCTGCTGCTAAGGCTAACAAGACGTTTGTTCCAAAGAAAAGAAAAGTTTTGTCAGTACTTGGGTTTTGCGGCAACAAGCGTGGAACAAATGACTGCATGGTGTGAAGTTTGTTTCAAAAAGGCATCCGCACAACAAACTTATTCCAGCACCTAAAGGGACGTGGGGAAACATAATTTTTTAGATATGTACCTCGTATGCACGAGATAGTTTGTTGTGCGCACAAGAAACCCATCTATCCATCCGTTTTATACTGCTTGTCCCTTTTCAAGCACACAAGAAACTTTTGCGTGTGCACGAGATAGAGAACATTTTTAGGGGCTCCGTAGAAACCGAAGCCTCCAGCCGAGTGCGGGAAATTAAACTCTTTAAGAGGCGAACAAGACACAACAACAAACAAACTATGGGCTAAAAATCACGTTTCTACGGTGGAATCATTTACATCAGGTATGTGTGATGATGCCATGTATGAGGAGAAAGACGCACAATGCGTAGAGCGATCACTAAAGCAGTTGCTCTGCACACCACTAAGATGTGTGAAAGAAAAAGGCAGCGTTTACTTTATCTACTTACTGAAACAATTTATAGTACCCTCAATGTACTTCATTATTTATTTGGATACAATGTATAATAATACATCTTAATTATTACAATATCACAGAAGTATGTTATTCAAGACAGAAGTTTGCACTTTGTTGATCTCAATGTTGGAGATTGTTTATTTGCATACAAAATGTGCAATGCTACATTTTGTTAACAAAAATAGTTTATTCAAGTATGGCTTCCCAAGAGAAGCGTTCAATTTAAATCTTAGAAAATTATTGCATAAAAAATACAATTTATATCTGGTCTAAATAGAACATTCTACACATTAGAATTTTGCAAAGAGTAAGATGCAGTGTCATTACAAACTACTAGTTTTTGAGTAAATAAAAGAAAAAAAATATTTTGAAATATCTGTCATTTTTATTCAATGATTTCTTTAAAAAGTAGGGTTTGAAATGGTAAAAATCGTGTATTGAATTTTTGTGAAAAAATCTGGGATTTTTTTAATAGACGAATTAGAGTGGTATGGCATCAGAAGGTTGTTCTTGAAGCGGGTAAGAAGGTATTTAAAATAACCGATAAAAAGCAATACATTAAGCTAGGCGAACATACTGAAACTTTAAATATATCTTGCGGTGTTCCCCAAGGATCAATAATGGGACAAAAATGTTTTAATATCTATACAAACGACATTTGTAAAGTTACGGACTTGAATTTACTAATATTTGTAGACGACGCCACTGCGTTGTGTTCAGGAGCGAACACACAGAAGCTAATACAAATAATAACAGAAGAAATTAACAAATTAAAGAGATGGTTTGACTCAAACAGACTATCCTTGAATCTCAGTTGAACTAAAATAATGCTATTTGGTAAAAGCAGAAGATGAAGTCAAATAGAAATACAAATAGATGGTGTAGACCAGGGGTGTCCAAACTTTTTCCACGGAGGGCCGCATTCTGAAAAATCAAAGCAAGCGGGGGTCATTTTGATATTTTTTATTTTAAAAACCAATACAATATATGTATAAAAAATATACATTTAAGCCTCCACTCAGGCTTGATCCCGGGGACCCCAAAGGGTTTTGGTCAAACAAATATTAAAAATGTGTCATTATTCAGTATTATTATTTTTATTATTCTTCAAGTTTTAAATCTCTAGATCAACATTAGGTCTATCTGTCAATATAACGGTTTTAAAGATTTAAGTTGTATGCTTTTGTTGTCAAAGAAAACCCAGTTTTTTTATGGAAAAAATACAAAATAAGCAATATTTTCACTCAATAAAATTTTTAAGTGGAATATTTGAGATTATATAATAATTGGAGCCTTAAAAAGGTCAATAACTCATAACAACATTGATTTTAATTCATTATTATTTTTTGAGCAATGACACTTAAAAACAAATCACACTAAAATTATTGGGGATCCAAAAAATTATAGTGTTAAAAAATATATATATATATATTTTTTTCTGTTTTCTTTTAACACAATAATCTCAAGATCAACTTCAGATCCATCCGTCAATTGTACGTTTTATTGTTGTTTATGTTTTTCGTTTGTTCGTTTTAGGCCCTTCTTTATAAAAAACAGCTCAGTTTTTTATGTGGCAAACACAAAATATGCAACATTTTCCCCCAAAATATCTCAGATGTGATGTAATTGGAGCATTGAATAGGTCAATAATTCATAATGACATTGAAGAAAGAAACAGCCTGCATGGCAGCTTTGTGTTATTAGGGTATACATTGCGACATTTTCTTGTTACTTTTCACTTGTTTGCTCTTTTATACCACTTATCATGTTTTTAATTGTTTTCAATCGTATTTTTAAATGTGCCGTGGGGCCGTTAAAAAATTACCTGCGGGCCACAAATGGCCCCCGGGCCGCACTTTGGACACCCCTGGTGTAGACCAAGGGTCCCCGAACTCCGGCCCGCCAGCGTCCAAAACCTGGTCCCAAGTAAAAAAAAAAAAAAAAAGCATTATTTATTTTTTTTCAAATCTGTCCTTTCTAATTCATAATTTACCGCTTGTTACTCTCTTAACCCAATGTGGACTCCGAGTCAAAACGTTTGGGGACCCCTGGTGTAGACATTGCAAGGGTAAAAGAAAATACATTTTTAGGCATAACAATAAAAAATCTAATTAACTGGTAATTGCATGTAAAATAATATACAACATAAGGTAACGAGAAATACTTCAATTATGAATGAAGCTAAATATGTTCTGGACCAAAAATCACTTCATATTCTCTACTGCTGGCTATTGTTACCATATCTGAGTTATTGTGTAGAAATATGGAATATAAAAGTAACTACAAAAGTGCACTTCATTCACTAACCGTGTTACAAAAGTGGTCAGTTAGAATAATAGGCCTACATATTGTTGGATATCGACAACATTCAAACCCTTTATTTATTGAATCAAAAATATTGAAATTCAATGATTTGGTGCATTTGCAAACAGCCAGATTATGTACAAAACAAACTACAGTATAATCTGCTAACCAGGAATGTACAATTTAAAACAGTTGTATGCACGTGCAACACTAAAAACCTTTAGTATATCAGTATATGGAGTTAAATTATGGAATGGATTATGCAAAGAAGTCAAACAATGTCATAATATGATGTACACGAAGAGGATGTACAAGGAAGAGTAATACTGACAAACATATTGTACCTTATTATTGAATGACATCATCTATCACATATTCAGTAAATTATGACAATGTTCATGTGAACTGTAATTATATTTATTTATGCATTGATATATCTGTGTTAAAGATTAAAAAAGGAAGTGAAGAATTGTGTCAGAATGTATTTCTCGACAAAAAAGGAGTAGGATTAAATAAATTCCGCTTTTTCCTTTTCCTTTTCCGACATGTTAGAATGTGAAACTGTAAACATAAGTTATAAACATTGTATCTAAATACATCCCTATATTGTAATCATTTTCTTCTCATTACTCTTTTTGTTGTTGTTGTTTCTGGGGGGGGTTCTCCTCTTTTTTGTTATTAAACATGTCTGAATTAAATACTTACAATACAATACCATTCTCATCTGTTTGATTAATTTAACTTGATCAAACCTTTTCTAACATTCAACACTACTGAATAATAAAAGGATGTAAGGTTCCTGCTGATATCGTATCTGATCCAGTATTGATATTGTTTAAAAAGTTACTCAATTGTTATTTTATTAAACAATGTCTTATTTTAGGATACACACAAGTTATATTCTGTCAGGTTGTATCATCAACCTCTGTAATTTAACATATGTTTGATGTATCAATGCATTTCTGTTTATTATTATTTAGTCAAAAAAGACAAATAGCGTCTTGTGATTGCATCAGCTTTTGTTCCACATTTGGGGTTTTTCTCTGTAGAAAATGGTCATACGTAATCACTGCAAAGCAACACATGAACAGTAAGAAATGGATTAGGAGTAACCGTAGCGTTGACCAAACTCGGCTTCTTCCTACTCCTTTTTTCGGACATGTTAAATGGAGTAGATGTAAACGTGCTGTTTGTCCGAAACAAATACAGCATGGCCACGCAACCATTTCTCACAGACTCTGCGTGTTTGCAAGGAGAAGACGGATGAAAGACCGCAGTGCTTAGATGACAAATGTGCCGGGCTCAGAGTGCAGGAACGATGAAAGCTAATGCTGCTTCTGTCTTCATCAATTAAGCTAACGACTAGCGTTTGGCCTGACGCTAAGCTACCCACTCCTCTTCGGAAAACACAGACCGATTCCAATTATCTTCTGACTTGGTTGTGAATATTCTAACCAAGCGTGAGGTCTTAAAACGGTCTCGGTCTTGTTAGACCCCTGCATGTCATCTTTGTCATACGGGTATTGGGTATTGGAAGACCAAAACCACAAGTATTTGTAGCCATGGGAGTGAAGGTAAATAAACAGAGATTAGTTTCCCGGGACATATTTTCATCAGCGTGGTAAAGACGAGCGGGTTCATGCGGAGGGCAGAGATTGCTGATTCAAATGGAGCTAAAATGGAAACATCTTGGGGGCACACTATGACCTGTCAGCCTCATTTTACTCCACTGAATCCGATGTGTGCGATCACGCCGTGCTTTTTTCTGCTTGACTCGCTAGCTTCTTGTCATTTCTTTTTTTTTTTTGGAGAGGGGGTCACTATCGCTTCCTCTCTTTCCAAGTTCCACGAGGTCAGCTTTGGAATTTTACAGACATCTTCAGCCGCTCCTCGTATTTATTTGTCAATGGTGAAAGCAAATTTGCTCTTAAACTAACAGCCCGTGAAGTGAAAGAGACCAGATTACGGCGTGACAGAAAGAATTAGGGCCGTGCGGCGCCGACAGAGCGGGCCAGCGCCCACCATTGGAGACGACCACTTTCATGTGATCGTTTTTGCACGCACAAACTGTGAATTTTGATTTAGGAAAAGGTAAAACAATATATATATATATATTTTTTTAAATGTATTACTGTATGTATAATATTTTTTTTTAAAAACATACTGTATGTACAACTTTTTAATTCAATATTCTAAATATACTGCATATTTAATTTATCTTATAAATCAGTTTTTTCATTCAATATCTACTCATAATTATAAACATAAAATCAAGCTTACTTCAAAGCTGTGAAAATGGATAAAATCCCACCTCCAGTGTTGATGTTACGACTTAAGGATTGCATTTTAGCACTTTTTCTAACTTAATTTTAGCACTTTTTATTTATATTTGTACGATATAAATAAAAAATGTAATATAAATGCATGTTTTAATTGTTGTATTTACGGTAATATTTTTTTTAAAGTATAGTAGTTTTAGATTGTATTATTGATGATTATTATAAAAACATAATTATTTAATGTATTATTTTTGCATTTATTAAATTTTTTTGTTTTTGGTTGATTGAAACTTTTATTAGTAGATTGCACACTACAGTACATATTCCGTACAATTGAGTTTTTCAACTTGTTTAAGTCGGGGTCCACGTAAATCAATTCATGGTGTGTAAGGCGTCTTTGAAGTATAATAAAAAGCGCAGTATATATAGGATTAATTATTAACTTTTTGATTTAATTAAATGTAATTGTTTTTGTATCAAGTATTAATATTATATGTCTAGACTTTAGGGATAGTGTGTCAGCTACTAATAGCATAAACTTTGCTCTTTTCATTATTTACGAAACATCTTAATTTCAGCACTTTCTGATGTTGTATATATGTATACAGTATGTATATATGTGTATATATATATATATATATATATATATATATATATATATATATATATACACACATATAAAGGATGTAAAATAAAGTACATATTTTTATCGTTTTGATGTATTATTGTTAAATTCATATTTTATTATTAGTAGGTTTTTTTAAATCATTTAATTATAATTATTGTATGTATTTTTCATCTATTAAATTAAACTGTTTTTGTAGAACATATGCATATTATATGTCCGGACTTTAGGGACATCTTGTACCATAGGACATTGTAGCAGCTACATATACCATCAATTATTGCACTATCCATCCATCCATCCATTTTCTACCGCTTATTCCCTTCGGAGTCGCGGGGGGTGCTGGAGCCTATCTCAGCTACAATCGGGCGGAAGGCGGGGTACACCCTGGACAAGTCGCCACCTCATCGCAGGGCCAACACAGATAGACAGACAACATTCACACAAGTCGCCACCTCATCACAGGGCCAACACAGATAGACAAGACAGCATTCACACTCACATTTACACACTATTTAGGAATTATCTTTGTTAATCGTTTTTGGTGTAATATATTTTATACAAATAAATAGTGTACTATAAATAAATAAGAATAAATCATTTTTATATATTTTAAATGTATTATATTTTTAAATATGTTTTGTATACATTATATATCATGTGTATTTTAGTAATTGTTTCTATAATATAATTGTACTTATTAAAAATAGTATTTAATGGGGTGTACTTTATTAATTATATTAGCGGCCATTCACATGCGGCATGCAGCAGTGAATGGGTGCTTGTTATATTTACAATTCAGCCAGAGATGTATGTAAAGCAAAATAAAATATACAATTGTAATCCGACCTTCAATCAAAATCCAAAACATATTCAAATATATTTTTAAGAAATTGGGTCCTACACTCTTAATAATTAACTGACATAATTAGATATGGCTTTATGATGAGGTAATATACTAATTCTAAATTAAGTACTGAGGCGAACAAATACAGGGATAGAAATCAAATATGATAAAGACAGTGTAAACTATTGTTTATACAGGAAATGTATTGTTAACGTGTGCCTTTCAGCATTCACAGTTTGCACCAAAATTAATCATATTTTTTATTATTGCCAAACAGTAATCAATGGGTTGAAATTGCCAAGTTTAGTAATTAAGTAGTTGAGATTTATGTTTTATCACGTTGAGGAAAATCCATGAAGCTTTTTATTTATTTCTCTATTCATCTATCCATCCATCCATTTTCTACCGCTTGTCCCTTTTGGGGTACTCAGTTATTTTCTGCAATATATTTTCATTCTGTCATTGATCTCAGTAATACTTTCATAACATAAACATACACATGTTATCATGCACACTCCTTGACATCAATGCTGAATGTAATAATTATAATTTTCAAGGTAATTTTGATAAATACATTTTGATCACAATATATAATCAGACAGTATCAACATTTTATTATAGATTATTTCCCTATTCTCTTTTATCACTTAGAACATGGGTGTCAAACTCTGGCCCACGGGCCAAATTTGGCCCGCCGTGTAATTTCACTTGGCCCTTGAGGCGATATCAAATTAAGACTAGAGCTGGCCCGCCGAATAAATACAGCGGCGGTGCACCGCATTCACCGCTAATTCTCATACTTGCCAACCCTCCCGAGAGACTCCCATATTTCAGTGCACCTCCCGAAATTCGTCACGTCACCTCTTCGTCCAGTCCAACGAGTGCTGGCCCAGTCATATAATATGTGCGGCTTTGGCACGCACCCACATGTGAATGCAACGCATACTTGATCTTCATTGATACAGCTTACACTGAGGGTGCTCGTATAAAAAACTTTAACACTGTTAGAAATATACGCCACAATGTGAATCCACACCCAACAAGAATGACAAACACATTTTGGGAGAACATCCGCACCGTAACACAACATAAACACAACAGAACAAATACCCACATTATTTCCTGACTTTGGGGATTGTTATTGATGAGAACTTGTCTTTTCAATCTCACATTGAAAAAGTTGTGGCTAAATTTTAAAATTAAATTGCAATTTTTCTTTGGAAACAAGTCCTGTTTTTCCCTACAAGTCAGGAAACGCTGGATTCTGACCACTTTTATGCCTTTGCTAGATCATGGAGACTTGCTTTTTATGAATGCACCCGACTCTTATTTGCAAAAAATGGATACTATACATCAATCAATCAATCAATCAATGTTTATTTATATAGCCCTAAATCACAAGTGTCTCAAAGGGCTGTACAAGCCACAACGACATCCTCGGTACAGAGCCCACATATGGGCAAGGAAAACTCACCCCAGTGGGACATCAATGTGAATGACTATGAGAAACCTTGGAGAGGACCGCATATGTGGGTAAGAAACGGCAGATCAACTGGTCTAAAAAGGGAGTCTATTTAAAGGCTAGAGTATACAAATGAGTTTTAAGATGAGACTTAAATGCTTCTACATCGCTGTGCCTTACGTTTTATTACTGGTTGTGGCAACCTTGTCGACCATTGCACTTTGTATGCGAAAGCAAACTGTCCATATTTATCAGTACGCAGATTTTCTTGATGGTTGTGTTTCATATATAAATCACTTCTTGGTCTGGTTCCACTTATTTGTGTTCTTTTATGTGTAGACATTCCGGTCGCTATAGCTTAAGGTCGCAGGACATACTTAGAATGTTTCTTCCTAATGCCAACACAAATCTCGGGGAAAAAAGCTTTCAGAGATGCTGCTCCATGGTCGTGGAATAACTTACAAAATGATCTGAAGTTACCTGAGCTGATCACTTTGGGGGAATTTTAGGATATTTTAAAGGATCGAGAAACACTTTCTATTGGGCATTGTACTTGTTTTTAAAGGGGAACTGCACTTTATTTCTTTGCGAGTATTATGAGGCATTCTTCACCTAAATGGGAATATACGAATATCCGAGTAGTCGGCATCCTAATGACAGCAGACCTTATAAAGTAAGTGACGTTTTATTATGTTTGTTGGCTCTCATTAAGTCTGCAACGAGCAAACATTGTGATGCGTTTTTCAAATGAATGCGCCGCGTATGCTTAAAATGATCAAAATACCTAAATATGAAATGTTATTATAAATGTGCTTGTTACTACATTACATATATACTTTCATCATGTATATAAAACCCTAATGGAGCTGTTTGGATGTTTCTTTAGAGGCTCCATTGTAAGCAGATTTTTGATCGCATTTGTTTAATATTTAGAATGCACTATAAAAATCCATCTGTTGTCAAGGCTTCCATAAGGATTGTGAACGATAAGCAAAATTCCAAAAAAAGTGCAATTGTTTTCACTGAAACATTTTATACATGTTTTTTATGTTAATATATGTAAGTAATTTATTGTTAATTGTTGTGTGTGACTGCCGCTGTTTCTGTTGTTTCTATATGTATTTCTGTAACTTTGTTTTGGTGCCCTCTTGGCCACGTCACTCTTGGAAAATGGATTTTAATCTCAATGAGTTGTTTTACCTGGTTAACAAAGGATATTGATTGATTGATTGGAAACAATAACAAAAAGGACCAAAAAATAATGATAACATTTTTTTATTCTATCAGAGGATTGCTGACCATAAACCGAAACTATACTTGGTAGGTACCGTTCCTGTCTATACTTGTATCGATCCACTGATCCTCTGTTTACATTTGAGAGCTGTCCAGTAGCTTAGCGGTTATCATTGCTTCTTGTATCATCTTACAGTGTGGTGTAGTGTTCAACTATTCATCGTCCTCTAGTCCTCCAGTGATATTTGCCAGCAGGGCCACCCCTTCCGAAACGCAGATTACATGGGGTGACCTGTTTTGCATGTGAAATGTCAATTAATTAATTACAGGGCACTTCTTATGAAATTTTATTGCAGACATATTTTCTGCTCCGTCACTGGTAAGAATATGATCAAATGTCTCCCACAAAGTTCTCATTGTCCCGTGTGGCACGCCGCGTTAATGACAATTTTGTAAGTAAATTGTACTGGGTATGATTGTTTTTGTGCCAGGAATGCTTGTTAATTTATATTTTAAAAACATAAATCATTGAACAATTTCCTTCCCATGAAGTCGTTATAGTACAAAATACGCATCAAATTAAATTCAAGTTTGATAAAAAAAAAGCATAAGAATTGTTTGACGGGTGATACCATTCTGCTTAGGGCCTCAATTTAACCAGGGGTGTTTGCTAATAGCCTGTATTGAAGGATCCACAGTATAGGATTTTTGGGGAATTATTGATCGTACAACTACGATAATTATCAAACAGCTGGCAAAGCTGATTGGTGTTGACATGTTTCGAAGAATAATACCCTTTTTTTTTTTCATTAGTCTTAGGAATGTTTGACGTGTCGGTCATTGGAGAGGCTCTCTTTTGTCAATGGTGCTACAACAGGAGCACGCAAAGCTTGTGCGTCTCAGGAGCAGAGCGCTGTGATTGGTCGGATTGCAGCTGGGCTGACGAGTGGAATCGCGACACATTCAAGAGTTGAGTTGAAGGTCACATGTTGTCACTTCCCATCCATCAGCAACCCTTCCAGCTTCAACAGCGGAGAAATGGGGCGCTCCCACCAAGAAGGGGCGAGAGGATTAGGTGGACTGAGGTTGGCAGGGAGACAGTCATGTGACCTGGCACGTCCAACCCCTACATGCCGACCTTGCAGATCTGCAGGTGTTGACGTGGAAGTGATGTGACTTTTTGTAACTTCAAAGCAAACACATTGGGCCTTATTGAAAAACCGTTCTTAGCTTATATACCCTAATTTGGTCTGGGTGATTTGGGCCATATACGATAAATGGTGCAAATTTGGCCCTCTATAGAGCTTTTAATACTTTCGTTATATTGTGATAACGCATGTTGATGACACCTTCAAATTTGACAGCGACAAGGTGCAAGGAACGCGTCCTCAACGCAATATAGCGTCCTCGCTAGGGGGTTAGTGGTTAGCTTTTTGCAAACCACTAAGCTAGAAGTCTTGAATGTGTATTATTTAAATACCTTAATTGTTTCCAAACGGTGTGTGTAAAACGGGTGTAAAACGGCTGATCTAACGGAACAAAAGTTCTTGCAGCCCTCCGGCAAGGATATTAGCTCTCTAATCAGCTAAACAGACTGAATTACTCCATGGAGACGTTTTGATTAATTTGTTTGAGAAATTTGTGAAACTGAAAGAATACAAACAGAATGCTATTATGTGTTAATAATGCTAACACACACTTGTAGACGTGTTAGCATATTAGTTAATGCTAAATACGCTAGTTTCATTACATTGCGATAGCACGGATAAATGCATGAAAACACTCCTACAGACATCACACAAGGGATGGTTTAGTAGGTATGAATTGTTTTTGTATTGGAAAACTTAAAAACGTTGCTTGGAGTATTGAATGAGGAATCCTTTCGACGTTTTTACTTTCAGTTTGAGGCAAAACAGGAAGTACATTTTCAACTGGCAGCACCTGCAGTGAGTGAACTCGTTCAAAAATGGTATCCATCCATCCATCCATCCATCTTCTTCCGCTTATCCGAGGTCGGGTCGTGGGGGCAGCAGCCTAAGCAGGGAAGCCCAGACTTTCCTCTCCCCAGCCACTTCGTCCAGCTCCTCCCGGGGGATCCCGAGGCGTTCCCAGGCCAGCCGAGAGAGATAGCCTTCCCAACGTGTCCTGGGTCTTCCCCGTGGCCTCCTACCGGTTGGACGTGCCCGAAACACCTCCCTAGGGAGGCGTTCGGGTGGCATCCTGACCAGATGCCCGAACCACCTCATCTGGTTCCTCTCGATGTGGAGGAGCAGCGGCTTTACTTTGAGCTCCTCCCGGATGACCGAGCTTCTCACCCTATCTCTAAGGGAGAGCCCCGCCACCCGGCGGAGGAAACTCATTTCGGCCGCTTGTACCCGTGATCTTGTCCTTTCGGTCAGGGCTGGCCCGTGGCATAGGCCGTATAGGCAAATGCTAAGGGCGCCGTCCATCAGGGGGCGCCAAGCCAGTGCCACAAATGTTGGAGAAAAAAAAAACAAAACTTGGTACTATTATTTCTAAATACAAAAAACAATTCCCACGTTAATTAAAATGCAAAGTAAAGTCTATTTAATAGAAATATTATTTGTTACAACATTACGCCCCCCCCATCCCCCCACACGGTGCGCCCCCTCCCTTCCCGTATCATGACTCTTACCACATCAAAAAATCAACACAAGATGTCAAAACGGCCAAAACTGTCAGGTGCCCAGGGAAGAAAAAATAGAAAAGAAGAGGAGGAGAAATGAGAAAAATACAGAGGTAGCAGGTAGGTAACGTTAGCCTACATTAAATTATTTGTCTGTTACAGAATGTGATAGTAACCTGGCTTTTTAGCATTAAGCTAATGTTACATGATTCGGCAATTGCTAATCAATAAATAGCTAGTTCTGTTTTAACGTCGGGTTAATATTGTGGAGGGGGCTAAATTGTTATGGAAAATAATAATGTAACGTTAGGTAATTACAGTACAGTTACTCCACCTTACATTCCTCAGGGACATTTGTATTAGATCTTTTAAGCAGGTGTTTTTTGTTTACATTGTTATTGCCTTCTGGTTAGCTAATGTTTGCCCTGCAGGTAAGAGTCACTTTATATATTAGGTATAGTTGTAAGCCTAGTTGTTAAAGTGCACATCATTAATGTTAATCAAGCAATATCACATGAGAGGGAATGCTGTTTTTTAATTTGAGCACTGCTGTGATTCGGTTAAAGATAATCATCACATAACATTCTCATATAATATGTTAATTTGCTTTCTTTAAGTAAAAAAAAAGGTCAAAGACAAAGCTATTCGGTTTCTTGTGAGTATATACACTTCACTGCCGATGTGGGGGGGGGGGGGGGGGGCGCCACCTAAAATCTTGCCTAGGGCGCCAGATTGGTTAGGGCCAGGCCTGCTTTCGGTCATGACCCAAAGCTCATGACCATAGGTGAGGATGGGAACGTACAGTAGATCGACCGGTAAATCGAGAGCTTTGCCTTCAGGCTCAGCTCCTTCTTCACCACAACGGATCGATACAGCGTCCGCATTACTGAAGACGCCACACCGATCCGCCTGTTGATCTCATGATCCACTCTTCCCTCACTCATGAACAAGACTCCGAGGTACTTGAACTCCTCCACTTGGGGCAAGATCTCCTCCCCAACCCGGAGATGGCACTCCACCCTTTTCCGGGCGAGAACCATAGACTCTGACTTGGAGGTGCTGATTCCCATCCCAGTCGCTTCACACACGGCTGCGAACCGATCCAGTGAGAGCTGAAGATCTTGGCCAAATGAAGCCATCAGGACCAAATCATCTGCAAATAGCAGAGACCTAATCTTGCAGCCACCAAACCAGATACCCTCAACGCCCTGACTGCGCCTAGAAATTCTGTCCATTAAGGTTATGAACAGAATCGGTGACAAAGGGCAGCCTTGGCGGAGTCCAACCCTCACTGGAAACGGGTCCGACTTACTGCCGGCAATGCGGACCAAGCTCTGACACTGATTATAAAGGGGAGCGAACCGCCACAATAAGACAGTCCGTTACCCCATACTCTCTGAGCACTCCCCACAGGACTTCCCGGGGTACATGGTCAAATGTCTTCTCCATGTCCACAAAGCACATGTATGCTGGTTGGGCAAACTCCCATGCACCCTCAAGGACCCTGCCGAGAGTATAGAGCTGGTCCACAGTTCCACGACCAGGATGAAAACCACACTGTTCCTCCTGAATCCAAAGTTCGACTATCTGGCGTAGCCTCCTCTCCAGTACACCTGAATAGACCTTACCGGGAAGGCTGAGGAGTGTGATCCCACGATAGTTGGAACACACCCTCCGGTTCCCCTTCTTAAAGAGAGGAACCACCACCCAGGTCTGCCAATCCAGAGGTACCGCCCCCAATGTCCACGCGATGTTGCAGAGTCTTGTCAACCAAGACAGCCCACAACATCCAGAGCCTTAAGGAACTCCGGGAAGAATTTCATCCACCCCCGGGGCCTTGCCACCGAGGAGCTTTTTAACTACCTCGACAACCTCAGCCCCAGAAATAGGAGAGCCCACCACAGATTCCCCAGGCCCTGCTTCCTCATAGGAAGACGTGCTGGTAGGGTTGAGGAGGTCTTCGAAGTATTCCCTCCACCGATCCACAACATCCGCAGTCGAGGTCAGCAGAACACCATCCCCACCATACACGGTGTTGACATTGCACTGCTTCCCTTTCCGGAGGCGACGGATGGTGGTCCAGAATCGCTTCGAAGCCGTCCGGAAGTCGTTTTCCATGGCTTCCCCGAACTCGTCCCATGTCCGAGTTTTTGCCTCCGCGACCGCTGAAGCCCCACACCGCTTGGCCTGTCGGTACCTGTCTGCTGCCTCCGGAGTCTTATGAGCCAAAAGAGCCCGATAGGACTCTTTCTTCAGCTTGACGGCATCCCTTACCGCTGTACACCAGCGGGTTCTAGGATTACCGCCACGACAGGCACCAACCACCTTGCGGCCACAGCTCCAATCGGCCGCCTCGACAATAGAGGTACGGAACATCGTCCACTCGGACTCAATGTCCAGCGCCTCCCTCGTGACATGTTGAAAGTTCTTCCGGAGGTGGGAATTGTAACTCTCTCTGACAGGAGACTCTGCCAGGCGTTCCCAGCAAACCCTCACAATGCGTTTGGGCCTGCCAGGTCTGTCTGCCAGACACAAGATGGTATACAACAATAAAATCATACTGTGGCCTTAAAGGGGAACTGCCCTTTTTTTGGAATTTTGCCTATCGTTCACAATCATTATGAAAGTTATGACGACGGATGGATTTTTTAAAATGCATTCTCAATATTAAATAAACGTAAATAAAAGTCTGCTTACAGTGGAGCCAATAAGAGCTCCACTACTCCGCCCATGAAATCCGATAAACAACCTTTCAAAAGATACCAACAATACTCAATTTACATTTCGTGACTTGAATATTAACCAATTATTAGTGATATTGTTATTATAAGCGCTAACACAGACAAACTATTTATAGCAGTGCCGTAATCATATTTGTGTGTCCCTATGTTTACATCATCGAGTGGTCTGCTGCTTCCTCGCTTCCTTGTTCCCTTATTGTAGATCATAAATCAATCATCTCACCTGGGCATGAGGACGTCTGAGCCAATTTAAGACCTGGAACTGGCGAGAACGACCCATTCTGTTTCTTTGCGAGGATTATAAGACATTCTTCACCTAAATGGGAATATATGAACATCTTAGCAGTCGATAACCTAATGACAGCTGACGTTGCACAGTAGTGATGTTTTATTATGTTTGTTGGCTCTCATAAAGTCTGCAGTGAGCAGAAAACAGTGATGAAGAAAAATAAAAGAAGCAAACGTTGTGATGCTTTTTGGAAATTAATGCGCTGCGTATGCTGAAAATGATCAAAATACGTAAATATTAAATATTATTATAAATGTGTCCGTTACTACATTACATATATACTTACCTCATGTATATAAAAGCCTAAAGGAGGTGTTTGGGTGTTTTTTAGGGGCTATATAGGCATAATTGAACAGCTCTCATAGGCTCCTTTGTAAGTAGACTTTTGGTCGCACTTATTTAATATTTAGAATGCATAAAAAAAAAATAATTTGTCGTTATGTCTTTCATCATGAATAATGAGGTGCAGTTCCCCTTTAATACCGTGTTAATATGATAATCATATCATATGGTGAGATTTGATACCGTTACATCCCTAATATATATATATATATATATATATATATATATATATATATATATAGATATATATATACATCTATATATATATATATATATATATATATATATATATATATATATATATATATATATATATATATATATATATATATATAGATATATATATATATATCTATATATATATATATATATATATATATATATATATATATATATATAGATATATATATAGATATATATATATATATAGTCGAGGTTTCTGTGGTTTATCCGTTATACAGTGCTCAATAGTAGAGTTGAATATACGTTAGGTCAGGAAAAAAAACACAAGAGGCTATATCATTCCTACAAACCTGTTTCGCAGGTTTCCCTTCTCAATATTATAAAAGTCCCTGACCTAACGTGTATATATATATATATATATATAAATATATATATATATATATATATATATATATATATATATATATATATATATATATATATATATATATATATATATATATATATATATATATATATATATATATATATACTACCGTTCAAAAGTTTGGGGTCACATTGAAATGTCCTTATTTTTGAAGGAAAAGCACTGTACTTTTCAATGAAGATAACTTTAAACTAGTCTTAACTTTAAAGAAATACACTCTATACATTGCTAATGTGGTAAATGACTATTCTAGCTGCAAATTTCTGGTTTTTGGTGCAATATCTACATAGGTGTATAGAGGCCCATTTCCAGCAACTATCACTCCAGTGTTGTAATGGTACAATGTGTTTGCTCATTGGCTCAGAAGGCTAATTGATTATTAGAAACCCTTGTGCAATCATGTTCACACATCTGAAAACAGTTTAGCTCGTTACAGAAGCTACAAAACTGACCTTCCTTTGAGCAAATTGAGTTTCTGGAGAATCACATTTGTGGGGTCAATTAAACGCTCAAAATGGCCAGAAAAAGAGAACTTTCATCTGAAACTCGACAGTCTATTCTTGTTCTTAGAAATGAAGGCTATTCAACAAAATTGTTGAATAGCCTGTATATATATTTTTATGTATATATGATTGTATATCAGGCAGCACGGTGTAACAGGGGTTAGTGCGGTGCAGTGGTTACTGCTTGTTCCTCACAATAACAAAGTCCTGGGTTCGATTCCCAGGCTTGGGGTGTTTCTGTGTTCTCCCCGTGACTGCGTGGGTACTCCATGAACCTGGGGATAGGCTGATTGGCAGCACTAAATTGGCCCCAGTGTGTGAGTGTGAATCTTTCTATCTTTCTGTCTTTCTATCTGTGTCGGCCCTGCCTTCCGCCCGAGTGCAGTTGGGTTAGGCACTCGCCCCACGACCGTAAAAGGGGGTTGAAAATGGATATATATAAGCGACATATACTCTATGACTGGGGTGGGCAATTAATTTTTACCGGGGGCCACATGAGCAACCGAGCGCTGCTGGAGGGCCACATTGACAATATTTCAATTAAATTTTGCTCAATATTATTTTTGATATATACCGTAGATAAATAATAATAATAATAATAATAATAATAATTAATAATAATAGTAATACTCCAACATAGTGTGTGTAACAGCATTCCATGACTAATATAAATAAATTAACATTAATAATAAATGACAGTAAAATAAGCACACGTATGACTGAGGAGTCATAGTGTAACTTTGTGTGGTGTTTGAGTTGTCCGACTTTTTGTGTGGCCTTAAACGCACTAGTGGTTTAGTGGTATGCGTGTTGGTGACAGATGACAAGTTGGTTTTGGCCTGGTTTGTACGGCAGAAAATGACTAGTTTTTCGAGATAGAAGTGTTTTACTCATGTTTTTGGTGTGGTTATGTCCGAATATAAACAGTTTTGCTCAATAAAGTAATCAATATAATTCCTTGCCTCGAAGCATCTCGATAGACATTACAATAATTGAACGGTGTTCAATTGAACGGTGTTTACGAACACCGTTAGGGCCGCTTGTTGTCACTGTCACTCAAAGTTGCATTGCAAAATTACACAGAGTAAATGTGTTTATTTTGTTTAGAATTCAGATGGGATTTGATTTGGTGCGCGGCATATATTTGCTGTGCGCAGCGGACGCTTGAGCAGTGCGCAATTGCGCAGGCACGCACCTTAGAGGGAACGTTGCTTGGCAGTCCATGTCTTGTTGGAAACACGGCATTCCTCATCAACTTTTCTCTTTTTAGCGTCTCGGGTGTAAACCGTGCATCACTTGTCGCTGCATGTGCACCTTCACTCGCAGGTTACACACGGACACACGCCCATAAATAATACTTTTCAAAATAAAAGCAGCACAGTTGTATTGCGCGCACGACATAGATGTTTTTTCAACTTTATTTTGTAATTTGTGATTGCAGCTGTTCACATTCACTCACAATCACGCACACGCATACGTCCACACGGAAGTAATACAAATAACGATTTTCAAAACAAAAGCAGCACCGTTGTATTGCATACTTTTTAAAATTTATTTTGTAATTTATAATTGGCCTCACACGGGCCGGACAGGGACGCACAAAGGGCCGGATGCGGCCCGCGGGCCGCAGAATGCCCGGGTCTGCTCTATGACTTACCCATTGACATAAATATATGTACATACAAACCATAAATAAATCCATCGAAGTATCCTTTGTTTTGAACATCTATGAACATAAATGAAACCTTATATATATTGGATTTGTCATTTGAAATATGGCTACCATTTCTCTCTTTCCCACTTCTCTGTGAGCGCTTTGAGTATCTAATAATAGAAAAGCGCGATATAAAATCTAATCCATTATTATTTTTATTATTACCATAGGATCGTGTAAGCTAATAAACACAAGTGAAATGTAAAACGGATGGATGGGTCACCATTAGAATCAATTAACAATATATAAGTGAGTAACGTCTCGGTCACATGTCAGTAGCAATTTGTTGCAATGTTTTATGAGTATACAGAAATCAGGTCTTAAGAGCTCTCCTAGTGTGCTAAAGGCAAGGCATTAACAAGATGATAGCACTCTTGAAAGAAATGTGCACTTTCAATTTCCCTTTTAGAAGCGGAAATTTATGTTTGCTGACTTCTCAAATGTAAAAAAAAGTAGCATTATGAACTGACCTTAACAGACATAATACTGTGAACGATTCGTTCGCAGAGGCCTGCAGTGTGACATTAGTAAGGTAGAAACATGTGACATTTGTTTAATTAGCACATGTAGCTGGGGATGAATCAGACCTTGCCATCGTTGAAATGGTATGCTGAGACTATTTTCTTAGTGCTACAGCCCTCGTTAGAGGAAAAGCTACCATTGCATTGTTCACATTTGAGAATTTAAAAAATTACCAGGTTGCTGCATTTCATTCCCCGAAAGCTGTGTGACTTGTCCTACCTCGTTGTTATTTTATCCTGCTTATTAAATGTCATGGATTCAAAGAACCTGGATCAAATTGTCAAAGGCGTTGAGATGTTTAATACTCGACGGCCCTTGTGTGTGAATGGCTGTTAGTGATGGGATCGGCAGTTCTTTTGACTGTACTGAATCACTAGAATCAGTTCCTTAAATTGATTCGTTCAAAAAATGTGTTCACCGAATCCCCCCCCCCCCAAAAAAAAATAGGAGGGGGCGGAGGGGTGGGGGGGGGGGCGTGCGTAGTACAGTACAGTGCAGACATTCGCCGGAGAAGCAGCAAATAGGGTGAACGCGAGTCCCTACGCACTGTAGTGATGGGATCGGCAGTTCTTTTGACTGTACTGAATCACTAGAATCAGTGACTGACACAGCGCCACAGTCAGCACAGTTCAGTACGTGAATCTGAATCACTTCTTATTTTAAATCTTCTCAAAACGGACTGCCCTACACTTTACCCCCCGCCCCTCCCCCTAGCGTCGCTGCTGCTCAGCCTTGCCCTGCCTGCACTGAGTTTCTTTCTGTCTCCTCTACTCTCATAACTTTATGTGTTGACATAATGGGGACGGGGCGCGTGTGTGTGTTTGTTTTCATGGTGCTTGAGTCAACATTAGCCGTTAGCTTGGAGAATGAATGGAGAACAGATGCCAATGGCATGAAACATATCCCCGCGACGGGAGGAGAATCACTCGCGGCATTGGGGCAAGCAGAGCAGAGAGCGAGAGCGTTGTCGTTCACTGAGTGATTCATGTCGTTAATCCGCGGTGAACGAATCAATGTGACGAGTCCCTCCTCCCGCCCTCTCATTGGCTGCGTCGTTCATTGACGTCGAGGGTTCAGTGAGTCACAGAACGCGCCAGTTCCACTCATACCGGCATGGTCGCGGCGGAGCTCAACTGAACTGAGAAAGGAACGAATCAGTTCATTAAGTGATTCGGTTCAGTACGTTCACTCAAAAGATTCGTTCTTTCGAACAAATCGTTCGCGAACGACACAACACTAATGGCTGTTTGTCTCTCTGTGTTGGCCCTTCGATGAAGTAGCAAGTTGTCCAGGGTATACCCTGCCTTCCGACCGTGTGCAGCTGGAACAGGCTCCAGCCCTCCCGCGACCCCGATATGGGCGGAGAAACAAAAAAGTTCAAATTAGTAAAGTAACATCCATGTCTGTCGTTGTATATGTGGCACCTTGTAAATAGTTGTCCCCCATTTATTTTTCTTCATATCACAAATGACTGTTTACATTACAATTGGGGTTAATACTGTGTATCCACCTGTACCGCCAATGGTCAGCAGGTGGCGCACTTTGACTGCATTAAAGAACTGTTAGCAAACCACCGAAGAGTGGTTAGCATAAGCTGTGTATGAACATTAACACAATAGTCGCCCTGACCTGTTTTGCATTATTTTGTTGTTTATTTAGAGGTAAAATGTGTTCACCAAACATTAAAGTTTAAGATTAAAGTACCAATGATTGTCACACACACACTAGATGTGGTGAAATTTGTCCTCTGCATTTGTCCCATCCCCTTGGGGAGCAGTGGGCATCAGCGGCGCCGTGCCCGGGAATAATTTTTTGGGTCCAATTTTTATAGTCTTTGGTATGTTAATTACTGAGAATATATGTTGAACATATATATATATATATATATATATATATATATATATATATATATATATATATATATATATATATATATATATATATATATATATATATATATATATATATATATATATATATATATATGATAACAGTAAAGCAAATAGAACTAAATGTTTCAATCCCTTTGGTAAGTAGGAACAATCTTGACGGTAGCAGTCGGTGTGGAGTGGTTAAAGGGAGGGTAAGTATGTCATTGGGGTCTTCGGGTGGGCACCCTGCTTCATCGACGTTTCGTTGATTGAAGCCCACGACGTCTCCAGAGGGCTCAACGATGTACCTAGCGTCCCAGGTACACCCCCCTCCATGCCATACCCTCCATATCCTGTCGGACTCTGCATGGCAGGGTCGTCCTTTTCCCTGAGTCAGGCCTAAGCCTGACCGCATACCATTGTCTCTCATTTTACTGCCCAATTGAGGTCCTTGCGCTTAATCCAGAGCCAGTTGCTGGCTTTTTCGGCAGCTTTTGACATGGACTTGATAGTCTGTTGGAGGGAGCGTCCTTTTCCACCCCCATGTTTCTCAACAGACTGATGGTAGATGTGGCAATAAATCCCCTGCATCCCACCTCTACTGGGAAAATGCTGGTCTTCCAGCCGTTCTGGGATGCTTCAGCTGCCAGGTCAGAATATTTGTTTTTTTTCCTCTCGTAAGCCTCTTCAACCCCTTCTTCCCATGGTACTGTCAGCTCCACGACATAAGCCCGTTTTGCTGTTGGAGACCACAGGACCATGTCTGGCCGGAGTGTTGTAGCCATTATTTCTGGGGGAAACACAAGCTTATTATCAAGGTCCACTTCCAATTTCCAATCTCGAGCCGACTGCAGGATGCTTGCATTATTTGGTGTTGTTTTACACTCTTGATGTTGGCCAGCTGGTACAAACTGTGTGAAGTGGACCTTTCCTGCTGGTGTTTGTGGGAGATTGTTTGTGGTGGTTCGCCTCTGTTCCAGTGTTGATGCAAGCTCTCTGAGTACTTGGTTATGCCGCCAAGTATAGCGTCCTTGGGTGAGACTTATAGTACACCCCGATAGGATATGCCTTAGAGATGCAGGTACTTGACACAGGGAACAGGCGGGATCTTCTCCGTACCAGGTTTTCAGATTTATGGGGGACGGTAGCAGGTCGTACGTGGCTCTGATGATAAAACTCAGCCGTGCTCCCTCCATCTGCCAGATGTCATACCAGTTGAGCTTTTTCTTCTCCAGGCTTTCCCAGTTGGTCCATCTCCCCTGCTTGGCCATTGAGACGGCTTTAGCATGTCGCTCTCCCACCTCCTGTCTCCTGACTTCCTCTGCTACTAGCCGTCTCTTCTGCTCTGATGTTGCTTTGTGCCATAGGGGAGGTTTTGGGATGAGTCCGAGCCCGGCTCTCCCATGCTGTACTTGCCCAACCACATCTCTGAATTGAAGAGCAGACTTTGCACTCAGAACAGCTTCTGATGGAATCCACTTCCTTCCCGCTGTTACTCGGGGAGCCGCTGTTCGAATGACTGCATCCTCAGTTTCAGTTAGCGTCATGACCAGCCTTGCTTTGGTGCATTTGAATTCTTCCACCAGTCCTGAGATTGGTAATTCCAATTTGCCATGCCCATATAGTCCGATAGAACTGAAGCATCTTGGAACTCCAAGCCACTGTTTCAGCTGTGTGCTTATGACACGTTCCAATTTTTCAACCTTGGTGATGGGGATTTCGTACACAGTTAAAGGCCACAAGAGTCTTGGGAGTATGCCAAATTTAGTTAGTTAGTTGAGCATAGGATGTATTGGAAACATATTTGAAACATAAACAGTATGCGGTTGTGTTAACAGCTCAATGGATACACGATTCAGAGTCATTGCATGCGAACGTTACACAAAGATGCTCCATTGAAAATGCGAACCCCGAAGATTGACATGCCAAACCAGGTATGGTGTGGTGGCCACAGTGGGGTAATTGAGCCATCTCCTTCTCGTTAAGGCTAAAAAAAGAAGTACTATTGGGCAATATAACCTCAGCATTTCTCAGTCTATCTCAATATAAGTACCAAACATTTTCGAGATATGCGGCGCCGTGAACAGCATAAGTAGCCGGAAGGAGCGATGGCATCCTCCGTGGTGGATAATACCCAGAGAAAAATTTGCATCCTAAAAAGCTGAGTAAAAGGTGTGAACTTCAAGAATAAACTGCCCATGAAGTTCAGCAAGATTGAGAGTGCCAAACAAAGACTAATCTTTAGCTGCCCGCCTGGAGACATACACAAAGCAGGCATAGGCAAGTACAACATATATGATGTTTTTCAACAGCCTAGTTTAGGTCTACTTTTACTTGCAAGGTAGCAAGATTGGAACAAACCCACCCAAGGCTGTATCTGTAAGACTGAGACATTTCTGAACACAAATGCCCAATGGCTGGCAGACTCACAAGCAGAGCACAGCAACCTTCCAGAAAAATACCCTGTAGTCATAACAGTGGCAGATATCTGATCAAGAATGTCCAAGATGAAGAGCTGGACAGCACCAGTGCCCAACATGATTCACACCTACTGGCTTAAGAAGCAAACTGGACTCCAGAAACGCCTGGCAGCACATAAGAAATAGCTGCTAACATCGGTGTCACATTGCTGACTGGACTGAGGGTAATGTGTAGCCTTTGCTCACAACCAGACTGATTCAATGGATGACAAGGCGTGCTGTTAAGCAGGGTTTGTTCATTTTCCAAAATGTGGCACAACAAAAAGAGACCACCACCTCTGTAAATACAAATAGACAATGTTACAAATCAAACACATCAGGTAATACAATGGGCTGCTATAAATTACATATACACACATTATAAAAAAAATAACAAAATCAATGCACCACAATTATAAGAGTCTTGAATCTAAGTTCTAACACAGCAAACGTTACTTGAATAAAACATCTTGGAGACAACAGCTTTTAAAGGGGAACTGCACTTTTTTTGGAATTTTGCCTATTGTTCACAATCATGAGACATGACGACGGATGATTTTTTTTTAATGCATTCTAAATATTAAATAAATTTGATCAAAAGTCCGCTTACAAAGGAGCCTATGGGAGCCGTAGTTCCTGGTTGTCGGCCGCATGGACTGGGGGGGATGTCCGGGCCCTCTACTCCTCCTACTTATAGCACACACAGTCACACAAATATAGGACTTTGGGGGATTGTCCTGCGGGGAGGCATGGCGGGTGGTTGAGGATGCCTCCTATCGGGCTCCAGTCCTCCTGTCTTGTCCCCTGCTCGTCCATCCCTCAATCTTAGCTGCATATTAGACACTTAGGATTTGGAGGGCTCGGCTTGGTTGGGACCCACCAAGACTTTGATGTCCCCCAATTTTAATCGCATTATTAGTTCCCACAAGCATACATATCTCACTCACGCTACAGTACACGCATCAATAGGGACTGGAGGTCGGCTGTAATGGCTGACCTCCTAATTTTAACTACACAGTAGACACTCTGGGGGCCTTGTACACATGCATGTGGGGGGGTTGGGGTTCGGCGCACCCCTCATTGCCTCGTCGGCCGGCGCGGATTCCGGGGACTGCGTTCTGGTGGCCTGCCAGGCTTTTATTAATTTATTATTATTCTTATTATTTTTTATTTGTATATGTGTGTATATATATATATATATATATATATATATATATATATATATATGTGTGTATGTGTGTATGTATGTATGTGTGTGTATATATATATATATTTTTTTTATTTTTTATTTAATTTTATTTATTTAAAAAAAAATTTTTTTTTTTTTTTTAAATAATTTTTATTATTTACTTACTTTATTTTATTTAATTATTTGTATTTGTTATTTTTTAATTTAATTGAATTTGTATTTCATTTTCTTATTATTTTTTTTAAAATTATTATTATTTTTGTTTAATCTTATGTATTTGTGTGTGGCGTCGCACGGGTCTCGCTTCCTGTTGGGTGGGGTCCGTGCCCGTGTGGCCCGACCTTGCGCTGTGGGGTCTCTGTTGGCGACTTGATGTGGTGGCGGCGCGGCGCCCGTGTCTGGTCTGGATACTGTGTCTCGGTTGTTTGGGCGGTGGTGTGTTTGTGCGGTTTTGGGTTGGGGTGGTGGGGTATTTTAGTGGGGGGGGGGGGGGTGTTGGTGTCTCTTGTTTGCGTGTTGGCGTTTGGGCTTGCTGGCGGGCTGGCGCTGGCTGGTCTCTGTGATCCTGTTGGCGTGTGGTTGCCGGTCGCGTTTTTTTTTTTGATCGCTTTGATCTGATTGGGTGGTGCTGGCTGTCTGGGGGTGTTGTGGCTGCTGTTTCTGCTGCCGTTTGTTTGTGGTGTGGGCGCCCGTGGCTGCTGGGTCTGGTGCAGGGGGGTGGCTGATGTTGTGACTGGTGGCAGCGCGCGCGCGTGGTGGTTGTCGGGGCTGACAAACTGTGTATATGTATGTGTATGTGTGTGTGTGTGTATGTATGTATGTATGTATGTATGTATGTATGTATGTATATATATGTGTATGTGTATGCATGTGTATCTGTGTGTATGTGTACATGTGTATGTTTATGTGTATGTATATATATATGTATGTATATTTCTGGGGGTACGTTCTGGGCCTGCCTGTCGGGTGGGGGTCGGCGCCTCAGGCTACTGCATCCGGACTGCGTGTCTGGAGCTCCTGGGTCCCACCGTCCATCCCTTCCGGGTGCCCGTCTTGGTTGGGGCCTGCTGGGTCTGGTCCCTGCGTCTACTGTGGTAGCTTGGTGCTGCAGGGTATTCCGAGGTCGCCAGTTGTTGGGGTAGCGACCTTGTGTGTCAGCATGTCTGTGAACTTCTTTTAATTCTTTTTTTTTTTTTATAAATAGATTTAATTATTTATTTATTCTTATTTTTTAAATATATTTTATTAATATTATTATTATTATTATTATTATGTATTTATTTATTTTATTTATTTATTCCCCTACCTCAGGGGGGGACTCGGCAGGGCGGTTGCTGGTTGTTCCATCTCCATCGTTGGGGTCCCTGCGGGTGGGGTGGGTGGTTCCTGTGGCCCCGTGCTGGGTGGTCCTGTGGCGGCCGGCTTGGGTGGGGTGGCCGTGGGCTGGCCTCGCCGCGCTCTCCGGGGGGGGGGGGGGGGGGGTTTAAGGGGGCCCTGTTGCCGGTGGGGGCGGGGGCGGTCTTCCCGTCCGGTTGCGGGGGGTCTCCGGGCCCCTCGGGCGGGGCGTCCCGCCTTTCTCTCCGTGTGGGGTGTGGTCTCTCGCTGGCTTGGGGTCTGGCTGCCCCCTGCTTTTCTCGTGCCTTGTCCTCTGCCGGGTGCGTCTGTCTGCGGCCTGCTGCTGGCCCTTGTGGGCGGCGCGGTGGGCCAGGCTCTGGGGTTCCTGTCGCTGTCCGGCTTGGCTGCGTGGGGGCAGTGGCCCCTGGTTCCCTGGGCACCACACCTACTGTTTGTGGGATGGGCTCTCGGGGAAGCTGGGGCCGTACTCTGGCTCCCGCACACACTGGGAGTCAAATGTATTGTACATGCAAATTCACATATACTCACACACATACATACACACATACATAGGTACCTACGCTCCCACATACATATACAAATAAATACAGTACATATTTACACAATCAAAGTTCGTACATCCACACGCACATTCATTATACAAACATACTGTATACACATACTGTACATATACATTCACTGTAAAAACATACATATACACATACTGTACATATACACTCACTGTACAAACACACACATACACATACTACACATATACATTCACTGTACAAACACACACATACATATACTGTACATATACATTCACTGTACAAACACACATATACACATACTGTACATATACATTCACTGTTCAAACACACATACTGTATACACATACTGTACATATACATTCGCTGTACACACATATACACATACTGTACATATACATTCAATGTACAAACACACATATACACATACTGTACATATACATTCACTGTACAAGCACACATACACATACTGTACATATACAAGTACATATGCACACATACACTCATGCACATAATCACGTTTCATCAAACATATATTAACGTTGTTGCCCTAGGGTAAACTGGGTATAACACATGGCACACTGACAAAGCTTAACCTATTGTTACTATAACAATCTACAAGGTTAATGTAGGTTGCTTGTCTTTCTTCCCCTCCATTTTTCTGCATTCTTTCGTATCTCAAGTTATCATTACGTATATGTATTGTTGCATTTGAACAATTGTATTGTTGATAATAAAGGTAAAGTATTGGTATTGTTTATTATCAATAGCACTATTTCTATTGGTATACATATTGCTCCATTTTTAGTGTAATAATGCTCATTGTCATTTCTGTATTTTTATTTTTATTTTCGCTAACTGCTTATTTGCTATTACTTTTACCATCATATTTGTACATGTCGTATTTGCTGATGTTGCTCTGTTGTTGTTGTTGTTGTTGTTGTGTTTGCTGTTGTTGTTTTTGTCTCTCTGTCTAATCCCCCTCTTGTCCCCACAATTCCCCCCTCTGTCTTCCTTTTTCTCTCTTTCTATCCCCTCCTGCCCGGCTGCACCAAATGATAATATAAATACATTTAATAAAGTCAAAATACAAGTAAGGCAACAAGAGAAGTATCCTACACTTCTCTTTTGTAAAGTACATCTGAACAGCCGATATGGGCATCTACATCTGCTATATGATTTGCCCAAGAAGCTGGGCAGGACATTAAAAAAAAAAAAAGAATGCCGACTGCTAGGATGTTCATAAATTCCCATTTAGGTGAATAATGTCTCATAATCCTCACGAAGAAACGGGGAAGTGCTTTTAGTGTCATTCTCGCCAGTTCCAGGTCCTGTCAAAGTTTCCCAACTTATAAAAATGTTTTTTCAAAATGCCGCTAGAATCAAAGAAGGACGATACACTGAATCCAACCGACAAACTTGATATCCATTTAATAAACTATAAATTGCCACTTTGTGTTGGTGACATCAGAAATTTGGTAGCACAATGGTTCGCGCATTCGCCATTTATTCTACAAGACGCGTGTTCGATTCTTGATTTTTAACTGTAAACATTAAATTTTTTTAAGTAAGGCATTCTGTATTTGTTCCTTTTAACCAGTTACCAGAAATCAATACATGGATAATGGAGAAGTTTTGTAAAAAAAATAAATAATAATAATCGCCTAAACTAAAAAATGAACTAAATCTCCTCTGTTCTGTACACTGTCCAAGTTACATTATATCGTCATCTTCCTCTTAATGCCATTTCCTCAAGGTGGCAGAAAAACATTATATTACCTGCCCTATCATATGATTCTACCATGTTGGCAAAATATAAACACACAATATATATATATACATCCACCCATCCATTTTCTACCGCTTGTCCCTTATGGGGACGCAGGGGGTGTTGGAGCCTATCTCAGCTGCATTCGGGCGGTAGGCGGAGTACACCATGGACATGTTGCCACCTCATCACAGGGCCAACACAGATAGACAGACAACATTCACACTCACAATCACACACCAGGGCCAATTTAGTGTTGCCAATCAACCTATCCCCAGGTGCATGTCTTTGGACCCGGAGGAAGCCGGAATACCCGGAGGGAACCCACACAGTTTGATTGATTGATTGATTGAGACTTTTATTAGTAGGTTGCACAGTGAAGTACATATTCCGTACAATTGACCACTAAATGGTAACACCCGAATAAGTAACTTGTTTAAGTCGGGGTCCATTGATTCATGATACAGATATATACTATCAGATATATACTATCATCATAATGCAGTCATCTCACAAGATAATCACATTGAATTATTTACATTATTTACAATCCGGGGTGTGGTGGGGGGGGGCGGGGTGGGGGGTTTATGTTTGGTTGTTATCATCAGTCATCAACAATTGAGAACAGAGAAATGGATATTGGAACAGTGTAGGTCTGACTTGGTAGGAAATGGACAGCACGTAGTGGGCATAGAGAGAGAGAGAGAGAGAGAGAGAGGGAGAGAGAGAGAGAGAGAGAGAGAGAGAGAGAGAGAGAGAGAGAGAGAGAGAGAGAGAGAGAGAGAGAGAGAGATCAGAAGGCATAAGAAAAAGTATCTGCATTTGATTGTTTACATTTGATTATTAACAATCTGGGGAGGGTGTTAGTTGAGGGTTGTAGCTGCCTGGAGGTGTACTTTTATTGCGGTTTTGAAAGAGGATAGAGATGCCCTTTCGGGGAGAAGATGCAAACTCCCAAGCCCAGAATCGAACTCTGGACATTTGTATTGTGAGCATACTTGCCAACCTTGAGACATCCGAATTCGGGAGATTGGGGGTTGGGCTGGGGAGGCCGGGGGGCGGTGTTAAGAGGGGAGGAGTATATTTATAGCTAGAATTCACTGACATTCAAGTATTTCTTGTATATATATATATATATATATATATATATATATATATATATATATATATATATATATATATATATATATATATATATATATATATATTCAGTATTTATTTTTTATATGTATATATACTGTATATATATTTAAAAAAAAAAAAAATAAACAAAATACATATATATATATATATATATATATATATATATATATATATATATATATATATATATATATATATATATATATATATATATATATATATATATATATAATAAATACTTGAATTTGCACTGAAATTCAAGTATTTCTTTTATATATATATATATATATATATATATATATATATATATATATATATATATATATATATATATATATATATATATATATATATATATATATATATATATATATATATATTACACATATACACACATAACACTCCTCTCTACTCATTGTTGTATTTGAAAGTGCAATGATTTGCAGCCAGTAGCACAGCCTTTCAAGGAGCATAGGTGAAATTTAATTTGCAGGAAAGGAGTGAGTTTAAGGTTATGTCCATCCTCGTTCTATTCTCTGTCACTATCTTTGTTTGGACATTACTACTTGCCATAGTTTTGAAGCAATGCATGATGGGAATCCGGATGTTGTGTGTCAGTGTATTAACGTGACGGCTAGAATAAACACGCGCTGATAAATAGCTCTGTGCCTGCCTACTTTATGGGTTATAGATAAACCTATGGATAACGAAGACATATATAATAGTCTCCTTCTTGTTGTGTGTGCAGTTGCGCACTGAGCTCCAAAAGCCGTAGATGTTATAACGTGACTGGGCCGGCACGAAAAGCGGACGTGACGACAGGCTGTCCTCACTCAGGTCCGGCTGGAATTCGGGAGAATGGTTGTCCCGGGAGATTTTCGGGAGAGGCACTGAAATTCGGGAGTCTCCCGGAAAATTCGGGAGGGTTGGCAAGTATGATTGTGAGGCACACGTACTAACCCCTGTGCCATTGTGCTGCCCATGTACATATATTACACATACAACATATTTTATTATATTTTGTTGATTTACCTACCAAAACAGTTTTGTCAATAATTTACTGTGATTCATTCCAAGAGGCATAACAGACGCATCATTTCAATGCATCACACATTATATGGATAAGATGTAGCTGTTTGTAACTTTCCATTTGACCAGCAGGTGGTGTCTTGTGCCGAAGCATGCTTTGAAGCTTTGAGAAATTCTCAATCCAATTGGCTCAAGTGGTTCAATGCCTCATGAGGCTTCATCTGACCTTCACTAGCGCTTATAATAAAAATATCACTAATACTTGGTTAATATTCAAATCATGAAATGTAAATGGAGTATTGTTGGCGGTTTTTGAATGGTTATTTATAGGATTTTATGGGCGGAATAGTGGAGTTTCCATTGGCGCCTCTGTAAGCAGACTTTTACTTACATGTATTTAATATTTAGAATGCCTTAAAAAAAATCCATCCGTCGTCATGGGGTTAGGGTTCATAATGATTGTGAACGATGGGCAAAATTCCCAAAAAAGTGCAGTTCCCCTTTAAGCTCCTCACTCTCCTGTAGTTGCCGAAAAACAGAATGAAGGCTGACTCAACCTTTGCTGTAAACTGCATGGCCTGCACCACTTGACAGACCGTATAAATCGGGATTAACACATACAATGTCACTTTTCATTACTAAAATGCAAACATCAATTACATGTACTCTTCTACTAATATTATTTGTGGTGTTAATTTTCCTCAGAAGTTAAGTCCATTTGGCAAATTAAACTCCTGTCCTGAATCTTGAGGCGGTTCAGTCCAATCATTGCTTACAGGTGTGCCTAATTAGAAGCAAACAAAAAGGGCCTGGACAGTTTGCCTCCCTTTTTACCAGTCAAGTGAGACAAGTATGCATGAATAAGTGTTTGATCCTGTTATTGTTAAACAGTGACAGTTTAAAGTTCAAAGTCAAACTGTCACAAGGAGAGGCTTACCCAAGGTTGGACAGTCCTCCTCATGAGTGACCCCTACCATCAAACTATAAACTATGAACTACCCTTGCAGCTCCTATTAGGCATCGAAGCAGTCAAAGTAATTAGGCTTATGGATTAGTACATGAGCAGCGCACAGAAGGACATTGGCAATAACACCATTGGAGCCAAACACCAGCAACAGGTGGACAGTGCTATCGCCCGTGACAGTAATACCAGAAGCAACCAGTGGCGATTGCTCTAAGACTGCAAGGGAAGCTCAGCTTCCCCTAAAATGTCAAAAAATAAGTGATTAAATATATAGTGTTGTGTGTGCATGTTATTGACTAAATATGCGCTAGCTTCTTATCACTGCTAATGACGCGGCTTTCCTCTCTCATTCCCGCAGCTTCACGGTACTTTAAACAGTATAGAAGCTTGGCGTCCACAGATTTCATACACCCGGAGGCTCAACTTCTGCATGATGATTGGAAGATCTGTCTAAGGCTGATTCCCTTTGTGATTGACAGCGAAATGAGCGAATCAGCTATCTTGTGTTGTAAACGTCCGTGGGAGCATTTTTCAAAATTCATTCTGTTGTTCTGAGTTGAAGCGGAGACTTTCCTGATTCCTTTTAGCGACATTTTCTTTGTTAAAAACGACTACCGACAAATAGAGCTTCTATTTCTGGTGTTTTTTTTGTGTTTGGAGACTGACTTCTTTCACTCCGCAGTTTATGTCCTTACCGAGCAGCGGGTGCTGCTGAGCCCCTCAACCTCAAAGCACTCACAGGCGCCAGCCTCGTGCCAGTCCCAGCTAGCGAGCTAGCTAGGTAGCATGCTGCACAGAATGGCAGATAATTTGAATGTTTTTATTTGTATTTTTTTATTGAAAAACAAACATACATTTATAATATACACAGGTGTACAAACTATTGTCACTCGTGGCAACGATTGGAGCTACATCTGCAGGTGTAGAGAGGAGCTTCTCCTGTTTAATGCTGCAAATGTTCCCATTTTTGTCATTACTTTACTTTGATTTATTTTTCAATATTTATGACCGATACTAGGTGAAGTGAAGTGAATTATATGTATATAGCGTGTTTTTTCTCTAGACTCAAAGCGCTTTACATAGTGAAACCCATCACTACATCTTGAAGCTACATTTAAAGGCCTACTGAAACCCACTACTACCGACCACGCAGTCTGATAGTTTATATATCAATGATGAAATCATTGATATATTAACCCGGCCAATACGGCCGGGTTAACTTATAAAGTGCAATTATAAATTTCCCGCTAAACTTCCGGTTGAAAACGTCTATGTATGATGACGTATGCGCGTGACGTCAATTGTTGAAACGGAAGTATCCGGACACATTGTATCCAGTACAAAAAGCTCGGTTTTCATCGCAAAATTCCACAGTATTCTGGACATCTGTGTTGGTGAATCTTTTGCAATTTATTTAATGAACAATTAAGACTGCAAAGAAGAAAGCTGTAGGTGGGATCAGTGTATTAGCGGCCGGCTAGAGCAACACAACCAGGAGGACTTTGACTTGGATTGCAGACACGCTCTCCGACGCTAGACGCCGACCGCACGGATGATCGGGTGAAGTCCTTCGTCGCGCCGTCGATCGCTGGAACGCAGGTGAGCATGGGTGTTGATGAGCAGATGAGGGCTGGGTGGCGTAGGTGGATAGCTAATGTTTTTAGCATAGCTCTGTGAGGTCCCGTTGCTAAGTTAGCTTCAATGGCGTCGTTAGCAACAGCATTGTTAAGCTTCGCCAGGCTGGAAAGCATTAACCGTGTATTTACAGGTCCATGGTTTAATAGTATTGTTGATTTTCTGTCTATCCTTCCAGTCAGGGGTTTATTTATTTTGTTTCTATCTGCAGTTAAGCCCGATGCTATCACGTTAGCTCCATAGCTAAAGTGCTTCGCCGATGTATTGTCGTGGAGATAAAAGTCTCTGTGAATGTCCATTTCGCGTTCTCGACTCTCATTTTCAAGAGGATATAGTATCCGAGGTGGTTTAAAATACAAATCCGTGATCCACAATAGAAAAAGGAGAAAGTGTGGAATCCAATGAGCCAGCTTGTACCTCAGTTACAGTCAGAGCGAAAAAAGATGCGTCCTGCACATGCACTCTAGTCCTTCACTCTCACGTTCCTCATCCACAAATATTTCATTGTGGCTCAAATTAATGGGGTAATCGTCGCTTTCTCGGTCCGAATCGCTCTCGCTGCTGGTGTAAACAATGGGGAAATGTGAGGAGCCTTTCAACCTGTGACATCACGCTACTTCCGGTACAGGCAAGGCTTTTTTTATCAGCGACCAAAAGTTGCGAACTTTATCGTCGATGTTCTCTACTAAATCCTTTCAGCAAAAATATGGAAATATCGCGAAATGATCAAGTATGACACATAAAATGGATCTGCTATCCCCGTTTAAATAAATAAAAATTCATTTCAGTGGGCCTTTAAACCACTGTGGACGGCACTGGGAGCAGGTGGGTAAAGCGTCTTGCCCAAGGACACAATGGCAGTGACTAGGATAACGGAAGCAGGAATCAAACCTGGAACCCTCAAGTTGCTGGCACGGCTGCTTTACCAACCGAGCCACCCCGCCCCACTATAAGAGCTACATTCCAGAGATGGCGGCCCCCAGGCCACATTTACTTATTTCACCAGAAAGGCAAAGTGTTTCCAATTCTTTGCACTTATGGAAGTGATGAAGGTTGAGTTGCCTCTGGAGGTTTTTTGCATGCTTTCCTTGGCAGTGGTATACCCTCTCTGGGCTTGTGGAGTCGGACCTCTACCCTCACTTGCATGGCGACTACTTCGCCTTTCACGACCACTATGGACTGGACTTTCACAATATTATGTCAGACCCACTCGACATCCATTGATTTCGGTCTCCCCTAGAGGGGGGTTGGGGGGTGGGGTGGGTTACCCACATATGCGGTCCTCTCCAAGGTTTGTCACAGTCATTCACATCGACGTCCCAATGGGTTGAGTTTTCCTTGCCCTTGTGTGGGCTCTGTACCGAGGATGTTGTTGTGGCTTGTGCAGCCCTTTCAGACACTTGTGATTTAGGGCTTTATAAATAAACATTGATTGATTGATTGACTTGTATTTGATTACCAAATACATGCACGACGTGAGACACGATTTTCTCTTTCACTCCCTTTGCTCCTTCAACTTACCACAGTTTTATTCTAATTTGTATGTTAGCGAAAGCGAAATTGGACGCGCCAAATCCGCATTTGTGGCAGCCTGACACAAATAATTAATTTATGTAAACACAGGCTATCTTTTTAAGACAGCAGGTGTTCTTCGGCGCTGACTCTGTGCTTACATGCCAAGAATCGACACGGCTTGCAAAGGACAAAGCAGTGTACTAACGATACTGAAAACTACAGCTATCTATGTATTTTTGCATGTTGGTATCGACTTGGTATCAAATTATCGACATTCTTGAAAACCCTACACGACTTAGATCTCAGTATTGGCGTTTGGTTTCTTGGTTTTCACCAAGTTTCGTGTCCCCTTATTGCTCAGTTTGGCTGGTCGGACAGTTCCTGACTCCTGGTTGTCCCAAACTTGTTCCATCTAAGAATTGTAGAGACTACTTCGGAACATTAAGTGCAGCGTGAATGTTTTTGTAACCATGCCCAGTTCTGTGCTCTGCCATGATTTCGTCTGTGAGCTCTTTAGTCACTTCTCTCATTTTGTTCTGATACTTTAAGGCCTTATACAAACAGGGGTGTGCCTTTTAAAATCATGGCCAATCAATGTAACTCAACACATCTGGACTCCAATGAAGGTGTAAAACCATCCTAAAAATGATTAAAGACATGGACAGCATGGGAATTAAATATAATAAATGTTTTCACAGCATCCGAATACTATGCTCACTATGTTCACATGTCTTTTTTAATTAATCATAAAAAAATATTACATGATTGGTCATACTATCATCGTGGGGGGCAGAGTATACTGTAGATTTATAATAGGTAATGTAAATTACTTTTAGCATTAGTCTTCAAAAACGTATCCACTATATTTGCCTGTATTTATCTGTAGATCCAAACATTTTAACATGTATTTTTGTTTTTCCTATGACGTTAATTCCTTCTATTGACATTAGGGGTGCCGGAAAAATCGAATTACATAGGAATCCCGATTCTTACCTCTGACGTTTGTGAATCAATTTAACTTTCTCAACAATTGTTTTTTTTTTAAATATGTTCTTTAAGCCATCTCCGCACTTACCTTCTTTGCGTACACGTCATGGGACAGTCAAAATATGTGCTTTTGTAACCTGTTTTGAAAAGGTTTTATTATCATTTATGTGGCAAAAAATATTTTGGAAGAATCGATTTGAATTGAGAATCGTGTAGAAACCACAATCCATTCTGAATCAATTTGAATTGAGAGTCCCTAGTTAACATCAATGACGACTGTTACATATTGGGCAAATTAGCTGATGACTAAGTCTATAGCTGTGTTGAAATTCAGGGTCTGCATCTTTCGGAGGACGCAGCCTCAGAAGGCTGGACCTTCGGAGGCACCTCCGAAGGATGCGTCACCCGTTGTTAAATGGGACAGTCTAGCCTGCAGAGGATTTACTGGTTGCGTCACGACGTCATGACTCCTGCCGCCCAAAGATCCGGGTTGAACAAAGGCGCGCAAAGCTACTTGGGATATGGGAGGCCACGAAGGATAGTCGCGGTGCATCCTCTGAATACAGGGAAAAGGAGGGCGCATTCGTCGGCTGCATTTGGAGAAGCCTTCGAATCTGAATTAATTGGGACGGCTTTTGCGCAGCATTGTGACGTAAGAGGCCTTCAAATTCGCCCTTTGAAGGATGCGAACCCTGAATTGGGACACAGTTTATGTCTAAGTCTATGTCTAAGACATCATTTAGTCAAGCAACTTTTACGTTAACCAATTTTCAGACTATACACTCGAACTTGGCAGCATGGCTGTTGTCTGTTTTACTTTGTATTCCGTCACTCCAATTACCAATAGGCATCACAGAGAGAAAAAAAAGGATAAAAAGGAATAAATACAAAAAAAACAACCTAGTTTGTTAGCTTGAAAGTATTGTAATGTGTCCATTTGTAGCAAGAGCAAACATTCTAATAAATGTCAGTTTGTCAATGACGTTCTTTGTCAAATTCAAAGGACATTTGTGCTGCACAGAAAAGTGTCAAGTTGACTTCTTTTCAAATACAGAATAAACTTACCATAGCCTCTTGGTAAGGGGATGTAACATCTGGAATAACATCCCTCACACATGCAACATCTTTAAAACTCACCCGAAAAACTGGGTCAAATCCAATAAAAACTGTACCCATTGAGTGGTTTGGACCTCATGGTCTGTGATACATATATGTATGTAGTGCCTGGACAGCTGCACATTTCTATTCCCCATGTAGATCTTTTTTGAGTGGTGCATGCATACATAAACAGTATGTACCGTACAGTGCGTCTGAAAAGTATTCACGGCGCTTCACATTTCATGTTACAGCCTTTTCCTAAAATGGAATGCATTTATTTTTGTCCTCAAAATTCTGCACATAATACCCCACAATAACAATTTTACAAATGTATTACAAATAAAAAAAACTACTATGTACATACGTATTTACAGCCTTTGCTATAAAGTTCAAAAGTGAGTCCAGGGGCACCCTGTTTTAACTGATTATCCTTGCGGTGTTCCTAAAGCTTAATTGCAGCCCACCTGCGGTAACTTCAATTGGTTGGACATGATTTGGAAAGGCACACGACGAGGGATGGGAATTGATGAGATTTTTCCGGTTTCCATTCCGCTTAACGATTCGGCTCCTTAATGGTTCACTTATTGATTCTTCAGTGGAAAAAAAAGAGAAAAATGGGTGGATTTAGTTTAGTTTAGAGTTAACATGACCTTACAAATTCTACTGTGAGGACTTAAGAGGCACATACACAGTATAGAAGAAAAAACAAAAACTTTTTTGTAAATAAATCAACGTTAATGCGTTAACGCATGTGATTAATAAAAACAAATGATTGCGTTATCAAATATGAATAAAGATTAATCACTTGAAGATGTGCACATTTGTTACACAGTTTGTGACTGCGATTAGGGGCGGCCAATTTCGCTTCAAAACATAACCGCTGCCGGTCAGCTGGTGCTACTGCCCCGATAGCTACATGCCAGCATGAATACTAGCTACATACACAACAAGCAGAGGAGAACACTATGCTGGCAAAGTTGACTGATTCAATGTTGTCAACAAAAGTTGCACAGTTAAGTTAAACGAATGCCTTTGCTTAACGGACAGCCACCACATGTAGGACATCTAACATCTGTCAAGACCAAGTTCTGCAAGAAGATGTCATTCATATAACCACAGCTGATCTGTTGTACAATACTTTGGAGAGGCACAATTACACCAAGGATGAACCATCTTTACTACACAAACAAGAGCATCAACTTGCAACTACTGACTAAATGTGAATTTATTTTGCTTCCTGGAGAACGTCGGACATCCATAAATAATCTCTATGAGTTGGGGTAGCATTACACCAAAACAAGAGATCAGCAATGTCATCTGAAAAAGGTAAAACAAACTTGTTTGTTTAAACAACTGTTTAGACCAGGGGTGTCAAACGTACGGCTCAAGGGCCGTATCAGGCCCGCAATACGGCCGGGTTAACTTATAAAGTGCAATTTTTAATTTCCTGGGAAACTTCCGGTTGAAAACGTCTATGTATGATGACGTTTGCGCGTGACATCAATGGTTGAAACGGAAGTATTCGGACACATTGTATCACAAAACAAACAGCTCTGTTTTCATCGCAAAATTCCACAGTATTCTGGACATCTGTGTTGGTGAATCTTTTGCAATTTGTTTAATGAACAATGGAGACTGCAAAGAAGAAAGCTGTAGGTGGGATCGGTGTATTAGCTGCTGGCTGCAGCAACACAACCAAGAGGACTTTGACTTGGATAGCAGACGCGCTCTCTGACGCTAGCCGCCGACCGCATCGATGATCGGGTGAAGTCCTTCGTCGCGCCGTCGATCGCTGGAACGCAGGTGAGCACGGGTGTTGATGAGCAGATGAGGGCTGGCGTAGGTGGAGCGCTAATGTTTTTATCATAGCTCTGACGAGGTCCCGTAGCTAAGTTAGCTTCAATGGCGTCATTAGCAACAGCATTGCTAGGCTTCGACAGGCGGCACAGCATTAACTGTGTAGTTACAGGTCCAGTGTTTGGTTCGGTGTCTGCTGATAGTAGTATTGTTGATCTTCTGTCTATCCTTCCAGTCAGGGGCTTATTTCTTTTGTTTCTATCTGCATTTAAGCACGATGCTATCCCGTTAGCTCCGTAGCTAAAGTGCTTCACCGAGGTATTGTCGTGGAGATAAAAGTCACTGTGAATGTCCATTTTGCGTTCTCGACTCTCATTTTTAAGAGGATATAGTATCCGATGTGGTTTAAAATACAATATCCGTGATCCATAATAGAAAAAGGAGAATGTGTGGAATCCAATGAGCCCTTTTACCTAAGTTACGGTCAGAGCGAAAAAAGATACGTCCTGCACTGCACTCTAGTCCTTCACTCTCACGTACCTCATCCACAAATCTTTCATCCTCGCTCAAATTAATGGGGTAATAGTCGCTTTCTCTGTCCGAATCGCTCTCGCTGCTGGTGTAAACAATGGGGAAATGTGAGGAGCCCTTCAACCTGCGACGTCACGCTACTTCCGGTACAGGCAAGGCTTTTTTTATCAGCGATCAAAAGTTGCGAACTTTATCGTCGATGTTCTCTACTAAATCCTTTCAGCAAAAATATGGCAATATCGCGAAATGATCAAGTATGACACATAGAATGGATCTGCTATCCCCGTTTAAATAAAAAAATGTCATTTTAGTAGGCCTTTAAGAGTGTGTTTACTACATTATCGATTAGGAACTGTACCTTGTTTGCAAGATTATTGCAAACTGCAAAGACTTTCATAATCAAATTTTTACTGTAATTAGTTTTGACCAAATCAATGACTTGCAGTTCAGTAAAACGTTTGAAAATGTTTTTCCTGTATGACATTCTGACTACCAAAATGCATTTGTACCCACATATTGGGGTATATTCTTCAGAAAATTGTATTTATGCAAGCAAATGATAAACCGTGATTAATCACAGGTTTGGAGTGTGATTAATCTGAGAAAAAAAAATTAACAAATCACTTGACAGCCCTAAAATAAAGAAATTAATATTATTCTGTTGAATTTAATCATGTGGAAATTACACAAGAATATCACATTTAGTAACATCCATCCATCCATTTTCTACCGCTTGTCCCTTTTGGAGTTGCGGGGGGTGCTGGAGCCTATCTCAGCTGCATTCGGGCGGAAGGCGGGGTACACCCTGGACAAGTCGCCAACTCATCACAGGGCCAACACAGATAGACAGACAACCTTCACACTCACATTCACACACTAGGGCCAATTTAGTGTTGCCAATCAAACTATCCCCAGGTGCATGTCTTTGGAGGTGGGAGGAAGCCGGAGTACCGGGAGGGAACCCACGCAGTCACGGGGAGAACATGCAAACTCCACACAGAAAGATCCTGAGCCCGGGATTGAACCCAGCACTATTCAGGTCCTTCATATTGTGAGGCACATGCACTAACCCCTGTTCCACCGTGCTGCCCATTTAGTAACATGTGGTATTAATTTATTACATGCAAAGTGAGATATGTCAAGCCTATAGTGGTTTGAATATTGATGAATATGGCTTATGTTGCAGGTCCCAGGTAGCCAGGACAAGCAGTCAGATAATAATGTCCTGTTATACAGGAGGAAAAATCACACAGAACGTTTCAGATGTTTACAGACTGGTCGCTCTCATCAGAATTTATTAACAGAAATTACAAATCCACAATTCACTTCATTTCCCATATATTTTGTCACTTTGTATTATCGTGTCAATGTATTTTACTTTATCTTCACCTCTATTTTCATCAAAACACTCAATAAACTATCATTAAACCGTTACTGTATCACTGGAGTTATAATTACCATAACAATACTGTATGCCTTTGCCATATATTTTCACATATTCACATCATCACTCCAAAACATACAATATAGTGCCCAATTAGACGTTATTTCACTGTCTTGTTTTTCTCAGGAATATTCACCTTTAACTTAATGCACTTTTTAGCAACATTCATTTAAATACTTTACTTTTCTTCATATTCTTCTTCTTATAATAGCAGCTTTAAGTTACTGTACTTGAAATATTCATTGACCATTCCTGAGAGCTTATGTCTAAACACAATATAATAGCATGTAAAACCTATTTCAGAACACACACATTACACAAATATACATTATAAAATCAATAAGAAAACGGGAGCTCTAATTTGGGAGTCTGAATTAGGATCAGAAGTTCCTATACAAACATTGCGCACTCACATCGCCATTTTGTATTGATTACTGCAGCTGTGCACTGGATTCATTCACAAATACAAGCTACAACTCACAAACACTTCAGAGTTAGGCTCCACCATCAGAATGTGTACTTAAACTTATAAAGATCACATGGATATTATTCAGTGAGTTTATTCACCAAAACTAACCTGTTATACAGGAGGAAAAATCACACAGAACGTTTCAGATGTTTACAGACTGGTCGCTCTCATCAGAATGACGAGACACTTCCGGTCTGCAGGTGATATCATTCAATTGGGAAGAAACGCCCTACTGCCCCCTAATGACCAATGTGAATAGTGATAAATGTGGAATGACAGCTCCAAAAACGAATTAAAACCATAAAATAAAATAAATAAATCAACACAAAAATGTGACACATTATGGGTGGGTCACACGCTCCCCAACAAAGAAAATGACTCCCGGCATTCAAAACAAAATACTCTTTTGAATATACTTTTTTTCAAATCAAAACTTGTATGGCATCATGACAGTGTATGGCAGTGTTGGGTATAGTGTGGCATAGGGTGGGTAATGTGGTGTTGGGCCTGACTGTATTCCCCATGCTGGCAATGTCTGTGGCCCACAAAGTCCAATATTGTTGACTGACCCAATTGACTGGTAGGATGGCTGACCAAGAGACTCGTAAGTCAGTGTCCTGGGTGGTCTCCTGACTGAACCACCCTGAGGGGAAGTAGGACTGCCCTGGTTAGTGTCATACCTGGCTTGGCAATCTTCATTTTCAGCATTCTGTTCATATTCATGGTCACTGGATTGTTCTTGCTCCATCAGTTCAGGTTCCTCTGCTGTGAAGCTGGGAGGCTGTCTGTGCTCTCCTGCTTGTGTGGTCAGCCTTGCTTGTTCATGTAAGGATGGAGATGTAACAGGGTTTCTTTGAGGCACATGGGTGGTTGTTATAATTGACCTTTGTGACTCGGCAGGCCTTGATACTCTGAGCCAGTACTGTGGTCTTGGGCCATCTTCATCAGAGTCAGATGAAGCACTGCTTTGGAATGTCTCTCTCTCTGCATTCATTTCAACCTGACTCCTATTCCTTTGTCTTTCTTTAGTCGGTGCTTGGTTCTTTGACTGTCCAGCCACACTCACAGGTAAGTAATTTACAAGGTGGAGGAGATTCCTATGTAGAGTACGGACTTTGCCACCACCTGTCTCTGGAGACACTTAGTAAACAGGGCTGTCATTTATTTGTTCCTTAACAATGTTTACTGTTTGTTCCCAGTAGGACCTACGCTTTCCTGGGCCTCCTCTCTCACTCATGTTGCGAACTAAAACCCTGTCACCAGGCTGTAGAACAATCCCCTTCACATGAAGGTCATATCGTGTCTTGCCTCGTGCACTGGACTGCTGACTGTTCTCAGATGCAATGCGGTAGGCCTCTTTCATTCTCACAGCTCATTTGTCCGCGTACCCTTGGGGTGTTTCACCCTCCTCTTCAGAGGACAGACCAAAGAGCAGATCAACAGGGAGGCGGGGGTGGCGCCCAAACATGAGGTAGTGGGGTGAGAAACCTGTGGCCTTGTGTCTAGTGCAGTTGTATGCGTGCACCACCTGTGGTAAATGATCCTTCCAGTTGCTCTTTTTCTCCTCTTGCAGTGTTCTCAACATCTGAAGCAACGTCCGATTGAATCCCTCGGCAGGGTTTCCCTGTGGATGGTACGGGGTTGTCCTGGAGTGTCCCACCCCAGACAGTTGCTAAAGGGTCTTAAACAGGGAGTTCTCGAACTCTCTGCCTTGATCATGGTGCAATTTGGATAAAAAACCAAACCGAGGGATGAAGTCATTAAATATTTTCTCTGCAGCCGTTCTGCCTGACTTGTTTCGTGTTGGATATGCTTGGGCAAATCTGGTGAAGTGGTCTATGACTACTAAGATGTATTCATATCCACCCTTGCTTTGCTCCAAGTGCATGTAATCGATAGACACAAGCTCAAGTGGTGCATTGGTTGTGATACTGCCCATTGGTACTCCATCATGGACCACAGGTTTCTTTTTCTTGATACAGGGGCACTGTTTTGTGACATAAACCTCAATGTTCTTTTTCAGGAAGGGCCAATAGAAACGATCTCTTGCCAGCCCAATGACTCTCTCTGATCCTAGATGAGCCATGTCATCATGGAGATGCTTCAATACAAGGGGCCGATATTCAGAAGGTAGGACAAGCTGCTGTCGACCCCCTGCACTCCTGTACAGTAGGCCACATTCCATATACAGTTTACCCCACTCATGCATGAGTCTTTTCACAGGGCCACCTGCTTTCTTCCTGTCCTCATTTGTCAGTGTTGTCTTTGTCTGTTTCAGCTTGATTATCTCACTGATGGCTGCATCCTGCCTCTGAGATCTGATTAGTTCACTTTGGCTGATGGTCGGTACTGGGGACTTAATTTGAGACTCTGAACTTTGGACCAGGTTAAGAGAAGCAACATAAGCGATGTCATACCTTTTTGCAGCCTCACTTCCTTCCCACGTAGCACGTATTGCATCTCTGTCGAGCTCTTCAGTACACTCCTCAACATAACTGTTTATGTCCAGTGGGAGACGAGACAGTGTGTCAGCATCCACATTGACTTTTCCTGGCCTATACTTTAGGTTGAATCTGAAGTCAGCAAGCTCTCCAACCCATCTGTAGCCTGTGGCGTTCAGTTTTGCAGTACTCATCACATATGTTAGTGGATTATTGTCTGTATACACTGTGAAGGATGGGGCGTAAAACAGATAATCCCTGAATTTTTGACATACCGCCCACTTTAAGGCTAAGAACTCCAGCTTTCCAGAGTGAAAGTTATAGTTCTTTTCAGCGGGGGTCAATGTCCTTGAACCATATGCGATGACTTTCAGCTTTCCACTCTGTCGCTGGTACAAGACTGCACCGAGTCCCTGCTGACAGGCATCTGTGTGTAGCGTAAAGGGTAGTTCAAAGTCAGGGTACGCTAGTGTAGGTGGGTGTGACAGGACGTTAATGAGCTGCTCGAGGATGGTCTGGTGACAATCAGTCCACTGTATGGGGGTCTTTGAAGGCAACTGTGCTCCTTTACCTTTCTTTATCTTCCCCTGTGTTGCATCAGGATTTCCTTTCACTTGTAGCAGCCCATATGTTGGCTTAGCGATGCGGGAGAAATCTTGAATGTACATCCTATAGTAACTCAGAAAACCTAACAGTTTACGGACATCCCCCACTGTAGTGGGTCTTTTCTCCCTCAGTGACATTACAGCCTCTATGTCTTTTGGGTCTCTTCTCACCCCATTAGCTGACACTAACCTTCCCACATACCTGACCTCTGGCTTGAACAACTCACATTTTGTGGGTCGCAGCTTGACTCCATGATGTTGCAGGGCTCTCAGGACACGACGCACTGCATCGACATGATCAGCAAAGGTCTTGGAGTAGCAGAGGATGTCGTCAAGATAAGGAATACAGCAGTCGTCACGCAAGGTGACAAGCATCTCCTCCATGCTGCGTTGGAAAGCAGCAGGGGCATTGCTGAGACCAAACGGTATTCTCACCCACTCATATAGACCCCAAGGCGATATGAAGGCTGTCATGTGGCGGGATCCTTCAGCTATGTAGCCCTGATGATAGGCTTTGCCTTGGTCAAGAATGGTGAACCAGCTGTGGCCGCCCATAGTGTCCAAGAGATCCTGGATGCGAGGCAGTGGGTGGCGATCTGGCACTGTTTTCTGACTCAACTGCCTGTAATCAATACACAGTCTTAGAGATCCATCACGTTTTCTGACACAGACAACAGGTGCTGCAAAGGGTGATTTTGACTTGACAATCCAGCCTTTTGCAAGCAGCTCTTGGATGTACTGTTTGACCTCTTGATAGAGTGGTTTGGGAATGGATGAATATGTTTTTTGGACTGGAATGTCATCTATTAGACTGATGGTCATATGGAGGCTTGGGATGTCCCCAATGTCACCATCATTGCGAGCAAAAGCTCATGATTCCTCCATCAACATTTGTTTCACTTCCTCTTGTTGATCATCTGTCAGATGACTGACATCCACTGGTGGGTGCCACAGGTCTGCAGTGGGTGGGACCTGATTAGAATTGGGGGGAGGTGAGGAGTCAACAGTGTTAACATGAATACTCTTATGGTCACTGTGGGGACTGTCTGTCTCTATGACTTTGTCAATGGGCTCATTGCTGCCTAGGACTGTGATGCTTGGCAAGGTCACATCATGTTGGGAGTGGTTTGACACTGGCACTTTAATGAAACACCTGTCTGTCTGGTGAATCTCCATTAAGCCTGCTCCAATGCTCAATGACTCCAGCTGTACACTGTCAAGGTTGGGTTCAAACAACACAAATGACTCAGAGGGGTTAATATTGGCTGGAACCCTGCACTTAACGTGAACTACCTGACCTGAACAAATTGTGACCTCTTTGAAACCCACTTTTACAGCAGCATGTTCCTCTTTTGGGGAGTTCTGAGTCCGAATAAAACTCACTATGGCCCCAGCACTAACATCATCAATCTCCATGGCACCCGCAAGGAGGTTAGACATAATGGACATGAGTTTAGGCCGGCCTTCATTACTCTTAATGAGTTCTTGGATTACATTAAAACCAACTAATGGTCTGTCTAGTTTCAGGCAACTCACTAGGAAGGGTACACGGATGGATAAGTCTGGATCATCATTGCCTTGCAGGTTTACCACCACTTCAACCCATCCGTCGTAAGGCACTTCATCACCCCTGACTGCCGAAACATTCAGCTCATTGTCCAGTAGCTCACAGAGAGGTCGAATATTTTGGCTAGGCAGATACTTGTTCTTCCACGTGCAGTCAATTAGGCTCACATTGGCTCCTGTGTCCAGCAGGACAGTGACAGCGTAGCCACCCATACTACATTTCAGCAGGGATTTGCGGCCAATGAGTGGGGCTACTAGCTTGCATGGCTGTGATGTATTGTGAGATTGTATTGTGTTGGCATCACTGATCTTAGCTGGCTTTTGTTTTGGGCCTGTTTGGGGTTGGGACATGGGTGCAGGAGTGGTCAAAGGTTGTCCCTCTGTCTTGACCGCACCCCGTTTCCCGACGGTTTCTGTTTCTTCAAGCACCCAACTGCACGATGGCCTTCTTCTCCGCATGCAAAGCAGTGGTAGCAATTTGGATTGGACTGGGCGACACATTGTGTGCAGCCATAGGGTCTTTGTGTCTTTCTCTCAGTTCTGGGCTTTTTAGGGTCACAGTAAGAGGTTGGTGCACAGCGCTGATCTGGTGCATGAGCCTGTGTGACCAGCTGTTTCAGGGTCTCCATTGCCTGGGTCAATGCTTCAACCTGGGAGCTAAGTTTCTGTATTGTGTCATCTTTATTGACAGTGTTGACTTTTACCTCACTCTTAACTTTCTCCTCAGGTTCAGCCTGGGTGCTATGGGCCTGACTTACTTTACGAGCAGAGCTGCGACCAAATCTGCGCTTTCTCTCACTTTCCTCTGTGGTGGTCTTTATCACCTGTCGCAGCAAAGCTTCATCAGATACTGTTGGGTCAGCAAGGAGAGGCTTGAGCTCACGCCTGACATCATCATACTTCTCTCCTATTCCCTGACATATTGTGTTCAAGAATATGCACTGTATTGTGGAGGTATCATACTTAACGACTGAGCTTGTTTGTTTAGTAGTGAACATAATCTTTTGTTTGAGGCCAATCATTCTATACAAGAATTGCTGTGGTGTCTCATTTTCACATTTCATGTGTTGTTTTGCACACATCAAGTCCTGAAAGAGCTCTGTGCATCCCTTTTCACCTAGGTGTAACTGGAGGAAGCTTTTGAGTTCTGTGTCAGTCAGTTCGTCTTTGTTTGTCAACATATCTCTGAAGTTGCCAGGTTTGATTGCACGGAGCACCCCTCTAATGACCTCACCCTCAAGTGTGTTTCTCTCTGAGACCTTCATCTATTTGTTTGCATAAGCTGTTGTAGCTTAGATCAGATGTAGTGTCACTTATTTGGCCCCCATGTATCCTGAACTCTTTTCGCTGGAGATAAGCAAGATCTTGTAGGGAGACCAACCTCTCTGGGTTTTGGCGTGGTGTGGGTTCCATATCACTATGGTAACGTGGCTGGCTGCCACCTTGTGCTGGGGTTCTTTGAGTCATTAGGAGGTCATTTGCATCATGGTTGTTCAGGTGTCGGTCAGTTGTGGTTGTCAGGCCAGAAGATGTGGTGGGAGTCACACATTCCTGTAACTTCCTGCCTAGTTCTTCATACATGGCTTGTAGTTGCTTCATATCTGGTGTGGTTGTGTGGGTGTGTGTACTGGGGTTAGTGTGTGGATATGTAGTATCACCTGAGTGTGTGTGTGGTGCATTTGAACAAGATGGCTCATCATTTGAAACAAAAACAGGCAATTCAAAACTATCACGTTTTTTGATAACCTTCAATATTACATCATTCAATATCATCAAACGACCAATACCCTCATCATTAGAATTAAACAGATCATCAGATTGCATAAAGGAAAGGATATGGTCGATGCAGCTTTCTTTATCGGTTGAGCTCAGCTCGTCTGTGCCTGGATGATCAATTCCGATGGACATCGCAACCTCAAAGGCTTCGGTGCCTGAGAGATGGTATAGTTGGTTTTTGATGCTCCATAAGAGTTCTTTGCGTCCTTCAGACATGGCCTTAGCTGCAGTGATGACACCTTGCTCCTATCCTCACTCTGCAGCCACTTCACCTCGCATCTGTAGTCGCACTGAGTCACTGTAGTTGCACTGCAGTCACTGTAGTTGCACTGCAGTCTCTCTAGTCGCACTGCAGTCTCTCTAGTCGCACTGCAGTTGCTGTAGTTTCTTTGGCTCTATGGTCGCACGTCACCTCTGTACTGAAGTCTCACTGCAGTCACGCCACCTCTGCACTGTAGTTGTCCTGCAGTCGCGCCACCTCTTCTCTGTAGCCGCACTGTAGACACACCACCTCTGCTCTGTAGCCGCACCGCAGACACGTCACCTCACTTCAGTAACGTGCAGTCACTCTGGTCTTCGGGTTCATATATATCACTGGATCAGCAATCGTCAAACCATCAATGGCGTTGCTGATCCCGGACGAGCCCCCAAATATCTGTTGCAGGTCCCAGGTAGCCAGGACAAGCAGTCAGATAATAATGTCCTCTTATACAGGAGGAAAAATCACACAGAACGTTTCAGATGTTTACAGACTGATCGCTCTCATCAGAATTTATTAGCAGAAATTACAAATCCACAATTCACTTCATTTCCCATATATTTTGTCACTTTGTATTATCATGTCAATGTATTTTACTTTATTTTCACCTCTATTTTCATCAAAACACTCAATAGACTATCATTAAACCGTTACTGTATCACTGGAGTTATAATTACCATAACAATACTGTATGCCTTTGCCATATATGTTCACATATTCCCATCATCACTCCAAAACATACAATATAGTGCCCAATTAGACATTATTTCACTGTCTTGTTTTTCTCAGGAATATTCACCTTTAACTTAATGCACTTTTTAGCAACATTCATTTAAATACTTTACTTTTCTTCATATTTTTCTTCTTATAATAGCAGCTTTAAGTTACTGTACTTGAAATATTCATTGACCATTCCTGAGAGCGTATGTCTAAACACAATATAATAGCATGTAAAACCTATTTCAGAACACACACATTATACAAATATACATTATAAAATCAATAAGAAAACGGGAGCTCTAATTTGGGAGTCTGAATTAGGATCAGAAGTTCCTATACAAACATTGCGCACTCACGTCGCCATTTTGTATTGATTACAGCAGCTGTGCACTGGATTCATTCACAAATACAAACTACAACTCACAAACACTTCAGAGTTAGGCTCCACCATCAGAATGTGTACTTAAACTTATAAAGATCACATGGATATTATTCAGTGAGTTGATTCACCAAAACTAACCTGTTATACAGGAGGAAAAATCACACAGAATGTCAAGACTTGGTCTTTGGCGTGGTTTGCTCTCCCGTGGTGCAAAAGAATTGGACCATACGTGGCGTGCAGGTGAGGACATGTTTAATCTTTTAACTCAAACAAAAAGGTATAAACAAAAAGCGCTCACCGCAGAGGAAAAAACTTGACTATGACAAAACAAAAGGCGCGCACAATGGCGGAGAACTATGAACATTAAACAAACAAAAACTTACGTGACAAGGAAATGTGAACATGGCATGAATGTGTGATGTCGCCAGGACGAACAACAGAAACAGAAAGCCTATATAGTGACATGATAAGTGAAAACAGGTGCGTGACTAACTGTGAACAGGTGCGTGACATGACAATGTGAAAACGTGAGACAGGTGTGTGTGAGTCCAAACGTGGAACAGGTGAAACTAATGAGTAACCATGGAAACAAAACAAAACCAGGAAGTGAAACCAGGAACTAAAAAGTGTCCAAAAACCAAGCAAAACAAAAACAAGATCAACACAGACATGACAGAGCCCCCCCCTTACGGACAGATCCCAGATGTCCAAAAAACAAAACACAAAACAGGATCAAGAGTCATGGGAGGGCGGGAGGGGGACATGGCGGTGGGTCGCCAGGCCAAGTGGCCCCGAATCCACCGAGGCAGGATCAGGTGGCGGCGACGCGTAGACCGCCGCTGTACCTGACGAGGTGGGCGACCCGGGAATGGCCATATCCATGGCCGATGAGGAGGTGGGCGCACTTGGCGTGGCGGACGACCAGGCAGTGGCCACCTTCGTGGCAGACGAGGAGGCAGGCGTGTCGTCATCATGGCAGGCGGCGAAGCTTGGCGTGGCGCGTCAGGCGGCGAAGCTTGGCGTGGCGGGTCTTTGTCTTGGCATGGGTGGTCTTGGCCTTGGCGGTCTTGGTCTTGGCAGCGTGGGTCATGGTCTTGGTCTTGGCATGGTTGGTCTTGGTCTTGGACTTGGCGTGGTTGGTCTTGGCGTGGTTGGTATTGGCGTGGCGGTGCTTGGACTTGGTCTTGGTCTTGGTCACTTGGCGGGTCTTGGTCTTGGTCACTTGGCAGGTCTTGGTCTTGGTCACTTGGCGGGTCTTGGTCTTGGTCACTTGGCGGTTCTTGGTCACTTGGCGGTTCTTGGTCACTTGGCGGTTCTTGGTCTTGGTCACTTGGTGGGTCTTGGTCTTGGTCACTTGGCGGGTCTTGGTCACTTGGCGGTTCTTGGTCTTGGTCACTTGGCGGGTCTTGGTCTTGGCTTTGGTCTTGGCGTGGGGCAGCCACGGGCGGCACTTGGCGGCGTGGGGCAGCCACGGGCGGCACTTGGCGGCGTGGGGCAGCCACGGGCGGCACTTGGCGGCGTGGGGCAGCCACGGGCGGCACTTGGCGGCGTGGGGCAGCCACGGGCGGCACTGGGCGGCGTGGGGCAGCCACGGGCGGCACTGGGCGTCGTGAAGCTGCGACTGGCGGCACTTGGCGTCGTGAAGCTGCGACTGGCGGCACTTGGCGTCGTGAAGCTGCGACTGGCGGCACTTGGCGTCGTGAAGCTGCGACTGGCGGCACTTGGCGTCGTGAAGCTGCGACTGGCGGCACTTGGCGTCGTGAAGCTGCGACTGGCGGCACTTGGCGCCGTGAAGCTGCGACTGGCGGCGCTTGGCGTGGAGCAGGTACTGGCGGCGCTTGGCGTGGAGCAGGTACTGGTGGCGCTTGGCGTGGAGCAGGTACTGGTGGCGCTTGGCGTGGAGCAGGTACTGGCGGCGCTTGGCGTGGAGCAGGTACTGGCGGCGCTTGGCGTGGAGTAGGTACTGGTGGCGCTTGGCGTGGAGCAGGTACTGGTGGCGCTTGGCGTGGAGCAGGTACTGGTGGCGCTTGGCGTGGAGCAGGTACTGGTGGCGCTTGGCGTGGAGCTGGTGGATCTTGGCATGGTCGAAAAACTGGTGGTGGCGGCCGTGCTGGTGGCTGTGGCTTGGCAGGTCGAAAGACAGGTGGTGGGGGTCGTGCTGGAGGCTGTGGCTTGGCGTGACGAAAGACAGGTGGTGGTGGTGGCCGAGCTGGAGGCTGTGGCTTGGCATGGCGATGCTGACCCACCCCACCTGAACAATTCCCAGCCCTAGCCCCCCCCCTCAAGGAGCGGATCCCAGACGCGCTCCCCGCGGTCTGGAACCGTCTTTTGGGGTGGGCGGAGGGGGTTCAGGAGGAGGGCAGAATCCTCCCCTCTAAATTGTCCAAAATGTCTTTCTTCTTGTACCTGGGATCTTGTGGGTGAAAAAAAAAAGTGTGACTTGGGCGTGGCTTGAGTCCTGGGGGGCGGGGCATGGAATTTGGGTGGCTTGGATTGACAGGATCTGATTTCTAAAAACATGTCCTGGTAATGTCTTATCATGTTTTTAGAGTCTTTGGCTGGAGGCGGATGATCAAAAGAAAAAGAGTTCAGAAAAAAAAAATCCTGGTCTGTGATGTCATTTTGGAGCTGTGGATCTGCCAGCAACCTGCTTCCGCCCGGAGTGGGAGGAGCCTGCGGCAGCGCCGCATGCTGTCCGCTCGCCTTCCCTGATGTCTTTGGTCTGGAGCGGCGCTTCCAGGACTGCGGTGACGCAGCGCCATCCTCGGACCAACTGGAGCTCAATGGCACCAGATTTCCATCTGGCCCCATCAGGTCTCTGCGCTTACCGGAGGAATAACGCAGCGTCTCTTCCTCCATCGCGCGGAGGACCTCCCACGTTGCCTCGTCAAAATTGTCCAATTTTTTTGCGGGAGAGCTCTTATGCTGGCGACATCTGTCAAGACTTGGTCTTTGGCGTGGTTTGCTCTCCCGTGGTGCAAAAGAATTGGACCATACGTGGCGTGCAGGTGAGGACATGTTTAATCTTTTAACTCAAACAAAAAGGTATAAACAAAAAGCGCTCACCGCAGAGGAAAAAACTTGACTATGACAAAACAAAAGGCGCGCACAATGGCGGAGAACTATGAACATTAAACAAACAAAAACTTACGTGACAAGGAACTGTGAACATGGCATGAATGTGTGATGTCGCCAGGACGAACAACAGAAACAGAAAGCCTATATAGTGACATGATAAGTGAAAACAGGTGCGTGACTAACTGTGAACAGGTGCGTGACATGACAATGTGAAAACGTGAGACAGGTGTGTGTGAGTCCAAACGTGGAACAGGTGAAACTAATGAGTAACCATGGAAACAAAACAAAACCAGGAAGTGAAACCAGGAACTAAAAAGTGTCCAAAAACCAAGCAAAACAAAAACAAGATCAACACAGACATGACAGAGCCCCCCCCTTACGGACAGATCCCAGATGTCCAAAAAACAAAACACAAAACAGGATCAAGAGTCATGGGAGGGCGGGAGGGGGACATGGCGGTGGGTCGCCAGGCCAAGTGGCCCCGAATCCACCGAGGCAGGATCAGGTGGCGGCGACGCGTAGACCGCCGCTGTACCTGACGAGGTGGGCGACCCGGGAATGGCCATATCCATGGCCGATGAGGAGGTGGGCGCACTTGGCGTGGCGGACGACCAGGCAGTGGCCACCTTCGTGGCAGACGAGGAGGCAGGCGTGTCGTCATCATGGCAGGCGGCGAAGCTTGGCGTGGCGCGTCAGGCGGCGAAGCTTGGCGTGGCGGGTCTTTGTCTTGGCATGGGTGGTCTTGGCCTTGGCGGTCTTGGTCTTGGCAGCGTGGGTCATGGTCTTGGTCTTGGCATGGTTGGTCTTGGTCTTGGACTTGGCGTGGTTGGTCTTGGCGTGGTTGGTATTGGCGTGGCGGTGCTTGGACTTGGTCTTGGTCTTGGTCACTTGGCGGGTCTTGGTCTTGGTCACTTGGCAGGTCTTGGTCTTGGTCACTTGGCGGGTCTTGGTCTTGGTCACTTGGCGGTTCTTGGTCACTTGGCGGTTCTTGGTCACTTGGCGGTTCTTGGTCTTGGTCACTTGGCGGGTCTTGGTCTTGGTCACTTGGCGGGTCTTGGTCACTTGGCGGTTCTTGGTCTTGGTCACTTGGTGGGTCTTGGTCTTGGCTTTGGTCTTGGCGTGGGGCAGCCACGGGCGGCACTTGGCGGCGTGGGGCAGCCACGGGCGGCACTTGGCGGCGTGGGGCAGCCACGGGCGGCACTTGGCGGCGTGGGGCAGCCACGGGCGGCACTTGGCGGCGTGGGGCAGCCATGGGCGGCACTGGGCGGCGTGGGGCAGCCACGGGCGGCACTGGGCGTCGTGAAGCTGCGACTGGCGGCACTTGGCGTCGTGAAGCTGCGACTGGCGGCACTTGGCGTCGTGAAGCTGCGACTGGCGGCACTTGGCGTCGTGAAGCTGCGACTGGCGGCACTTGGCGTCGTGAAGCTGCGACTGGCGGCACTTGGCGTCGTGAAGCTGCGACTGGCGGCACTTGGCGCCGTGAAGCTGCGACTGGCGGCGCTTGGCGTGGAGCAGGTACTGGCGGCGCTTGGCGTGGAGCAGGTACTGGTGGCGCTTGGCGTGGAGCAGGTACTGGTGGCGCTTGGCGTGGAGCAGGTACTGGCGGCGCTTGGCGTGGAGCAGGTACTGGCGGCGCTTGGCGTGGAGTAGGTACTGGTGGCGCTTGGCGTGGAGCAGGTACTGGTGGCGCTTGGCGTGGAGCAGGTACTGGTGGCGCTTGGCGTGGAGCAGGTACTGGTGGCGCTTGGCGTGGAGCTGGTGGATCTTGGCATGGTCGAAAAACTGGTGGTGGCGGCCGTGCTGGTGGCTGTGGCTTGGCAGGTCGAAAGACAGGTGGTGGGGGTCGTGCTGGAGGCTGTGGCTTGGCGTGACGAAAGACAGGTGGTGGTGGTGGCCGAGCTGGAGGCTGTGGCTTGGCATGGCGATGCTGACCCACCCCACCTGAACAATTCCCAGCCCTAGCCCCCCCCCTCAAGGAGCGGATCCCAGACGCGCTCCCCGCGGTCTGGAACCGTCTTTTGGGGTGGGCGGAGGGGGTTCAGGAGGAGGGCAGAATCCTCCCCTCTAAATTGTCCAAAATGTCTTTCTTCTTGTACCTGGGATCTTGTGGGTGAAAAAAAAAAGTGTGACTTGGGCGTGGCTTGAGTCCTGGGGGGCGGGGCATGGAATTTGGGTGGCTTGGATTGACAGGATCTGATTTCTAAAAACATGTCCTGGTAATGTCTTATCATGTTTTTAGAGTCTTTGGCTGGAGGCGGATGATCAAAAGAAAAAGAGTTCAGAAAAAAAAAATCCTGGTCTGTGATGTCATTTTGGAGCTGTGGAGCTGCCAGCAACCTGCTTCCGCCCGGAGTGGGAGGAGCCTGCGGCAGCGCCGCATGCTGTCCGCTCGCCTTCCCTGATGTCTTTGGTCTGGAGCGGCGCTTCCAGGACTGCGGTGACGCAGCGCCATCCTCGGACCAACTGGAGCTCAATGGCACCAGATTTCCATCTGGCCCCATCAGGTCTCTGCGCTTACCGGAGGAATAACGCAGCGTCTCTTCCTCCATCGCGCGGAGGACCTCCCACGTTGCCTCGTCAAAATTGTCCAATTTTTTTGCGGGAGAGCTCTTATGCTGGCGACATCTGTCAAGACTTGGTCTTTGGCGTGGTTTGCTCTCCCGTGGTGCAAAAGAATTGGACCATACGTGGCGTGCAGGTGAGGACATGTTTAATCTTTTAACTCAAACAAAAAGGTATAAACAAAAAGCGCTCACCGCAGAGGAAAAAACTTGACTATGACAAAACAAAAGGCGCGCACAATGGCGGAGAACTATGAACATTAAACAAACAAAAACTTACGTGACAAGGAACTGTGAACATGGCATGAATGTGTGATGTCGCCAGGACGAACAACAGAAACAGAAAGCCTATATAGTGACATGATAAGTGAAAACAGGTGCGTGACTAACTGTGAACAGGTGCGTGACATGACAATGTGAAAACGTGAGACAGGTGTGTGTGAGTCCAAACGTGGAACAGGTGAAACTAATGAGTAACCATGGAAACAAAACAAAACCAGGAAGTGAAACCAGGAACTAAAAAGTGTCCAAAAACCAAGCAAAACAAAAACAAGATCAACACAGACATGACACAGAATGTTTCAGATGTTTACAGACTGGTCGCTCTCATCAGAATGACGAGACACTTCCGGTCTGCAGGTGATATCATTCAATTGGGAAGAAACGCCCTACTGCCCCCTACTGACCAATGTGAATAGTGATAAATGTGGAATGACAGCTCCAAAAACGAATTCAAACCATACAATAAAATAAATAAATCAACAAAAAATGTGACACATTATGGGTGGGTCACACTTACACATAATGAAAAGTTTGAATTCAAAGTCTCAGAAAATGTAAGGTTTCAAAAACTAAGCCATGATGAAAATAATTTTAACAAAAAAATGATAGAAGAAAAATACTCCAAAAATGGCACAATCGACCCTAAGAAAAAATGTTAATACCGTATTTTACGGACCATAGGGCACACCAGATTATAAGGCGCACTGCCGATGAACAGGTCTATTCAGGTCTATTTTCATACAAAAGGCGCAAATAAGGTGCATTAAAGGGGTCATATTATTATTTTTTTTTTCTAAATGTAAATCACTTCCTTGTGGTCTACATCAGTGGTCCCCAACCTTTTTGTCACTGCGGACCGGTCAACACTAGTAAATTTGTCCCATGGACACATTTAAAAACATTTTTTTTTTGCCTTAAAAAAATACAATCATGTGTGCTTATGGACTGTATCCCTGCAGACTGTATTGATCTATATTGATATATAATGTAGGAACCAGAAATATTAATAACAGAAAGAAACAACCCTTTTGTGCGAATGAGTGTGAATGAGTGTAAATGGGGGAGGGAGTTTTTTTGGGTTGGTGCACTAATTGTAAGTGTATCTTGTGTTTTTTATGTTGATTTAATTTAAAAAAACAAAAAATTTATTGTGCGGCCTGGTACCAATCGATCCACGGACCGGTACTGGGCCGCGTCCCGGTGGTTGGGGACCACTGGTCTACATAACATGTAATGTTGGTTCTTTGGTCAAAATGTTGCATAGATTATGTTTTACAGATCATCTTCAAGCCGCTTTCTGACAGTCGCTTCAGTATGCGCCGTTTTGTGGGCGGTTTTATTTACGTGGCTCACCTTCGGCAGTGTCTTCTCCCCGTCATCTTTGTTGTAGCGGTGTAGCGTGCAAGGACGGGGGTGGAAGAAGTGTCAAAAGATGGAGCTAACTGTTTTAATGACATTCAGACTTTACTTAAATCAATAACAGAGCAGCATCTTCTCATCCGTGACTCACTAGTTCAACAACAACGTTGGAAATGTCTCCTGTGAAAAAACGTCCGATAACTACAGTTCCTTGGGTGAATAATGTAAATGTATTTCATGGCCAGTTTACTGACAGATATAAGTAAGAATTTTACACTACTTTATATTAGAAATGGCAACAGCGGAGGATGAATGTCCCATAACAAGAAGATAGAGAAAAAGAAGCTCATCGACTATGGTGTTGTCACGTACTACAAAGGCGGACGTTCACACATTTTCAGGACTTATGCAGATCCCAAATACAGATCACCAGGTACCAGAAGGTAAGAAAAGTTGCTTTTGCATAATATTGCGAAACAAAACGCCAGATAATGTCTTACCTTATACACACACCATAATAATACTCGTATGTTGAAGCACAGTACAATCCATAAAGCGGTGCGGCTTCAAGTCGTACTAAAACATATTGATAGATTTTTGAGTGCCGTGTGTAATGTTCTATATTTTCAATGCAACATATAACATTTTGGTGTTGTTTACTTGAGTCACATTGCAGCCTGCACAAATCTATTATGTGTGACTGTCATCTACTGGTCACACTTTTCATTACACAATGTACCAAATAAAATTGCTTCGAGATTGGTAAGCGCAACCAAAATTATTCCGTACATTAGGTGCATCGGGTTATAAGGCGCACTGTCGAGTTTTGAGAAAATTAAATTATTGTATGTGCGCCTTATAGTACGAAAGATACGGTAAATTGTGAAAATTGTACTTTTAACAGCGACTGGACAACAAAGTATGAATGTTCTGCCCCGAGCCACTACTGGAGTCATTGTTTTCTGTTGGACATTTTAAGCGGCGGACACGCTTTTCCAGACCAGCAACAACAGTAGTGTAATCTTCATCATGAAACTGTGTCAGATCTTTGTTAGTAGATATTGTGCATAGAGAGACTTAGTTTGTTTTGTATTAAAATTGCTGACTTTGTCATGTCTTTAGTATTTGTGGTCTTGTTGTTATTAATAACTCTCTAGCAAGCAAAGCTTGTTTAATACACGACACCTGAGGTTTAATTATGTTGAGCCACATTCATGTTTGCCTCAGAATCAGAATCAGAAATACTTTATTAAAATGCCCGAGGGGAAATTGAAATTGTTTAATTTCTATATGCGTAAACATCTGTAGTTTATTGTGTGAATGTATTAACACTAAACCTTCTATTTTATTTATGTTGAATTCACAATGGATTTTATACTTTTGTAATGTTTATTTTAGGTTTATATTTTCAGTCTTACAAACCTAAATGAAGGAAGAAGTGTAAAGAAATAAAACTGAGGAAGGAAAACAATTCAAAAGAAGGAACATGGATCCTCAACAAAATATCAGTTTTTTCATGCTGTTAGCTATTTGTCTAGCTGCACATGCTGGAAACGAGTAGCAAGGGCAGAATAATGTATTTATTGACAGTGCAGTGTGAAAGCCGATGTGTTTACATTGTAAATAAGTAGACACAGTCTCTAAGAAATATATAACCTGCGGAGGCATTTTCTGACGAAACATCCACATTTCAACGTCCGGCTCAGAGCACTTGGGCTCTTGAAACTGTGGCCCTCTTCATTATGTACCGGGGCGGTATGGCGTAGTGGGTAGAGCAACCGTGCCAGAAACCTGAGGGTTGCAGGTTCGCTCCCCGCCTCTTACCATCCAAAATCGCTGCCGTTGTGTCCTTGGGCAGGACACTTCACCCTTGCCCCCGGTGCCGCTCACACCGGAGAATGAATGATGAATGAATGAGTTGTAAATATGAATGATGGGTTCTCACTTCTCTGTGAAGCGCTTTGAGTGTCTAGAAAAGCGCTATATAAATCTAATCCATTATTATTATTATTATTATGTAGTTGAATAGCCTTGCTGTAACATAACAAGATATGGAAAAAGTGAAGCGCTATGAATACTTACCGTATTTTTTGGACCATAGGGCGCACCAGATTAAAAGGCGCACTGCCGATTATTCACGTCTTGTTTCATACAAAAGGCGTAGCGGATTACCCATTCACACATGTATGTGTGTGAATGGGTGAATGTAGAAATAGTGTCAAAGCGCTTTGAGTTCCTTAAAAAGGTAGAAAAGCGCTATACAAGTACAACCCATTTACCTTTATTTTTTTTTTACCATTAAATGGGTCATATTATGATTTTTTTTCTAAATTTAAAACACTATCTTGTGGTCTACATCAGTGGTCCCCAACCCCCGGGCCGCAGCCCCGTACCGGTCCGTGGATCGATTGGTACCGGGCCGCACAATAAATAAGTAGTTATTTCCATTTTATTTTTTATCTGAGCCTGAATGATCTTTTACTTTGAAAAGTATTTTTTATTTTGAAAAATGACGGGATTTTCTCGGTTATATCTTGGTCACTTGAGCGCCAAAATATAACCCAGCTAGGAAAATGAGTAAAAAACAGACGTCTTTGGAAAGTTTCTTTGCGAAGGGGAAAAGGCACAGTGAAGAGAGAGAAGAACAGCCTAGGACTTCCAACAAAAAGAAAGCTTTTAATAGAAAATACCAGGAGCCATACTTGAAATATGGATTTATCGCAACAGGTGAACAAGCCCGCTCTACATAATATGCGGCGACTGGCTCTCAAACATTAGCAGGGATTTTGCGTGAGACTGAGTCTGCGCCTTCATTCACCAAGCTGCTGCACGATCACCTGTCTGTGCCTTTGAAAGAGTTTGAACGCTATTTCCCAACTTCAAAGGACCCACGAACTGCCAAGGAATGGATCCGCGACCAATTTGTTGACAAACCAGGTGAATCCAGCATGTCTGTGCACAAAGAAGATCAACTGCTGGAGATCGCAAATGACGGCAGCCTTAAAAGTGTGTTTAAGACAACAATGTTCTGGATTAAAGTCATGGCAGAATACCCCGAGATCGCCACCACAGCACTGAAAAACCCTGTTGCCATTTCCGACATCCTATCTGTGTGAAGCGGGATTTTCTGCAGTGACACCCACCAAAACAAAACAACGAAGCAGACTGGACATAAGCAACACACTTGGGGTGTCTTTGTCGCCCATTACCCCCAGTTAGGACCGTCTCGTTGCAGAGAAACAAGCCCAGGGCTCCCATTGATTTAGCGTTATGGTGAGTTAAACTTCTCATGCACTTTATATTTGTTTATAATGTTATATCTGCATCTTCAAGAATGCAGCGTCATTGTTAATGGTGAGCCATCTACATGGTTCACTGTGGAGTCCGGTGTGCGGCAAGAGTGTACTATTTCCCCCATTCTCTTCCTGATTGCCATAGACTGGGTCATGCGGAATACAACTGACAGACCCAGGGGTACCCAGTGGACTTTGTTCTCCCAACTTGAAGACCCACATTTTGCTGATGATCTTGCTGTCCTTGCACAAAAGCACATCCATCTGCAGGAGAAAACTGACAGACTGAACAAATTCGCCCAACAGGTAGGGCTGAACATAAATGTGTCCAAAACACAAGTGATGTGCATTAATGCCACTCCAGATGTACCAATCACAGTGAATGGACACGCTCTCGACTCTGTTGAGAACTTTAATTATCTGGGAAGTCTCGTCAGTAAGGACAACGCCGCACAAAAGGACATTAGAGCAAGACTCGGAAAGGCACAGGGTGCTTTTGCTAGGCTACTCACCATCTGGAAGTCCAAGCAATATAGCTGAAGAACAAAGGTCCGACTTTACAACAGTAATGTAAAATCTGTATTGTTGTACGGCTCGGAGTGCTGGCGAGTAAGATCCTGTGACATGAAAAAAGTCGAAGCATTCCACAATGGATGCCTCAGGAAACTCTGTCGAATCTTCTGGCCCAAGAAAATAAGCAATGCACATCTATACAAGAAGACCAAGTGCAACAGCGTGGTGCTAGAGATCAAATGCCGCTGATTCCAATGGCTTGGGCATGTTCTGAGGACGGACCAAGACCGCATCCCCAAGATTGCACTACGTTGGACTCCACCTAGGAAAATGAAGCAAGGCCGGCCCCAGAACACGTGGCGGCATACGGTGACAGCTGAGCTGAAGGAGATGAACCTAACTTGGGGCGAGGCACAGCATGTTGCTCAAGACAGGTCCAGATGGAGGCAGATCGTCGAAGCCTTATGTCCCGTCAGGGACGAAGAGGATTAAGTAAGTAAGTATCTGCATCTTGTTTTGAAGGCATGTAAACGTTACCATAGCAACCAAAATCAGAGCACGTTACAGTGGTTGCCAACAGAGGGAGGTGAGGGAGAGGGCAGGGGAGAGGAGAGCTTGAGAGTCTGGGGCACACAAACTTGCAGGAGGCTTATCTGACGGTTCAAACGGGCAACTTTATTTCAGCTGTTGAAAAATAACATTCATAAAGAAAGTAGTGTGGAATTGCTGGTTCCTGTCATTTATATATTTTTCCACTTGATTTTTAATGTATGTAATGGGCTGAGTACACAGTAAATTCACATTTATTATTATTTCATAACAATCAACGCCCCCCCCCGTCGCCCATCATTACTAATCGATCACCTTTTATACCTTTGCCTAGTGATTACAGTTGAAAGTTGGCTCTACAACAAACTCCAAAAGGGTGCGTAGTAACCAGTGTTAGTTTTTCTATTAACGTGTAATCTAATTAAATACTTTTATGTACATTGGAATCTTAGAATCCCAGCAAGTTCACTTCAAGAAGTAGCTCTTTAGTGCAAACGGCACACACAAGTAAACACGCGCGCATGTGTGCAGGCCACTACTACTATTTAGGAGGACTAAAGAATATTTAATAATGTGACAGTCATCAACATTAATAATCATACAATACCCGTTTGTGGACAAGGAGAGACGGAGCCATTGACGTACGTTTCATCGCTTTATTAACTATCAGTGAAAACATTCCAGAGGCGCTGCAGTTAACAATTTCCTTCCAGTTTGCAGACTATCAATGCTGATCTAAAACAGTCAATGAGCGCGCCATCACTTGGCAACAGGCACCGCTGTTACAAGGCACACACTAATGTATGAGGGGCCGTTAGGGACATTATTCAGAATTTTCAGTTGTTTATGTGAGAGCATTTCAGTAGTGTATGTAAGAGGTAATTCCGAATAATGTCCCTAACGGCCCCTCATACTAATGCACTCTTCTCTCATGAAACATCTCTAAACTGCATACACAAAATACATGAAAGTAAAAAAAACAACACATTAATTACTTTCCCATGTTTAAAGAATAATTCCATTAGTAAGGGATACTTTTTTTTAAATTTAAACTTAAAAAAGGCTGTCGGAATTGAATTAAACATTTTCGTAACACGCTACATTTACGCCGTTAAATTTACAGTAATATTTTGGAGAAATTTTATTGATCACTTTTGTGAAGAAGAAACGCTACTTTTACTCCGTTACATTGACTTTCATTTTGATCGCTACATTTATTTACATCATCACACACACACACACACACACACACACACACACACACACACACACACGCACACACACACACACACGTACACACACGTGCACACACAGAAACTACAGTTATAGTGCAAGCACCAAAATAGTGACTAAATATATAGGAAGTTATTCACCAGTTATTCAGTACTTAGTTGCCTTTACTTTTACTTGAGTCATATTACTCTAAAGCAGTGGTTCTCAAACTTTTCTCACTAACGGCCACCTCAGAAAACACCAAGTACCACTACAATGACCAACATTAAAATACAGTAGCATAGTAGGCCCACGTAACTATTAAAAACAAGGCAGTGATCTAACGGCTATATTTACAATTTTTGGACACTGTAATATTACACAGTTATAACACTGTGTTTGAATTTAGGAAAATAAAACCCTGTACTTAATTACTTAAATTATGAATCAAATATTTGGTGTACCACTAAATGGAGCCCACAGTTTAAGAATTGCTGTTTTAACGTAACAGTGCTCTTACTTGAATACAATTTTTTGGCTACTTTACCCACCTCTGGCTAGCACTGACACATTTACAGAAATGTTTATTAATGTTTACTGTCCCTGTTTTGAAGATACTTGAATAATGTAACATAGGTAACATAGATCACACATCTTTCACATCAATTATTTTAGCAAAATGTATCACAAACGTTTTGAATGTGTTGCACCTGCTGTGTGGTATGTCCATCATTTGACTTTAGCGCGAACAAGTCTAGGCTCTAATGCAGGGGTGTCAAGCGTACGGCCCGCGGGCCAGATCAGGCCTGTGAGCATGTTTTATCCAGCCAAGTATAAAAATGAGCCGAAATTTTTGAATGAAAGAAACTGCTGTTCTAAATGTGTCCACTAGATGTCGCAATAGCAATTATTTGTATCTTTGTAGATTATGCTACACATGTAAAAAAAAAAAAAAAAAAAACCACATTATTTTAGTGCACCAGTCGAGGAAAAAGAGCAAACTACATCAATAACATTCTGTAATTTGATTTTGATATTATTTTTAGTAAGTAAGTATTTGCTGTCGTCCAGCATTCTGTTTTTATTTACTTTGTAGCCAGTTCAGTTTTAGTTTCGTTCTGCAAAGCCTTCCCTAAGCGTCAATGCCTTTTCTTAGTGGCACTCACCTTTTGTTTATTTTTGGTTTAAGCGTTAGACACCTTTTTACCTGCACACTGCCTCCCGCTGTTTCCAATATTTACAAAGCAATTAGCTACCCGCTGCCACCTACTGATATGGAAGAGTTTTACACGGTTACTCTGCCGAGCCCTAGACAGCAACGACACTCAACAACACATAATTTGCAGACTATAATTACTGGTTTACAACAAATATTTTTAACCCAAATAGGTGAAATTAGATCATCTCCCACGGCACACCAGACTGTATCTCACGGTCAGGCCAGTGAGCATGTTTTATCCGGCCCGCGGGATGAGTTTGCCAAGTATAAGAATGAGCCGAAATTTTTGAATGAAATAAACTGCTGTTCTAACTGTGTCCACTAGATGTCGCAATAGCAATTTTTTGTATCTTTATAGATTATGCTACATATGTAAAAAAAGAAAGAAAAGTAAACCACATAATTTTAGTGCACCAGTCGATGAAAATGAGCAAACTACATCAATAACATCCTGTAATTTGATTTTGATATTATTTTTTTTATCTTGATAGATTGAAAATTAACACCAATGAGTGAATGATGAACATTATCACATAATTTATTCAGAAAGTATAAATAACAAATAAAGATAGAATACTATTAACCGCAACATGTAAGTGTAAAAAAAAACTATCTGTCAGAATAATTGTATAGAAGTTATCACACAACTTGTTTGCTTGCAGTTCAGGTGGCCTTGGTTACTATCCACTTGTGCTCACAAAGCTGTCCTTGTTTTATCATGCAAAGGCGGACAGCTTGTAAATCTCCATTGTGTGTCTGGAATGCGCCTCGCCGTAGAAGTGTCTGTTTTTCAGATCTGGACAGCCACGGGAGGGGCCTTATCAGGACCCAAAGTCTCCAAGAAGATAAGGCGGACAGTAGAGAAGGGGCAAACCTGACACCGCTCCAATCACATTTTGTTTGAACTGTTTATGAACCAGTGCTAGGCTGCTGTATAATGTAACCCCTCCCCTTAGAAGCAGCTTCAGCTATGTAATCAGGGAATGCCCAAATAAATGGGGAAGCGCGGGAACTTTTTCCTCAGAGCGTGGGGTGACACTGTAGGAGGGTGCAGTTCCACACGCTCTCCTCATGAGCTAAATTGAATCCTGTCTGTTTGATTCCTTGCTTCTTGTCCTGTTTAATAGATAGTTCTGTGCTTGAACCTGACACTATTAACATTATGATTTGTCCATTTTCAAAATGTGTTTGATCTATTTTCAACCCTTGTGTGGTGTTCGGGTCTGTGGGACCCGTTTTCGTTTTTTATTAAAAGAAAAATGATACAATTAATTAATTTTTCAAACTGAGACTCACTGGCTTTGGCTCATTTTCTGTGAAGAACATATTTAAGAATACATATTTAATGAACACACACCATACACCCCCCTACACATTTCTATTACATATAAGATGTCCGGGGTCCACTGGACCCGGGGCTAATAGAAGTGTGGAAATGTATGTTCTGTGTACCACACGCCCACACACACACACACACACACACACACACACACACACACACACACACACACACACACACACACACACACACACACACACACACACACACACACACACACACACACACACTCACACACACACACACACACACACACACACACACACACACACACACACACACACACACACACACACACACACACACACACACAAACACACACACACACACACACACACAGCAGGCCTAGACAGGAGGAGGACAGAGTGTAGGTACACAGAACATCAGAGGGTCAAATGTGTGACAAAATGAGCGCAGACAGTGTTGACAAACAATGTTGCAACCCTGTGTGGGAACCCCAGGTGCAGAAACACAAAAGAAGAATCCCTGTGGGATGCAGAAACTGGCAGAGAAATTTCCATGCAACGTTCGTGTTGTTGTTACTCAGCCAGTGTTTGTGGGTCTTAGACTTAGACTTAGATTTACTTTTTATTGTCGTTCAAATTTGAACTTTACAGTACAGATAGGAACGACATTTTGTTGCATTAGCTGGTTGGCAGTGCAGGATAAAAAAGCAATAAGGTGCAGATATAAATAAATAGATTACTGTAAAGATAAATATATTGCACTTTTGCATATGCATCTACGTTTATTGATGTATGTTATATTGTCTTTATATTCCAGCGAGTTCATCCATTTTTGGGGGGAGTTGAGGGGATTATTATGATGCGTTCAAGAGTCTTACAGCCTGAGGGAAGAAGCTGTTACAGAACCTGGAGTTTCTGCTACGGAGGCTGCGGACCTCTTTCTAGAGTCCAGCAGTGAAAACAGTCCTTGGTGGGGGTGGGAGGAGTCTCTGATTTTATTTCTGAGCCCTGGTCAGGCAGCGGTTTTTTGCAATCTCCCGGATAGGAGGAAGAGGAGTCCTGATGATCTTTTCCGCCGTCCTCACTACTCTCTGGAGAGACTTCCAGTCTGAGGCACTGCAGGCACCAGTCCAGACAGAGATGCAATTGGTCAGTAGGCTCTCTATAGTGCCTCTGTAGAATGTGGTGAGAATGGGGTGAGGGAGCTGTGCTCTTTTCATCCGACGCAAAAAGTGCATGCGCTGCTGAGCTCTTTTTACAAGAGCTCCGGTGTGTAGGGACCATGTCATATTGTCAGTTATCTGCACCCCCAGGAACTTGGTGCTGCTTACCATCTCCACCGCTGTGCCGTTGATGAAGAGTGGAGCGTGGCTGGACTGGTGCTTCCTGAAGTCGACAATGAGCTCCTTGGTCTTGTCGACGTTCAGGACCAGGTTGTTGGTTCTGCACCAGTCAACCAGATGTTTCACCTCCTCCCTGTAGTCCATGTCGTTGTTGTCACGGATGAGGCCCACTACTGTTGTGTCGTCCACATACTTCACAGTGTGGTTAGTAGTGGACCTGGCACAGCAGTCATGGGTCATCAACGTGAACAGCAGCGGACTCAGGATGCAGCCCTGGGGGGAGCCGGTGCTCAGGGAGATGGCACTGGAGGTGTTGTTGCCCACTCTCACCTGGGGTCTGTCTGTGAGGAAGTCAAGCAGCCAGTTGCATAGGGGGGTACTGAATCCAAGGGGGGCCAGTTTGCTCACCAAGTGCTGCGGGATGATAATGTTGAATGCCGAGTTGAAGTCCAGAAACAACATCCGCACGTGTGTGTCCTTTCCTTCCAGATGTGCTAAGCTCAGGTGGAGTGCAGAGGAGATGGCGTCCTCTGTGGAGCGGTTAGGGCGATAAGCAAACTGGTATGGGTCGAATGTGGGGGGAAGTCTGGAGACAATGTATTCCTTTACCAACCTCTCGAAGCACTTCATTACAGATGTTTTTTGGGATAAGTCAGTATTTTAACATAAAAGTGTTTGATTGTGAGGCATTAAAAGCCACAAAATGCAACGGGTCCATCAGACCCACGAACACTGACTGAGTAACAACAATATGAACACCACACAAGGGTTCAACAAAGAAAACAATCTGAAGTTGTCTTTATTTTTAAGTCATCGGTCCGTGATTTTAACCACTTGGGAGTAGATTTTTCTCCGTGTGGGCCCCGATCTAAAAAGAGTTTGACACCCCTGCTCTAATGAGTTATTCCTTCCATTTGAAAATCAACAAAAGTCTAACATTGTTGGCAGCTCCGATGTTTACTCAAAGTTGAATTAGACGTGCTAATCTTATTCGTTTGAAATGAAATCGGCAATGGTGCTGTGAACATGCTTTTAAATCTAAACTGAGAGCATTTGAAGTTATAATCTGTAACTGTTTTACTTGATGTCCATCATGTCATTTTAATGTGTAATGTGAATGTCATTGTATGTGTAACTTTGCTGCCTCTTGACCAGGACTCCCTTGAAAAAGAGGTATTTTAATCTCAATGGGAATTTTTTCCTGGTTAAATAAAGGTTACATAAAAAAAAAAAAACACAAAAAAAACCATGATCGTACACGGTCCGAACTGTCGCTCCACTGAAGCCCCCTTGAGTCCCATGTACTTTTGCTTTCAGCAATACCTCTCCTGGTTCTCTCTTTTTCCACATCGCACCTCTCCGTCTCACTTGATGGCCTCTCTGTTCCCTCATCTCTCGCAGTCCCTGTAGGGAGATCGTAGCCTGGCAGCCTTATTGAACAGCCACCCCTCATTTTTCTTGTTATCGAGCAAGCTAGCCATCAGCGAGCCTGCCAGCCGCTTCCTTTTGCACACCATTTGTCTTCATGTTCGGGCAGCTAGTCTCAGTTAGTGAGTGAACGTCAAACATCCGACCCAGCACTTTTTTTTTTACAGACCCTACGGACTGTATACAAACTACACACTGCTCTGTCGACACACACACTAAGGGCCTGATTTACTAAAGGTTTACGTGTACTAAAAACACATGCATACCCGATAGCATACGCAAAGCTGATCTACTAATGTTTCCAAAGTGGATTACGTCTGTTAAAAGTTCCTGTTTTTGTGCACTCCTGTCGAGCATTCTGTTTTTATTTACATTGAAGCCAGTTCAGTTTTAGTTTTGCTCTGCATAGCCTTCCCTAAGCATCAATGCCTTTTCTTAGGGGCACTCACCTTTTGTTTAATTTTGGTTTAAGCATTAGACACCTTTTTACCTGCATGTTGCCTCCCGCTGTTTCCGACATCTACAAAGCAATTAGCTACCGGCTGCCACCTACTGATATGGAAGAGTATTACACGGTTACTCTGCTGAGCTTTAGACAGCACAGACACTCAACAACAACACATCATTTGCAGACTATAATTACTGGTTTACAAAAAATATTTTAACCCAAGTAGGTGAAATTAGATCAGTGGTTCTTAACCTTGTTGGAGGTACCGAACCCCACCAGTTTCATATGCGCATTCATCGAACCCTTCTTTAGTGAAAAATAAAATGTTTTTTTTTTAATTCAAGACAAAGTTATATGTTGTTGGTAACACTTTAATATGGGGAACATATTCTAAGTAACAAAGACTTAATTTAGAGTTATTTGGTTAGGGTTAGGGGGTTAGGGTTATAATAAGGCTATGCCGAATAAGGCATAATAAGTACTTAATAATGACTAGTTAAGAGCCAATATGTTACTAATTTGCATGGTAATAAGCAACTAATTAATTGTGAATATGTTCCCCATACTAAAGTGTTACCATTTTACTGGTGCACAAAATGAACCGTGCATGAACATCACCTTGTTCAAACAACTAAACCAACACAGTGCATAAACTCAAAAGAAATTACACACCTGCAAATCAGTCTGACTTCAGCTGTTGCCGTATCCGTAATACGCCGATAGGGAGACATTTTTATTTACACGATGAGTCGGGTGTGTCTTGACCTCCGCCGAACCCCTGAGCCCGGCTCACCGAACCCCTAGGGTTCGATCGAACCCAGGTTAAGAACCACTGAATTAGATAAACTCCCACGGCACACCAGACTGTATCTCACGGCACAGTGGTTGAAAAACACTGATTTAAGGTGTCTGCTGGCATTTTTTAATGCTGTTTGTTTTTTTATTTATAAAGTATCATTAACATATCTCCTATATGAAAACAACTTTTTGAAGTATGCATTTTCTTGTATCTTGGGCACAGTAAGCACAGCCTTTTCAATGAGCGCACCTTCAGCGCTCCAAAAAATAGGAAAAAAGTGGGTTCCGTTGTAGATGCAATTTGGACTGTGTCTAAAATGCCCATAAAAAGTGGTAGATGTCTCCTGCATGTTTGAAAACATAGCAAACACCACAGGTAGGAGCATGATAAAATGAATGTGAAGTACATGAGAGTCTCTGTGGTGATGCCCGTATTGTACACGCAAAATCCTCATTTCAATAAGGCGGTCTACACCACTTTTTTAAATTGTACATGCAGTCTTAGTAGATCAAGCGCAATACGCTCACTAATAGTGTACATTGTTGTATAGATTGCACAGGCGGTTAAGCGCGTGGTAATAAGATCTTAAAAAATCAGGCCCTTTGTCGCTATATTTAGAGTAAGAGAAACAAGAGTGAAAGGGAGGTGTATATTTTGTTGTGCATTTATTGGCTAAAAAAATACAAGTGGTAAGAAAGTGTTTGCCGTGCAAGTGAAAGCGGAGATCCGCCACCACAAGCCCAGGGAGTGTTAATTACCACAACCTGCAGATAACTTCTAGAAGCGTGAAACCCAACCTGTATCACTTCCATGAGTGCTTAGAAAACACAACTTAGAGACACTCTTCTGTCATTTGGCAACACTTTAAACACCATTGTCTAACATATTTCATTAGGAGGGCAAAGTGTGGCCTGGGGGAACATTGCTGTATGCACCTCCTTGTTTATGGGCCCGTGGTACATTGTAGGGTTGAAATAAAAAACTAACAAAGAGCAACAATAGAAGATTAGAGTAAAAAGTCATGACATAATAGCCCCATATTGAAATATTAGTAAATAATATTGTTTGTTTTACTGAATATACTTGAAGGCTCCACACCACTGCTGTTCTTTTTTTTAGATTGTTGATCTTAAATACTTGACACTTTAAAACTATTTTCAATAAAGAAAGGATTTTTTTAAAGTACATTTGTTCAGTTTTTTTTATTGTTAGCGTGGTATTGAATAAGTATCGAAAATCTTGGAAAGTCACAGGTATCAGTCTCAACTACTAAAATTCTGGTATCGTGGCAATCCTACTATTACTAGATAACTCTGTCTGGCTAGACACAGTTCCTTAAAACTACAAAAAAGGCTGTCGGAAGAAACAGTCTCACTCAGCTAGAGGGGTGGAAGAAGACTGCCTCCTAAAACGGCTTTTTTTCAGGCACAGTCAGAAAGCGGCTTAAACATGTTAACTAGTGTTTTAATGTAGATTAAAAATCATAATAGGACTCTTTTAAAGCACTTGGAAAGCCCCTTTCACAATGAAAACAGATTTAAAATAAAATTTAAAAAATTACTTGATCTTTTATTTTATTTAAAGGCCTACTGAAATTAAATTTTCTCATTTAAACGGGGATAGCAGGTCCATTCTTTTTGTCATACTTGATCATTTCGCGATATTGCCAAATTTTTGCTGAAAGGATTTAGTAGAGAACATCGACGATAAAGTTTGCAACTTTTGGTCGCTGATAAAAAAGCCTTGCCTGTACCGGAAGTAGCGTGACGTCACAGGTTGAAGAGCTCCTCACATCTGCACATTGTTTACACCAGCAGCGAGAGCGATTCGGACCGAGAAAGCGACGATTACCCCATTAATTTGAGCGAGGATGAAAGATTTGTGGATGAGGAAAGTGAGAGTGAAGGATTAGAGTGCAGTGCAGGACGCCAGGGTGTATCTTTTTCGCTCTGACCGTAACTTAGGTACAAGGGCTCATTGGATTCCACACTTTCTCCTTTTTCTATTGTGGATCACGGATTTGTATTTCAAACCACTTCGGATACTATATCCTCTTGAAAATGAGAGTCGAGAACGCGAAATGGACATTCACAGTGACTTTTATCTCCACGACAATACATCGGTGAAGCACTTTAGCTTCGGAGCTAACGTGATAGCATCGTGCTTAACTGCGGATAGAAACAGAAGAAACATGCCCCTACTACTATTACTACTATTACTTCTACTATCAGGAGACACCGAACCAAACCCTGGACCTGTAACCACACGGTTAATGCTGTCCAGCCTGGCGAAGCCTAGCAATGCTGTTGCTAATGACGCCATTGAAGCTAACTTAGCTACGGGACCTCGACAGAGCTATGCTAAAAACATTAGCTCTCCACCTACGCCAGCCCTCATCTGTTCATCACAACGCGTGCTCACCTGCGTTCCAGCGATCGACGACGCGACGAAGGACTTCACCCGATCATCGGTGCGGTCGGCGGCTAGCGTCGGATAGCGCGTCTGCTATCCAACTCAAAGTCCTCCTGGTTGTGTTGCTGCAGCCAGCCGCTAATACACCGATTCTACCTACAGCTTTCTTCTTTGCTGTCTCCATTGTTCATTAAACAAATTGCAAAAGATTCAACAACACAGATGTCCAGAATACTGTGGAATTTTTCGATGAAAACAGACGCTGTTTGTATTGGGACACAATGGTGTCCCAATACTTCCGTTCAATCCGTGACGTCACGCGCAAACGTCATCATACCGAGACGTTTTCAGCCGGATATTTCCCGGGAAATTTAAAATTGCACTTTATAAGTTAACCCGGCCGTATTGGCATGTGTTGCAATGTTAAGATTTCATCATTGATATATAAACTATCAGACTGCGTGGTCGGTAGTAGTGGGTTTCAGTAGGCCTTTAACAGTCCTGTCACGCAATTGTCTGTAAAATACTGCCCACTTGTTATCTTGTACCGAGACGCCAATGTACTTACCATGTCCATCCTTCTACACAACACTGTCATCTCAAGTCTTTAAGAATGAAACGGGCTATTGAAGACGTTATTACCTTGGCTCGAGCGGAGTTAGGGACAATGCTCGCTTAAAAGAAGTCTTGAGTCTATGACTTTGTCCTGTTGCGTCTTTGTGCTAGGCTAGGGGTCTGCAACCCGCGGCTCCGGAGCCGCATGCGGCTCTTTGATCACTCTGATGCGGCTCAGCTGTTGAAAATAATTAATGAGTATTTAATTAAAATGTATTTGATTTTAGTTAATACATTTTCAAAATGTAATAAACATTTCCTCCGGAATGCACAGACGTAATGAATGTTGTCATTCCGATTGTCAATAAAATAATGGCGAAAGGTTTAAATCACTGTCAGTTTCGTCCGTTACTGGACGAGCTGGAAAGCACATATTCTGATCTCCTGTTGCACAACAAAGTCCGGTGGCTGTCCAGAGGCGAGGTGCTGAAACACTTTGCCGCGTGTCTGGAAAAGGTGAAAACCTTTCTGGGCAGCAAAGGGCTCACATATCCTGAGTTGGAACAGCCAGAGTGGCTGGAAAAGCTACACTTCATGGTAGACATGACAGCGCACCTGAACACGCTAAACACAGCTCTTCAGGGGAAAGGACACACAGCCCTGCACATGTTGGAGGAGGTTTTGGCATTCGAGCGCAAGTTGACAGTGCTTGCCAGAGATTTACAGAAAGGTACACTGTCACACTTCCCCAGTTTGAGTGAGTTCAAAAAAGCTCACATTGTGAATTTAGAGTATTTACATTCTGCAGTCATTGCAATGCAAACATCGTTTGGGAAACGATTGAGTGAGTTCAGAGAGGAAAAAAACACATTATCCTTCCCTGTCACTCCCCTCAGCCTCGATCCATCCCTGTTGAATATGACAGCATTTCCAGGTGGGAGTCCACCTGATGTTGAGATGGAACTGGCTGACATAGCCGACAAAGACATGTGGGTGTCCAAGTTAAAGCGCCTGCCAGCGGACCTTGAAGATGTTTCACGCCAGAAGCCGTTCTTGCTCAGAATCACAAATGGTGTGATATTGAAAGCCTCCCCAAACCAGACAAACTTGTGTTCGAAACTTGGAACGCTATCCCCGACTTTTATGTGAACATGAAAAAGTATGCACTTGGAGTCCTGTCGATCTTTGGATCCACATATGTATGTGAGCAGGTGTTCTCCAAAATGAACTTTATTAAAAACAAACGCCTCACAGATGAGAGCTTACAATCCTGTGTGAAGATAAAGGTGACGTCATACAGCCCTGATGTGGAGACACTGTGCGCTGCGGTTCAGGAGCAGAAATCACATTGACCAAGTATGATAAATATTTTAATTTCTTATAATTTTGCATATATTCACATTTTTTAATTGTTCAGTGAAATATACATTTTATTATTCAGGTTGGCAGCTGACTGCACGGCGCCAGTAAAAGGGTTGACGGCACAGAGAGAGGACGGCATTTTTGGTTCTCTGCCAGTGGATAATTTAAGTTCGGCGTTTTGTTTTTTCATTATTACGAGGAGGACTTAAATAGACATTACGTATTTTACTTAACCTTCAACCCGACGTCTTTTTCGGAGTTAAAAACGTTTTGTTGCATGCAGAAATTTGATTTCATTTTCCTTGCAGTCGTTCATTGATTTCATAAATGTAACCCATAATAGTTTGTTTAGCACAAAGCAAAAAAAAACTTTATGTGCAGTTTTATTTCATTTTACATTTCAAAAGAGTTTTGTGGCTCCCATTGTTTTCTTTAATTTGTGAAACGGGTCAAAATGGCTCTTTGAGTGGTAAAGGTTGCCGACCCCTGTGCTAGGGATGCTGTATTAGCATTCTCATCGCCCATGTCGATTGCAGACTTCATGTACACTGACCCGGTGTGAAAACCAAAAGACACGTATTGGAAGCGTTATTATAGTTTCGGTAATTATGTCTGACGCGGAAGTAAAATAATAATAATATATATATTTTATATGTATATATATATATATATATATATATATATATATATATATATATATATATATATATATATATATATATATATATATATATATATATATATATATTGTAGTCCAAATATCCAAACAAACCTAATCCAAGTCCCCACTCCCTTCAATACTATTTTTTTTTATCGCAATTTTGTTATAAGAAACAAAACTTCACAATACTAGTAAGAATAGCTACCAATAATAATACGTTTTAATTGCTAATTTCAAGATCACTTTTATGTTTTTAAAGCTTAAATATAATGTCCTGTAATATAATCTTATCAAGACAATTTTAACTTGTTCCATTGGTCAGAATTGTTTTGCTCATTACAAGCAAAAATAACTTAATTTTTTTTACCCTTTTTAAGAGAGGCATTTTTCTCAGTGTTAAACTTTTTCATGTCTTTATGCAACACACCATGCACTCTCACTCGCCTTTGCACTGTTATTGACAAATATCTGACATTAATGATCTGTCATGTTTCGCGTTTTCTCTTTACTGGCAGTCCTCTTCCGTGTTCACGGCACCGCCTGTCACGGCACCGCGCTGAGAGGCACATTCCTAAATATTTGGCTTTAGACTTGGGGTGGCATTTGGTTGGTTGGTTGAAGTTTATTTAAACATGTACACAGTGTCAATATGACACACATCACACATTTTACATATATTTATATTTAAGATGTATATTAAACATTTATATTTAACATGTATATTTAGATTTGACATTTACATTAACATTTAGATTCAACATCTAGATTGAACATTTAGTTTCTACTTCAAATGGAGAAGAAAATAAGATCAATCTAAGAAAAGTGAGCTATCCATCCATCCATCCATTTTCTTCTGCTTATCCGAGGTCGGGTCGCGGGGGCAGCAGCCTAAGCAGCCCAGACTTCCCTCTCCCCAGCCACTTCGTCCAGCTCCTCCCGGGGGATCCCAAGGCGTTCTCAGGCCAGCCGGGAGACATAGTCTTCCCAAAATATATAATCCAGAAAAGTGTGATTGAATTTCAATGACTTTACAGCTGGTGCTTGTTGAGATTAATTGCACTACTGCTGTACGTCAATGCTGTCTTACGGTCTATGCATGCTGCAAACGTTTAATCAATTTCTCTGTTCTTTGTAAACCAACAGTTCACGAACTTGTTTTACCAAGTATTACCTCTGAAAACACTTGGCTCTCCAAGTACCAGCATGATGACTACTATTGCAGTAGTGTAGTAGGCCTGAATGTTCATCAAAAACAAGGCAGAAGTTTTATTTACAAATATATTTGATATTTGTGACCACTGCAATATTACACACATTTTGAACGGTAACACTATGTTTGAATGTTGAATTCAGTGATTCTTTGGCGTACCAGTATATGGGGCCCCGCGTACCACAGTTTGAGAATCACTGTCCTAAACAATCCAAATCTCTTCCAAACTATGGATTTTATTCTGTCGCACATTTTGTCTTTCCCTCTTCTTAGTTAACGCCACTCTGACAAGTCTCACTGGAGAGAGACATATAAGCACAAACATAGCGAGGACGCTCTTGTGGAACAGACAAGGCTTCCAGTGGTAAAATATAGATTAAAGGGAAACTGCACTTTTCTTGGGATTTTGCCTACCATTCACAATCCCTATCCGTATATTGCATTTTAATTTGTAATATACGGCAGGTACGAAGTGGCTTACAATGCAGCTAATGAGAGTAATCAATTGAAACCGCTAACAATACCCCATTTACATGTCATAACCTGCATACTAACCAGGTATTCGGGCTATTGTTATTATAGTCTCTAACGTTGCGGAACTACTTCTAGCGGCAGGGTGATCACAAAGAGCTAACTATATTTTACTGCTGTATTGACATATTGAGACGGTGAGCTGCTGCAACGCTTCTGAGTTGGGAAAACATAATTCTGGATTAGAAATCATACTTTTCACTTGTATAGTAGAATGTTATGGTCATTAACCAAGAAGTTTGTCAACTTTGACATTCAATTTAGACACAGAGATGGCGAGAAAGACATGAAAAGATGCTCGTTTGCAGCCACCTTTTTTTTTTAATTTAAACTGTGTGAGGATTATGATTATTTCTTTATCTAAACGGTAAAATTAAAAAAAATCCCATTAGTTGGCATCCCAGTGAGAGCAGTCATTGTACAGTAAGTTGTTGTTTTATTATGTTCGTAATTTGTATTTCATGTTTAGCACTTAGCAATAGTGCTACTTAGTGGATCTGCTTATTACTCAGCTTCTAAAACTTGTAGATCATCTTCCCTATATTCAGGCTGGAAATTACACGATTCTGGATCATCATTTGTCCCATAGTAGTCGTTGTCCAGTCCATATTGGGGCCAGCAGGAGATCATCTTGAGTGGAGACAAGTCAGCAGTGCAGAGACGTCCCCAAATGATGCACAGATGAGTGGTCCACCCCAGGTCCTGACTTTGAACAGCTAGCGCCTCATATGTGGTCACCTGATAACTTCTCCACGCAGGGCAGGGGGGCACAGCAGAAAAAAAAGGGGGCAGATCAACTGGTCTTACAGGGGGGTCTATTTAAGGCTAGAGTATACAAATTAGTTTTAAGAAGGGACTTAAATGCTTCTACTGAGGTAGCATCTCTAACTGTTACCGGGAGGGCATTCCAGAGTACTGGAGCCGGTATAGAAAACGCTCTAAAGCCTGCAGACTTTTTTGGGCTCTGGGAATCACTAATAAGCCCAAGTTCTTTGAACACAGATTTCTGGCTGGAACAAATAGTACAAGAAAATCAGCAAAATAGGATGGAGCTAGGCCGTTTAATATTTTATACGTAAGTAGTAAAACCTTAGTCGCATCTTAGAGCACAGGAAGCCAGTGCAAGTGAGCCAGTATAGGTGTAATATGATCAAACTTTCTTGTTCTTGTCAAAAGTCTAGCAGCCGCATTTTGTACCAACTGTAATCTTTTAATGCTAGACATAGGGAGATCTGAAAATAATACGTTACAGTAATCGAGACGAGATGTAACGAACGCATGACTAATGATCTCAGCGTCGGTGGGGGACAAATTTTAGCGATATTATGAAGATGAAAGAAGGCTGATTTAGTAACACTCTTAATGTGTGACTCAAACGAGAGAGTTGGGTCGAAGATAATAGCGAGATTCTTTACCGAGTCGCTTTGTGTAATTGTTTGGTTGTCAAACATTAAGGTGGTATTATTAAATAGGTGCCGGTGTCTAGCAGGAACGATAATCAGCATTTCCGTTTTCTTAGCGTTGAGTTGCAGAAGGTTAGTGGACATTCATTGTTTAATTTCATTTAGACACGTTTCTGGTTAACTACCATCCGGCATGTTGGTCAGCTTTAGGGGCATGTAGAGTTGGTTGTCATCAGCATAACAGTAAGAGCGAACACTGTATTTGCGTATGATGTCACCTAGCGGCAGCATGTAGATGCTGAAGAGTGCTGGGCCAAGAACTGAACACTGTGGAACAATGTTACCTTAACATACTCCTAGGTCACATTGTTATTGGAAACGCACTGCATCCTATCAGTAAAATAGGAGTTAAACCAAGAAAAGGCTAAGTCTGACATACCAATACCTTTTGATACGTTCTAATAAAATGTTCTGATCGACGGTATCAAAAGCAGCGCTAAGATCAAGTAGCAGCAACATGGATGACGCATCAGCATCCATAGTTAGCAATAGATCATTCGTAATTTTTTTGCGAGGGCTATCCGTAGAGCCATCCGTAGGGCTCCGTAGAGTAATTTGCCCTGAAAACTGGACTGAAAGGTTTCACAGAGATTGGTAGACGCTAAGTGTTAATTTAGCTGCTGTGCAACAATTTTTTTGAGGATTTTCGAGATAAAGGGAAGGTGGGACACCGGCCGGTAGTTTACCATGAGGTCAGGATCGAGGTTAGGTCTTTTGAGCAGAAGATGAATAACCACTTTTTTGAATGCTGGGGGAACAGTGCCAGAGGAAAGTGATAAGTTTATAACATTTAGCACTGATAGTCCTAATATTAAAAATAGCTCCTTGATAAGTTTCCCAGGAAGTGGGTCAAGTAAACATGTTGTTTGTTTTGTCCCATGTACATGTCCCAGGAGTTCCTCTAATGTTACTTCATCAAAAAGAGACTATTTTGGAGGGCAATATCTGTCGTATATACATTCGTATCTGTGTTAATAGAACCCAGTTGTAGCTGGGACATATTGTCTTTAATCTCCTTTCTAATGAGTTACATTTTCTTCTTAAAGGAATTCATAAAGTCATCAGCCGCGTGGGCAGAGTTACTGGTAGGAGGCCCTTGTTGGGTTAGCGATGCTACTGTATTGAACAAATATTTAGGATCGTTTTTTGCGCCGCCATATGTTTAAAATTAGCAAAATGTGTTAAAGGCCTACTGAAATACATTTTTTTCATTTAAACGGGAATAGCAGATCCATTCTATGTGTCATACTTGATCATTTCGCGATATTGCCATATTTTTGCTGAAAGGATTTAGTAGAGAAAATCGACGATAAAGTTCGCAACTTTTGCTCGCTGATAAAAAAAAGCCTTGCCTGTACCGGAAGTAGCGTGACGTCACAGGAGCTAGTATTCCTCACAATTCCCCGTTGTTTACAATGGAGCAAGAGATTCGGAGCGACAAAGCGACGATCACCCCATTAATTTGAGCGAGGATGAAAGATTCGTAGATGAGGAACGTTACAGTGAAGGACTTGAGAGGCAGTGATGGACGTATCTTTTTTCGCTCTGACCGTAACTTAGGTACAAGCTGGCTCATTGGATTCCACACTCTCTCCTTTTTCTATTGTGGATCACAGATTTGTATTTTAAACCACCTCGGATACTATATCCTCTTGAAAATGAGAGTCGAACACGCAAAATGGACATTTAAAGTGACTTTTATCCCCACGACAATACATCGGTGACACACTTAGCTACTGAGCTAACGTTATAGCATCGTTCTCAAATGAAGATAGAAACAAAATAAATAAACCCCTGACTGGAAGGATACACAGAAGATCAACAATACTATTAAACCATGTACATGTAACTACACGGTTAAAAATTCTCAGCCTGGTAAGGCTTAACAATGCTGTTGCTAACGACGCTAAGGCTAATTTAGCAACTTAGCAACCGGACCTCACAGAACTATGATAAAAACATTAGCGCTCCACCTACGCCAGCCAGCCCTCATCTGCTCATCAACAGCCGTGCTCACCTGCATTCCAGCGATCGACGGCGCGACGAAGGACTTCATCCGTGGGTTTGGCGGCAAGCATCGGCTAAGCGTAGTAAGTAGTCCTTGTTGTGTTGCTGTAAGTATTGTACTTAGCCGCTAATACACCGATCGATCCCACCTACAACGTTGTTCTTTGCAGCCTCCATTGTTCATTAAACAAATTGCAAAATATTCACCAACACAGATGTCCAGAATACTGTGGAATTTTGTCGAAGAAAACAAGAGGTTTTTATATCGGGTCAGATGGGGTAAAACCACTTCTGTGGATTTTGTGACGTCACGCACATAAATCATATCCAAAGGAGTTTTTCAACCGGAAGTGTGGCGGGAATTTTAAAATTGCACTTTATAAGTTAACCCGGCCGTATTGGCATGTGTTGCAATGTTAAGATTTCATCATTGATATATAAACTATCAGACTGCGTGGTCGGTAGTAGTGGGTTTCAGTAGGCCTTTAATGTTACATGTTATGTGCCTGTTACATTACAAATATACGTAAAGCATTTATGGAGATTTTTTGGAGGATTTTAGAGGGCTTTATAGGTGCAATAGAGCAAATCCTGTTTCCTGAATTGTAACTGACTTTTGCTGGTGTTTATTTAGGAGTTAGAATGCATAAAAAAAGACAAGGATGTGTTATTGTCTCACATAAGGATTGTGAATTTTATGCAAAGTTACCAGAAAGTGTAGTTCCCTATAAGTCATTCAGCAGCTATACAATTATAAAATGATACTGCTGAATGGACAATATGTCCATCATATTCTATTCATGACAGCCCAAATATGTTGACACACAATCCTAGGACTGAGGATTCTCTGTCATGGTCTAAAAGTCAAAAATACAAACATGTGTGGTTGTCTCACATAAGGATTGGAAATGATTGGCAAAATCCCCCCCAAAAGAGCAGTCCCCCTTTAATCAGATTTAGAATCCTGTAATCAGGCCATTGGCTGGTTTATTTAACGCCTGGGACCCGTTTACCGATTCACTTGACTCCATTAAAAGTGTGTTAGGGTAACAGGACTGAATAAAAAAAGCTGACACGACTAAAGTGTACAGTCGTCGTTTATCACGGCCAATTGGTTGCAGGCCTGACTATGGTGAATAGATTTTGTTTTCAAATTTCAGAGCATAAAACAATTGTATTCGACTTTCTAAATACGTTTGTATTAAACATAGTTAGAGCCATTTTAACAGGAAATAACACACCTTTACAGTCTTTTCACCCGATATAGTAGTGTTGCGTGTGCTCTCCTGTAGATTACAGTACTCCAAGCGTCATTGCTAAAGCTGTCACCCGGCCACCACAACACGACCACTACGTGGAAATACTTAATCACATCCTGATTAATTCCTCTAAAATAGCACTAGGATTTTATGTGCTGAAGCTACGTGCGCAAGTTGTTCTAAAAAAACGTTGTCAATTTGACAGTCACAGTTACAACCATTAGCTATATTGTTAGCATTACATGTCCACATCGCTAACCACAAAGGCTCACCAATATCATACAGAGCTGAGGGTGTTGAAGATGAAGTGTTTCAACAGAGTTCAATCACAATCACTGAAACATGTGGACATTATAAAAAATGTCTAAGTATTACACCCATTTAAGTGTACTATAAAGCATGATGGGTAATGTGCAAAACAATCTCTCTCCGCACCTCCCCATGTTTGAGGCATTTTATCTATTTGATATTTCTGATTGATTACAAAACGTTAAGGCGGTCTTTAAGGAAGTAAACAAGGGAGGAGTCAAACTTTCACATACGCCTAATATTTTATGTTTTATTGTTTATACATCATATTGTAGTGTCAAGGCCTAATATGGCAGAGTTTTTACTAACAGTTAAAGTTATGTGTTGTTCAGTCGGTTAAATATAGCTTGTTTTAATTAATGTTTCAGCAAATTGAAGTGTCTCGTATCATTTCCTGATATTGTAAATCTGATAAAGTTGTAAATCTTAAGAGGCTTCATTGTGTCTGTGTGCGACGTGTGTGGGTCTGTATGGCAACGTACTATTGAGGTACCCCTGAAAATTGGGCTTATCACAGAGTATACTGTATTTTTACACTTTTACCATGTTTGGCTGTGTGCCGACGCACAGCAAGGACTCTGGCACCAATCTTCTCGAGAAGGGCTGGACCCTCTTCCAATCTGGCGTTGCCAGCAGTGAGGGGCGACGGGCGGGGGTTGCTATACTTGTTTCCGCCCGGCTCAGAGCCTATATCCCAGTGGACGAGAGGGTAGCTTCCCTTCGCCTCTGGACGGGTGCACATGTTCTGACTGTTGTGTGTGCATTCGCACCAGACTGTAGTTACGGATATGCGCCATTTTTGGAGACCCTAGAAGGCGTACTGGAGAGTGCTCCCTCAGGTGATTCCCTTGTTCCACTAGGTGACTTCAATGCTCACATTGGCAACAACAGTGCTACCTGGAGAGGCGTGATTGGGAGAAACGTCCGCCCCGATCTAAACCAGAGTGGTGTTTTGTTACTGGACTTTTGTGTTTGTCACAGATTATCCATAACAAATAGTGTTCAAACATAAGGGTGTCCAGATGTGCACTTGGCACCAGGACATTCTAGGCCGCAGATTGATGATCGACTTTGTGGTTATATAATCAGATTTGCGGTCTCATGTTTTGGACACTCAGGTGAAGAGAAGAGCGGAGCTTTAAACTGATTAAAACCTGGTGGTGAGTCAGGTTTGATGGCGGGGGAGGATGCCGGACAGACCTGGCAGGCCCAAACGCATAGTTAGGGTCTGTTGGGAATGTCTGGCAGAGTCTCCCGTCAGAGAGAGTTTCGATTTCCATCTCCGGAAGAACTTTGTTACGAGGGAGGCTATGTTACGTGCCTCTTACGTGCAAGATGGTCGGTGCCTGCCGTGGCTGTAATCCCAGAACCTGCTGGTGACACCAGTGGTGAGGGATGCCATCAAGTTGTAAGAGTCCTTTTGGCTCATGAGATTCCGGAGGCAGCGAACAGGTACTGACAGGCCAAGCGGTGTGCGGCTTTGGCGGTTGCAGAGGCAAAAACTTGCACATAGGAGGAGTTCGGAGATGCCGTGGAGAACAAATTCCGGACTGCTTCAAAGCGATTCTGAACCACTAACCTCCACCTCAGGAGGGGGAAGCAATGCACTGTGTATGGTGGGGACGGTGGGCTGCTGGGGATGTTGTGGAGCGGCGGCGGGAATACTTCAAAGACCTCCTCAATCCCACCTACACGGAAGGCCAATGAGGAAGCAGAGCCTGGGGACTCCGTGGTGGGCTCTTCTAATTGTTGGGCTGAGGTTGCCGAAATAGTTAAGAAGTTCCTCAGTGGCATGGCCCCGGGGGATGGATGAGATCTGCCTGTATTTCCCTAATGGTCTGGATGCTGTGGGACTGTTGTGGTTCACAAAAATGCAGCATTGTGTGGACATCGGGGGTGGTGCCTTTGGATTGGCAGACTGGGATGGTGGTTCCTCTATTTAAAAAGGGGAACTACCATGGGATCACACTCCTCAGCCTTCCCGGTAAGTTCTATTCAGGTGTACTGGAGAGGAGGCTACGCCTGGATAGTCAAACCTTGTATTCAGGAGGAGGAGTGTAGTTTTCCTTGTGGTCGTGGAACTGTGGACCAATTCTATACTCTCGGCAGGATCCTTGAGGGTGCATTGGAGTTTGCCCAACCAGTCTTCATGTGTTTTGTGGACTTGGAGAAAGCATTTGACCTTGTCCCTCGGGAATACTGTGGGGGAAGTGCTCAGAGAGTATAGGGTATCTGACCCTCTGATTGTGGCGGCTCACTCCCTGTATGATCAGTGTCAGAGCTTAGTATTCATTGCCGGCAGTAAGTCGGACCCGTTTCCAGTGAGGACAAGGTCACAGGTTCAAGCGGTGGAATGAGTTTTCTCTGTCGGGTGGTGGGGCTTTCCTTGAGAGATAGTGTAAGAAGCTATGTCATTCGGGAGGAGCTCAGAGTGAAGTGGCTGGTCCTGCACATTGAGAAGAGCCAGATAAGGTGGTTCGGGCATCTGGTTGGATTGCCCCCCAAACGCTTCCATGGAGAGGTGTTTAAGGCCCGTCCGACTGGTAGGAGACCACAGGAAAGACCCAGGACACGGTGGAGAGACTATGTCTCATAGCTGGCCTGGGAATACCTCGGGATCCCCTTGGAAGAGCTGGACGAAATAGCTGGGGAGAGGGAAGTCTGGCCTTCTCTGCTTAGGCTGTTGCCCATGCGATCCAGCTTTGCATAAGCGGAACAAAATGGATGAATGGATGGACAATGTTTGTCCAACTTACCTCTTCAATTTGGTATGAAATCAAAGCAAATCAATAACATGGCGTTCAGGCTCTGTACGGCCAATTTGCATTTGTATACAAATATTGGGGTATTTTCTGAAGCAAACGTTATGTATGCAAGCAAATGATTAATCACAGTTCAGGAGTGTGATTAATCTGATTTAAAAACATTTATTACTAGACAGTGTCTATTAAAGTTTGTGATCACATTGACATTTTGTGTTTCAGGTATTCTCTTCCATTACATTGACACAATTGATTATGCTACAGCTAACATGGCAAAACATCGAGCATCGTCTTGATGTGCTTCGTGCAACTTGTGGTGTCCGTATAGAGGTGTATTAAACAAGGTAAAAAAAACAAAAACAATGATTACATTAGAACAAATCTAGTTAACAAATGTTGTCCATTGTTTTTGTAATATATTTTTATATTGTTAAGAAATTTTATGGACACCCTGTATATATATATTACAGATAGATATTTAGCCTGGCTCCGTGGCCAATTTTTTTTAGCCCGATGTGGCCCCTGTTTCAAAACATGTGTACACCCCTGATTTAAATGATTACACAGTATATCATGGTATATTATAATTGGAAGAAACAGGCACAAGGAACAAATGCAATTGTTCCAGTGTTCAAAGTACTGTAGTTAAAATTAACCTTTTAAAATTGTATTTATTAAACATTCAATCAAATCAATGTTCACTTTGCGTGATATAAAACAATACAATAAAATTTATTGTGCACTCATTCCAACCGTTTACTGCCGATTCAAATGGCACTGGCTGATAAAGCAGACATCAACATAGTGTATCAATATCTGATATTAGTGTCAGCACATTCAAATAGCTGGTTTGATTTTGCAACATGAAGTGCGAGGTAGCCACAAATTAAACAGATGTTGCATTATGTTCGAGACGCGTGATAACATCTGCTCTCTCGGTCTCATTCTCTCGCTCCTTGAGGCTTTTGTTGCCCAACATCATCTTAAATTAGAATAGCATTCGGTGTCGTGCTCTGATGATCGACTCATGAGCTGCTTTAATCACTGAGGCGTGAGTGCGCCTTGATACAACAGAGAGAAGGACTGGTTGTCATGCACAAGTCCTCCAGTAGCCATCTGGTGTGTAATGTAATGTAATTGTGATGTAAAGTAGAAGGATTTTGTGAGAGAATCAACTGTATCCCAGAGGCTAAACACCAAAGAAAATGACTTCATTTTCAACTCAACAATGTACATTACAAGCGTGGTAAAAGTGAATACACATTCGTTTATATTATGAACAATCAATGTGTTACTGCTGCACACTCGTGAGAGGTACAGTGGGTAATAAACTATTCATACGAATGAAACATTTATCACCTTCAAGTGGAGTTACTTCACATCGCTGACAAGTACAGTGAATGATTTGTTCGTAACAAATGATTTTGACAACTTACTATAAGACTAAGTTGGTTCGACTCGGAAACTGATTTAAAAGTACATTATTGATTATTTTGGCCCAAAAAACGGTTGCAGAGCAAGCCTGTGCTAGCAAGGCTATCGCAAAAACAACACACCAATTCCTGGCATCTTTTTAACCAACGCCTTATCTAGGCCTGAGCGATGTCCCGGTATAGTTTAGACAGTGGTATATATTTGAGACAATACAGCCATGCCAGTATCTTTTGATGTGCCTGTGTTAGGCTGTTTGCTCTTCTCTGCGCCTGACGGGCGAAGCACAGGGCATCGTCTTTGGCTCACCCCTGCCCCTTGCGTGTCTATGGAGGCTCCTCTCTGACGCACAATGACACACTGTGCATCAAACTTTAAAAGGTATGGCGTGCGGTACCGACTTCTTGACTCCCAAGTGATGCAATGCTTTGGTCAGCGACAGCATTTGGCTTTTGGTGAGTGACTACAGCGTTATTTACACACACACCAATTTGCTTGAGAACATATACCGCTCCTGGCAGCGACTTTATCACTAATCTCATCTGTTTATGTTGTTCACTCCTGTTAGCGACTCAGCACAGAAGCTAACGATAGCTCCTCTCTGTTGCTTGCTCGGTGTGTCAAATATTTAACTACAACTCGGTTTAAAAGTGCCTCTGCTCATAGCTTGTGCGGACTAAGGTACTGGAGTGTAGCGGCTAGGTGGCTGAAAAGTAGCTTTAAATTTAACAGCCAACGGCTTCTACCGCAGTGAGCGAGTAGAAGCTCCATCTATCCCGCGCACAAGCGTAAGAATATAAACCTAACATTCATAAACAACAAACGAAAATTGCCTTAACATAGTAACAGATAACTTATTACTTTTTAAAGAATAAACAATACATTAGGTTACAACTTACAACAAAAATGCTCTCAACACTGGTTATCTAGCCATAAAACACTGAGACAGTCTTAAGCACATTGAATTTTTTTTTAAATATATCAGATTCCAGTATTCAAACTAAAAATACAGCTGTATCAGTTTTGGTCCATATCACCCAGCCCTAGCCTAATCCATCGTCCACAAAGCAGACATAGGGGACGGCGTGGCGAAGTTGGGAGAGTGGCCGTGCCAGCAATCTGAGGGTTATTGGTTCCATCCCCACCTTCAACCATCCTAGTCACGTCCGTTGTGTCCTTGAGCAAGACACTTCACCCTTGCTCCTGATGGGTCCTGGTTAGCACCTTGCATGGCAGCTTCCGCCATCAGTGTGTGAATGTGTGTGAATGGGTAAATGTGGAAATAGTGTCAAAGCGCTTTGAGTTCCTTAAAAAGGTAGAAAAGCGCTATACAAGTACAACCCATTTACCATTTACCATTTACATACTGGAACTATGGTTGGTGAGCAACAACAAGCTTCGGGACTATGAATGAATTGATTGAATGCTATCAAAAACAGATACAAGCCCAGCCAGAAAGGGCCTTTGTTGTGGGTGTGGACTTTAATAAAGTCTGCTTGGAGAATGTTTTCCAGAAATTTGTACAATATGTACAGTGCCCGACTCCAGGTAAGATTGGGTTTACTCTAATCCAAAGTGAACCTACAAGACGGTTGCGTTCTCCCTCCTGGGCACGTCTGACCACATTTCTCTGCTCCTTGTTTCTGCCTACACCAGCGTCCAGAGGAGAAGCAAACCTGCGACCAGGTAAGACCTGGCCAGCGGGGGCACTCTTCCAGCTGCAGGACTGCTTCCAGACCACGGCATGGTCAAGAACAGGAGAGAACAGGTGCTATACTGTCTAATATTAGATACTGTACAGACACTATCGCTGTGGAGAAGCGGAACTGGGTCTATCTCAACCAAAAACTATGGATTAACTCAGAGGTCAAGGCACATTAATGACATTTGTAAAGTTACAAAAGACTTTAAGTTAGTACTATTTGCGGACGATACAATAGCGTTTTGTTCAGGAGCTAATACAAATAATAACAGAAGAAATTAACAAATCAAAAAGATGGTTTGACAAAAACAAACTCTTTTTGAATCTCAGTAAAACTAAAATAATGCTATTTGGCAACAGTAGAAGGGAAAGTCAAACACAAATACAAATAGACGGAATAGAAATTGAAAGAGTAAATGAAACCAAATTTCTAGGTATAATGATTGATGATAAAATCATTTGGAAATCTCATATAAAAAATATACAACATAAGGTGGCAAGAAACACGTCAATAATGAATAATGCCCAAGGACACAACGGCAGTGACTAGGATGTCGGAAGCGGGGATCGAACCTGGAAACCTGAGGTTGCTGGCACAGCCTCTCTACCAACCGAGCTATACCACCCCGAACGTACAATTCTTCTCAACAAAAGAGAAGAAATGTAACCTTAGAGAAAAATGTAACTTAAAACATTTGTATGCACGTACAACACTTAAGACCTTTAGTATATCGGTATGTGGAATTAAATTATGGAATGGATTAGGGCAAAAAAAACAACAATAATGTACTAATATGATCCAATTCAAGATACTCTTCAAACTTAAAGTGTTTACAAAATACAAAGAAGAACAATCATGATAAACAGTCTGAATTTATTGATAACATTATTTATTTCACCATAAGAAATACAACTTACTTCACATATTATTTATTAAGGTTATTACTTTTGGAGTATATTGTAAATAAATTGAGAACAGGAAGTAAACAAAAGTGTCAGGAACTGCTATGTAAAGGAAAAGGGGAAGCATTAAATAAGCTGTGCTTCTTCCTACTCCTTTTCTAACATATTGAAAAGAAAAATTGTGATGCATCATGTTGTATGCATGCATGTTTGAAATAAACTCAAACTCAACTCAATTCAACAATTGAGGGCTCGAGACTCTGCCTTCCACTTAGGGGAGAGCAATTCAGCAGAGCAATATCTGACCTCAGTAGAGACATCAAGGCTGCAAAAGTGGAGGTAAGGAGAAAAGTGGAGGCACACATGGAAAACAAAGACTCACGGGACTCACGGCGGGTGTGGCAAGGCATCCAACACCTGACGAGCTACAAAAGTAACTCATCGGCGGCCAACAACACGGAAGACTGTGTACGTGAAACATGAAGTTGGCGTGGGGCAACTCACACTTCCACGCTCATTTCACTCTTGACATTATCTCAACTTTGTCATGAAAAAGGGCATACGCCAAGTTTTTGTGCATATACACATTTAAAATAGGAGGCAGCCCAGCTGACAAGGACATTCAACTTATCCCGCCCTGTCTTAAGGCAGCTACTGTCATCCCAGTCCCCAAGAGGACAGCTATAAAATTGTTGATTGTATTGTACCATATGTCCCGGCAAGAAATCTGCGTTCAAAGAACTCCGGCTTATTAGTGATTCCCAGAGCCCCAAAAAAGTCTGCAGGCTATAGAGCGTTTTTCTATTCGGGCTCCAGTACTATGGAATGCCCTCCCGGTAACAGTTAGAGATGCTACTTCAGTAGAAGCATTTAAGTCCCATTTTAAAACTCATTTGTATACTCTAGCCTTTAAATAAACCCCCTTTTTAGACCAGTTGATCTGCCGTTTCTTTTCTTTTCTCCTCTGCCCCCCTCTCCCTTGTGGAGGGGGAGTCACACAGGTCCGGTGGCCATGGATGAAGTGCCGGCTGTCCAGAGTCGGGACCCGGGGTTGGGGACATCTCTGCGCTGCTGACCCGTCTCCGCTCGGGATGGTTTCCTGCTGGCCCCACTATGGACTGGACTCTCGCTATTATGTTGGATCCACTATGGGCTGGACTTTCGCTGATATGTTGGATCCACTATGGACTGGACTTTCACAATATTATGTCAGACCCACTCGACATCCATTGCTGTCAATCTCCCATGTAGGGGGGGTTATCCAGAAATGTGGTCCTCTCCAAGGTTTCTCATAGTCATTCACATCGACGTCCCACTGGGGTGAGTTTTTCCTTGCCCTTATGTGGGCTCTGTACCGAGGGTGTCGTTGTAGCTTGTGCAGCCCTTTGAGACACTTGTGATTTAGGGCTATATAAATAAAAATTGATTGATTGATTGATATAAAAGACTTGAATGACGACAGACCAGTGGCATTGACTTCTGCGGTTATGAAGTAATTTTAAAGGCTTGTTCTCCAATATATGAATGCCTGCCTCCCCCGGAACTTTGATCCACACCACTTTGCCTACAGGCCAAACCGGTCCACAGAGGACGCCGTCGCCACTGCTCTCCACCCCGCTGTGGTACATCTGGAACTCCTAGATACCTATGTCAGGATGCTGTCTAACGACTACAGTTCGGTGTTCACCATACCATCATCACGTCGGGACCCGGGTAGGACCACTAACCTGTGCATCAGTTGGTGACGTCTCTGCGCTGCTGACTTGTCTACAATCAAGAGGAACCTGTGCTGGCCTCCCTATGGAGTGGACTCTCACATTATTAACTGTAACCACTCGGCATCCGTTGCCAGGGGTCCCCACTTCTGCGGTCTCTTCCAATGTTTCTCATTGTCCCATTGGGTTGAGTTTTTTCTTGCCTGATGTGGGATCAGAGCCACTGATGTCGTTGTGATTTGTGCAGCCCTTTGAGGCATTTGTGATCGAGGGCTATATAAATAAACTTTGATTGATTGATGAATTGATCTCTGACATTCTGGTGGTGAAGCTGGGTTTCCTGGGTCCAGCCCCCGCCCCATCTGTTCCTGGATAAAAAAAAACGTTCTGACCAACCGACCTCAGGTTGTTAAGGTGGGTGAAATATGCCCCTTTACTCTTAGTCACTCATCAGTAGCTCTCTTTAGGACTGCATGTTTAGCCCCCTCCTGTACCCCCTATATATGTATGACTGTGTCTCCATTCATCCCTCGAACACCATCATTACGTTAGCCGTCCGGCGCTGGTGCTGGTGGTGAGGCCTGTGGCGCCATTCTTGGGCTTCTGCTGTAGGCCTTGTCGGGTGGGTCGGGGTGGCGCCGGACTTGTCGAGGAGGGGATGGATCACCCGACTCTCGCTGGCCGGTTGGTGCTAAGTGGGGCACGGTTCTGCTGGACGTTAGCTGCTAGCTAGCTAGCCATGTTTAAAGCACCTCTTGTAGAGCGGCGTTTTAGTGGTATAACTTCACCTTTATTGTTAGTTTTTAAACCAAAATCTTTCCATTCTCCCTTTTCTGTCTACACACTGTGTCTGCTTTTAAGTACTCCATGACTGCATGCTGACGAACATGCTCGTCTGCTCGTTAAACCATCAATGTCACAACATGACAGCAGCGCGCCGTCATGCCCGTTAATAAAAAAAAAAAAAAAAGGAACCAGTATTTTTTTAGTGGCGGTATAGTACCGTTTGATTAATTGGTATCGCAGTACTTTACTGGTACCGGTATACCGTACAACCCTACTATATATGCATTTGTGCTTCTATACGTACAGTATGTGGATTTGTATGTTTGTACAGTGAATGTGCGTGTGGATTTCGGTACTGTATTTATGTATGTATGTGGGTAAATACCAATGTGTGCGCGTATGTATGAATGAATCCCTTTGTGCGTCCCTGTCTGGCCCGCGTGAGGCCAATCATAAATTACATCCATCCATCCATCCATCTATCTATGTCGAGTGTGCAATACAATGGTGCTGCTTTTGTTTTGAAAAGCGTTATTTGTATTACTTCCGTGTGGACGTATGCTCGTGCGCGATTGTGAGTGAATGTGAACAGCGGCAATCACAAATTACAAAATAAATTTTAAAAAAACATCTATGTTGTGCGTGCAACACAACTGTGCTGCTTTTATTTTGAAAAGTGTTATTTATGTGCGTATGTCCTTGTGTAACCTGTGAGTGAAGATGCACAGCGACAAGTGATGCCCGGTTATCCCCGAGATGCTAAAAAGAGAAAAGTTGATGACGAATGCCGTGTTTTCAACAAGACATGGACGGCCAAGTATTTCTTTACAGAAATTAAAGGTAAAGCCGTGTGCTTAATTTGTGGTACACAGGTTGCTGTGTTTAAAGAATATAATTTGTATTGCCACTACACGACGAAGCACAAGGAAAAATACCGGAATCTGTCTGATGAAGAGCGCGCAAGGGAGGCTGATGCGTTGATGGTAAAACTGCAAACCCAACAAGGACTTTTTGCCAAACTTCACACCCCCAGAGATGCAGCCATCAGGACAAGTTTCGTCATTTCTTACAAAATCGCCAGAAAAAGTAAGGCGTTTTCTGACGGAGAGTTTATTAAGAAGTGCTTATTGGACTCTGTTGCGCTGATATACCCGGAGAAGAGGGGCGCATTTGAGAACGTGTCACTTTCCCGACGCACTGTAATGAGGCGGTTTGAGACCATCGCTGGAAACTTGGAGCTTCAGCTGCAGAACAGAACGGCCGACTTTGACTGTTTTTCGCTGGCTTTGGATGAGAGCTGTGATGTACGTGACACCGCCCAGCTACTCATCTTCTTATGTGGGATAACTGCACTTTCAAATCACGGAGGAGCTGGCAGCCATGCAGTCAATTAAAGAGACAACCACAGGTAATGACTTGTTCACATAGTTAAATGCGTGTTTGGACATGTTAGGACTGAAATGGGACAAGCTGGCAGTTGTGACAACAGATGGTTGTCCAAATCTGATGGGGAAAAATGTTGGGCTTTTAAAGAGAATGCAGGATAAAGTGACAGAAATTGACATTTTTGCATTGTATTATACATCAGGAAGTGTTGTGTAAGACAGTGTTAAAAAAGAAAACCATCAAAAGCAATCTGCTTTTGTATAAACTTAAGTTAGGTTAAATGAAATTATTATTATTATTTATTTTACAGTATATCAAAAATAATTTGAGCAAAATTTAATTGAAATATTGTCGGTGTGGCCCTCCAGCAGTGCTCAGGTTGCTCACGCGGCCCCCGGTAAAAATTAATTGCCCACCCCTGCTATAGACAGACGCGCCCAGCAGAGGACAAGACACGGGAGAAGCAAGGGACAGCCGGCCCCCAAACCAACGAGAGACCACACCCCGCGCGGGTAGAAAGACGGGACGCCCGGCCCTGAGGAGCCCAGAGACTTCCCGCAGCCGGACGGGAAGATCGCCCTCTTAGGGATAACTCCCGACAAGCCTGCACCCAGACAACGGCACACCACAGGGCGTGAAAAACGTTGCAGCAGAGCGCGAGGGCAGGCCAGGGCTGACACCCGACAAGCCAACTGACACCACAACATACAAGCTAGCCCGGCTAGTTCGCAAGCCCCTACAACCACCTCACGCTGCAACAAACAACAACATCGGCCACCCCCCTGCACCTGACCCAGCAGCCACAGTCGCCCACACCACAAACAGCAGCTTAAACAACGGCTGCAATACCCCTGACAACCAGCACTACTTGATCAAATCAAAGCGACCAAAAAAACGCGATCAACAACCACACGCCAACAGGACAATAGAGACCAGTCGGCGCATGCTTGCCAGTCATCCGAAACGCCAACAAGCAAACAAGAGACATCAACACCATCCCAAACTAAAAGACTCCACTCCCCAATCCAAACCAGCACAAAGACACCACTGCCCAAACAACCGAGACACAGCACCAAAAACCAAACAAGAGAGCAGCCATCGACACAGACCCACAGTGCGAGGCCAGAACAGACAGGCACGGGCCCCGTCCAACAGGAAGCGAAACCCGCGCAACGCTACACACAAACCAGAAGTGAAAACAACTGACCACCCAATCCACCTCCATTAAAAAAACATATATAAATATAAATAAATAAATAGCTCTAATAAGTAGCTCTTTTTTATTGCTTTTATTAATTTACTTCCATCTATCCATTTTTTACTGTTTGTCCCTTTCAGGGTCGCGGGGGGTGCTGGAGCCTATCTCAGCTGCATTTGGCCGGTAGGCGGGGTACGCCCTGGACAAGTTGCCACCTCATCGTAGTGCACACACAGATACACAGACAACACTCACACTTACATTCACACACTAGGGCCAATTTTAGTGTTGCCAATCAACCTATCCCCAGGTGAATGTCTTTGGGGGTGGGAGGAAGCCGGAGTACCCGGAGGGAACCCACGCAGTCACGGGCAGAACATGCAAACTCCACATAGGAAGACCCCGAGCCCGGAGATCGAACCCAGGACCTTCGTATTGTGAGGCACATGCACTAACCCTTGGCCCACCGTGTTGCCTATTAGTTTACTTGTTTCCTTTTTTTAATTATTTGAAACACCATTTTTATGTCCATTGTATGATTTTGTCTTCTGCTTTTTGCTGTTGTTTAAGCTTGGCTATATTGTCATTCCTGCACTACCTCACCTCATGGTTTAAAATCAATAACTAACTATGTTTTGTATCCTTAATGCTATGAACTAGGTTATTAATTGAAATATGCAACATTTAAAATTTTAGGAGACGCATTAAGTGTATTTGCTTTAAGTATCAACCCATACCAGCTTAAATTTTACTTGGTTGGGGATCGGAAAGAAAATCAGTGGAATCGCACATCACTACCAACCGAGTCTCTGTTATTTGCAGTATATTCACAGCTGTACCCCATTGTGATCGTGACAAATGCGCACATTTATTCAGCGATGCAGTTAGTGCACTGGCAATACGAGTTTGAGATTGCATTGGCTCAGAGTTTGGACTTTCATAGCTGGCCTTGCAAGGAAAAGTTTTATTCTTCCATGAATCCATCCATCATTATCTTTTTCACTGTAAAACAAACACAGTAAAAGGAATACTTGTGTGGGTGTAAGGTCCATACAAAAGAAAAACCATGACATAGATCAATAATGATCATGCTAGCAGGGTGACCTACACCCTTACAGTCCAGTCAGAAACACATCAGCCTACTTTCCAACCACACATAAGCTAGTTATTCCTTCCCTTGAGCTTGAATACATAAAGCGGAGCTCAAGGCATCCTTAGCCGCTTTTATATCTTCACTTGGAGACCGAGTATGAGGCTGAGACGTAAAGTCATTGGCTCAAGGTTGCAGCTCACCCTGAAGGCTTCTCACGAATCCGAGGCGAAGTGACAAAATGACAGCCCAGAAATAAATCAGATCTTCTGCAATACCCATTACAGAGGCGAATGAAATATGGTTTTATTGGAGAATATTTCCTGCGTAATGATCATTTGTCACTTTCATCTCGTTGCCGTTGCCCGCCCTCCCCCTCTTGTATCAGCCAGTTGAGCTTATTTCCTGGCTTTGTGTTTCTGTCAGCCGCTTCTTGTTTGTCATTAGGCTTCGTTATTCACTTCCTACCGTGCTGAAATAAGGTGTCAAGATGAGTAATTTACAAATAAAGACATTTACATTTAAAATGTCACATATGTGAAACATCACACATGAAATAAATGTGTGATACAGTATTTAGGACAAACAACATGACACATCTAAGTGTTCTACTTGTTTGGTATATGTATGTGTGTATATATATGTGTGTGTGTGTATTAGGGTTGTACGGTATACCGGTATTAGTGTAGTACCGCGATACTAATGAATCGTATTCAGTACTATACCGCCTCTGAAAAGCACCGGTCCCACACCCACCCGCTCCCCCGTCACCATCACGTCGTGACATTGCTGGTTTACGAGCAGCGGATCATGTTTGGCAACGCACAATCACAGAGTACTTACAAGCAGACAGTTTGTAGACAGAAAAGGGAGAACGGACACATTTTGGCTTAAAAACTAAAGATAAAGGTGAAGCTATAACACTGAAACGCCCTCAGGAAGAGGTGCTTTAAGACACTGCTAGCTAGCTAGCGGCTCAAGTCCATCCGCAGTTTGCAGTGTTGTAGTTACTTCTAAATCCCTGATCCTCGCCTCCATGGCGACAAATAAAGTAAGTTTCTTACAAGTATCATCCCTGCAGGACGAGGAATAGCTAAACATGCTTCACTAAACACCGTAGCTCAACGGCGTCAACGCTAATGACACCGTACCTAAATGTAAACAAATTCCATTGGTGGATCTACACCTAACATCCACTGTAATGATACCAAGTACAAGAGCGTACCTAGTCGATACTACTATGATTACATCAATATTGTTTAGCATCACATGATCCTGTAACGACTTGGTATCTGATTGATACCCAAATTTGTGGTATCATCCAAAACTAATGTAGAGTATCAAACAACAGAAGAATAAGTTATTATTACATTTTAACAGAAGTGTAGATAGAACATGTTAAAAGAGAACGTAAGCAGGTATTAACAGTAAATGAACAAATAGATTAATAATTCATTTTCTACCACTTGTCCTTAATAATGTTGACAAAATAATAGAATGATAAACGACACAATATGTTACTGCATACGTCAGCAGCTAAATTAGGAGCCTTTGTTTGCTTACTTGCTACTACATGACAAGTTGTCTTGTATGTTCACTATTTTATTTAAGGACAAACTTGCAATAAGGAACATATTTGCAATGTACCCTAAGATTTTTTGTTAAAATAAAGCCAATAATGCAATTTTTTGTGGTCTCCCTTATTTACAAAAGTATCGAAATACATTTTGGTACCGGTACCAAAATATTGGTATCGGGGCAACACTTGTGTATATATATATGTATCAATCAATGTTTATTTATATAGCCCTAAATCACAAGTGTCTCAAAGGGCTGCACAAGCCACAACGACATCCTCGGTACAGAGCCCACATACGGGCAAGGAAAAACTCACCCCAGTGGGACGTCGATGTGAATGACTATGAGAAACCTTGGAGAGGACCGCATATGTGGGTAACCCCCCTCCCCCATTTAGGGGAGACCGAAAGCAATGGATGTCGAGTGGGTCTGACATAATATTGTGAAAGTCCAGTCCACAGCGGATCCAACACATCAGCGAAAGTCCAGTCCATAGTGGGGCCAGCAGGAAACCATCCCGAGCCGAGACGGGTCAGCAGCGTAGAGATGTCCCCAACCGATGCACAGGCTAGCGGTCCACCCCGAGTCCCGACTCTGGACAACCAGCACTTCATCCGTGGCCACCGGACCTGTGCAACTCCCCCTCCATAAGGGAGAGGGGAGCAGAGGAGAAAAGAAAAGAAAAGAAACAGCAGATCAACTGGTCTAAAAAGGGAGTCTATTTAAAGGCTAGAGTATACAAATGAGTTTTAAGATGGGACTTAAATGCTTCTATATATATATGAGGGCTGTCAAGTGTTCTACTTGTGAAGTATATATGTATATGTGTATGTGTATATACATATATATATTTTAGTCAATGTTAACGCATTAACGCATGTGATTACCGTATTTCCTTGAATAGCCGCAGGGGCGTTAATTAATTTAAAACCTCCTGTCACACCTGCGTTTACCGGAAACCGGCGGGATGGCCGTGCATGCGGTAATTATTTTAAAACCTCTTCTCACTCCGGCGTTTACCAAAAGGAATCCATAAAATTTAGGCGTGCGCTTTGAGTGTGATGTAAACATACCATCATGAAAAGCACATTTAATTAAAAAAAACGTTATTATGGTCTTACCTGTACTTATAAATGGAGTCCATTTGCAGCTCCTTCTGACCAAAAGCATCGATAACTTGTTTATAGAAGTCTTCCTTATTTTCTTTCTTCAGTTTTAAAAGTCTCTGTTTCGATGGAGATATTCCTTTAATTATTACCTCCTGCTTCGATTGAAAGTCCAGTTTAGAAAACTGTTTTATTTTATGTATGTAATCCTCCATTTTAAAAGTTCAGGCAGAGGACAGAAAAAAAAATCTCTTGCTGCGTGTGTTCACTTCTTCTGCAGTACCGGAAGTCGCAAGAAGGATCACTAGCGCGGCAGCGCCCTCTACCACCAGGAGGCGGGAGTCATTTAATGACTTATACAGTATTTCACACACGCAGCTACGGTATATTAATAAAACATAGCTGCTTACTGTTCTCTTTAGCATACTGTACAGGTATTCAATAGCTTGGACCTTAAATCCTACTGAAAAGCTCTTTATCTTTTTTCCTTTGTGCGATTGTAAACTACTGAAAGCAGTTTCCTCCATTTTGAAAATGAGGACAGATGCGTCACTCGTGACGTAACGAATTTGACCCGGTGGAAGTTCTAGCCATATGCTAAATATTTTGCGAAACGAGTTTGACCCGGCGAAAATTACAGACATGCGATAATAAAATTAATATTTTGCGAAACGAATTTGATCCAGCTTCAATAATAAACCGGCGATAAGGCCAAGCATGCGTTAATTATTTTGAGAAACGAGTTTGACCCGGCAGTAATTCTAGACGTGCGAATACTATATTCCCTGCGCCAATTCAAGGAAATACGGTAATCAAAAAAATAATAATTGCGCGTTATCATAACTGAATCAAAATTAACCACATCATTTCAGGGGTCCCAAAATTTGCCATTCTTCGGACGATTCTCGCAATTTGATATACAAATGATAATAAAATAATAAAATACATTTTACAGGTCACAAAAGCTTCTCTTGGCTGCTGATTTAAGATGTATGTGTGCAAGGGAGTAAGCAAGACAATGGCCTAAAAAAGCGACTTCTTAGAAATGTATTCCTGACTATTTTGAAACAACTCAGAATCATGATAAATAAGAATTGCAAGTCGGATGTAAATTGATTTAATGGTTACGTGTTGTGAAGGATGCATAATGTAGCGTATGCTGAGTCATTTTAAAAGTATTTAAAGTAACATATTTGTAATTGATGGCAAATGTCATGCCAACCATGATGCATGATACATTCCTGAAACACTTCCAAATTCACTGAGTGTGATGTTCTTTATTGATGAGGTGTGGCGGCAGTGGGAGATAAACAGATCTACAACAGGGGGTAATGTCAAGGGTACAACGTCTCTTCGACTCAGCAGAATGGACCAATCTTCTCAGAAGCAGCGAGAAACATTAAAATTGCTTCTAAGAATCTATTAATGTCAACTATCCATTCATTTTGTGATGACATGGGCAGGAATGTGAGAAAGTGTATTTTCAAGCATGCTCTCCTGACATTCAAATGAAGATTTTTCTTTGGAAGAACGGTTGCCTGTACGTGTCACAGACATCAGAGCTTGTAGTACAGATCACCTTGTCGATGTGGAAGCTCCCACTGCAACATTTCTTACCACACATTTGTTCTAAAGATTGATGGAACCAGATAGTTTCCATATATCCATATTTAAGTGTTACTTTTTTACTTCCATAGTCATATTACAAAACAGCTAGTGTTTTTCCAATTCAGTCTGCTTAGTAAAAGTTTGACTGTGCGTAGGCCTTGAAGCTTCTGGAATGCAAAGGGTAGACAAAACAACGAGGTAGGACAGAATGGGGAGGGGAAGCAAGAGCAGACCGGATAGAGCCACGCATCGGGATAGATTATGCAAGGCTGGTCTCATTATTGTCAAAGCTTTGAGAAAAAAACACAAAATACCAACTACTGCTTTTTGTGATCAATTTAAACTCCAGCTTATTTGCCATTAAAAGAACTTGGGAGTGGACAGCAGCTTAAAATCCCTGGGAGGAAGAGCTGTCAATGCAACAAGATCCATAGAACCACTTTTAAATGGATCATATTATGCAAAGCCAACTTTTCTTACCTATTGGTACCTGTTTTTGTGTATAAAACCCAAACCAGTGAAGTTTGCACGTTGTGTAATTTCTAAATAAAAACAGAATACAATGATTTGCAAATCCTTTTCAACTTATATTCGATGGAATATACTGCAAAGACAAGATATTTAATCTTCAAACTGAGAAACGTAATTTTTGTTTTGCAAATAATCATGAACTTAGTATTTAATGGCAGCAACACATTGCAAAAAAGTTGGCACAGGGGCATTTTTACCACTGTGTTACATGGCCTTTCCTTTTACCAACACTCAGTAAACGTTTTGGAACTGAGGAGACCAAATTTTGAAGCTTTTCAGGTGGAATTATTTCCCATTCTTGCTTGATGTACAGCTTAAGTTGTTCAACAGTTCGGGGTCTCCGTTGTGGTATTTTACGCTTCATAATGCGCCACACATTTTCAATGGGAGACAGGTCTGGACTACAGGCAGGCCAGTCTAGTACCCGCACTCTTTTACTATTCTTGTTGAAATATATAATGTTGCTTGGAGGGCAACATATGTTGCTCCATAACCTGTATGTACCTTTCAGCATTAATCGTGCCTTCACAGATGTGTAAGTTACCCATGCCTTGGGCACTAATACACCCCCATACCATCACAGATGCTGGCTTTTGAACTTTGCGCCTATAACAGTCCGGATGGTTCTTTTCCTCTTTGGTCTGGAGCACACAACGTCCACAATTTCCGAAAACAATTTGAAATGTGAACTTGTCGGACCACAGAACACTTTTTCACTTTGCATCAGTCCATCTTAGATGAGCTCGATCCCAGCGAAGCCGAAGGCGTTTCTGGGTGTTGTTGATAAATGGCTTTCGTTTTGCATAGTAGAGTTTTAACTTGCACTTACAGATGTAGCGACCAACTGTAGTTACTGACAGAGGTTTTCTGAAGTGTTCCTTAGCCCATGTGGTGATATCCTTTACACACTGATGTCGCTTTTTGATGCAGTACCGCCTGAGGGATCGAAGGGATCATTGCTTACGTGCAGTGATTTCTACAGATTCTCGGAGACTTTTGATTATATTACGGACCGTAGATGGTGAAATCCCTAAATTCCTTGCAATAGCTGGTAGAGAAATGTTCTTCTTAAACTGTTCGAAAATTTGCTCACGCATTTGTTCACAAAGTGGCGACCCTCGCCCCATCCTTGTTTGTGAATGACTGAGCATTTCATGGAAGCTGCTTTTATACCCAATCATGGCACCCACCTGTTCCCAATTAGCCTGTTCACCTGTAAGATGTTCCAAATAAGTGTTTGATGAGCATTCCTCAACTTTCTCAGTCTTTTTTGCCACTTGTGTCAGCTTATTTGGAACATGGTACAGGCATCATATTCCAAATGAGCTAATATTTGCAAAAAATAACAAACGTTTAAGAGTTTCTTGTCTTTGCAGTCTATTCAATTGAATGTAGGTTGAAAAAGATTTGCAAATCATTGTATTCTGTTTTTATTTACAATTTACACAACATGCCAACTTCACTTATTTTGGGTTTTGTAAAAGTCTTTGTAGTTCGCCTAAAGTATGACCGAAGAAAGAAAATTCTATGTTACTCATTGTATTAACCAACACATGTCACTTAACACACCTCCGTCTTATTTGAAGAACTAAAAAGTGCCTGGCTAACTTTTTCATTTTGCGCCAATGTGCCTTCAACTTGGAGGAAGTATCTCTTTGAAGGTTCCTGCTTCACAAACCTGTGGCAATATAAAGATGTTTTTTTTCCAAAAGCTATTTTTAATGGCGGAGTTAGTGCCTACAATTTTATGGCAACGGAGGAGACAATGGAACGGTGAGTAATAACAGGAGATTGGCAAGGTTTGAATGACACGTTAGCAACGTGAGCTCGATTTGTAGTGTAGCTTGTATCTTAGCCTTCTAATTAACAGCTTCACCAACCTTTGGAAATACTAAGAAGGATTTTTACCAAAAAAAAGATACTTTTAAGACTACTATTAATGGGGCAACAGACCTAATTTGAAGCACTGAGACGTGTTCAATTCAAACCTTTCTTTTTCGGTTCCTTTTTGCTCTGCGTCTTACATATATTCATCCTTGGTGCCATTTATGTTGCAGCTCAACAGTTGAATATACTAAGAAGTGAAGTGAAGTGAAGTGAATTATATTTATATAGCGCTTTTCTCTAGTGACTCAAAGCGCTTTACATAGTGAAACCCAATATCTAAGTTACACTTAAACCAGAGTGGGTGGCTCTGGGAGCAGGTGGGTAAAGTGTCTTGCCCAAGGACACAACAGCAGTGACTAGGATGGCGGAAGCGGGGATCGAACCTGCAACCCTCAAGTTGCTGGCACGGCCACTCTACCAACCGAGCTATACTGCCCCAGAAGAATGGGCCCCATTCAGCAATAAGTTCCTAACTTTTCCTCTTATCTTTCTTCCTAAGTGATTTCCCAAGACAGGGGTGGCCAACCAGTCAGAAACTAAGAGCCACTTTTTTTTTACTGTTACTGCAAAGAACCACATCCTACACATGGGCACACATGAACATCACCCCATCCCTTCCTCTCACACACACACACACACACACACACACACACACACACACACACACACACACACACACACACACACACACACACACACACACACACACACACACACACACACACACACACACACACACACACAAACCTCTGCTCAGCCAGATGTATTGTAAATGTCACACACCAACATGACTCCTACAGTACTAAGACCACAGGCCAGTTATTTTCAACAATTAACATTGTTTACTGTCTCACACACACAAACTCTCAGTTCAACCAAGTCCACAAACAAAAATATTATATTTTTTCTGTTACTATGCATGTTGCTTAGTGGGACTTCTGGCATTCCTTGTGACGCTGAAGATTTGATGCTTTGAAATGCGCTAATGACGCCTGACATATAAGGCAGAATGGCTTGCCATTACGTTCGACAAAAAAATATAAACTCTCCCACTCTGTTAAAAATGTCATGTGTTCTTCTTCACAAAGTGCATTATTTTTTTTTAACATGCCTCAAAACAGCAGCTTGGAATTTGGAACATGCTCTCCCTGAGAGAGCATGAGGAGGTTGAGGTGGGCGGAGTTGGGGTGGGGGGGTGGTAGGGGGTAGTGGGTGGTGTATATTGTAGCGTCCCGGAAGAGTTAGTGCTGTAAGGGGTATTGGGTATTTGTTCTGTTGTGTTTATGTAGTATTACGGTGCGGATGTTCTCCCGAAATGTGTTTGTCATTCTTGTTTGGTGTGGGTTCACAGTGTGGCGCATATTTGTAACAGTGTTAAAGTTGTTTATACGGCCACCCTCAGTGTGACCTGTATGGCTGTTGACCAAGTATGGATTGCATTCACTTGTGTGTGTGTGTGAAAAGACGTAGATATTATGTGACTGGGCCGGCACGCAAAGTCAGTACCTTTATGGTTTATTGGCGCTCTGTACTTCTCCCTACGTCCATGTACACAGCGGCGTTTTAAAAAGTCATACATTTTACTTTTTGAAACTGATACCGATAATTTTGAAACCGATACCGGTAATTTCCGATATTACATTTAAAGCATTTATCGGCCGATAATATCGGCAGTCCGATATTATCGGACATCCCTACAAAACAGGGGTGCTGAAACAGAACTAAGGGAAACCTAAACTTAAAGAAAACATAATCACAACAAGACAATATAAGCGTTATTCCATTTTGGGATAAGCTGTAACATAACAAAATGTGGAAAAAGTGACGCGCTGTTAATACTTTCCGGATGCACTGTAACTTTTAATTAATGTAATGTTTTCTGTATTTAGTTTACATTCCTTACATTTACTTTTTGTTCAAAAAAGCTACCAATAAAATCTTTGTAAAGGGGCACACTTACAAAATCAAGAACTATCTTACTTAGTAAAAAGAGGTTATATGCCTATTTGGAAGTCTCATAACAAGGGTTACTATGCAACAGAAAAAAAGAACTTGCTATGTCCATAATGTATTAAAAAATGTGCATTAACAGGCACACTCGCCACATTGTCATGTCCTCTGACAGCAGCAGCCGTGATGGTCCGTGGAAGCTACAGCATGAAGCTCAGCTTTTACCGCAGGTGTTGCCAGCTCTGAGGCAGGAGAGTCGGCACAAAGCGCGTCGTCTGCATGGTGAGTGGGGTTGTGGGACGCATAAGAGTGTGGCCATGCAGTGATCCATGTCTAATGTTGGTAAAAATATAATAAAGCCAAGTGAATAACAGCAAAGCGCGGTGAAAACACTGACAGCTGCCATTGGCTGAGCGTTCCATCACGGCACAGCCTTCTGACCTCACATAGAGTGATGACTTTTATTTGCTTCATTGCATCAGATCAGCGAGTCAGAAAGCAGCTCCTTTATATTACAGCAGTGAGAAGCATCGTTTCTTTTTAATCTCATTAGGTTCCCACTTTATAAAGGGGGAAACATCCCTCTGTTCAGCTTTATATAGGAAATACATTATTCAAAATGTTTTATACTGAAACAGTTCTTCAATGGATTTGTGAGGTCGAGATTGCCGCAATTCAGGCAAATTCAACCAATTCCTGTGAATTTGTCATTAAAACGTGCTTGTCAAATATCTACACTGCAAAAAGTCAGTGTTCAAAAACAAAAAAAAAACATACAAAAATTAGTGGCATTTTATTTGAACTAAGCAAAATTATCTGCCAATAGAACAATAAAATTCGGCTTGTCAAGACTTTCCAAAACAAGTAAAATTAGCTAACTTCAATGAACCCAAAAATACCTTAAAACAAGTATATTCTCACTAATAACAAGTGCACTTTTCTTGGTAGAAAAAAAAAAGTGCCTTTTTGCTCAATATGTTGAAAAATGTTCTTAAATTAAGTAAATGCTAGTGCCATTATCTTGACATAATGATATGCGCTCTGCATTACATTTCTTGAAACCAGCAAACTTATACAAAAAAACGAATTTATTGTTCTTAATGGAAAGGCAACAAGGCAACCGCTTGTTACTCTCAGGGTCTCCTAGCCGCTCAGGCAAATCATATTGTCTAAAAATGCATTTTTCCATCGACAACATGACATCATCGCGCCAAGTGCGTGCTCTTTCAGTCAATTAGTGCGCATATATACAGCCATGCCCCCGGCCAAAATTGTAATTTTGAAGAATTTATCTGAATGTGCATGGACTATTTCTGTTCAAAATTGTTAGAAATGTCACATGTTAAATGTTTAAATATTAACTGTCAGTTTCATGTACTGTGCCAACTGTACTACTATATGAGTACGTATTTTCTATTGTTTCATTGAAAATAAACCAGCAAAGTCCATTTGGATGTCATCTGTTTTAATTATGAGATACAATTGTGTCAAAGTCATGATTTTTTTTTCATGCTTGAAATAAGAAACGTATACTTTAAAAAAGTAGTGTTATACTTATGAGTGTTGATGACACAGCTTTGCAACACTCGATATTCTAGTTCCAAGCCTGTTTTACTCAATATAGGTCATCAAATCTCAGCAACAAGCTGTAATATCTTACTGAGATAATTTAGGACCAAAACCCTTAAAACAAGTAAAGCACTCTAACATAAAATCTTCTTAGTGAGAAGAATTATCTTATCAGACAGAAAATAAGCAAATATCTCCCTTATTTGACATATTTAATCTTACTTAGATTTCAGTTTTTGCAGTGTAATCAAAACTGATGTTTGTCTCTTGTCTCGATGAAGCAGAAACAACAATGTGTAACAATATATCAACTCTTTATTGCTGAAACCGCACAATTGACGTCCTCAGACCTACTTCCTGTTCCTGTCTACACCGCAAAGTAGGGATTTGTACCGAGTACCGGTATTTTTTGGTACCGTTTCCAAATTGGGTCAGTGCAGGTGGATTGTTAAGATTCTAGACAAATTATATGGCTATTGGTGTTTTTCTAATCCAGCTGCCCTTGCTACGCATGGAAAATCAGCTTGGAATAATCACAAATAAGGAAGCAACACCACACAAGTTTGTAACTCAACAAATAGTTCCTCCTCAAAGTCCCGCACTCTAACAAGAGTTAAGTCCGTTTGAAGTGAAAGCGCTTTACTCGTGACCACTGGTACTGCGTTTCTTCGTAGCAATTCAAAATTCCACAGGCCAATATTATGCCACTCAAAAAAGTGAACAATATAGGTAATATAATAATCAATACATTTGTAAAGAAACAATATAGCATCCGCTGACAGGTCCCTCTCAACTCGCCGTCTGACGTCACCCTATCCATCATGCCACGTTTGTGGAGAAGGGTCTAACTGCGGCCACAGACACGACTTTAACCCTTTCCACAGGATGCGTCACAGCCGCGGTGCATAATCGCCTGGCAACGCCATCTGGCAATCTCCACCGCTGTTCTATAGCGGCCGTGCAGCGAATTAGCGAAGGCTTTTAGGAGATCTCGTGAATCCATGCAAAATTATGTGATAAAGTAAATACTGAAGTAAACACTTCAGAGCGTCTCGAGCTTTGTCGTCCATCAATACCTACAGGCGGGCACGTCTGTGACGGCATTGACTTGACTTGACTCGTATAAAAGACAGTTTTGCCTTGCAGGACAACAGTTATTTTTTTGTAGCAAGCAACAACACAAGAGTAACATCATCCCTGGTGAGCATTGTAGACACACATAACTCCCATGAACCAAGTCCCTGCCTCTCCAGGCTCCGAATCAGCTGGCATTTGACACAGGACCCCATATGCGCACATAGCTGCCCGGGATATGACTGTACAATATTATTTAATTTTGAACCTCCAGAATCAGCATTTGGGTCAACAATGTGAAATTACATCTCAAAACCTTTGACAAGTTGACGTTATGTCCGTCCTCGGCCATTATAAAAATTAAAAGTGAAGAAGACTGTTTTATTTTGAAAGTAAACCGGATAATTTATTTTGTGTTTGTACATGACTTCCTGTCCAACACAAGAAGATTTTTATCTGAGTTGATCGGTTGAGTTGCAGCGAATGGCAAAAATAGAAGCTCTGCGTATATATGCAGCGCATGGATCCGGAACAGAAATGCCATGGCGGTGCCGTAACGAAGGCTGTGGAAACTGACACATTGACTTGAATAAAAACAGAAAGAGTGCACCGTCGTGGCAGTTACACAACGCAGCCATGACGCGTGCAGTGGAAATCAGGGGTTAGTCGAAGATGATTGCTACACTGGGTGTGAAAATATGTGTTCACACAGTTGGAGCACATTTTGCCTATCGTTCACAATGATTATGTAAGACAAGAAGACAAAAGGTTTTTGGTCTTTTTGCATTCTAACATCATTTCTAAATCAGCTCGTTCTTGGTGGCTAGCAATGCAAGGGGATCAATCAATTCTACCTTCAAATCACTTTAAAATGCATTCAAAAACCATCACCAATACTTAATTTACCTTCTGTGACCTGTATAAAAACCAAGTTGTAGCGACATTGTTATTGTAAGAGGGAACACTGAGGAACTCTTTTTGTAGTGTACTAACACATCGGCGTGCTACAGTATTAGCCGTAAAAGGTAGCTCTGGTAAGAGATAAGTTAGCTGCTACGTCAACACGAAACACGTACTCCTCCTCCTTCCCAGGTCCACAACCAGCTCCTTGGTCTTCGTCACATTAAGCTGGAGGTGGTTCTTTCCACACCATGTGACAAAGTCCTCCACCAGTGTCTTTTCCTGAGGGAACTCTCCTGAAGGAATCAATAAAGTACTATCTATCTATCTGTATTCCTCATCGTCATCATCCTCAATACACCCCACTATCGCAGAGTCATCAGAAAACTTCTGAAGGTGGCAGGACTCTGACTGATAGTGGAAATCGGTGGTGTAGATGGTGAAGAGGAAGGGGGAGAGGACTGTGCCATGCGGGGCCCCGGTGTTGCTGACCAGCCTGTCAGACACACATTTCTGCAGTCGCACGTACTGTGGTCTGTCAGTCAGGTAATCAACAACCCAGGACACCAAGGGTGCCTCCACCTGCATCGTCTCCAACTTCACACCCAGTAGTCCAGGCCGTATGGTATTAAAAGCACTGGAGAAGTCAAAAAACATGACCCTCACACTGCTCGCAGGCTTGTCTAGGTGGGTGTGGGCTCGGTTCAGCAGGTAAATGACTGTGTCCTCCACTCCCAGTCGGGGCTGGTAGGCGAATTGTAGTGGGTCCAGGTGGGGCTTGACTGTAGGGCGGAGTTGTTCCAGGACCAACCTCTCCATGGTCTTCATGATATGGGAGGTTAGAGCCACCGGCCTGTTGTCCTTCGACGGGCTGGGTCGAGTGCACTTGGGGATGGGGACCACGCATGAGGTTTTCCACAGTGTGGGGACTTTCTGCAGCCTAAGGCTCATGTTGAAGATGTGCTGTAGCACACCACACAGCTGTGGGGCGCAGGCTTTGAGCACCCTGGGGCTCACACCGTCAGGACCCGCGGCCTTGCCTGTGTGTAACTTATTAAGCTGTGCATTCACCTGTTCTGCAGACAGACACACTGGGGGGGGTCTCAGGTGATTGGGGGAGGGGGGTTCATCAAACTGAGGGTGAGGTGTTAAGTGGGGGGAGGAAGTCATTGGAGTAGGGGGGCTGGTTTGGTTCACTGAAGTTGTCAGGGGGCCGGCTGGTTTAGTTCATTGGCCCTCTCTTTGAGGGCCAATGAACATAAGTAACAAACAGCATAATAACAACATAGCTGTAAACCAAGGAAGGCACAATCTACATACACAAAGCCTAAACAAGCATTTTTTTCTCTCAAGGAATTCTGAAATAAACTCATGTCTGAAGCCCAGAACACTCTACACATTTCCCCAGTTTTAGTTTAGAGATAAGGAAAGATTGGCCTGGCCCACTAGGATCCCTCTTTATGTTTGTGAATGTTATAGTCTATACATTTAGAGTGATGTGATAATCAAACACTCTAGAAGTCTAGAATGAAAGAGCAACAGTATATAAGAGAATTGAGAGAGTGTGTACCTTCAGTGCTGAATGATGAGCAGAGGCAGAGTTTGGAGTGTTTTCTTTAGGTCGCTTTCCATGTTTATGTACTCACTGTCCATTGTGTCCAGGTACGTGGAAAATGTTTTCCGTGCCATTTGCTGTTTGATGCCTGATATCATGCTAATTAGCTGTCTGAAAGCGGGTGACTCCACTGTAGAAATAGCCTGCATGTCTTCTAGCACATACACTGCAATAGCTCTATCAATTTGTCCTGGCTAGCAGTGCCTCCGTCAAAATCCAGCCGCTGTGGCTTAGATGGTGTTGGAGGTGAAGTGTCTCTCTCTTTACTAGCTTCGTCGAAGCATGTTGGTTTTGTAGCTGTTTCAGCAGATTTGAATTGCTGTTTTGGTCAGTAGATAGGATCCTTGATCCAAGACACAACTTATATTGAACTAAAATGTTATTTTCTTTGTGCTCGACAAAGGAAAAGTAGTGAAATATCTCCATGTTAAGAAACTCGACTTTGGCTCCGCAATGATGTTTTCTTACACAGCGCGCTTCTTCTCCCACGCCTCTTCTGCAGCTCTCCAGTAAAACACACTCAGATCTTCTCAATTTTTAGCCGATACTACATAAAAAATAACTTAAAATAACGCAGTAACGCATCATGTAGTAACGGTAACTGAGTTACTGAATATAAAAAATAATGCGTTAGACTACTAGTTACCACCGAAAATCTACTTTGTAACGTGTTAGTCCCAACACTGGTCAGGACTCAAGACCTAATTAAACAAGTTCTCAACGTTGTTTTAATGTAATGTGCGTGCTGGGCATAGACGTCAGTAGCGGTCAACACTCAATATGGCCTACGGTCCGTCACTCAAATACGTCTGTGTGCAACATAAACACACATAACAATTCCTATTGTTACAAAATGCACACCCACTTATCATGTTAATTGATTGTATTGATCTAAATGATATATTTTATATGATATATCATGTAAAATGTATGTGCTCTGCACATAAATGCTATACATAAATGTTATTTCAAGCTGAGCTACTGTAATGAATAGAAAACACAGTGGATCTGTGTAGCCTTTACAAGGTGATGACATTGTGGTGGAGCCCTGAGACCATTAGTGGTGAGACGGTCCTTTTGGCGGAACCCTGGGCCCTTCGGGTTTAAAGTCCTTTATATGTGAGTCTGAGACAGTCTGAAACTTTGGACTTTCTTAGATACAAGTAGATTGTCCGCAATCCCTTTTGGGGTTCATTCTGGTGAAAAAGTGCCCCTGAAATTCCAAGCCTCATTTTCAAAGTACCCTAATCCGTTTAAGGAAGTACATCATCAAGTGAGTTGACTTTATAGTAACACAACTGTGTGAACACATATTTTCACACCCAGTGTAACAAGCATCTTCATGTCTCCAGCAACAACTTCCAGTTATTTTTTTATCTGCAGCGAGCATTGAATTTGTGACCCCTGGTAAGGTACTGCTAACCTTTTTTCAGCCATCTTCAGCTTCAGCCTACACAAGGCAGAGTACAAATGCCTGCAGCACGGTCAAAGCCGGGAAACTTTTTTTCACACAGTCCAAGAGATACCAAAGTATAAAGTTTGATATTCATTTTATGGCAGAATCAGACCTCCACAAGTCACATTCACACAGATCAAGACATAAAATATATGTATTAATTCAATAATTGACACTTTGTAATTTATTGAGCAATGTGCAAGTTCCTAAACTGAAGATGACTCATTTGAGTAAACGGACTGAAAGTAACAGAAGTGAATTGTAACATCAAATTAGCAAATACATTGAATTAATGCTAATATCATGTTCACACTTAGTAACAATCAAAAAAGAAATGCTTACAAATATTGTACAGTACAAAATTATTTAGGTAAGAGAACTGTGCTCATATGTTAATCCCTAGTCATAGTTGAAATATGATAGAATATACATAAAAGTAAATTAGTGAACTTACTTTTGTTGTTCTCATGGCCTGCAGAGGATGTGAAAGATGCAACTTTCTGTGGAATATTCCATGAATCAGATGTTTTAGAGGGAGCAATATGTTAGGGTAACAGGACTGAAGGAAAGGTAAGAATGCGGCCTATATGTCCAATGTGCAACAATGTTGTCCCTTTGGAACCTATATTTTGCAACCAATCATGACAAAATTTCCAGACGAAGTTTTGTTTGTAAAAATGCTAGTGAATATTTTGAACGCCTGATCCTGTTTGCAGAAAAACCTATGTGAAATATTCATTTGTTGAAGTATCATTAACAAAATGGTTATGGATGTATGTAAGTACTAAATCTATGGACCAATTGTGTTTTAAAGTCTATACACCCGAAAGTATTTATTTTGAAGGAAAAAATGATTAGCAAACCTGGAAAAAAACAAAAAAAATTAGTGAACTCCTATTCCCTAGTGTCAGCAGCACAAATTCTGACTGCTGGCGACAAAAATTTAGCTTACCGTATTTTCCAGATCATAGAGTGCATCGGATTATAAGGCGCAATGCCGATGAATGGTCTATTTTTGGTCTTTTTACATATATTAGGCGCACCGGATTATAGGGCGAATTAAAGGAGTCATATTATTGTTATTTTTTTCTAAATGTAAAACACTTCTTTGTGGTCTACATAACATGTAATGGTGGTTCTTTGGTCAAAATGTTGCATAGTATATGTTTTACAGATCATATTGAAGCCGCTTTCTGACAGTCGCTTCCAGATGCGCCGTTTTGTGGGCGGTCTTATTTACGTGGCTCACTTTCGGCAGCGTCTTCTCCCCGTCATCTTTGTTGTAGCGGTGTAGCGTGCAAGGACAGGGGTGGAAGAAGTGTCAAAAGATGGAGCTAACTGTTTTAAAGACATTCAGACTTTACTTAGATCAGGGGTCGGCAACCTTTACCACTCAAAGAGCCATTTTGGCAAGTTTCACAAATTAAAGAAAATAATGGGAGCCACAAAAAAAATTTAAATGAAAAACACCGCATACAAAGCTTAAACGCTTTGTGCTATGTTAACCAGGGGTCTCCGACACACGCACCGGCACACACTTTAATGTGGAAATTTGATGTTAGTGCGGCCCGCGAGTTGTGAATAAATGGCGCTTGATAGTGTCATACTTGCCAACCCTCGCATTTTTCCCGGGAGACTCCCGAATATCAGGGTGTGATGACACTGCTTTTGGCGCCCTCTACAGCCTGCCCAAACAGCGTACCTGCTTGACCACATGCAGAATGCAGTTTCAGCTTGCTCACGTAAGTGACAGCAAGGCGTACCACCTCAGCAGCCACACATCTTACACTGACGGTACCAATATCCAGAATCCCATGCAGCCCTAACTCTTCCGCTCAACCAATGCACGGACAGGGGTGGGGGGGTTGATGTGTGGGGGGATTTGGTGGTAGCGGGGGTGTATAATGTAGACCGGAAGAGTTAGTGCTGCATGGGATTCTGGGTATTGGTTGTGTTGTGTCTATGTTGTGTTACGGTGGGATGTTCTCCAGAAATGTGTTTTTCATTCTTTTTTGGTGTGGGTTCACAGTGTGGCGCATATTTGTAACGTAACAATGTTAAAGTTGTTTGATACGGCTACCGTCAGTGTAAGCTGTGTGGCTGATGACTAAGTATGCTTTGCTGTCTCCTATGTGTGCAAGAAAAAACAAAACATACAACATGTGGCCGGGATGGCACGCTGTTTGTAAACGCTATAGAGGACAATTACTGCAGTGCAATTAGGGCACTCCCTTTATTTAGTAATTAGAGTGTAAATAGGATTATATTTTCCCTGGGAGTTATCTATGAGAGACACTGAGATCCATAAGTCTCCTGGGAAAATCGGGGGGGTCGGCAAGTATGTAGCTGAGCCGCATCAGAGTGGTCAAAGAGCCGCATGCGGCTCCGGAGCCGCGGGTTGCCGACCCCTGACTTAGATCAATAACGGAGCAGCAGCTCCTCATCCGGAAAAAACAACACCAAAAATGTGTCCCGTGATAAAACGTCTGACCGGAACTATAATAACTAAAGTTCCTTGGGTGAATAATGTAAACTCACTATACTGGTATGTTTTAAAGTGGGCTGGCTCAGGGTGGAGGACAGAGTAAAACAACTTGCACTGAGCCAGGTCGATACCGAAGTACATGTCAAACTGCTTCCTTAACGTAAATGACCGCCATAACCACAACACCAGGGGGAGCTCCACTAACCACGTTAAACCCAGATTCTGAACTAACAAAGGTCTTAACTCATTCTCTTTCTGTGCCACATCAATATGGAATGCACTCCCAACAGGTGTAAAAGAAAGGGCATCTTTATCCTCCTTAAAAACCGCACTAAAAGAACACCTCCAGGCAACTACAACCCTAAACTAACACCCTCTCTTCCACATAATACCTCTTCGGATTGTAAATAATCAAATGTAAACAATCAAACAATCAAATGTAGACACTTTCTCTTATACTTTCTGATCTCTCTCTCTATGTCCACTACTTGCTGTACATATCCTACCAAGTCAGTCCTACACTGTTTCAATATCCATGTCTCTGATGATGCAATTGTTGATGCTGATTTTTGATGACTGAAGTGTTGATACCAACTAAACCTAACCCCCCCCCCCCCCCCATATCCCACACCCCGGATTGTAAATAATGTAAATAATGTAAATAATTCAATGTATATACTCTGATGATTATCTTGTGTAATGACTGTATTATGATGTTAGTATATATTTGATAGTATATATCTGTATCATGTATCAATTTAAGTGGACCCCGACTTAAACAAGTTGAAAAACGTATTCGGGTGTTACCATTTAGTGGTCAATTGTATGGAATATGTAATTCACTGTGCAATCTACTAATAAAAGTTTCAATCAATCAATCAATCAATCAAGCGCTTTCATGGCGAGTTTACTGACAGATATAAGTAAGAACTTTACACTACTTTGTATTAGAAATGGCAACAGCGGAGGATGAATGTTCCATAACAAGAAAATAAAGAAAAAGAAGAAGCTTATCGACTACGGTGTCGGTGCGGACGCGCACAATTTTTCAGGACTTATGTAGATCCCAAATACAGATCAGCAGGTACCAGAAAGTAAGAAAAGTTGCTTTTGCATAATATTGCGAAACAAAATGCCAGATAATATGTCTTACCTTATACACACACCATAATAATACCTGTATGTTTAGTGCGCTGACAATCCTTCAAGCAGTGCGGCTTCAAAGCTTACCAAAGTCGTACTAAAACATTTTGATATATTTTTGAGCGCCATGTGTGTAATGTTCTATATTTTCAATGGGACATTTAAAATGTTGGTGTTGTTTACTTGAGACCCATCATAGTGCAGGCTACACTTATCTCTTATGTTTGACTGCCATCTGCTGGTTACTTTTATCATTACACCATGTACCAAATACAATAGCTTCGAGATGGGTGAGCTCAACCAAACTTATTCCTTACATTAGCCACACCGGGTTATAAGGCTCATTGTCGATTTTTGAGAGAAAAAAAATTATTTTAAGTGCGCCTTATAGTCCGGAAAATATGGTATTAACTTTTAAAAGAGCCTATTAAATGGTTCAATGACATCACATTTACTTTCTCCGTATTAGACAAATACATTCTAGAATGCTCAGGAGTTAAAAAAATAAAGTGAAAGTATAGTTGGGAGTATAGTTGGGAGTAACACAAACATGTAAACTTATTAGTTTACATGTTTGTGAAGCATTTGAATGATTTTTTTTGACACACAATTAACAACGCTCCAACCTCGGTCAATCCCATACATTGGTAAGATGCAGGTAATTAAAGCAGTAAATGTTTTGAATGTCAGTAAAAACAGAGTTTGTGTGCATTTTGTGTTGAGTTGTTTCACAAAGTATGATTCAATCTGTGATTGATTACAAGTTCAGGCATGTGAAATTTCCACAAATAACCCAGGAATCCGCATTTTTAAACATTAATTTTTGTGTCAAAATATCACTTCTGCGTTTTTTATATAATGAAATATCCATAAAAATACAATCTTAACACATACTTGCCAACCCTCCCGAATTTTCCGGGAGACTCCCGAATTTCAGTGCCTCTCCCGAAAATCTCCCGGGACAACCATTCTCCCGGACAACAGGCGCGTCGCCCCCTCCAGGTCCATGCGGACCTGAGTGAGGACAGCCTGTCGTCACGTCCGCTTTTTCTCCATACAAACAGCGTGCCGGCCCAGTCACGTCATAAAATCTACGGCTTTTGGAGAGTGCACAACTGCGCACACGACAAGAAGGAGACGAAGCAGAAGAACGAAGAAGAGACAGTCATGGCGGCGACGAGTGACAGAGAATAGAACGAGGATGGACAATTCAACCCTAAACTCACTCCTCTCCTGCAAATTACATTTCACAGATGCTGCCCATACCTATGCTCCTTCAAATTCTGTGCTACTGGCTGCAAAGCATTGCACTTTCAGATACAACAATGAGTAGAGGAGTGTTATGTGTGTGTATATGTGTAAATAAATGAACACTGAAATTCAAGTATTTCTTTTATATATATATATATATATATATATATATATATATATATATATATATATATATATATATATATATATATATATATATATATATATATATATAAAATAAATATATATATATATATATATATATATATATATAATAAAATAAATATATATATATATATATATATATATATATATATATATATAGCTAGAATTCACTGAAAGTCAATTATTTATTTTATTTATATATATATATATAAGAAATACTTGAATTTCAGTGAATTCCAGCTATAAATATACTCCTCCCCCACGCCCCCCGGTGCCCCCCCCGGCCACCTCAACAACTAACCCCCTCCCCAACGCACCAACCCCCCCCCCCCCCCCCCCCCCCCCCCAATCTCCTGAATTTAGAGGTCTCAAGGTTGGCAAGTATGTCTTAACAACATTTCCTAACACTCTTCTCAGGCGCAGATACTCGCTGTTCCTCGTGCCTAAACGCCACACTGAGTTGCAGGACAAGCTAATATGATTAGCAGCAAAGTAGACAGCTGTCAACTTTGTGGCTCTGATAGCGAAATGAGACGTCAGGTAAGTTAGCTAGATGGTTAGCTAACAAGCAAGCTTGTTTCTGTTATGATCCGTTGCCCGGATCATAGTTTGTTTAAGTTTATTTAGGTTTTGATTCACGTGCGGTTTAAGTTCTGTATCAGCACCCATGTTTTGTGTTTCTCGGTTGTCACGGGTGCTGATTAGTGTCACCTGCCTCTGATTAGTGTTTGCGACACTCACCTGTTCCCGGGCACTAATCAGAGAGCTCTTTAGTCCTGCCTTTTCGCCTCACTCAGTCTGGTGCTTTTATTTGCTTGCGAGTTACGACGCCTACATATTATTTTTTGAGCTAAGCTTCGCCCTGTTCTTGTGCTTAGCTTTTCCTGTTGGCTATCCCGTTAGCTTCCTGTGCTATAGGCACGCTTGTTTTGTTATTTTTTTTATTTGGTATGTTTTCAAGAAGAATAAATCATTCTTACTACCTGCAAGTTGCTTCCTGTCGTTCTGCCGCTTTCTGGAAAGACGACCTCCAGCATCAACATGCCTCGACGCCGTTACAGTTTCGGAGCTAAAAAATAAATAGAAGAAAAAAGACCATGGTTGAGAGCACGGAAACAAGCTCGCTAGTTAGCTAACCATCAAGCTAGCTTACTTGTTGTCGCCTCCATACGCTCCCCGAGCCGCAGCGTTGACGGCTGTCCACTTTGCTGCTAATCATATTTGGATAATTACATACTGTTAGTTCAGAACCAGTTGTAGTATTTATTAGTAGCCAGCGAGAAGGTATATTTTTGACGCGATGGATTGTAAACAGAGGTCACTACACCGGACGCATATAAAAAAAATAAAGTTGCCAAAGGATAAACTGTCTTTTTCCTCTTTTTGTGCTCAATTTACCTTTTTTTTCTCAAAGGGTGCTCACATCCCTGCAAGTTAACTATAAAGAAAATGTGATTAACGGCGATTAACTATTTTAATCATTTGCCCTCATTATATTTTATCTTTAACAGTAGTTTAAAATATTACAATTGTTGGAAAAACGTACGCTTTCGGAAATGTTTTATCCTGCCAACCACTCCAAAAGGCGATTATCCAAACATTGAGAGATTGGATGTTTTACCTCAAATTCATTTTAACATTTAATGTATTTTGCATGTTTTGTGGTCCATTTTGTATATAGAAGTACAGAAAATTTGAACACTACACTTCAATCAGACAAACGACAGCACCCATGTCAAAGTTGAGGCCCGCGGGCCAGATCCGGCCCTCGAATAAATTATCTATGGCACCCGGGATAATATTTGATTATTATTAGAACCGGCCCGCAGGCCACAGCCGCCTGCTGCTGTTTTGCACGCACCAATACTCCATCAGTTTTGGCGCTAGGAATTTTCAAAATGCTTCTCATGATAAATGTATGCATTATCCTGTTATATCGCACATTCTATATTGTATTTTGGATAAAAGATGTCATAAACGTTACTTAATTCATAAAAATAAAAAATAAAACTTATAAACATTAATTCACTTTCTTCTTTCCTTCATGGATCTAAACGTCACCGCTCCAAGTAGTTTTTTCTATATTTTAATTGTAATATTTTCAGAATATGTTTGTTCTATTTTTGGCCAAAGTAAGACAAAGAAAACAATCTGAAGTTGTCTTTATTTTTTAGTTTTAATGGCAGGATTTTAATAGTCCTGCCTGCGTGTGCACAGAGTTTCCTCCATGCGGCCCCTGAGCTAAAATGAGTTTGACACCCCTAAACTACAACATCACACTGTCTCTCTAACACACAAATGGAGAACGGTCCACCATTTTTATTGGGCCTCTGATCTTTCATCCCTTCATTTGCATGTGCGCCATTAAGTGCAAACATAACCTCTTTCGCTTAAACACGTTTTTTTGTATTCTCTATTCCTCCAGTCTCTCACCCTGAAGTTCAGAAGTCGCCTGCTTTTCTTGAAGCCCGCGGACCGTCTGGTTGGCAACGTCCTGACCCTCCTTCACCAATTCTCTTGCTTGGTTCTCCTATTTCTGAAGTAAGAGTGCTCTCTAGAGTCGTTTCATCATGAGAAGCAGAAAGTGAGAGTGCCAGAAAAGAGAGTAAAGATTCCCCTATAACATTTTCATGACCAAATCATATCAAAAGAGAGTGCTTTTTATGATGAGAGAAGGCCATTTCTGCAGAAACTGCGTGTGGATTGCTGAATAACTGAAGCTGAAATGCACAACCTGCAATGGGTAAAAATAATTTTTTTTAGGGGTGTAACAATATCAAAATCTCACGGTATTAAGGCCACGTTACGATGTTATTGTGGTATATGTAAAAAAGACTTAAAAATGCCAAATTGTGTAAAATACAGTGGCAGGAATGTTTAGGATTCACACTAATTGAACACAAACACTTTTTTATCTTTAATAATTACAGGGCATGCTAGATTTTATTTAGCTATATATATATATATAGTAAATATATAATAAATAAATATATTTGGTGTTATTTACTATATATATATATATATATATATATATATATATATATATATATATATATATATATATATATATATATATATATATATATAAATATATATATAAACAGTAAATATATACCGTATTTTCAACACTATAAGGCGCACCGGATCATAAGGCGCACCTTCAATGAATGGCATATTTCAAAACTGTGTTCATATATAAGGCGCACCGGATTATAAGGCGCACCTTTGCATCCATTAGATGGAGCTGCGCTAAAGGGAATGTCAACAAAACAGTCAGATAGGTCAGTCAAACTGTATTAATAGATTACAAACCAGCGTTCTGACAACTCTGTTCACTCCCAAAATGAATAAACAGCTGTTTTATTATTTTCCCCGAGGTAAAGTCAGTGACGTGGTGTTTTGTTTATCTTTTAACAACAGCAAGTACAACATGTAGTGCAACATTTATATCACATAGTGGAGGGGAACTTTTCCCTGATTCAATAAACACGTAAAAAACAGTGATACTGTTACGGTAAATCAAACGTTAGTGCAATCACAATATAGTAACACTCGAAATAGTGCGGAGCAATAACAATATCAATAGCTCAACGTTGCTCAAACGTTAATGTCACACAACACAACACACAAAATAAACATGTAAAGCTCACTTTATGAAATTATTCCTCATCCAAAAATCCCTCGTCTTCACTGTCCGAATTAAACCCATTGATTCGTTTATGTTAAATTCTCTCGTTGCTGCTCTATTCCCGTGTTCTACTGCGTGACTGATCGTCTTACGTTTAAACTCTGCGTCGTAAGCGTGTCTCTTAATAGGAGCCATTTTTGGGTTAGAAGCGCTTCTTCTACGGGGGAAAATGAAGTCGGCGGCTGCTTACCATAGAAGAAGAACTTCTTTTTCTACGGGGGAAAATTAAGTTGGCGGCTGTTTACCGTAGTTGCGAGACCTAAACTTTATGAAAATGAAGTTTAGGTTTGTTGTGGTTCAATATTGGTCCATATATAAGGCGCGCCGGATTATAAGGCGCACTGTCAGCTTTTGAGAAAATTGGAGGTTTTTAGGTGCGCCTTGTAGTGCGGAAAATACGGTAATAAATAAACATAGCAAAATTATATATATATAAATGGTTGATTTATATAGGCTAGTAAGGTAAAGTTTTGTAACTGACAAGTTTCGGCTATCTTGCTTCTGCAGCCTTCCTCAGAGGTGTCACGTGATGTTAGTGTGACGTCATCTGTGACGTGTTATATGGATTGTTCCATCCCAGAAGCAAGACAGCCGAAACTTGTCAGGTACAAAACTTTAACTTACTAGCCTATATAAATCAACCATTCATAAATACACATTAGTAGGCTAAATGAAGCTCTTTAACATAAATTATATATATATATATATATATATATATATATATATATATATATATATATATATATATATATATATATATATATATATATATATATATATATAATAAATAAACATAGTTAAAGAAAATCTGTTTTATCTTCAAAATATGCTTCACCCTATTTTTCGGACTATAAGGCGTACTTAAAATCCTTTCATTTTCTCAAAAATCGACAGTGCTTCTTATAACCCGGTGAACCAAATGTACGGAATAATTCTGGTTGTGCTTACCAACCTCGAAGCAATTTTATTTGGTACATGGTGTAATAATGAGTGTGACCAGTAGATGGTAGTCACACATAAGAGATACAGGTAGACTGCAATATGACGCCAGTAAACAACACCAAAACTTTAAATATTCCATTGAAAATAAAGTACATTGCACATGGCACTAGAAAATCTGTCAAAATGTTAGTACGACTTTTAAGCCGCACCGCTTGATGGATTGTCGGCCCATTACGGCTACCGTAGTCAGAGATACGAGTATGACTATGGCGTGTGTATAAGGACCGCAAAATGGCACCCATTGGCAGACATACTATCTGGCGTTTTGTTTCACAATATTATGCAATATCAACTTTTCTTAACTTCTGGTACCTGCTGATCTGTATTTGAGATCTGCATAAGTCCTGAAAATTTGCACACGTCCGCCACTGTAGTCCGTGCCGACACCGTAGTCAATAAGCTTCTTCTTTTTCACTATTTTCTTGTTATGGGACATTCACCCTCTGCTGTTGCCATTTCTAATATAAAGTAGCGTAAAGTTATAATATATATCTTGCTATGGAAGCGCTAAAAACTACCAGTGTAGTGGGTTTACATAACTTTAGTTATTAGAGAGTTCCGGTCGGACGGTTTTTGACGGGACACATTTCCGGCGTTGTTGCACTAGTGAGCCACGGATGAGAAGATGCTGCTTAAGTCAAGTCTGACTGTCATTAAAACAGTTAGCTCCATCTTTTGACACTTCTTTCACTCCCGTCTTTGCACACTACACCACTACAAAAAAGATGACGGGGAGAAGACGCTGTCGAAGGTGAGCCACGTAAATAAGACCGCCCACAAAACGGTGCATCCTGAAGAGACTGTCAGAAAGCGACTTGAAGATAATCTGTAAAACATAATCTATGCAACATTTTGACTAAAGAACCACCATTACGTGTTATGTAGACCACAAGGAAGTGTTTTCAATTTAGAAAAAAAATCATAATATGACCCCTTTTAATGCGCTTTATAATCTGGTGCACCTTTTGTATGAAAAAAAACCTGAATAGACCCGCTCATCGGCAGTGCGCCTTATAATCCGAAAAATATGGTACTTGTATTGTATCCTTTATTCCAACTAATGGTTCTTGCTATTTCACATGTTTTAATATTTTTACTTTACAGCGTTCTTCAGAGGGAGCCCTCTGCATCAGGGGATGTCGGCCATGGCTGTGGGGGCGCTTTTTAACAGCATCCCGGTGCTCGTGGTCTGGTGACCTCCTGGTGCAGATGGCTCCTGTGATGGTGTTTCTTCACATCGCTCCTATGTACTCAGCCATGCATTCATCAGTGCGTGTGCATGCGTGATGATGGGGAATGTGGGTCAATAGGGTACCGTGTTTAAGTCTGTAAAGCGCTCTATAAATTAAGCTTGATTGATTGAACATAATGCTAAAATGTTTTAATCATATTTATTTCTTCAAATAAGTATTTTTAAGTGCAAAGAATTGTGCGGGAACATCCACTGTTCTCTCAACTTTACCAAATTCTGTAGTACCTGTGCAATGACAATAATAAAGATCCTTCCTTACTTTCTGAGAAGCAGTGTCCTCTACAGTGGATATTTTTTATATCAGTTTGCCTGATTGAGAAATGTGGCAGTAGTCAACAATATGGAATGGGATGTCAATATGAAAATCGATTTAAAAATAAGCAAATTATGATTTATTTTAAATATATTAAAGGGGTCATATTATTATTATTATTTTTCTATATTTGAACACTTCCTTGTTGTCTCCATAACGTGAAATGGTGGTTCTTTGGTCAACATTTTTAGTAGATTACGTTTTACATCTTGTATTTCAGCAGCTTTCTGACCGCCTCTTCAGGATGCGCCGTTTAGTGGGCGGTCTTATTTACGTGCCTCCACTTCGACTGCGTCTTCTCCCCGTCAGCTGTGTTGTAGTTTTTAGCGTTTCAATATGGAGTCTACTGACAAATTTAAATTAGAACTAAAGGCTACTTTGTATTAGACGAATGGCAATAGCCGAGGATGCATGTGCATGTAGGAGCCAGCCTGCCCCACAACAAGACGATAGAGAAAAAGCAGGATGGACTACATCGTTGGACAATGGCGGACTTGCGCAAAGGTCTTCCGGTAAACCTCTTTCATGTGTGGAGATATCCGCTGAGGTTACTTAAGTCTCAAAGTCCAAACAACTCGTTTGGCGCAAGTATGAATGAAGGCAAGATTATTTTATAAATATCTCTGCCATGCCTCCATGGTTGGATTTGAAATTTTTGGGACCTATGCAGATCCTAAATACACAAAAACAGGTACCAACAGGCAATACAAGTTGGTTTTGTATAATAGGACCCCATTAGATAGATAGATAGATAGATAGATAGATAGATAGATAGATAGATAGATAGATAGATAGATAGATAGATAGATAGATAGATAGATAGATAGATAGATAGATAGATAGATAGATAGATAGATAGATAGATAGATAGATAGATAGATAGTACTTTATTGATTCCTTCAGGAGAATTCCCTCATTAAATGAAGAACCTGCCCTGGTAAGATGGCTGCTTACTTACATTGGCTGCTAAAGCGTGCTGATGTACAGTATATCGTTATATTTGTGGTTGTATTGTCAGAATAGCTATAGGTTAGCAAGCTAAAAGTGGAGTATCATCTTTCAAATGCTACTAAGTTTATTACATCCATTTTTTTCATCCATCCATTTCCACCGCTTGCACGGGGGGTGCTGGAGCCATACTTGCCAACCCTCCAGATTTTCCCGGGAGACTCCCGAATTTCAGTGCCCCTCCCGAAAATCTCCAGGGGCAACCATTCTCCTGAATTTATCCCAATTTCCACCCGGACAACAATATTGGGGGCGTGCCTTAAAGGCATTGCCTTTAGCGTCCTCTCTCACCTGAAAAGGAGACTATTATATATGTGTCCGTTATCCAGGTTTATCTATAACCCATAAAGTAGGCAGGCACGGAGCTATTTCTCAGCGTGTGTTTATTCCAGCCGGCACGTTAATACACTGACACACAACATCCGGATTCCCATCATGCATTGCTTCAAAACTACGGCAAGTAGTAATGTCCAAAAACATAACAGAGACGAAGCAGAAGAACGAAGAAGAGACATGGCGACGACGAGTAAGAAGTACGGTTGCAAGTTCCAAAATGATTGGGAAAAATAATTTAAATTCATCCAGGACAGCTCGAGGAGAAGGGGTATGCTGCCTGCACATTTTGTAGATCAGACTTTTATGTGTGTATACGTGTAACTAAATGAACACTGAAATTCAAGTATTTATTTTATTTATATATATATATATATATATGTATATAAAATGAAATAAATAAATATATATATATATATATATATATATATATATATATATATATATATATATATATATATATATATATATACATATATATATATATATATATATATATATATATATATATATATATATATATATATATATATATATATAGCTAGAATTCACTGAAATTCAAGTATTTATTTTATATATATATATATATATATATATATATATATATATATATATATATATATATATATATATATATATATATATATATATATATATATATATATATATATATATATATATATGTATGTGTGGGAACAAATCACAAGACTATTTCATCTCTACAGGCCTGTTTCATGAGGGTTTCCTCAATCATCAGGAGATTTTAATGGAAGCATTCACATACCATGGTTTATATAGGGCACAGAGCGGGTGGGTACAGGCAGGCGTAGGGGCTATATAATCACCCCCCGTTGAGAGGGCAATCAGGTTTCTTGCGGCAGTTACAGCCTTTGTCCAAAACCGACAAAGGTTACTTTGTCCAAAACCGACAAAGGCTGTAACTGCCGCAAGAAACCTGATTGCCCTCTCAACGGGGGGTGCTTATATAGTTACAGCCTTTGTCCAAAACCGACAAAGGCTGTAACTGCCGCGAGAAACCTGATTGCCCTCTCAACGGGGGGTGCTTACAACCATCAATCGTTTACCAAGCAAAGGTAACACGCAAGGACATTAACACATCCGACATATATGTAGGATTAACTGAGGGAGCATTCAAAACCAGATGGAACAATCACAAAGCCTCTTTCAGAAGCAAAAGCTTGCGGAACACTACAGAACTCAGTAAACACATTTGGAATCTCAAAGACAATAATGTTGAATATTCGATAACATGGCAAATTCTTGCATCCAGCACACCTTACAACAGTGGTAATAAAAGATACAACCTATGCTTAAAAGAGAAACTGCTCATTATATACAGTCCAGACTTGTCATCCCTCAACAAGCGCAGCGAAATTGTATCAGCATGCCGTCACAGAAAGAAACACCTCCTAGGTAACACATGAGCCAATCACCACGCCCCTACGCCTGCCTGTACCCACCCTCTCTGTACCCTATATAAACCATGGTATGTGAATGCTTCCATTAAAATCTCCTGATGATTGAGGAAACCCTCATGAAACAGGCATGTAGAGATGAAATAATCTTGTGATTTTTTCCCACACATACATATTACCCTCTACCACGGTATCAAGCACTATTTTTTTTTGGATAATCTAATTACGACATATATATATATATATATATATATATATATATATATATATATATATATATATATATATATATATATATATATATATATATATATATATATATATATATATATATATATATATCAGTGACGTGCAGTCAGGGGAGGCCGGTGAGGCGGGGCCTCACGTGCCATCATGGAAAGAAAAAAAATGTAAAAAGAAAAAAAAAAATTAAATTGTTATATGTATCCAGTGATTATACTATGAAGTTATTTTCCATTTAACTTCACCAGTTTTAGATTATTTTTATTCAAAATCGCTGAATTTTCACATTTGCCGTTCAAATACTGAGAAGAGACTTTGCGGTGATCACCAGCCAGTTGAGGCACGTCACTGAGTTGAGCCTCACCATGGTTGCGCAATGACTCGGCTAACTGCTGGCCTGCTGTGCAGTGAGACCGTATTGCTATATGAATTATATTATACATTTCCATAGTTTAGTTAGCTGAGGTATATAATGTACAGTGTATTTTGTCAACAACTGTATGTGTGTAACGTATTTCTTATGCTGAGCAATCATAAAACGGCTGCAAAAGACGCACTGTGTGAGGCTCGCAGTAATCCCGCCTCCTGGTGGTAGAGGGCTGTAGTGATCCCAGAGATCATTCTTGTGACTACTCGGGCGGCAGAAGAAGTGACAACAAGCAACAGTTAGCAGCGATCGTTTATTTTTTCCTCTTGCCTGGATTATTAACATGGAGGATTTTATATCTAAAATAAAACAGTTTTCTAAACTGGACTTTCAATCGAAGCAGGAGGCAATACTTAAAGGAAGATCTCCATCGAGACAGAGAGACTTTTAAAACTGAAGAAAGATAAGGAAGACTTCTATAAACAAGTTATCGATGCTTTTGTTCAAAAGGAGTGGCGCATGGACTTCATTTATAAGTAAAGGTAAGACCATAATAACGTTTTTTTTAATTAAATGTGCTTTTTTGTGCGCTACAGTTTGTATGTGTAAAGTTAAAGTTAAGTTAAAGTATCAATGATTGTCACACACACACTCGGTGTGGTGAAATTTATCCTCTGCATTTGACCCATCCCTTGATCACCCCCTGGGAGGTGAGAGGAGCAGTGGGCAGCAGCGGCGATGCGCCCGGGAATAATTTTTGGTGATTTAACCCCCAATTCCAACCCTTGATGCTGAGTGCCAAGCAGGGAAGAATGCTGGTATGAGCTTTTATACACAACCCGTTAACTGCTGCCAATTAAATGGTGAATAAGATACTCTTTAGGGTTCATATGTTTGTAAATCTGACTGTGATGAAGTCAGTGCCTCACCAGTCATGAACCTCACCGCACGTCACTGATATATATATATATATATATATATATAAGAAATATTTGAATTTCTGTGAATTCTAGCTCTAAAAAAACGCCGCCTCTGGCCCCGCCCCCGACTCCACCCACTTCTCTCGCCCCCTCCCCCATCTCCCGAATTCGGAGGTCTCAAGGTTGGCAAGTTTGGCTCACTCGAGTGAAAGGCAGGGCACACCCTGGACAAGTCACATCCGTGTTTTGTTTTGTGAAATTATTCATGACGTACAGTATGCTGCTTTCTGACTGATCACTTGTTTTACCACATTTGCGCTGTTCAGGAAGGTATAACGTGTGTATTTCTACAAGTGTTGCATAGCTGTTACCATAGCAACACATTTGCAGCCACGCTGGCCCTTGTAATGGGGTGGGGTGCTTTTCAAAGGTTGAACAAACATTCTTGACTCTGCTAATATTCCAAGCCAAATAGCAGAAACACACAATGATGTTGTTTCTCTCTCCTGGAAGCTGCGATCATACACACATTAAAAATCAGGCGGCAACATTTCTTACTTTATTATGCAAATCGGGTTAATTGAGGCTTTTTCTCCATGCCTCAAATCTTTGCAAATAACCCGCAGTGACAAAAAACATTTGCGCTTTTGATTTGTAAATTGCGACAAGTTTGGCAAATATACCCCAAAGTCTTGCATTCATTTGCATTTTAAAATTCAACACATGCTCTACAACAAAGCAACGCTCCATCACTTATTGACTCGGCTGACAAACCTGACATGAATACAAATGAGTAAATGGTAAATTTGACGTTAGCTTTATCAAGTTTTGAGTGGTCATTGAGGGAATGAGACGGATCTACAGTATATGTAGTCGTGGTCAAAAGTTTACATACACTTGTAAAGAACATAATGTCATGGCTGTCTTGAGTGTCCAAATATTTCTACAACTCTTATTTTTTTGTGATAGAGTGATTGGAGCACATACTTGTTGGTCACAAAAAACATTCATGAAGTTTGGTTCTTTTATGAATTTATTATGGGTCTACTGAAAATGTGACCAAATCTGCTGGGTCAAAAGTATACATACAGCAATGTTAATATTTGGTTACATGTCCCTTGGCAAGTTTCACTGCAATAAGGCACTTTTGGTAGCCATCCACAAGCTTCTGGTTGAATTTTTGACCACTCCTCTTGACAAAATGTGTGCAGTTCAGCTAAATTTGTTGTTTTTTTGACATGGACTTGTTTCTTCAGCATTGTCCACACGTTTAAGTCAGGACTTCGAGAAGGCCATTCTAAAACCTTAATTCTAGCCTGATTTAGCCATTCCTTTACCACTTTTGACGTGTGTTTGGGGTCATTGTCCTGTTGGAACACCCCACTGCGCCCAAGACCCAACCTCCGGGCTGATGATTTTAGGTTGTCCTGAAGAATTTGGAGGTAATCCTCCTTTTTTTATTGTCTCATTTATTCTCTGTAAAGCACCAGTTCTACTGGCAGCAAAACAGGCCCAGAGCATAATACTACCACCACCATGCTTGACGGTAGGAATTGGTGTTCCTGGGGTTAAAGGCCTCACCTTTTCTCCTCCAAACATATTGCTGGGTATTGTGGCCAAACAGCTCAATTTTTGTTTCACCTGACATGGACAAAGATAAGACCTTCTGGAAGAAAGTTCTGTGGTCAGATGAAACAAAAATTTAGCTGTTCGGCTACAATATATGTAACCAAATATTAACATTGCTGTATGTATACTTTTGACCTAGCAGATTTGGTCACAATTTCAGTAGACCCGTAATAAATTCATAAAAGAACCAAACTTCATGAATGTTGTTTGTGACAAACCAGTATGTGTTCCAATCACTCTATCACAAAAAAAATAAGAGTTGTATAAATTATTGGAAACTCAAGACAGCCATGACATTATGTTCTTTACAAGTGTATGTAAACTTTTGACCACGACTGTATATATTGCTGGGATGTACCATGTGACCTGACGGTACTACTGTTTGTTTTACAATATTTAAATATGATTAAGTTTATCCATACACTTTTGAGAAAATGCACTTTTTACAAGATTTAAAAGATTAAACGATACAAAAGATAACGATATTCACGATAATTTGCAGTAAAATTCCCGACATTAAGTAATACCATTTCAAGTTTTAATTATGGTAAAACCGTGATAAATTACCGCACAGCGTGGCAATACCGCTTGTAAGCAGCAAGTGCATTGATCGTTAGCTAGCAGCTAGTGCGCTGATTGCCAAACTCCCTGGAGAATAGTATGGAATCACCTTGGAGGACTGTCGCACTTGGTGGATTGACATGAATCTTGGCTCCAACACGGGGGAAGTCAATTGAAACGAAGGAAAGGAATATTAAACTTCTGCAGAATGTAAACAATCACACAATGTTGCAAAAGATTGTGTCTAAAATCTAACTAAGTACAAACACATGGAAAGGTTGTAAAGGACAAGCATACTGGTAGAACAAGAAAAACATAAAAGCGTCAAGACAGAAAACCAAAAGAAATATGTTTTGAACCCAGAAAATGCACAGCAAAACAAATGAAGAACAAATGGGCGGAAACCGGAGTCACCGTCTGTGACCGAACTGTAAGAAACTTTCTAAAGGAATTGGGAACACAGAGGAACAAGGTTACAATGGGCAAGGGAAAAGCAATCGTGGACTATGGATGACTGGATGAGAGTCATAATCAGTCATGAATTGCGACTCCATTGGGCAATGTGACCGTGCAAGAACTTTTGTTTGGTGAAATTCCATTGAAATTTAGGAAGAGTGATATTTTAATCCCAAAACCAAGGGAAAACAACAGCGATACAGTGTAGTAAACAAGTTAAATCCACATAGCCTGGAACATAAACGTAAAAAGTCGCCAGTGGCGAACAAAAGACCCACCTGAGTGGATCACGAGGCAGGTTTAAAAAAGGTGCTTGATTACTACCCCAGATGTGAAAACACTAATCACAAATTAAATGCGGGTTCGTACTCTAAGCAACCCTGGCAACGGAACATAAAAAAGCGAGATTTAAACGTAGGAAGAATAAAACAAAAAAATAACCCAAGCCATGACCTGGGCGACGGGGCATGACAGATGGAACTCTTGTTGTTGACTCATGTTTGGAGGAAACCAAGCACCACTCATTACCAGGCCACGACCATCCCTGTGAAGCGCTGTAAATACTTTCCGGATGCACTGTCCCTGAGCTTCATCTTCAGCGTTGTGGCAAAATCATTTAAAATATGGTAACTACTTACATTTTCTTAATGAATTTCCTAACATCACATAAACATGTCACAATGGGGTGTGAATGTAAATAATTCTGAAGGAATTGTGTAATAAGTTGAAGCGCAGCGAGTACTTTTTGAAAGCACCACTCTAAGTTGGATGGACACAATTAAAAGCTGTAGCAATGCAGTGTTCCAGTCCCAACTCCGAAAATAATCAATCACACACAGCTTTTTCTTGGCCCATTCTGGGTGAGCTCTGTCGTGCTGGAATGTGAAATTGATTGGTTAGAGACTAACATCAATGTATTGATGGCTGCAATGCATTTATGATTTTTTTAACAATCATTCAACTGGTGGGTCGTAACCCAAAAGTGGGGCGCCAATCTGGATCTCAGGTATTTTGCTTTGGAAAAAAAAACTAAAGCAGTTTTACTACATACCGTATTTTCCGCACCATAAGGCGCCCCCGTGTTGTAAGCCGCACCTTCAATGAATGGCATATTTCAAAACGTTGTTTACCTATTAGCCGCCCCGTGTTATAAGCCGCACCTATGCTACACTAAAGGGAATGTCAAAAAAACAGTCAGATAGGTCAGTCAAACTTTAATAATATATTACAAACCAGCGTTCTAACAACTCTGTTCACTCCCAAAATGTAATGTGCAAATGCGCAATCACAAAAATAGTAACACTCAAAATAGTGCAGAGCAATAGCAACATCAATAACTCAACGTTGCTCATACGTTAGTGTCACACAACACACAAAATAAACATTTAAAGCTCACTTTCTGAAGTTATTACTCATCCACAAATCCCTCGAATTATTCTTCTTCGGTGTGCTTCACTTGTTCTTTGACACCATCTGTGATGTGGACGCGCATGCAGTCGTAGATCAACAGGGACGGAGCTGCGTGAAAAAAGTCACCCGGTCTCTCCGCTCATCTTTTCTTCATCCATCCATCCCTTCGAGTTAGCTTTTATGAGGACGCCGGCTGGAAAGTTCTGTTTTGGCAAGATCTTCCTTTTGAATATCACCGTGGGTGGAAGTTTCTGGCCGTTAGCATGGCAAGCTAGCTAGCTCACGGTGAAGGACGACTTCTCATTCCCTGTGGTGCGGATATTCACCGTACGTGTTCCCGTTGTATCCACAGTGCGGTTCACATGAATATCAAAAGTCAGTGGAACCTTGTACGCGTGTCTCTTAGTAGGAGACATTTTGTGGTCTTTACAGAAACACACAAATGAAATGAAACGTAATATCCGCGCGCTTCTTCTTCTACGGGGGCGGGTGCTCACCTTGGCGGTTGCTTACAGTAGAAGAAGAAGCGCTTCCTCTTCTATGGGGGCGGTTGCTTACCGTAGAAGAAGAAGCGCTTCCTCTTCTACGGGGAAAAAAGATGGCGGCTGTTTACCGTAGTTGCGAGACCTAAACTTTATGAAAATAAATATTAATATTAATCCATACATAAGGCGCACCGGGTTATTAGCCGCACTGTCAGCTTTTGAGAAAAATTGTGGTTTTTAGGTGCGGCTTATGGTGCGGAAAATACGGTAATTGAAAGACAACCTATATCACTCAATTAATCAATCAAAGATTTTTTGTATAGCCCTTAATCACTAATGTCTCAAAGGGCTGCACAAACCACAACGACATCCTCGGATCTGATCCCACATAAGGGCAAGGAGAAACCCAACTCAATGGGACAACGAGGAAAACTTGGAAGGCATCGCAGATGTGGGGACCCCTTCCGGGTGGATATGGTTAACAATGTGAGAATCCAGACTATAGTGAGGCCAGCAGGGAATCATCTTGAATGTAGACAAGTCAGCAGCACAGATGAGTGGTCCACCCCAGGTCCAGACTTGGAACCGCTAGCGACTCCTCCGTGGAAACTGATCCGTGGCCACCTAAAAACCTCTTCACGTAGGAAAGAGGGCAAGAGCAGAAAAGAGAGAAGGCAGATCAACTGGTCTAAAAGGGGTATATTTAAGGCTAGGATGTGTAAATGAGTTTTAAGATGGGACTTAAATGCTTCTACTGAGGTAGCATATCTAACTTTTATCGGTAGGGCATTCCAGAGTACTGGAGCCCGAATAGAAAACACACTATAGCCTGCAGACTTTCTTTGGGCTCTGGGAATCCCTAATAAGCCAGAACCTTTGGAACGTAGGTTTCTGGACGGAACGTAGGGTACAATACAATCAGCAAGATAGGATGGCGCTAGACCATTTAGTATTTTATACGTAAGTAGTAAAACCTTAAAGTCGCATCTTAAGTGCACAGGAAGCCAGTGCAGGTGAGCCAGTATAGGCGTAATATGATCAAACTTTCTTGTTCTTGTCAAAAGTCTAGCAGCCGCATTTTGTACCAACTGTAATCTTTTAATGCTAGACATAGGGAGGCCCGAAAGTAATACGTTACAGTAATCGAGACGAGACAGAACGAACGCATGAATAAGGATCTCAGCGTCGGTGGTGGACAAAATGGGACGACTTTTTGCTATATTACGGAGATGAAAGAGGGCTGTTTTAGGAACACTTAAAGGCCTACTGAAACCCAGTACTACCGACCACGCAGTCTGATAGTTTATATATCAATGATGAAATCTTAACATTGCAACACATGTCAATACGGCCGGGTTAACTTATAAAGTGCAATTTTAAATTTCCCGGGAAACTTCCGCTTGAAAACGTCTCTGTATGATGACGTATGCGCTTGATGTCACGACGGCAACGGAAGTATTCGGACCCATACAAACTGCTCTGTTTTCATCGAAAAATTCCACAGTATTCTGGACATCTGTGTTGGTGAATCTTTTGCAATTTGTTTAATGAACAATGGAGACTGCAAAAAAGAAAGTTGTAGGTGGGATCGGTGTATTAGCTGCGGACTACAGCAACACAACCAGGAAGACAGAGATGGATAGCAGACGCGTTAGCCGCCGAACTCACCTTAACTTCCTCCGTCTCGCCGACCGCATCTGTGATCGGGTGAAGTCCTTCGTCGCACCGTCGATCGCTGGAACGCAGGTGAGCACGGGTGTTGATGAGCAGATGAGGGCTGGCTGGCGTAGGTGTATAGCTAATATTTTTAGCATAGCTCTGTGAGATCCGGTTGATAAGTTAGCTTCAATGGCGTCGTTAGCAACACAGCATTGTTAAGCTTCGCCAAGCTAGAAATTATTAACCGTGTAGTTACATGTCCATGGTTTAATAGTATTGTTGATCTTCTGTCTATCTTTCCAGTCAGGGATTTATTTATTTTGTTTTTATCTGCATTGGAGCCAGATGCTATCACGTTAGCTCAGTAGCTAAAGAGCTTCGCTGATGTATTGTCGTGGAGATAAAAGTCACTGTGAATGTCCATTTCGCGTTCTCGACTCTCATTTTCAAGAGGATATAGTATCCGAGGTGGTTTAAAATAAAAATCCGTGATCCACAATAGAAAAAGAAGAGTGTGTGGAAACCAATGAGACCTTGTACCTAAGTTACGGTCAGAGCGAAAAAAGATATGTCTTTCACTGCATTCTAGTCCGTCACTCTAATGTTCCTCATCCACGAATCTTTCATCCTCGCTCAAATTAATGGGGTAATCGTCGCTTTCTCGGTCCGAATCTCTCTCGCTCCATTGTAAACAACGGGGAATTTTGAGGAATCCTACCTCCTGTGACGTCACGCTACTTCCGGTAGGGGCAAGGCTTTTTTTTATCAGCGACCAAAAGTTGCGAACTTTATCGTCGTTGTTCTATACTAAATCCTTTTAGCAAAAATATGGCAATATCCTGAAATGATCAAGTATGACACATAGAATGGATCTGCTATCCCCGTTTGAATAAAAACATTGTATTTCAGTAGGCCTTTAATGTGTGACTCCAATGAGAGAGTTGGGTCGAAGATAATACAAAGATTCTTTACTGAGTCACTTTGTGTAATTGTTTGGTTGTCAGATGTTGAGGTGCCGGTGTCTAGCAGGACAATAATCAGCATTGCTTTTTTCTTAGCGTTAGGATGCAAAAAGTTGCTAGACATTCATTGTTTAATTTCTTTTAGATACGCCTCCAGGTGACTATAATCTGGCGTGCTGGTCAGCTTTAGGGGCATGTAGAGTTGGCTGTCATCAGCATAACATCATGTAGATGCTGAAGAGTGCAGGGCCAAGAACCAAACCCTGTGGAACTCCGCACGTTACCTGAACATACTCCGAGGTCATGTTGTTATGGGAGACGTACTGCATCCTGTCAGTAGGATAGGAGTTAAACTATATCCCGGTTAAAGAAATGAAGCTTTGACTTTTAGGGGCACTTTTCCACAACAAATCCACATCTCCAAAATAAAGTAGTCCATTGGAATGACTAAAACACCCCAAATTCCCAAATTACACCAAATAGTACCATATTTCCCCGAAAGGATCCTAAAACGGACTTCCCTCTAAAAAATCCCTGATGCTCCAAAGGTCTGGAATGTGCCAAAAAGTCAGACTAGGGCAAACCTTGGAGCCCATTTTAGTGCATAAATCAATGCTGGGTATTTAAATACATCTAAATATGTTTTCTTAAATATATTAAAGAAAAAAAGTCTAATCAAAACTCAAACTCAAACCGTAAGTTTCATTACCCCCCCTGCAGTACCTCAGTGGACCAACTAGGGGTCACGGGACCCCAGTTGAAGACCTCAGATTAAAGCAATTAATTCAATTTGAAAAAAAATTAGATTTTTATTGTGTTACCTTAGTTAATCGTTTAGTGAGTGTAATTAATATAAAAATATAAAATCAGGACTGCAAGGAGTGCCCGGAACTTTAAATATGCAGACGTAGTTTTTGTAGGGCCGCTGCAATAGAGCACACATGAAAATGGTGCATTTGTGGATGCTGTGATTTGTGTGGTGGCAAACAGCAGTTTAAAACCCACATGCTGAAAATGCAATTTCAATGTTGATGATGTGGTTTTATTAGAAAAAAAATATGAATATTATGGCAAGCAGACAATTTGTTGTTTATTTTCGTAATTTTTTCCTGAAATATGCATTGAGGCTCAAAATATGTTTTTGCCGTAATGCAGTCTGCTGAAAATGACTGGAAGCGCCACTCTGCAAGTGACGCTGTGGTCAAAGTTGGAATTGCCACAAACACATTTTAAGATATTCAACACTCTACTGCCATTTGGTTGCTAAAGTAGATAGTGCACTCTCCCAATTTGTCATGTTTCATGTGTCAGGTAAATTGCGACTAATGGGACAATTTGAATTCCCTTCCTACTGTAATTCAAGCTTGGCCCACCCACCCAACATGTCTTTTGAAATAAAAGCAACATTTTAGATAAGAAACAGACTAGCATTGCACTGCTAGGCTCGAACTGAACTGAACCGGAAACGTTGTTTCGGTCATGGTAGTGATTATTTCTTTAACTCGATAAATATCATCTGCTTCTTTTTCCCAGCTCTGTCTTTCACACGCACTTTAAAGTAAAAAAAAGTTAAAGTACCAATGATAGTCACACACATTAGGTGTGATGTAATTAACCTCTGTATTTGACCCATCCCCTTGTTCATCCTCTGGGAGGTGAGGGGAGCAATGAGCAGCAGCAGTGGCCGCGCCCGGGAGTCATTTTGGTGATTTAACCCCCAATTCCAACCCTTGATGCTGAGTGCCAAGCAGGGAGGTAATGGGTCCCATTTTTATAGTCTTTGGTATGACTCGGCCGGGGTTTGAACTCACGACCTACCGATCTCAGGGCAGACACTCTAATCACAAGGCGTTTTTTTCCAGCAATCATTTGACATTTACTAGACCCCATAACGGCGTGGAGGCTTATAGCTTAAATTAATCATACATACAGAGCTCGTATCTCAAAATAATCGTAGGTTGAGGTACCACTGTACAATGAACCAGCGCCTCATAATTACAGGAGACAGGTGTGAGGAATCAGCGTGAAAAGTAGCAAACAGGGGAAGAAGGGGAACAGAAGCGTTAATGATGGATTTCCAGTTGAGAACCACAGTTCTAGGGCAGGGGTCTTTAACGTTTTCAAGGTCAAGAGCCCCCAAACTGATGGAGAGATGGAGTGAGGGACCCCCTACACTCAAAAAATTGAAACATTGACTTTAATTAAATTTATTTTGTCAACAGGTTCCACATAAGTGTATTATGTTAGTTAAATAATTGACCCAACTAGATAAAATTACTTCTGTTCAACAACAGATATTTAAGTTTATCCAATCGAATTCAGTTATGTTATATGGACATAAATGATATATATACAGGCTACATGTTTTACATTTGTCCTTTAAACATATATTTTAGTTATAGAAGTAAAATAATACATTTAAGTTCAATTTATAAAAATAGGTTTTCATCCAATTTATTTTATACTAATTAGTGTGACCTAATTCTAGTTTGTCAACAGGTTCCACACAAATGAATTTCGTACACCCAACATATATTTGTCATTTCCATTATTAAGCGATATTTATTGAACATTTTGTTGCCACTTGGTCCAAAATAAAACCCTAACAGATGTTAGGGTGCAGCATGGTTCAACTCCAACAGTTGCAAACTGCTTTTATGCAATCCAACAATCCAACAGGCTTGCAGTTCTCAATTTTTTGTTTTTGTAACAGCATTGTAATCTAACCATTTTTAATATTGTGGAGGGAATACCCTGAAAGGTAATTATATTGACAAACATGTCAACTTGTTTTGCATCGTTACCCAACACTAACAATTATAAACTACCTTGATGCAGCATAAACAAACAAAACATCCCTGATTTGTCAATATTATTGTGTGACAATATAACAAACTTGTAGTTCTCTTTTTTTTTAAACAGCATAATAGTCAAACTATAACAACATGTGCTGCTGTCAACCTTTAATTTAGTAGTGTGGAAGGAAAACATTTTTACAAGCATGTCAGCTCGTGTTGCAGCCACTACACAAAGTTCTTATGGTCCTCTGGTTATGAAAGAGTTTTCAATATCTACGTAAACAATAACTTCAGCTAGAAGATTTGCTATTTCTATTTCCATTTAGTTGTCAACAAATTTGATGCTGCATGGTCTCTCACTTAACTTGTCACTTCAGCATCCAAATCAATGTTTGGTTCATTCATACAGTTTGTTCTTGAGCATTTGTACCTTGGCTGAGTCTGCCAGCATCCAGCTGAAGGAAGAGCTTTTGAAGTCCTTCAAAGAAGGTCTTCAGTTCCTTAGGATAACTGAGGTTCAGTGCATATATTACACCCATTAAGAGTGCACATGCAGAGGTGACGTCTCCCAGGTCATGAAGAACTTCAACACCCTCGATCACTATTCCAACATCAGCTGGAGGAGTGGTGGCATCACCTCCCTCGACTTTGATGATGTATGCCAAGGGTAAGTTGCTCAAGCTCCCTCTGTGCAGCGGTGCCAGCAGTATCCTTTACATAGGGGAGAAAGAAAGGACACAACCAATCTATGAAATCACAGATTTTGTAGAATTCCAAAGATTAACTTTTGCCTTTTAGGTTTCCTTTTAATGAAAATAACTAGATACTTCAGAAAGTGCTATTTGTGTAAAAATAAGATAAAGCAGTGCCGAGTGATTCCAGCAAAATTTTAGAGAATGAATCTGTCACCTGAGTTATTTAATCTAATATATATATTTCTTAGAGTTGGCTGTTGTTACAGCAAAATGGAGCACTAACGAAGCTTCACCCAGGGCACCAACGAGCCATCAACGTCAGTGGCTTTGGTACCACCCCCACAGAGGTTAAAATTTAAAATTATTTATTACAGGTAGAAACTAAACTATTAAAATTACCAACCAGGTATTCTTTGAAGAGGATGTTCGGGTCTTCGTTGAGGTAGATACAAAGCGCCCTGAGGATGCACTCCCTCCTCTTTTCAACAGTTTCATTCTAAAGAAAGAAAAAAATACAGAGATATTATTCTGACTGTTAACTTGTCAAAACTGACTCGCTGGGGCGGCTAACAGTGGTTAGAGCAGTCGCCACATGTAAAGAGGACGAAGGTCCTCGAGGCAGCAGCCGCGGGTTCGACTCCCTTTGCTGCATGTCTCCCCCTTTCTCTCTCACCCCATCTCATATCTGTAGCGATAGCAAAACATACCTGTGTGATTGGGACCAAAATCCTTCTGATGGTAGTCCCTGCAGAGCCTCCTTTCTTCTTGAACACTTTGATGAGCTGGGCAGTGTGTTGGTCAAGCTGTGCATGGAACTTTGAGACAAGGGGACCAGTAGTGATCCTCACAAATTCTGCTTCCACCTGAAAACATAATGTCCACAAACAACATATTATTGGTACCTATTAAAGCATTTAACATTTAAAACAGAAATACTTTCACAAGAATGTACAAAAACAGGTTGTACTGTAGTATAACAGCCTTTCCTGTGTTACATTTTACACAAAATGATTAACATTCCCATGTGACTGGAAGCCATTACAACTCTCTCTCCCCTGCCCTCCATGTCTGTCACTATGCAATATAGCAGAATTGCAAAAAATAAATAAATTGAAATTGTTGACTATAGCCGATTTAAAAAGCATTTCATACCTCTGCGACAGTGAAGAGTCCTGGCCATCTGATCTTGAACTCCATGATCATGGGCTTGTCTCTGACGACCTCTTGCCTTCTGTATGCGAAGGTCTTAGCCATCTTTTCTTTGACAACTTTATCATTATGTCTCTTCTTGACAAGGATATGGGTGCTTGCGCCCATAATGTGGATGATTTAATCTGTAATGTTTAAGCAACTGGCCTCTAGTTGAGGTCTTTGAACTGCAACCTTTACACTGCCACGTTCAAATCTGGGAGGCAAAAAACAAAAAATGATATGTTGGTAAAGGAAACTCAATTTGTAAAACAGTATTAAGAAAGAAAAGTCTGACTGTTAACATACCACGGGCAAGCTCAGCAGTGCCGTCTAAACCACATTGATGAGTTAGGAAACAGCTATCACATCCAGGATCTGAAATTCATCATGTTAATCCATAAATCCATCCATTCATGTGGATCCATACATTAATGTAGTTCATTACTTGTTTTAAAGAGAACTAGAAATCTAAAAAATAAAAACACATTCAGAACGAGAGCAAGAGAATTAATCTGTTACCTGATAAATGTTAATTAAAATAAAAATACTGGCAACACAATTCACAGTATTACAATCACTAGTTGTGATCATACTTGTTATGAGTACAGTGCTATGGGCAGACAGGAGGAAGAATAAGGAATAAGGGCTTCTGGCCCCAGTAAGTTAGCTGTCCTGGATGTTTACAATATCTCTCTCTGGTAACAAGTACGTGGGCTGTAGTGCTGAGCTAGCTCGATTCTCATAATCAGCTTTTTGCTCTGGGCTCACCGCGAGGTTGGGAGCAGAGTGCCAGTAAACGGCTAAATCGACCTTAGTATTCTAACAACCGTTAGCTGGTGACTACATCTTAACCTCCAAGCATTACGTTTTCTTCAGACATCTGGATACGACTTTAATGCAACGTTAAATAGTTCGGAAAACTCGGACACAGCTGTGCGCCCCGCTACCGCCTCTTCCATAGGCACTGAATGGAACGGCCGGTTCAAAGTGTTTTACCGCGTATCATGTGTATGGGCCTTAAAGGCCTACTGAAACCCACTACTATCGACCACGCAGTCTGATAGTTTATATATCAATGATGAAATCTTAACATTATAACACATGCCAATATGGCCGGGTTAACTTATAAAGTGACATTTTAAATTTGCCGCTAAACTTCCGGTTCGAAATGCCTCTGAGGATGACGTATGCGCGTGACGTAGCCCGGGGAACAGAGGTATGCCTTCCTACAATACAAAAAAGCTCTGTTTTCATTTCATAATTCCACAGTATTCTGGACATCTGTGTTCGTGAATCTGTTGCAATTATGTTCATTGCATTATGGAGAAAGAAGCTGAGCAAGCAAAGAAGAAAGTTGTCGGTGCGAAACGGACGTATTTTTCGAACGAAGTCAGCAACAACAGTACACAGCCGGCGCGTCTTTGTTTACATTCCCGAAAGATGCAGTCAAGATGGAAGAACTCGGATAACAGAGACTCTAACCAGGAGGACTTTTGACTTCGATACACAGACGCCTGTAGAGAACTGGGACAACACAGACTCTTACCAGGATTACTTTGATTTGGATGCCAAAGACGCAGACGTGCTACCGTGAGTATGCAGCTTTGGCTTCTAAACATTTGATCGCTTGACCGTATGTGCGCAACTTTTTTTTTGCGTATGTACGTAACTTTTAAAAAAAAAATATAAGCTTTATGAACCTTGGGTTAGGTGAACGGTCTTTTGGGCTGAGTGATTGTGTGTGTTGATCAGGTGTTTGAATTGTATTGGCGTGTTCTATGGAGCTAGGAGCTAGCATAGGAGCTAGGAGTTAGCATAACAAAGACGTAGGTGTTTTTATGCAGGATTAATTTGTGGCATATTAAATATAAGCCTGGTTGTGTTGTGGCTAATAGAGTATATATATGTCTTGTGTTTATTTACTGTTGTAGTCATTCCCAGCTGAATATCAGGTACCGTGAGTATGCAGCCTTGGCTGCTAAACATTTGATAGCTTGACCGTATGTGCGCGTCACGTACGTAACTTTTTAAAAATATATAAGCTTTATGAACCTTGGGTTAGGTGAACGGTCTTTTGGGCTGAGTGATTGTGTGTGTTGATCAGGTGTTTGAATTGTATTGGCGCGTTCTATGGAGCTAGGAGCTAGCAGAGGAGCTAGGAGCTAGCATAACAAACACGTAGGTGTTTTTATGCAGGATTAATTTGTGGCATATTAAATATAAGCCTGGTTGTGTTGTGGCTAATAGAGTATATATATGTCTTGTGTTTATTTACTGTTGTAGTCATTCTCAGCTGAATATCAGGTCACTCCCGGCTCTCACAGCATCTTCCCTATCTGAATAGCTTCAACTCCCCACTAGTCCTTCACTTGCACTTTACTCATCCACAAATCTTTCATCCTCGCTCAAATTAATGGGGAAATTGTCGCTTTCTCGGTCCGAATCTCTCTCACTTCATGCGGCCATCATTGTAAACAATAGGGAACTTTGCGTATATGTTCAATTTACTACGTCACGCTACTTCCGGTAGGGGCAAGCCTTTTTTTATCAGATACCAAAAGTTGCGATCTTTATCGTCGTTGTTCTATACTAAATCATTTCAGCAAAAATATGGCAATTTCGCGAAATGATCAAGTATGACACATAGAATAGATCTGCTATCCCCGTTTAAATAAAAAAAATTCATTTCAGTAGGCCTTTAACTTCGGCTAGCGCTAGCGGTTAGCATTCGCGGCTAACACCCGCTTCCCAGCTCACCACAACGGCTCTACTGCTCGTTAAACATAACCAGATGCTCCCGTTGTTGGTGACATTTACCCTTGACAAATGCCACTGGTGCTTTATTTTAGTAGCTAACCTACCTGCCTGGGGGTAGGCGGGGTAAAAGCAGACTGAAGGTAGTGTAGTTTTATCATGCACTGGCTACTGCTCTCTGAAGCACAAACACAACGGAAATATAGAAGTGTTATATCACAAACACACAATTAAATCATGCTCAATATGTAAATAATACAATAAGTATTGATGAAAAATGCCCTCCTACCTCTCAAGCCAGAAACGCAGACAAATGGTGACGACCGTTGGCAAGTTCACCAGCAAAAACAAGAAAGTTGATTCAGAGTTTGCGCACGTGTAGTGTGAAGCATTTGAATTTTCTTCTTACTGCCACCTTCTGGATGTAATAAGTATTTCAATCATAATTCACTTCAATTAAATGTTTTGTGATCAACCAACGCATAATTATTTTGTACACATAACCAAAGACACAATGACATGGACTTTATTAGAAAAAAATATTTTAACATAACAAAGACATGTATTTTAAGTAAACTGAAAACATAAAAATTATATATAGTGCACAACACACCTCATTCACTTTTTTGAGTGTACTTATACAAAGTTGTCCCTCGACTATCGTGTTTCACTGGGACAGGATATGACCTCAATATAATGATATCCCTGTAGTAGGATTATTATTTACTTGAATATTTTTGGAGTTGAAGCATAACAACTGTTTAAAACCCCCTAAATATGTTTTTTAAACACAATTAGCACCCTCTAAACATGATGTAAGACCCATATAATCACCTTTACACTAACATAAGGCCCTTTTCTACCGAAGGAACTTTGCCATATACCTGGGTAAATGAAATAGCCCCCTGTGTTTCCACCAAAAACTACCAGGGTGAATAAAGTTCCACAGGAACTATTTTCAGAGGAATATAAAGTGATCAAACCAGACTTCAAAGCGGTGACTTCAGCTGCTCACTGGGACTGCAAGGTCGTTGTTTGGGGATATTTGTGAAATAGAGGAGGCACAAAATTAGTGGACCGAAGGTAAATAACATCAAATATTCACTATTTACCTTCTTACATTCTATAAAAGCAGTCAGCAGTTAACCCAACATTTTTGTAGTTATTTGCCTCAACCCGAGTGACTGAATGCTCATGCTAACAGGCTAATGCTAAATCTGATGTGTTCGTGTTGTCGCAGTGAGATAAACATGTATTATCTACACTACCGTTCAAAAGTTTGGGGTCACATTGAAATGTCCTTATTTTTGAAGGAAAAGCTCTGTACTTTTCAATGAAGATAACTTTAAACTAGTCTTAACTTTAAAGAAATACACTCTATACATTGCTAATGTGGTAAATGACTATTCTAGCTGCGAATGTCTGGTTTTTGGTGCAATATCTACATAGGTGTATAGAGGCCCATTTCCAGCAACTATCACTCCAGTGTTCTAATGGTACAATGTGTTTGCTCATTGGCTCAGAAGGCTAATTGATGATTAAAAAACCCTTGTGCAATCATGTTCACACATCTGGAAACAGTTTAGCTCGTTACAGAAGCTACAAAACTGACCTTCCTTTGAGCAGATTGAGTTTCTGGAGCATCACATTTGTGGGGTCAATTAAACGCTCAAAATGGCCAGAAAAAGAGAACTTTCATCTGAAACTCGACAGTCCATTCTTGTTCTTCGAAATGAAGGCTATTCCACAAAATTGTTTGGGTGACCCCAAACTTTTGAACGGTAGTGTATATATTGTTATTTACAGCTGAAATGGACCATAAAGACTTACCTGACCATCATTTATTCATCATTTACTAAGAGGACCACTTTCTGACTGTTGGACACTGTGGACAAAAATCTGACTTTTTATGTAAAATTTGGTATAGTTTTCAGTTCAGTTCAGTTTCAGTTTATTTCGAACATGCATACGATACAATGTAATGCATCACACAATTCCAGTTGTTTAATTACAGCATGTCCGAAAAGGAGTAGGAAGAAGCAGAGCTTATTTAATTCTACCCCTTTTCATACCATACCAATTTTATCCCATTTCCTTATCTCTGTAACAGAACAGTGAACACATAAATAATAAATAAATAATATACCATAGTAAGCAAACAAATATTAAATACATTAATAATCTTTGTCTCAATTAAAAAAAAAAAAAGGGGAAAAAAAAGGGTTCAAGATGTTAATCATAATTCTTGTTCTGTGTACTTTGTGAACACTTGTAGTTTGAACAGTCTCTTAAACTGAATCATATTGGTGCTTTGTTTCATTTATTTGGTTAATCCATTTCATAATTTAATTCCACACACTGATATACTAAATGTTTCAAGTGTTGTACGAGCATACAAATGTTTTAAATTAGATGTTCCTCTTAGGTTATATTTCTCCTCTTTTGTTGAGAAGAATTGTTGTACATTATGGGCAACAGGTTATAGTTTGCTTTATACATAATTTTAGCTGTTTGCAAATGCACCAAATCGCTGAATTTCAATAACTGTGGTTTAATAAATAAAGGGTTTGTATGTTCTCTATATCCAACATTATGTATTATTCAAATTGATCTTTTTTGTAACACCATTAGTGAATGAAGTGTACATTTGTAGTTGTTTCCCCATATTTCTGCACAATAACTCAGATATGGTAACACTAGTGAGCAGTAGAGAATATGAAGTGATTTTTGGTCTAGAACATGTTTTGCTTTATTCATTATTGACGTGTTTCTTGCTACTTTATGTTGTATATTTTTTATATGAGATTTCCAATTCATTTTATCATCTATTATTACACGCAAAAATGTGTTTTCTTTTACCCTTTCAATATCTACTCAGTCTATTTGTATTTGTGTTTGACTTTCTCTTCTATTGTTACCAAATAGCATTATTTTAGTTTTACTGAGATTCAAAGATGGTCTGTTTTTGTCAAACCATCTTTTTAATTTGTTCATTGCTTCTTTTATTATTTGTAGTAAGTACTGTGAGTTCTCTCCTGAACAAAATGCCATCGTATCATCAGCAAATAATACTAATTTTAAGTCCTTTGTAACTTTACAAATGTCATTTATATAGAGATTGAACAATTTTGGTCCGAGTATTGATCCCTGAGGTACGCCACAAGATATTTTCAGCTCTGTGGAAGTGTGTTCACCTATCTTCACGTATTGCTTCCTGTTGGTTAAGAAGCTTCTTATCCAGTTCAGTATCAGTTTATTTATTAAAACGTTTTGTACATCATTGCTTCGTATTTAATTTATTTCCACTTTAGTAAAATAAATCTTACCAAATATTGTCTGTTTATTTGCATGGTGTCAATTTAGAAATACTGTATACTGTACCATCCATCCATCATCTTCCGCTTATCCGAAGTTGGGTCATGGGGGCAACAGCCTAAGCAGAGAAGCCCAGACTTTCCTTTACTTTGCTACTTCGGCCAGCTGGGAGACATAGTCTCTTCACCGTGTCCTGGGTATTCCCCTATAGCCTCCTACCAGTCAGACGCGCCCTAAACATCTCCCTAGGGAGGCGTTTGGGGGGCATTCTGATCAGATGCCCGAACCACCTCATATGGCTCCTCTTGATGTGGAGGAGCAGCGGCTTTACATTGCGCCTAGAAATTCTGTCCATAAAAGTTGTTAACAGAATCTGTGACAAAGGGCAGCCCAGGTGGAGTCCAACCCTCACTGGAAACGGGTCCGACTTACTCCTGGCAATGCGGACCAAGCTCTGATCATACAAGGAGCGGACCACCACAATCAGGCAATCGTGTAACCCAAACTCTCTGAGCACTTTCCACAGTACTTCCCGAGGGACACAGTCAAATCCACAGGAGCACATAATTCCTAAAACTAAAGTTTCCACAATCTTTGGCAGAAAAGGGCCTACTGCAGCCTTTAGTTTGTACTGAGTTTAGCCTTGAGGGTTTGTGCAGTACTTACTGGTAGCCCAGAGGATCCTCCAAGTGTCATCGCTCTGGCTGCCACCCGGCCACTAACACATGACCACTCTGTGGAAATACTTCACCTCATCTTGGGTAATTCCTCTGAGTTAGAACTGGGCTTCCATGTGCTGAAACCTTTGGCGTAAGTTATTCAGCACAAAGTTGGTCAACCTGACAGTCGCAGCTACGACCATTGGCTGTGATGTTAGCGTTCCATGTTAGCTTTTCATGTCTGTGTTGTCATTTCACATCGATCGTGACCAAGTTGTGTTATTGATGTCGAAGATGATGTCTATCAAAATAGTTACCTCCACTTTGACCGGAAAGTTGCTGATAGTTTATAGTAATCTCAGCTAGCCCTTTCAAGTGCTGCACTGAATGGCTGATTTTACTTCCAGCTGTTCTCCTTCAGTCATTAAAGTTCCACCAATGTGGAGATGTGTTATTGATGAGGCACGAGTTGAAGATGAAATCCATCAAAAAGTTGTTCTGCCAAATGTTAACTTGAGATTGTCACGGTGAAGATAGAGTAGAGCCAAGATCAACCATCTGTTGTTGTTAGCATTGTAACATATAACTCAGCTTGGTGAATATTTTCAAAACATTGCCACAACATAATTAATAGATTAAAGAATTAAAGACTGTAGGGTTGTCCTGATACCAATTAAAGACTGTAGGGTTGTCCTGATACCAATAATTTGGTACTGGTACCGGTACCAAAATGTATATTGATACTTTTCCAAAAAAAGGGAACTTCGAAAAATGTCAATATTGGCTAACAGAAAATCTTACAATACAATAAACATATGTTTCCTATTGCACTCAAAGAACAATTTTACAAGGTTCAAATATGACTTAAAAGGCATTGGGCTTTTCTTGTTGCACTCAAAGAACAATTTACAATTTTCCATATTACATATAGTCTGTCATAATCAAGGAGCTTTGTTGACATTATATTAAATGCTTCATGATGTATAGTTGCCACTCCTGGTCTATGCATTAAGAAAAATACAATTATTAGTAAGTACTAAAAACAAAATAAGCCAGATAAGCCATGTAGCAGGTAAAACACACATTGTTATAGAGACAAAACACAAATTGTAGCAATTTGTTACAAAATTCAGTAATTTCACTTGCATTAGTTGACGTTAGATGGGCGGTTTTAACTCCGCTAATATTTGGCATCAAGATACATGTTATGTATCAACATGTGCACAGCGGGGAAGCTGGTAAACTCATGAGAGTAGCATACAGTAGGTGTGTTTGCGAGAATGTCATTGTGTTGGCTGAGTGACGTCAGCGAGTGGGTGGGCAAGTAAAGAGAGAGAGAGAGGTTGCGCGTGCACTGCGCATTAGAAGGATGAATGTGTCCGGTTGTCCCCTGCAAAACTAACAATAAAGCAACCAGATTGTCACAAATCGGCGGCCTCGAATTCTGACTGGAAAGCGGAGCTTAGCAGACCCATTGCGACTACTATAAGTGGCCGTTTATCTTCTCAGAGCTTTTTATGTTGTTTATTTTCACTTTCAGGGCACAATTAAAGTTTGTATTTATTTTGTATTTAGCCTTTATTTAACCAGGTAAAATCCCATTGAGATCAAAGATCTCTTTTCCAAGGGAGACCTGGCCAAGAGGGCAGCAGCAAGGTTACATTAAAAACAGTAAACAACACATAATTTACAACATTAAAACTTGCTCACATAGCACATGTGCATACAGACAAGGTAGACAGCAATCCTTTAACAGAAGCTTTTAACTCATTTAATGTAACAAGGGTTTGAAGTTGAAGAATCGATTGTAGGTTATTCCAAGCCTTCGGTGCTGAAAACCTAAATACTTTCTTGCCCAGTTCGGTTCTTACTTTGGGGACGACAAATTGCAGAACATTCATTGAACGAAGATTGTGACTTCCTTGTTTCTTTGTTAAAAGACAAGACAGATAAGATGGAGTGATACCCAGAATGGTTTTGTAGATGAACACATACCAATGATTGAAGCGCATGGCAGACATAATGAAGTCCTTAAAGGGGAACTGCACTTTTTGGGGGAATTTTGCCTATCATTCACAATCCTTATGTAGGACATGAACACATTTGTTTGACTTTTTCATGGATTTTAAATAGTAAATAAATGCAATTAAGTCTGCTTACAATGGAGCCCTTGAAAAATGCATCCAAACACCTCCATTGGGGTTTTATATAAATTATATAAGTATATATGTCATGTAGTAACAGGCACATTTATAATAAAATGTAATAGTTTTGTATGTTGCTCATTTTAAGCATAAGCGGCACATTAATTAAAAAAACGCACCACGAATTTCGCTTTTTTCTTTAACAACATCACTGATTATTACTCACTGCAGTCTTCAGGAGAGTCAACAAACATAATAAAACATCACTTACTGTACCATGTCTGCTGTCATTAGGATGCCGACTGATAGAATCTTGTTATATTTCCGTTTTAGATGAAGAATGACTCATAATCCTCACGAAGAAAAGGGAGTTTGAACCAAGCGTCTTTTTGTGTTCTCGCCATTTCTGGGTCTAAATTGGCTGTCAAAGTGTACGGACGTCCTTCTACTATCAAGGTGAGAGACATGATTTATGATACATTTTCACGAGCACCGAGGTGAGGAAGCAGCTCACCAGCCGGTGATGTCAACATCGGCACACACAGTAGTGATCATGGCGCCACTATAAATAGTTTGTCTTTGTTAGCGCTTATAAAAACAATATCACTGATACTTGTTTAATATTCAAGTCACGAAATGTAAATGGAGTTTGCTGGCGCTTTTTGGACTGTTATTTATTGGGTCCTATTGGCGGAATAGAGGACCTCCAATTGGCTCCATTGTAAGCTGACTTGTATTTACGAAATAGAATGCATTAAAAAATACGTCCGTCGTCATGTCTCTCATAATGATTGTGAACGACAAGCACAATTCGGCAAAAAGTGCAGTTCTGCTTTAAAGTTACCCAGAAAGTGATGTTACTGTAATCTCCTCAGTGTAGCAACTGTGTGAGCTATTAGCATGAGCTGCAGCTAATTCTGGAGTGAATCTGGTTAATGACCCGTTTGTCTGTTCTCTGCATTGTTTTGATAATGTGTATTTAAAAAATCTTTAAAAATTGGTGTGGGGAATATAAAAAAATGTTGCTGTTAAATGATACCTTTTATAAAATCAGATTAATCACACTTTTTTATTTGATTAATTATGATTATGGTTGTTACTCGCTTGCATAACTTAAATTAACTTAATAAAAGAGTCCAATATTTGGACACAAGTGCAATTTTACAGTCAGAATGTCATCCAGGAACATTTTTACATGATTATGGATGATCTAAAGTCTCATCAGGGTGTATTTTGAAGTGAAATTTGCCACTGAGCACACCAGTCTGAGTCTCCTCACTCATCTTTGCACTGACGTATGCATTGACCTGACCACTGACCGTATAACAACTCACTCTGCTTCTCAGGTAACAATCCACGGTTTAGGAAAAAAAGCACGTAAGGTTATGTTGGGTTCTGGGGCGGCGTGGTTTACATGGAAGAGCGACCGTGTTAGCAACTTGAGGGTTCCTGGTTCGAATCCAGCTTCCGCCATCCTCGTCACGGCCGTTGTGTCCTCGGGTAAGACAATTTACCCACCATGCTCCTAATGCAGGGGTGGGCAATTAATTTTTACCGGGGGCCGCATGAGCAACCCGAGCACTGTTGGAGGGCCACATAGACAATATTTCAATTACATTTTGCTCAATATTATTTTTGATATATACCGTAAGATGAATAATAATAATAATAATAATAATAATAATAATAATAATGATAATTTCATTTAACCTAACTTAACTTTATACCATAAGCACTGCTTTGGAAATCATTTGTACCCCTTTCAGAGATCACATTTAGTTCCCCTTAAACAGCCTCATGTTGCACAATGAAATGTAAGCATAGGATGAAGTGTGCATTCCTGTAACTTTCTCTAGTAACAGCATTCCATGATTAATATAAATACATTAACATTAATAATAAATGACAGTAAAATAAGCACACGTATGACTGAGGAGTCATAGTGTAACTTTGTGTGGTGTTTGAGTTGTCCGACTTTTTGTGTGGCCATAAACGCACCAGTGGTTTAGTGGTATGCGTGTTGGTGACAGATGACAAGTTGGTTTTGGCCTGGTTTGTACGGCAGAAAATGACTAGTTTTTCGAGATGGAAGTGTTTTACTCATGTTTTTGGTGTGGTTATGGCCATATTTAAACAGTTTTGCTCAATAAAGTGATCGATATAATTCCTGGCCTCGAAGCATCTCGATAGACGTTACAATAATTGAACGGTGTTCAATTGAACGGTGTTGACGATCACCGTTAGGGCCGCTTGTTGTCACTGTGACTCAGAGTTGCATTGCAAAATTACACAGAATAAATGTGTTTATTTTGTTTAGAATTCAGATGGGATTTGATTTGGTGCACGGCATATATTTGCTGTGCACAGAGGACGTTTGAGCAGTGCGCAATTGCGCAGGCGCGCACCTTGGAGGGAACGTTGCTTGGCAGTCCATGTCTTGTTGAAAACACGCCATTCATCATCAACTTTTCTCTTTTTACTGTCTCGGGTGTAAACCGTGCATCACTTGTCGCTGTGCACCTTCACTCACAGGTAACACACGGACATACGCCCATAAATAACACTTATCAAAATAAAAGCAGCACAGTTGTATTGCGCGCACGACATATATGTTTTTTCAACTTTATTTTGTAATTTGTGATTGCAGCTGTTCACATTCACTCACAATCACGCACGTGCATACGTCCACACAGAAGTAATACAAATAACGCTTTTCAAAACAAAAGCAGCACCGTTGTATTGCACACTCGACATAGATACTTTTTAAAATGTATTTTGTAATTTATGATTGGCCTCACGCGGGCTGGACAGGGACGCACAAAGGGCCGGATGTGGCCAGCGGGCCGCAGAATGCCCAGGTCTGTCCTAATGGGTCGTGGTGAGTGCCTTGCATGGCAGCCTCCGCTGTGTGTATAAATGTGACGTATAAAATAAAGCGCTTTCGGTATCGTGCAGGTATAGCAAAGCGCTATATCAATACAGACCATTTACCATTAATCTGTGTACAGTATTTTCTGGACCATAGGGCTCACCGGATTGTAAGGCGCACTGCTGATGAGCAGGTCTATTCAGGTCTTGTTTTCATACAAAAGGTGCACTGGGTTATAAGGCGCATTAAGGGGGTCATATTATGATTTTTTTCCTAAATTTAAAACATTTCCTTGTGGTGTACATAACATGGTCAAAATGTTGCACAGATTATGTTTTACAGATCATCTTCAAGCTGCTTTCTGACAGTGGGCGGTCTTATTTACGTGGCTCACCTTCGACAGCGTCTTCTCCCCGTCATCTTTGTTGTAGCGGTGTAGCGTGCAAGGACGGGAGTGGAAGAAGTGTCAAACGATGGAGCTAACTGTTTTAATGACATTCAGACTTTTCTTCAATCAACAACGGAGCAGAATTTCCTCATCCGTGGCTCACTAGTGCAACAATGCCGGAAATGTATCCCGTAAAAACCGTCCAACCGGAACTCTCTAATAACTAAAGTTCCGTGGATGAATTATGTAAACCCACTACACTGGTAGTTTTTAGCGCTTCCATAGCAAGATATAAGTTAGAACTTTACGCTATTTTATATTAGAAATGGCAACAGCAGAGGGTGAATGTCACATAACAAGAAGATAGTGAAAAAGAAGAAGCTTATCGGCTATTGCATCGGCACTGACTACAGTGGCGGAGGTGTGCAATTTTTCAGGACTTATGCAGATCTCAAATACACATCAGCAGGTACCAGAAGGTAAGAAAAGTTGGCTTTGCATAATATTGGGAAACAAAATGTTATGGTTGGCAGAGGGGAGGTGACGGCTCAGACACCAGGGGGCAGTATGAACAATGATTTATTATATATATTAGCCATATATATACAATAATCAAACAATACAAATAAACCATAGAATGGAGTGTGAACTATATATCCAAAAGTGTATGTGGTGTAAGGCTATGTGTGTAGTTAGCTGAAGTGTGTGTTACCAAGTGTTGAACGAGAGATGAGGAAGTCCAGGGGAAGAGGGGAGGTCGAGATCCAAGGGGCAGTCCGAGAAGCAGGGGAACGACGACGAGGAATGACGAGACACACAGCAACGTCAAAACACGGGAACGAAGGTCTGCGGTAGGATGACACGACAATGAAACAAGTAAGGGAAAACACTGAGAGAGCAGGAATGCATAAAGCAGGAGATCGCTTACTGTACGCCAACAGATGATTATATTCCGGCGCCTAATGGCCGGTTCAGCAGGCTTATGAAGGCAGCTTCCTCATTACTGACAGGTGTGCCGATTGTCGGTGAATGATTGCAGCTGGTGGCTGCTGCAGAGCGGATACGTGCGCGGCACGTCCGTGGAAGTGCGCCGCGGCCATGGGCGTGTCCCAAGGTGAGACAAGCCGAGCGCAAGGATGACACAAAACGCCAGATAATATGTCTGCTAACGGTCGCCATTTTGCGGTCCTTATACACACCATAGTAATACTTGTATCTCTGACTACGGTAGCCGTAATGGGCCGACAATCCATCAAGCGGTGTGGCTTTAAAGTCATACTGAAAGTACTACGGTATCTATCTATCTATCTAAAACATTTTGACAGATTTTTGAGTGCGGTGTGTAATGTTCTTTATTTTCAATGGAACATTTAAGGTTTTGGTGTTTACAGGCGTCATATTGCAGTCTACACGTATCACTTATGTGTGACTACCATCTACTGGTCACACTTATCATTACACAATGTACCGAATAAAATTGCTTCGAGGTTGGCAAGTACAACCAGAATTATTCCGTACGTTAAGCGCACCGGGTTATAAGGCGCACTGTCGAGTTTTGAGAAAATGAAAGGATTTTAAGTGCGCCTTCTAGTCCGAAAAATACGGTATATACATGATTAATGCGATGATTTTAAGTGATTTATCCCTGTTGAAGGCCACATGTATAGTGTGTGTCAAAATTGTAACAAATCAGCCGATCACTCCGATTTTTAGGTGACACAAAAAAACACATAATTTTGTTGTTTTTAACGGGTTAAGCTCTATCTTTGTATTGTTCTGTGTGCATATCTCAGTACGGTTTTGTGAATGCAGTTTGCATCTGCGACTTAATTGGAGACATCCGCATCCCAAGATTGAGTGCAGAGTGATGGACAAGGAATGCTCATTACTGAAGGCATCCATTTGTTCCTATCTGAAGCGATCCCAGTGTCATTATGCTACACGCTCATTCTATTATCTCCTGTCATTATCATACAACATTAGATTACCTCCCCCTTGCCCCTTTTGCTTCTCCTTGTCACAAATGGCTAAATGCAAACCATAATTATTACATCGATAAATAAGCTCGATACAAATAGATGTGGAAGGAAGATGCGCGGAAACACGAGAGAAGGCGTGAAATGTAAGTAATCGTCACCCCCTATGAACTCATTAACACACGATGCTCGAATGCGGCACAAAGTGACAGCCGTGGACGATGCGGGATAATTGGCTTCAGACAGTGGCCGATGAGCTCACCCAATGAAGTCATATGCATGAATATGGATTTATCATATGCAAATACAAATTCCACACACTTTGTCGACATCTCTGTGCGAGAATACCATCAGCTGTTTGTCGCGTTGCACTGCGGCGCTATACAGATTCCCAGCTGTACTCGTGTTGAAAAGCACTCTGTCATCAAGCCTATTTATTTGACAGCTGCTGCAAAAACACTCAAGTCCTATCAATTGCTTTTGTTTGTTATCTATGTGCACGTCTTCAACACGCTCTAAAACTCAGGACTTAAGGGATAAAGGAAATGGCGGATCAGTTACTCAGCCTCCCTGAGCATGTAAGTCATGTTCTCCATCACCGTGTTGTTAATGGAAATCCAAGAGCCATCACTTTCTGCTACATGTCTGACTTTTACGACGTGATGGTCCTTTGGATTTCCTCCCTTCTGCGGGTCCAATCCGTTTTTCCACTTCATTTTGACCTTTCCATCAATTCACACCATTTCCCAGCCAGGGATAGAGAAGAGGATCCTCTTCAGTATTTCAAATTGAAAGATCACCCAGAGTGAAGAAGCGAGTTATTCATTTTTCACACCGATAGCCCTGAGATATACAGTAATGGAGACATAAAAGGACATCCGTCATGGCTCATTATAAGGGAAACATCTGAAGAAACTCTTCTCTGTAAGGATGAAACAATCACCGCTGTTATTGATAAACCGCAGTGAAATTCCCAAAGGTTAGTATTACTGTCTGTTTCAAATTTGAGTTATGGTAAAACCGTCATTGATAACCACACGCATGGCACAGTGATACTGCTAATTTCCTGGAGAAGCAGCTAGCACACTGACTACCCGTAGCGACGATTGCTAGCTAGCGGCTAACGTGCTGATGATGAGCTTACGCACTAATCGCTAACTAACACCTAACAGTGTCGCTGCCCGGTTCACTGAGCTACGCAATCCGTTTGCGCATGCACCAAAATTTAGCAACTATGGACGTTTTTAGTATTTTTTAATACAACAGTTCACCAACATATAAACTAGGGTTGTAATTATTACTGCTATTAAAGTAAAATCCCCAATGGTTAGTATTGTTGTTTTAATTAGACTTATTGTGAAGTGATTGATTACCGTGCTTCGGTAAACTCACGGCACTGAGACACTGGTCATTTTCTGGAGAAGCAGCTAGCGTGCTAATTGCGAGCTAGCTCCCTGAGCTCTAACTCAGTGGTCCCCAACCTTTTGTGCACCACGGACCGGTTTCATGTAGGCATTATTTTCAGGGACCAGCTTTTCACTTGTGCCAGATAAATACAGCAAAAATAAGTGCATGAAAAATACAACTCACTATAACGTTGACTTAGTGGGAGCCCTGGGCTTGTTTCTTTGCAATGAGATGCAGATGGAAATCAACCTTTGGCTACAATCTGTCACATTTATATTTTAAATGTTCATTAATGTGCATTGTATCATGTCACACAGTTATAACAAATGGCAACTTCAATCAATCAATCAATCAATGTTTATTTATTTAGCCCTAAATCACAAGTGTCTCAAAGGGCTGCACAAACCACAACGACATCCTCGGTTCAGAGCCCACATAAGGGCAAGGAAAAACTCACAACCCAGTGGGACGTCAATGTGAATGACCCCCCCCCCCTAGGGGAGACCGGATGCAATGGACATCAACTTCCTATGAGGAGTTGTATTATACACATACTTGCCAACCTTGAGACCTCCGAATTCGGGACATGGGGGGGGCGGCGGCGGGGTTGAGGTGGGCTGGGTTGGGGGCGCGGGGTTTGGTGGTAGCGGGGGGTGTATATTGTAGCGTCCCGGAAGAGTTAGTGCTGCAAGGGGTTCTGGGTATTTGTTCTGTTGTGTTTATGTTGTGTTACGGTGCGGATGTTCTCCCAAAATGTGTTTGTCATTCTTGTTTGGTGTGGGTTCACAGTGTGGCGCATATTTGTAACAGTGTTAAAGTTGTTTATACGGTCTCCCTCAGTGTGACCTGTATGATTGTTGATCAAGTATGCGTTGCATTCACTTATATGTAAAAGCTGCATATATTATGTGACTGGGCTGGCACGCTGTTTGTATGGATGAAAAGCGGACGTGACGACAGGTTGTAGAGGACGCTAAAGGCAGTGCCTTCAAGGCAAGCCCCCAATATTGTTGTCCGGGTGAAATCGGGAGAAATTCGGGAGAATGGTTGCCCAGGGAGATTTTCGGGAGGGGCACTGAAATTCGGGAGTCTCCCGGGAAAATCGGGAGGGTTGGCAAGTATGATTATACATCTATAAACAAGTGTGTCAAGTGGGACAGGCCAAAGTTAAATCGGAGAAAAAACAGTCGTTTATAAATTATTTAATGTTTCTCTGCGGCCCGGTAGCAAATGTGTCACGGACCGCTACCGTGGTTGGGGACCACTGCTCTAACTAGCAGCTTACAGTGTCACTGCTAAATTTACTGGGCTGCCCGATTTGGGTGTGTCCAAAAGGCAGCAACTACAAGTGACAAAATATATTCTAGGGATGTAAAGGTTATCGGAATTAAAGGTGCTGTTTACAACTTCCTCACAGTAACGGTTTTCAAAGCAATAACTATAAGAAGAACACTACCAGCTAGCTTAAGTTACCATTTGTGGTTTAACAGAACACATTTGTTTTGACAACTGTCTATATTTTTCACGATTACAAAGTTTATGTAATAAAAAATTTAAAAAATCAGTCTAAGCCTCGGCCCCTGGAGAGGGGTCCAGACTGAGGCCAAGGGAGAATAAAAAACCTCATAGCCATAGCACACATACATATGTGTGTAAAGGGAAACATCAAAGAATACAAAGGACATTAAAGGCATTAAAAGAGAAGGGGGGTTGCTGGTGGGCTTTTAAAGTGATTCTCAAACGGTGGTATCTGTTCCACTGGTGGTGCACAGGCTCCATCGAAAGGATCATTGGATGAAAGTACAGTGTTTTATTGCCCTATGTTTAAACACAGTGTTACTGTTCAAAATGTGTGTAATGTTACAGTGGCCAAAAATATTGAATGTACTTGTTAAATAAAACTTCTGCCTTGTTTTTGATAAATACTTGGGCCTTCTGTGCTGCTGTATTTTAATTTGTTGGTCATTATGGTGGCACTTGGAGAGCCAAGTTTTTTCTGAAGTGGTACTTGGTGAAAAAAGTCCAAAACATCCAAAAACCTCCAAAATGGTTTCATATACATACTGTCAGTATAGATGTAATGTAGTAACAGGTACATTCATGATAACATGTGATATTTACGTATTTTTACAGAGCGCATCAAAATGAACGCTACTTCCGTCAACAACAACAGCGAGGAGAGCACTTTCTGTGTTGCTACCACTAATGGCAGACTTGGTAAAAGCCTTGGAGTATCATCATGTAGCACTATTGCTAAACATTTTTAAAAAGAACATAAACAGTGACCTACCATTCAGCACAAGACGGGTGATGTTCTTGAGCTGCTAAATTCAGAATCATTCTCAGACCTCAAAGGTAAAAGCTTCTCAACGATGTTGCGATGGTTTTATGCTACATTCCATTTGCTGAGTGCCATATAGTATCAAGTTGGTAGTGTGTGGATTTTCAAAGTTGTCCATCTTCTCGGCTTGGTGCCACAACCTATAACTACACAGGTGAGATGTATGGTTTATAATGTACATTTTACTAACTGAGAGACAATACAGCAGAAGCAGTTTAAGATATTTCTTCTTTATTGTATGGAGGTTCTCAACCAATGATATTAACAGCTTAAGCTAGCTACTCTAGTAGCTGGCTACTACCAAAGTAGTTACTCCGTTGAAATTTACACATGTTTTTCTGTAATACTTTGTCAACATTAAATTAAATGTATTTCAATTTGTATTGTGTTTTTTTATTGTAATTATTCAATAAGGTGATGTCTTATTGTGACATGTTTTTTCTGCCACAAGGACAAATTAATGAGCACCAATTAAATTGATTTCAATTCCCTTCAATGGGCGACATTCCATAATATATATTTTTTGATGTACAAGAAGCGTCACAGAACCAAATAAACTGGTATCCAGAAGTACAACTGTACCATGAAATTAATTTGTACTTGACTAAGGGAAATACCGTATTTTCCGGGCTATAGAGCGCACCGGTATTTAAAGTTAAAGTACCACTAATAGTCACACACACACACTAGGTGTGGTGTGACTATTAGTGGTAAGCTCTGCATTTGACCCATCCCCTTGTTCCACCCCCTGGGAGGTGAGGGGAGCAGTGAGCAGCAGTGGTGGCTGCGCTCGGGAATCATTTTGGTGATTTAACCCCCAATTCCAACACTTGATGCTGAGTGCCAAGCAGGAAGGTAATGGGTCCCATTTTTATAGTCTTTGGTATGACTCAGCCAGGGTTTGAACTCATGACCTACCGATCTCAGGGTGGACAGTCTAACCACAAGGCCACTGAGCAGCTTTAAGCCGCACATACCAAATTTGAGAAGAAACAAATATGTTTACTGTATTTTTCGGACTATAAGGCACACTTAAAATCCTGAATTTGTTTTTTTAAATCGACAGTGCAACTTATAACCCCATTGCGCCTAATGCATGTATTCATTCTGGTTGTGCTTACTGACCTTGAAGCAATTTTATTTGGTACATGGTGTAATGATAAGTGTAACCAGTAGATGGCCAGCCACACTTAAGGGATACGTGTGGACTGCAGGCTGTCGTCTGTTCAATAAATGACGCTTGCTAGTACAGGTTAGCAAGCAAGCCCAAAACTTTTAAGTGTTCCATTGAAAATATAGGACATTACACAGAGCGCTAAAAAATCTGTCAAAATGTTTTAAAACGACTTTGGTAAGCTACGAAACCGCACCGCTTGATGGAACACAGAGCATTACAGCTACCGTAGTCAGACGTGCTGTGCTTCAACATACGGGTATTATTATGGTGTTTGTGTATAAGCACCCCAAAATGGCACCTGACATGTTATCTGGCGTTTTGTTTCGTAATGTAATGCAAAACCAACTTTTCTTACCTATTTGTACCTGCTGATGTGTATTTGGGATCTGCATAAGTCATGGAAATGTGCATTTTTCTCTATCTTTTTGTTGTGGGGGATTAATCCTCCACTGTTGTAATTTCTAATACAAAGTAGCTTACAGTTCTAATTTATATCTGTCAGTGCACTCGCTATGGAAGCGTTAAAAAACACAGACAAAGATGACGGTGAGAAGACACTGTCGAAGTGGATCCACATAAATAAGACCACCCACAAAATGGCGCATCCTGAAGAGAAAGCGGTTGGAAGACGGTCTGTAAAACATAATTTATGCAACATTTTGACCAGAGAACCCCCATTACATGTTATGTGGACCACAAAAAAGTGTTTTAGATGTAGTAAAAAGAAATCATAATATGACCCCTTTAATGCATCTTACAATCCTGTGCGCCCTATGGTCCTAAAAATAAGTTTCATATATTAGTGGGGCTGGACTATAAGGCGCAGATATATACCGATACGAAAGATTTTGTAAATATTTATTGAAATATCTTAAGTGTTTCTAAACGGTGCCTATCGCACAACAGTAAAACGGCTGATCAAACAAAACAGAAGTTATCACGAGCAGCAGAAGCTCGCTCTCCAATCAGCTAAACACACTCAGTAACTCCACGGTGACATTTTGGTGAATTTACAAAACTGAAACAATACAAAAATAATGCCATTGTAAGTTAATAATTTAAACACAGACACTTATAAACGTGCTAGCATACTCTAATTCTAACGACGCGAGCTTGATTACATTACGATAGCACGTACACATATCTCAGGGCGTTCAATCGATTGTAAGTGGACTGCTTGGTTTGTCTTGGACGACGTTTCGTCGCTCATCCGAGGAGGCTTCATCAGTTCGTGCTCATAGACTTAGATTGGCAGTGGACTAGATTTGACCAAAGCCTCCAATATCCGAGGAGGCTTCATCAGTTCGTGCTCATAGACTTAGATTGGCAGTGGACTAGATTTGACCAATCTAAGTCTATGAGCACGAACTGATGAAGCCTCCTCGGATGAGCGGCGAAACGTCTTCCAAGACAAACCAAGCAGTCCAGTTGCGAGTGATTGAGCGCCCTGAGATGACAATGATCTGGATGAACATGTAGAAATATGCATGAAAACACTCCTACAGAAATCACACATGGGACAGTTTAGTAAGGATTAATTGTTTTAGTTATATTATAAAATTTACAAACGTTGTTTGGAGTGATAATTGAAGAATCCTTTCAAGCAGAACGCTATGGACGAATACTTCCGGTTCGAGTAATGAAACAGGAAGTACATTTTTAACCCGCACCACCTGCAGTGAGCGAACTCGTCAAAAAGATGGTGCCCTAGAACAGTGGTCCTCAAATGGGGGTACGCGTACCCCTGGGGGTACTTGAAGGTATGCCAAGGGTTATGTGAGATTTATTTAAAATATTCTAAAAATAGCAACAATTCAAAAATCCTTTATAAATATATTTATTGAATAATACTTCAACAAAATAAATGTTTATAATTAAGTTTATGAATCCAGATGGATCTCTATTACAATCCCCAAAGGGTGCACTTTAAGTTGATGATCACTTCTATGTGTAGAAATCTTTATTTATAGTTGAATCACTTGTTTATTTTTCAACAAGTTTTTAGTTATTTGTATATCTTTTTTTCCAAATAGTTCAAGAAAGACCACTACAAATGAGCAATATTTTGCACTGTTATACAATTTAATAAATCAGAAACTGATGACATAGTGCAGTATTTTACTTTTGTTTCTCTTTTTTTCAACCAAAAATGCTTTGCTCTGATTAGGGGGTACTTGAATTAAAAAAAATGTTCACAGGGTGTACATCACTGAAAAAAGGTTGAGAAACACTGCCCTAGAACAAACAACAACATACCTTTTCAGTATCTTTGTCGGCGTAATATGAAAACTATTTGTTGATTACAAAACGTTATGGTCGTTGGCAAAGAAAAATCCATAAATTGGCCGCACCGTTTTATAAGCCGAAGGATGCAAAGCGTGGGCAAAAAGTAGCAGCTAACAGTCTGGAAAATACAGGAATTGTATGATTGGAATTCTGAGCAATCACGTAGGCGATTAACGGTTATCTACTATTTCTTACATTTAACAATTATTGCAGCAATAAACTTATTGATAATGCTCTTCACTCCAGTCTTGTGCAGGTCTACAACCATGTAGTCTTTTAGCAGCACTTTGGTTGCGGAGAGTATTTGTGCGACAGGTGTTAGGAGTACTTTATTAAAGAGACAAATTAATGTTTTGTCTTCTTTGAACATTTTTGCTGGATTATAATTCTCATATTTTGTTGCTTTGTGAAAATGAACGTTTCAACCTACAATTGTGTAATTCTGGACAGTTCATATCTTTGTGAAAGGGTAAACATAGGAAATCAGCATTCTAGCCATGCTGCCTCACAGCAGCTGGCTGTGAAAAGTCCTGTGTGTTTGTCAGCTGGCACTCAAGATTGGCACAAAAGCAGCGTCATAGATGTGAAAACTGTCTTTCTCCTGTGTTTGATTTAGTCGCACCACTGCTTCTTGATTTCTTTCCAAGCAAGAAGCTTGCATCTTCTCTCCAGACAAGATGAAAAAGAGGAAAACAAAAATAGTTTTGTGAATATAATGTTTTCCTATTTGATATAAAAAGAAAAAAAACTTACAACCAACCAGAGGAAGGCAAAGATTCGATTTGCAATTAATCCCAAGCATTATATACTGAAAAACAATTGTAAAACATGATCAAAACAATCAAATGTAGGTCAAGAAATGTAAACTATTTAAATATAGTTGACAATTAAGAACAGTGCATTTTTCTCACTTGTATTGTATTATTTTTGTATTGTAAACATTGTGTTTCTAAATACAATATAGGCAAATACATTTAGCTTTTCTTCAATCCATTTACTTTTTTCTTTGGCCAACTGGTTTACTTTTTGACAGTTCCGGTTATCCATATGTGAGATCGACCAATAAGCTACCACCAATTATAACAGAGGAAATGAACAAATTGTAGAGATGGTTTGACAAAAACAGACTATAATAATAATAATAGGAAATGTTATTATCCAATCTCAGTAAAAGTAAAATAATGCTAGCCTATTTGGTAACAGTAGAAGAGAAAGTCAAACACAAATACACATAGATGGAGTCGACATTGCAAGTGTAAAATACATAATATTTTTGGTTGTCATAATTGACAATATACTGATATGGAAATCTCTTATAAAAATAAATAACTTAAAGTAGCGACAAAGACTTCAATAATGAATAAAGCAAAATATGTACAGGACCAAAAAATTATTGTGTTGAACAATTGGGAAAATAATTACAAATGTACACTTCAGTCACTAACCGTGTGTGGAGAGGCGGGGCCGGCGAGCGAGCAGCGAGGCAGGGCAAGCTGGGGCCTGGCCCAAGATGGCGGCGAGGAGGCGTGGCCAGCGAGCAAGTGGCGAGGCGGGGCACGCCGAGAGCAACGCCGCAATCGCGCACCTGGGCACGATCATCCAATCTCCTCGCTGAAGAAAAGGGGAGCAGCAGAGAGGAAAAAGGAGGGGAAGGAGAGACGGAAGGAAACAACGCCAAAGGGAAGCTGACGCAGCGCAAGAGAGGAGGAGAGCCCGGGACAGACGACGAGCGAGCGAAGAAGAGGAGCTGAAAAGCGACCGGGACTGAGGTTTTGTTTACAAAAATAAAACAAACGTCAAACTGCTCAAAGATGTCTCTAGTTGATGGTCCATGGAACCCACAAGACGGCTTGAGTCCGTCACACCGTGTTACAAAAAAGGTCAGTTAGAATAATACATAATGTTGGATATACATTTTTTCAAACCCTTTTATTTTTTTAATCAAAAATTTTGAAATTCACTGATACATGCAGACAGCTAAAAAAAACAGCTACAATTATGCACAAAGCAAACTATAACCTGCTACCCAGGAACATACAACAATACAAGAGGAGAAATATAACCTCAGGGAAAAATGGTCAGGCTTGTCACTGACAGTTTGGTTATGCTCGAGTTTTTCTCTGTGTTTGTGTTTTATTTCCTGTCAGCGCTCTTATTTTGGTTCTTTTTCCTGCACGTCTCCCTGAGCGCTTGTTTCCCTCACCTGTCCCTGATTGGCAGTCTGGCACACCTGGTGGCAATTGCCAATCAGGCTACTATTTATACCTGCCTCGCCCTCCAGTCAGGGCTGGAGTATTGTTAGCTGGTTCCTTGTTTGCAGTATGCTGTTAGCTATTTGCAGTTTGCTGTCTCCTGGTTCCTGATCGCTGTCTCCAGTTTGCCTGTTTCCTAATTTGTGTTTTTCCTGCATTTTTGGACATTAAAATCATGTTTTCCTGCATCAAGCCTGCCATGTTTGCATCTTGGTGTTCGTCACCAACAATTCCTGACAAAAATGTCACTTAAAAACATGTGTGTGCACGTACAACACTTAAAACCTTTGTCTATTAGTTTGTGGAATTTAATTATGGAATGGATTAAGCAAGGAAGTCAAACAAAGTGCTAAAATGATCCAGTTTAAGAAACAATTAAAATTCAAAGTTTTTACAAAGTACAAAAAAAGAGTCCTGATTAACATCTTAAACCTTATTAAAAAATAAGATAATCTTATTCATCTCATTATGTGAACCATAATTCATTCGATCTTCATTGTTTATTTATGTATTTAATAATTGTTTACTTATTCAATTGTCTATTTATTTATTTATTTATTTATTTACTTACTCATTTATTTATTCATTCACTGTTGTGTTACAGATTGAGAACAACCAACTGTGTTAGATATTGGTATTAAATAAAAAGTGTTAGGACTAAATAAACATTAAACAAATAGACGCAACGTGGGGTTGCGGGGGCGGGGTTGGGGTAGGCGATGTTGAGGTGCAGGCAGCATACCCATTACCCTTCGAGCTTTTCTGGATGAAATTAAATTATTTTTTCCAATCATTTTGGAACTTGCAAGCGCATTTCTTCTTCTTACTCGTCGTCGCCATGTCTCTTCTTCTTTCTTCTGCTTTGTCTCCTTGTTGTGTGTGCAGTTGTGTACTGAGCTCCAAAAGCCGTAGATGTTATTGTAGCACCCCGGAAGAGTTAGTGCTGCAAGGGATTCTGGGTATTTGTTCTGTTGTGTTTATGTTGTGTTACGGTGCGGATGTTCTCCCGAAATGTGTTTGTCATTCTTGTTTGGTGTGGGTTCACAGTGTGGCGCATATTTGTAACAGTGTTAAAGTTGTTTATACGGCCACCGTCAGTGTGACATGTATGGCTGTTGACCACGTATGCCTTGCGTTATCATTAAACCAGTTAAAAGATCATACATTGTGTCAGAATTTCTTGACATCTTCGAGTAAAGACCTTTGTTAAACCCGTCCAACGCTACATTATTATGTGACTGGGCCGGTACGCTGTTTATATGGAGGAAACACGGATGCCTGGACTGATGCGGCTGTTAAGGGGTGAAGGTTTCAGGTGAGAGAGGACGTTAAAGGCAATGTCTTTAAGGCAGTGTTTTTCAACCTTTTTTGAGCCAAGGCACATTTTTTGCGTTGAAAAAATGCGGAGGCACACCACCAGCAGAAATCATTAAAAAACGAAACTCAGTTGACAGTAAAAAGTCGTTGTCGCAAGTGTTGGATATGAATTCAAACCATAACCAAGCATGCATCACTATAGCTCTTGTCTCAAAGTAGGTGTACTGTCACCACCTGTCACATCACCCCTTGACTTATTTGGAGTTTATTGCTGTTTTCCTGTGTGTAGTGTTTTAGTTCTTGTCTTGCGCTCCTTATATTGGCTTTTTCTCTTTTTTTGGTATTTTTCTGTAGCAGTTTTGAGCGATATTTCCCGCATCTAATTTGTTTTAGCAGTCAAGAATATTTCAGTTGTTTTTATCCTCCTCTGTGGGGACATTGTTGATTGTCATGTCATGTTCGGATGTACTTTGTGGACGGCGTCTTTGCTCCACAGTAAGTCTTTGCTGTCGTCCAGCATTCTGTTTTTGTTTACTTTGTAGCCAGTTCAGTTTTAGTTTTGTTCTGCACAGCCTTCCCTAAGCTTCAATGCCTTTTCTTAGGGGCACTCACCTTTTGTTTATTTTTGGTTTAAGCATTAGACACCTTTTTACCTGCACACTGCCTCCCGCTTATTCCGACATCTACAAAGCAATTAGCACCTACTGATATGGAAGAGTATTACACGGTTACTCTGCCGAGCTCTAGACAGCACCGACACTCAACAACAACACATCATTTGCAGATTATAATTACTGCTTTGCAAAAAATATTTTTAACCCAAATAGGTGAAATTAGATAATCTCCCACGGCACAACAGACTGTATCTCACGGCACACTAGTGTGCCGCGGCACAGTGGTTGAAAAACACTGCTTTAAGGCACGCCCCCAATATTGTTGTCTGGGTGGAAATTGGGAGAAATTCGGGAGAATGGTTGCCCCGGGAGATTTTCGGGAGGGGCACTGAAATTCGGGAGTCTCCCGGGAAAATTGGGAGGGTTGGCAAGTATGCTGAACAATAGAATGATTTGGTTATAAACCTAGAATTTGGTCAACTTTGACATCCAACTTAAACCGGGAGACGGCAAGAAAAACATGAAAAAACTCTTCTTTGTGTCACCTTTTTTTTTTTTTAACTGTGTGATTGATTCTTCATCTAAAAGGGACGACATGAACATCCCATCAGTCGGCATCCCACTGAGAGCAGACAGTAAGTGATTGTTTTGGCTGTTGTAGTTTGTATTTCTTGTTTGGAACTTAAAAATAGTGCTACTTTCTGGATCTGCTTATCACTCAGCTTCTAAAACTTATGGCTCATCCTTCGTATATTCAGGCTTAAAAATATAAGATTCTAACTCATAATTTGTCCCATAGTAGTCGTTGGATCTCATGAAGTCTGCCATGATCAGAAGTTGTTGTTGTTGTTGTTGAAGGAAAGAGCGAACATTGTGATGCATCTGTGTGATTAATACTTCACCGTACACTTAAAATTACCAAAATACTGTTACTACATTACATATACACTTATAGCATGTATATAAAATGTTGTTGGAGGTTTTTAGAGCGCTTTATAAGCGGAGTAGATCGAATCCTCTTAGCTTAATTGTTAGCTGACTTTTGCAAGCATTTATTTGCCAGTTAGATTGCATAAAAAAAAGAAAAACATGTGTGGTTGTCACACATAAGCAGTGTTGGGACTAACCTGTTACAAAGTAACGTGTTACTGTAACGCCGTTAGTTTCGGCGGTAACTAGTAATCTAACGCGTTATTTTTTATATTCAGTAACTCAGTTACCGTTACTGCATGATGCGTTACTGCGTTATTTTACGTTATTTTTTATGTAGTATCGGCTAGAAACAGAAGATCTGAGTGTGTTTTATTGCAGCGCTGCGGTGGAAAAGAAAAGGCGTGCTTTCTGTGGGTGGGGGCGGGGGGGACTCCCATACCGTAGTTGAGGGGCGCAGGGGAGACGTATATGTACTTCGGGGCTAACAACCTTACCTTTACCCGGCAGTGGGTCTTTACAGCTGAGGGTGAATGACGAGGCCGGCGGTTTGTTGCAACTTTGTGACTTTATTGGACGCAGCCATCCACCAAGCTAGAGCACCTGCACGCACTCACTGTCGCCGCTCCCTCACTTCTCTCGCCCACTCACTCACTGACGCCATTCACCTCACACGCTGTCATATCTTAAAGGGCCACACACACACACACACACACACACACACACACACACACACACACACACACACACACACACACACACACACACACACACACACACATACGCTACTCTCATAACAACTATCAAGACATCATGGCGAAGCCAGAAGTCGAGTTTTTTAACATGGAGACATTCTCAATACTTTTCTTTTGTCGAGCACAAAGAAAATAACATTTTAGTTAAATGTAAGTTGTGTCTTGGATCAAAGATCCTATCTACTTAAAGTTAAAGTTGAAGTGCCATTATGTTGCAGCTATTTAAAATAGTTTTGTCAATTTGTTCTGGCCTGAAATAAATTGGCCCTTTGAAACATATATTTGTCTTTGTGTGTTGTATGTAGACCACATTGCTTAGCAGAGTTCAGTGATGCAAATGCATGTCAAGTTGATCAACACATTGTATTATTCTCCAGTGCAATAACAGTACTGAAATGAAGGCTAAAAGGGCATTAATGGGAGCTTTAAAAAAAGGGGGAAAAAAGAAGTAACTAAATAGTTATTTTTCACAGTAACGCATTACTTTTTGGTGTAAGTAACTGAGTTAGTAACTGAGTTACTTTTGAAATCAAGTAAATAGTAACTGTAACTAGTTACTGGTTTTCAGTAACTAACCCAACACCGCACATAAGTATTGTGAATGATAGAAGAAAAAAAGTGCAGTCCCTCTTTAACAGTAAATAGTCAAACAGTTCACCAAAATCGTGATCTTTTTGTATGTTCCGATGATCATAATAACCACAAGCAGTGTTGCAAACTCAGCGACTTTGTTGCTAAATCTGGCAACTCTCCAATCCCCTTGGCTACCTTTTTTGGTCAACAGCTCCTAGCGACAAATGCAGCGACTTCTCCTGGTGTTATTGGAGACTTTTTTGTGTCTTGGAGACTAAGGTGAAAGCGAGCAGTGACGGGTGCTGCTGGTCAGCTGGTGCTGCGAGCAGAGAACCTCACAGAGAGAGAATTCCAGCGTTTCGCACATGCGCAAATAATATGTTGTCTGGACTTTAATGATGCCTACCATTTGTAGTGGGGAGTCGGAAATTCAGAGTACCGAGCCGGAAGTTCCGACTGAAATTTTTAATGTAAATGTTTCTTTTCTGTCACACTTAAATAAATCACCTAATTTGTTTTGCCTACTGTACACAGCCTCAGTCACCGCAAAGGTTGTCTGTGTGTGTGTGTGTGTGTGTGTGTGTGTGTGTGTGTGTGTGTGTGTGTGTGTGTGTGTGTGTGTGTGTGTGTGTGTGTGTGTGTGTTCTTGTATTTCTACCCTTCTTGAAATATCAACAAGGAAAAGTACCTTCCATACGAGGACCGGTGAACAAGTTAGGACCCGTGGTCCCAATACGGAAAACCATTGCATCTAATAGAGAGCCAAATACTAGAGTCCGTGAACATTGCTCCAAAGTCAGGTTTTTTGTTGATTTAATGTGCATGCAAAAGTAAAAATTGACAGGTGCAAAGGCAGCAATATATGATAAAACAAGACGACAGCTAAAGAAGGACTTCCCTATTCATCCCCCAAAAACCCGCCAGGTGAACAGCTGATTTTTCGACTTCCGGTGCTGACGTAAGACAACCCGCGTCCCATATGTGACCAAATACACTACGATACTAAGACTGTGGTGGTCATTAACAGTTAGTTTCTACAGCTGGATTGCCCAAAGTGGGGCACAGGGGCCATCTGTGGTCTGTGACTCGTTTGTCATCGGCCTTAAGCACATTATAAAAAACAAAAAATAGAGATCTTATTTGCACCCTGTCAAAATTAGGGTGGTCCCAAAATTAGGATGGTCCCAAAAAAGAGGGATTTTTTCAAATTGACTGTGTGTGGGTTTTAAAAGTGCTCCCCCTCTGGCCAACATTAATACAAAAAAATAAAATATATATGTATATAGAGACATACTTTAATAACTTGAAGTAAATAATTATTAAAAAACAATTACAAACATACAATTTAAAAAAAAAGCTTCCCTTTATTATATTTATATGTGTGTGTGTGTGTGTGAGTGTGTGTGTGTGACAAAATTTGAACATCTCGCTAGCTCGCTCATCTCGTCAGGGCAGAGGAGTTCCACACGCCTCTAGACTGCAAAGACAGCTGCCACTGTTTCCGCCTCGGTTTAGGGAGAGATATGTAAATATTTCTTCACTGTCATGTCAAGCTAATATTAAATCACTGCAACGTCCCAATTCCATCCTTCATATTAATGAGCCACTCATTAGATATGGTTTGTTAGTGATTATCACACAACCCTCCATTCTTTTGATAACATTTTACACTGTAGCATTTATCCATGCAGAACAAAACTGATTAAAAAAAACAAAACAAATAAGAATCAAAAGAAGAAAGGTAATTGCAGTTTTAATCATAATTATCATTTTTTTTAATTCACTTTTGTATCTCTCCTACAGCGTCCGTTTCCATAAATTGTGCAAATGAGGCGATGACGTCATCTAGCAAAGACTTTCAGGACAGCCAATAGCCACTTCTCTTGCTGAGGAGTTGGGGACACTGACCCCAAGTATCATTTTAACAGATTAAAACATTACCAACAACACCAAATAGCAGTGGAAAGTTGTAGTTTTCTGTTAGATCCAGGGCTTGAAAATCTACTAGCTCCTCCAGGTAGCATACCCAGGAGGCACAGACATTGATACAATGTTGATTATACATACATGTCCTTTAAAACTGACTTTGAAACAATGTTGCAAAATAGTTGTATTTGTAAATTGAGACAATGTTGATGTCCAACGTTGGATCCACGCTGTTGGTTGATAAATTACCAAAGCTCAATGGTCAAAACAACGTCACAACAATTTAATAAACGTTGTTTAAAAGCTAAAGTCCAGCCGCAGTCGACTGTTTTAGCTACTTCTAAATCACTAATCCTCGCCTCCATGGTGACAAATACAATAAGTTTCTTACAAGTATCATCCCTGCAGGGCGAGGAATAGCTAAACATGTTTCACTACACACCGTAGTAAACAAATGCCATTGGTGGATCTAAACCTAAGATCCACTGTAATGATACCAAGCACAGGAGCGTATCTAATCGATCCTACTATGATTACATCGATATTTTTTAGCATCGCAAAATCTTTTTTCGTTTTAAAAAAATTTATATTATTTTTATAAACTCAAGAAATATGTCCCTGGACACATGAGGACTTTGAATATGACCAATGTATGATCCTGACAAAATAATAGAATGGAAAATGACACAATATGTTACAGTATACGTCAGCAGACTAATTAGAAGCTTTTATTTGTTTACTTACCACTAAAAGAAAAGTTGTCTTGTATGTACACTATTTTATTTAAGGACAAACTTGCAATAAGAAACATGTTTAATGTACCCTAAGATTTTTTGTTAAAATAAAGACAATAATGCAATTTTTTGTGGTCCCCTTTATTTAGAGAAGTATCGAAAAGTACCAAAAAGTATCGAAATACATTTTGGTACCAGTACCGGTACCAAAATATTAGTATCGGGACAACACAACCCCCTAGTATACGAGGCACAAAGCGTAAGGCCAACAGTCGCGTTAGTAATAGAGCATGAAAACTAAAACTTCACATGTGGTGTGAAAATAGAAGGAATCAAATTATTTGAGAAATCCAACTGGTTTAGTAAGAACTGAATAACCAGAATTGGCCGATCACAATCTTTATTAAGAAAATCGGCCGATATTGATCCGTATATTTTATGTTTTTATCAGTTTAATTACTCAAAGATTCATTATCATAGCAGCACACATTAGACACATTAGATGGCCCTAAATTTAGTACACTAGGTCCCAAATTCAGCCTGATGAGTCCCACATGAACAATACTATGTACATAACAATGTAAATGAAATAGGATATAAATAGAGTGGGTTATAAATAGCATAGGTTAATAGGAATTGATTAGACATAGAATTGAATGAAAACAAAAATAGAATAGATTCCGATCCTGTAGTGCCAATAGAATGTTGAAACAATGACAACTAAACAAATAAAACCCCAGTTTAGCACAGTTGGGACATGTGTGCAATCTAATTGTTCTTCAGTAGGAATACATTAAATAACTAGATGAGGCAATTCCTGAAGGAATTGCGTGTGAACGCTCCAATGCTGAAGTTGAACTAAAATGCTGACAGAATGTAGTATGAATGTAAGAATAGTTTGAATGTTGGAATGGTTTGAAATAGTTTGAATGTCTAGGATGAGTTGAATGTGTTGAAGGTGGAATGGTTTGAATCGGTAGAAAAATGTGGGAATTGTGGAAGTTTGAAAAATAGACAATTAATTTTGAATGGGGAAAATGTCTCTGAAAAATGGGGATTCTTGGAAATCCGAGAATTGTTTTTAAATTGTTGGAAGAGAGAACAAAATTTTGAACAGGTTAAATATTTTGGAGTTGGAACGGTTTGAATTGGATGAAAAATGTGGGAATTGTGAAACTTTGAAAAATGTCCCAATAATTTCAATGGGAATTTCATGGAAATTTGGGAATTTTGGGAAAAGCTGGAATTTTTTGGTAAATGTTAAAAGACTTGAATGTTCTGAATGAGTTGAAATGGTTAGTGTTGGAACTTTTCACATTGGTCGAGAAATGTTGAAGTAGTAACATTTTTAATTGAGAAATGGTATTAAAAAATTCCTGCAATTTTTCCATTTCTAAAAATAACTCAGTTTTTTGTCCTGATTAAGAGGAATGTTTGGACCATAGAACGGTTGAAGTGGGTTGAAAAATGTGGAAGGAGTAGTCTCCAGAAAAAAAGGGTTTGAAAAAACGGGAATTCTGGAAATTCCTGGAATTTTTTTTTGAAGTTGGTAAAAATATTGTTTGAATGTCCAGGATGAGTGAAATATGTTGAAGGTGAAATATTTTGAATAGGTTGAAAAATGTGGAAATAATGGAATATGGAAAAATTGCCAATTAATTTTGAATGGGAAAAATGTCCCGGAAAACCTGGAGTTCTGGGAAATCTGGGAATTTTTGGAATTTGTCAAGGGAAAGCCCGCAATTCCTGAATAGGCTGAACAGTCTGAAGTTGGAACGGTTTGAATCGGGTGAAAATGTCAGGTTTGTCACTGACAGTTTAGTTATGTTTTGGTTTTTCCTCTGTTTGTCTTTATTTCCTGTCAGCGCTCTTATTTTGATTGTTTTCTGCTTTTCTCCCTGAGCGCTGTTTCCCCTCAGCTGCGGCTGATTGGCACCTGGCCATCAGCCGGCTGCTATTTAAACCTGCTCTGCCCTCCAGTCAGGGCTGGAGTATTGTCATTGTCGCTGTCGCTGTTTGCGGTAAGCTGTTCCTGTTTGCTGGTTCCTGATAGCAGTTTGCTGTCTCCTAGCTCCTTGTTTCTTGTTTTCCTGTTAGCTATATCCTGTTAGCCGTTAGCTGTTTCCAGTTTTTCTGTTTGCTGGTTCCTGTTTCCAGTTTGGCTATTCCTGGTTTGGGTATTTTCTTATTTTCTTATCATGTTTTCCTGCACCAAGCCTGCCATTTCTGCATCTTGGGGTTCGTCACCAACACTTTGTGACAGAAAAATGTGGAAGGTAGAGCTCGCCAAAATCTGGAGAAGAAGAAGAAGAAGTTGAATTAAAACCATATGTGATGCTAGTTAATTAAACTATCACATTGTGTACTGTATGTTTAAAAAAAAAAAAAATACATTTTCTTTTTTAATATTTACTATCTGAATTAAGGCCATACTTTTATTTTGGCTCGTCCCGAATCCTCCTTCATTTTGTTTTGATAGAGGCCAAGTTGTATGGTACTTTTAAAAAAATTTAATAAAATATATGCGTAGGGGCTAGTAAAAAAACAAATGTCGAGCTACAAATGGCCCCCGGAGCAGGACTTTGGCACACACTGCCCAAGCTTATCAATCCGTATTTGAAGTTGATTTGTTTCCGGGAGTTGGGGGGAAAGTTCCCGAGGGCTGTTAACCTTGATGACCTCCATGCTTGCACCACATGGCCTGCCAAACCCTGCATGAAAGTAATATGCAACCATCATGCAATCCTTCCTTGTCACACATCAAGCAACAGATGTTGCTTCCTGTTGCCTCCTTCTATCTGGAAACCTTTGCCCCGAGCACCACAGCAGCAGATGACGCAGAAAAGCATTTAATGTTAAATAGAGGCAGAGGACACCCAGTTCATACTGGAGGCACACATTGGTGTTATAAAAACTGAGGAAATTACATGAATGTATAAAAAATATATTTACAGTCTCAAATAAAAGGCACACCAAACCTTTTAAAGGGGACTTGTTAAGCAAAATCAACTTTCTGTCTTTTTCTGTTTTTCTGTATTTGGGTTCTGCATAAGCCCCGGAATTTTGAAACCAAACCATTGAGGCATTTTGGAGGTATTTATAAAACAATATTGCCTTTTATACTTCCTCCAAACGAGCCTTTTGGAATTTGCCCAAATTGTAACATTTTTGTAATTGGTGACATTTGTCGATATCTACAAATGTGGTAGAAATTTACCTAAAAAGCTTTGCGCCAGTCCGCCATTGTAGTCCGGCGTTGTAATCAATAAGCTCCTTCTGTTTTCGCTGTCTTCTTGTTTTGCGGCAGACTGGCTCGTACATGCACATGCATTCCCCGCTCTTGCCATTTCTTATACAAGGTAGTATAAAGTTCTAACTTAAATTTGTCAGTAGACTCCATATGGAAGCGCTAAAAACTGCAACATGGATGGCAGGGAGAAGAATCAGTCGTAGTGGAGGCACGTAGCGTATTTTCCATACTATTATGTTCAGCTGGGAAGGAGACAACACAGCAACAAGAATAAGCTCAACAGTTTATTTTGATCTTGATGATGTGGTGGAGTGTGTATGCTACTGTGTATGTTTGCAGGACTATGTGAAGCGTTACAATGAATATTTACCAGTTGTTGTAAGTGCGTGTTGAGTGAGAAGGTGACCAGTTCAGTAGGGCGAGGCAGGTAGGAGAGTCCGTGAAACAAGCGGGGGTCCGTGGGGCTGAGAGGGGCGTCCAGAGGTCCAAGTCCAAAGTGGGGGTCGAGGATCGAGGGAGGCAAATCAGAATCCAGAAGGGGTCCAGAGAAGTGAGGCGCACTGCTCACGTCCAAGGCGACGGAGGGAATACTGGGGAAAACAAGAGACAAATGAGCACAAGGGTCGAAGGTCACAAGGAGCGAGCAAACAAAGGTGAGGAGCCAGAGACGAAAGCTTACTGCAAGCAGCGACTACGTTCCAGCCTTGGTTCTCTGGACACGTTGGCTTTTATGGGGAGTGATGTCATCAGCAGCAGGTGTGTCGATTGATGATTGCGCACAGCTGTGCTGGCGCATGGCAGCAGAAGCAGAGTGTGTATGGGCGTGTCCTGCGGCGCGTGCAGACGAAGGAGCAGCTGATTGTGCACGCCCCGTGACAGTGCCCCCCTCCTTATGCGAGGCTCCGTAACATCACCTGTTGTCCAGGTTGGTATGATGGTGCCGGGATGCGGCGCCTGTTGGCACTATGGCGCATCCTTTCGGAGGCTTTCAAGAGTGCATCCCGGGCGGTCCTCCAAATTTTATGGCAGCGTTTGATGTGGGCTCGAGTGGACGGAACTGCTGCTTCGACCTCCTGTTGGGAAAACATAGGAGGCTGATATCCTAGGGAACATTCAAAGGGAGATATGCCGGTGGCCGAGCTCTTCATGGAGTTATAAGCGTACTCGACCCATGGCAAGTACTTGCTCCAGGAGGCAGGCTGGTGAGCGGCAACACAACGCAACATGGTCTCCACGCATTGGTTGGCCCTCTCCGCTTGACCGTTGCTCTGGGGATGATACCCAGAGGTGAGACTGACCGTAGCCCCAATGCCCTTGCAAAACAACTGCCACACCCGGGAAGTGAACTGAGGACCACGATCTGAAACTATATCCACCGGGATATGTGTTGTTTTACAATGTGCAGAGCAAGGAGGTCAGCAGTCTCGGAGGAGGAGGGAAGCATGGGGAGGGGAAAAAAATGTGCAGCCTTCGAGAATCGATCGACAATGGTAAGGATAGTAGTGTTACCTCGGGACACTGGGAATCCCGTCACGAAGTCCAATGCGATGTGGGACCAGGGACGGCCGGGGACAGGTAGTGGGCACAGGAGGCCCGCTGGAGGTCTGTGGGAAGCTTTATTGCGGGAGCATGTTATACAAGCGGCGATAAACTCACGGGTGTCTGATGCCATAGACGGCCACCAGAACCGTCGTCGGATGAAGGATAGCGAGCGTTGAAACCCCGGATGGCAGGAGAAGATGCTGGAATGCCCCCAATCCAGCACCTTAGATCGGAACTCACGGGGAACAAACAGCTTGTTGGGCGGGCCGCCACCTGGTGCCGGATTAGACCGCAGGGCGGTCTTTATCTGTTCTTCCACCTCCCAAGTGACCATGCCCACTATCCGGGCAGGAGGAAGGATGGGTTCTGCCGTAGGCGAACAAGTTGGCTTCTCCGAGAACTGCCGGGAGAGGGCGTCGGCCTTTGTGTTCCTGGAGCCTGGCCTAAACGAGAGCGTATAATCAAAACGGCTAAAAAAAATTGGCCCAGCGAGCCTGACGGTCGTTAAGCCTCCTGGCGGAACGAATGTGGAGTAGGTTGCGATGGTCCGTCAAGACCTGAAACTGGTGTTTCGCTCCCTCCAACCAGTGTCTCCACTCTGCCAAGGCCTCATGAACAGCTAGTAGTTCTCTGTTACCGGCATCGTAATTCCGTTCAGCTGGAGAAAGGCGCCTAGAAAATAATACACAAGGGTGTACAAGATTGTCTTTACGGGAGCGTTGGGAGAGCACTGCTCCAATCCCAGAATCCGACGCGTCCACCTCCACGATGAAGGAGTTGTCCGTGTCAGGATGGACGAGGACCGGGGCGGAGACAAAACTCGCCTTCAATCTTCTAAAGGCCTCACTGGCCTCCCTGGTCCACAGAAAAGGAATACTGGTAGAAGTGAGTGTGTGGAGAGGTGCAGCTACCTTGCTGAAATCCCTGGTGAAACGTCGATAAAATCCGGCAAATCCCAGGAACCGTCTTAGTTCCGTACGGGTGGTGGGTTGGGGCCACTCCAGTACCGCCTCAATCTTCTTAGGGTCCGCTCTTATGTGGCCCTTCTCAACAACAAAACCCAAGAATCCCACTGAAGGTCCGTGAAACTCACACTTCTCTGCTTTGACGAACAACCTGTTCTCCAGCAGGCGTTGGAGGACCAGGCGGACATGTCGTTGGTGCTCCTGCAGGTTCTGGGAAAAAATCAAAATGTCTTCAAGGTACACGACAACGAAATGGTCCAACATGTCCCGTAAAACGTCATTGACGAGGGCCTGGAAAACAGCCGGTGCATTAGTAAGGCCGAATGGCATCACCCTGTACTCGAAGTGTCCGAGATGGGTGTTGAAGGCCGTCTTCCATTTATCACCCTCTTTGATTCGCACCAGGTGATAGGCATTTCGGAGATCAAGCTTGGTGAAAATAGTGGCAGGAGCAAGGGACTCAAAAGAGGAGATCAGCAGAGGTAGGGGATATTTATTCTTGATGGTAATGCAGTTTAATTGTCTGTAGTCAATGCAAGAACTCAAGGAACCGTCTTTCTTTCCCACGAAGAAGAAGCCTGCTGCCACCGGGGACTTGGAGGGGGTGATAATACCTGAGGCAAGGGATTCAGTGATGTAGTCCTTCATGGCCTTCTTCTCTGGTAAAGACAGATTGTAAAGTCTGCTGGAGGGAAGGGCAGCGTTGGGAATCAGGTCGATAGCGCAGTCATAAGGTCTATGCGGGGGAAGAGACAGCGCACGTACCTTGTCAAATACAGCTGAAAGGTCATGATAAGCAGCGGGAACACAGGAGAGATCAGTGGGAGGTGAGGTGGGCTTGGCCCTGCAGGCTGGGGGAACTGCCGACCTTAGGCAGTTAGCGTGGCAGGCAGGGCTCCATGCAAGGACCTTGCCCGTGGACCAGGATATGTGAGTGTCGTGCTGTCGAAGCCAAGATCGCCCGAGGACAAGCGGGGCGACGGGCGCGTCGAGCACCCAGAGGCTGATGGTCTCGGTGTGATTCCCCGAGAGGGTCAGAGACAGGGGTTCGGTGCGGTGCTTGATGGGCCCGAGGGGATGTCCATCCAGAGCTTGTGCCGGCAGGAAAGTCTCCAGTGGAATGAGGGTTATTCCTGCTTGGCGTGCAAACTCGTGATCCATGAAACTTTCGTCTGCTCCTGAATCCAGGTAGGCCCCCACGGTCAGAGTCCTAGAGCTCCATGACAGGGATGCAGGAAAGAGAATGCCTGGGTCTCTCTTGATTTGGGGAACAGTTGTGTGGCTCACCAGGAACCCCCTTGGTGGCGAGCCTGGTCTTTTGGCCTCGTCGGGCAGCTCCGGATGGGGTGACCAGCCAGTCCGCAGTAGAGGCAGAGATGCTGCCTGAATCTCCTTTCCCTCTCTGCCGCCTCCAGGCGTGACCTGCCCAACTGCATGGGTTCCACAGTTGCTGCTGGCATGTACGGAGGTGTAGGCCGAAACACGGCGGCGTGGTCGACAGGTCGAAACTTGGGTCTCTGAGATGAGCTAGCTGGAAAACTAGCAGAAGCCTGCGCTCTCTCTGCTGCTCGTTCACTGAGTCTTTGGTCAAATAAGAGAGCCAGGTCGATGAGGGCTCGACACGAGGTAGGTCGGTCTCTCAGCAAACCGTCCTTGATCTCGTCACTCAGTCCTCTCCTGAATGCACTCTGGAGCGCCTTGTCTCCCCACTCGCTGTCGGCCGCCAGAGTGCGGAACTCAAGAGTGTAGGCCGCAACCGAGCGGGAACCCTGTCGGATGGAGTGCAGTCATGAAGCAGCATCCCCCCGTCCACGGGGTGATCGAACACAGCCTGGAACTCCGCTCGAAAATCAGCATAGTTGGTGCTCAGCCCCAAAGTCTTGTCTACTGCTGCGGTGGCCCACTTGAGAGCCTGTCCAGAGAGTAATGAAAACACAAATGCAATCTTCGCTCCATCAGAAGCATAGCGAGATGGTTGGTGTTTAAAAATGAGTTCACACTGAACTAAAAAACCCAGACAAAGTTCAAAATCCCCCTCAAAGGGACTGGGGCTGGAGATCTTGGGTTCCCGGGGGTTGGAGGGGCTCCAGGAGGTGGCGGCTGCCGGAGCACTGTAATTCGGCACAGGTGGAGGAGCAGGGCTTGGACTAAGGCTTTCCAGTCTAGCCAGCAGGCTAGCGAAGGCGACATCAAGCTTGTTCTCCTGGCTCGAAAATCGAGCGTGGTGTGCCTGAATCTCAGCGTGCATGGCCGTGAGGTTAGGAGCCGTGGGGGGTCGAGGAAGGGACGCGGACTTGGGTCTGCCTGTGCCGTCCGGTTCCGACATGGCTGGAACGTACTATTATGTTCGGCGGGGTAGGAGACGACACAGCAACAAGAATAAGCTCAACAGTTTATTTTGAGCTTGATGATGTGGTGGAGTGTGTATGCTACTGTGTATGTTTGCAGGACTATGTGAAGCGTTACAATGAATATTTACCAGTGGTTGTTGTAAGTGCGTGTTGAGTGAGAAGGTGACCAGTTCAGTAGGGCGAGGCAGGTAGGAGAGTCCGTGAAACAAGCGGGGGTCCGTGGGGCTGAGAGGGGCGTCCAGAGGTCCAAGTCCAAAGTGGGGGTCGAGGATCGAGGGAGGCGAATCAGAATCCAGAAGGGGTCCAGAGAAGTGAGGCGCACTGCTCACTTCCAAGGCGACGGAGGGAATACTGGGGAAAACAAGAGACAAATGAGCATAAGGGTCGAAGGTCACAAGGAGCGAGCAAACAAAGGTGAGGAGCCAGAGACGAAAGCTTACTGCAAGCAGAGACTACGTTCCAGCGTTGGTTCTCTGGACACGTTGGCTTTTATGGGGAGTGATGTCATCAGCAGCAGGTGTGTCGATTGATGATTGCGCACAGCTGTGCTGGCGCATGGCAGCAGAAGCAGAGTGTGTATGGGCGTGTACTGCGGCGCGTGCAGACGAAGGAGCAGCTGATTGTGCACGCCCCGTGACAACTATAAGGTGTACTTAAAATCATTTTTTTCCCTCAAAACTCAACAGTGCGCCTTATAACCCGGTGCGCCTAATGTACAGAATAATTCTGGTTTTGCTTACTGACCTCATAGCAATTTTATTTGGTACATGGTGTAATAATAAGTGTGACCAGTAGATGGCAGTCAAACATAAGAGATACGTGTAGACTGCACTATGATGGCAATATGACTCAAGTAAACAACACCAACATTTTATATGTTCCATTGAAAATATAGAACATTACAAATGGCGCTCAAAAATGTATCAAAATGTTTTAGTACGTTTTTGGATTGTCGGCGCATTAAACATACGAGTATTATTATGGTGTGTGTATAAGGTAAGACATTATCTGGTGTTTTGTTTCTCAATGTTATGCAAAAGCAACTTTTCTTACCTTCTGGTACCTGCTGATCTGTATTTGGGATCTGCATAAATCCTGAAAAATTGTGCGCGTCCGCCTTTGTAGTCAATGCTGATACTGGAGTCGATAAGCTTCTTCTTTTTCTCTATCTTCTTGTTATGTGACATGCATCCTCCGCTGTTGCCATTTCTAATATAAAGTAATGCAAAGTTCTTACTTATATCTGTCAGTAGACTCGCCATGAAAGTGCTAAAACATACCTGTGTAGTGAGTTTACATTATTCACCCAAGGAACTTAAGTTATTAGAGAGTTCCGGTCGGACGTTTTTTTTCACGTGACACATTTCCTTGTTAATGATAAATGATAAATGGGTTATACTTGTATAGCGCTTTTCTACCTTCAAGGTACTCAAAGCGCTTTGACAGTATTTCCACATTCACCCATTCACACACACATTCACACACTGATGGCGGGAGCTGCCATGCAAGGAGCTAACCAGCAACCATCAGGAGCAAGGGTGAAGTGTCTTGCCCAAGGACACAACGGACGTGACTAGGATGGTAGCAGGTGGAGATTGAACCCCAGTAACCAGCAACCCTCCGATTGCTGGCACGGCCACTCTACCAACTTCGCCACGCCGTCCCCGTGTTGTTGTTTCCGGATGAGGAGATGCTGCTCCGTTATTGATTTAAGTAAAGTCTGAATGTCATTGAAACAGTTAGCTCCATCTTTTGACACTTCTTCTACTCCCGTCCTTGCACGCTACACCGCTACAACAAAGATGACGGGGAGAAGACGCTGGTGAAAGTGAGCCACGTAAATAAGACCGCCCACAAAACGGCGCATCCGGAAGCGACTGTCAGAAAGCGGCTTGAAGATGATCTGTAAAACATAATCTATGCAACGTTTTGACCAAATAACCACCATTACATGTTATGTAGACCACAAGGAAGTGTTTTCAATTTATAAAAAACTAAATAATAATATGACTCTGTGGAAGTCGCTTCCACGCAGTCCCACTGGAGTCCAGCGTGCAGGTTTAACAAGATTTTTAATGATCGTATGTTTTTATGCAAAGTTTTCTCTCTCAGAACGTGACTTTTCAGTCACTCTCCAAACTTCCTCTCCCTCTTGCACCCGGCCGCTCACTCTTAAAGACAACAGATGATTAGATTAACACGTACCATCTGTGAAATCTAATCACCTGCTAGCTGTGTCTCGCCATCAGCACATGCCCCGCCCCTGCCCGATGGCGCTCGCTCTCAGCACCACGGACAGCGGCGGGGACTTTTACTCCTACAGGCAGCGCTGGCTACACCTCCCCCCACAGACTCCTTTAATGCGCCTTATAATCTGTTGCGCCTTATATATGAAAAAAGCTCGAAAATAGACCATTCATCGGAAGTGCGCCTTACAATCCAGTGCACCCTATGGTCCGCAAAATACGGTAAATAAGACCGCCCACAAAGCGGCGCATCCTGAAGAGACTGTCAGAGAGCAGCTTGAATATGGTCTGTAAAACATAATTTATGCAACATTTCCACCAAAGATCCACCATCACATGTTATGTAGACCAGTGTTTTTCAACCACTGTGCCGAGGCACACTAGTGTGCCGTGAGATATTGTCTGGTGTGCCGTGGGAAATTATGCAACTTCACCTAATTGGGCCAAAAAACATTTTTTGCAAATCAATAATTATAATAATGTGCCGTTTTTTAGTGCAGTGTTTTTCAACCTTTTTTGGTATGTAAAAAGTATGTAATGCTTAAACCAAAAATGAACAAAAGGCAAGACCAGCTAGGAAAAGGCACTGAAGCATAGGGATGGCTATGCAAAACAAAAGTAAAACTGAACTGGCTACAAAGTAAACAAAAACAGAATGCTGGACGACAGCAAAAACTTACAGTGTGTGGAGTGGAGACGGCGTCCACAAAGTACGTCCGTACATGACATGACAATCAACAGTGTCCCCACAAAGAAGGATAGTGTATGCACAACTTAAATAGTCTTGATTGCCAAAACAAAGCAGGTGCGGGCATTGGAACTCAAAGGAAAGCGTGACGCTGCTACAGGAGAACACCAACAAAACAGGAAGGGTCACCAAATTAACAGCGCAAGACAGAAACTAAAGCACTACACACAGGAAACAACAACAAACTCAAAATAAGGCATGACAACCTGGTGGAGTTTCATTTTTTAACCTTTTCTGCCGGTGGTGTGCCTTCGTATTTTTTTTTATGAACAAAATGTGCCTTGGCTCAAAAAAGGTTGAAAAACTCTGATGTAGACCACAAGGAAGTGTTTTATGTGTGGACAAAAAAATCATAAAATGACTCCTTTAAAGCCTTTCATCAAGTGTCTGTGTTCTATTGACCTGGCCTGCACCAACACTAAAATTCAACTGCAGAACGCAATTTGCCTCGAAATAGTTTGTGAGCACTGGAATTATGTAAAATGTAAACATTTTGAGTGAGGAAAATGTTTTGAATAAGCAGAATGTTTTGCAGTTCCTGCAGTAATTTGCGATGTCTCGATCGGGCAATTCACGCAAATTCCACCAATCCCCAAAAATTATGTGTGGTCCCAATGCCCGCAACTGTAAATATATTAACTCTTTATTGTTCAAATAGAACAATTGTCGTTCTCCCGCTTAACTAAAAGCTACTTCCTGGGCCTGTCTATGCCGCTTAGCATTCTGGCTAATTTAGTATACTAACCGTCTCTTTAGTTCACTGCTTTGCAAAACAAACAGGTAGTGTTGTGCCAAATGCCCGCCATCAGTGTAGGCCACAATGACAGAAAAATAAAAACAGCGCGCAGGGACTTTTCCGCGTTTCACAGAATTTAAAAAAGGAAAGTACAACAAGTGCGCATGATTATGGTGATGACTATGTTATGCTCTCTGCAACTGTTATTAATCTACTTGTTAATTTCTTGTTAATAGCTACTTACTTTCTGCTTTCTACTTTCTGTGTAACATGTATAACCCTTGTCTTCTAGTAATAATAAAATGTAGTAAGCTAAATTTAAAGTTAAAGTACCAATGATTGTCACACACACTAGGTGTGGTGAGATTATCCTCTGCATTTGACCCATCACCCTCACCCCCTGGGAAGTGAGGGGAGCAGTGAGCAGCAGCGGTGGTCGCGCCCGGGAATCGTTTTTGGTGATTTAAGCCCCAATTCCAACCCTTGATGCTGAGTGCCAAGAAGGGAGGTAATGGGTACGATTTTATAGTCTTTGGTATGCCAGGGTTTGAACTCACGACCTGCCGATCTCAGGGCGGACACTCTAAGCATTAGGCCACTGATTGTAGCAAGCTACGCTACAAGCTACACAGCAAAAGTAGCTTGCTCCACAGGCATATATGAGGTGGCCTCATATATGCCTTGCATGGCAGCTCCCGCCATCAGTGTTTGAATGTATGTGTGAATGGGTGAATGTGGAAATAGTGTCAAAGCGCTTTGAGTACCTTGAAGGTAGAAAAGCGCAATACAAGTATAACCTATTTACCATATTGAGACAAGATTGTAACGTTTTATTTTCGGGCCTCCCTATGTCTAGCATTAAAAGATTAGAGGTGGTACAAAATGCGGCTGCTAGACTTTTGACAAAAACAAGAAAGTTTGATCATATTACGCCTATACTGGCTCACTTGCACTGGCTTCCTGTGCACCTAAGATGCGACTTTAAGGTTTTACTACTTACGTATAGAATACTACACGGTCAAGCTCCTGCCTATCTTGCCGATTGTATTGTACCATATGTCCCGGCAAGAAATCTGCGTTCAAAGAACTCCGGCTTATTAGTGATTCCCAGAGCCCAAAAAAAGTCTGCGGGCTATAGAGCGTTTTCTATTCGGGCTCCAATATTATGGAATGCCCTCCCGGTAAAAGTTAGAGATGCTACCTCAGTAGAAGCATTTAAGTCTCATCTTAAAACTCATTTGTATACTCTAGCCTTTAAATAGACTCCCTTTTTAGACCAGTTGATCTGCCGTTTCTTTTCTTTTCTTTTCTACTCTGCTCCGGGGTGGACCGCTAGCCTGTTCATCGGATGGGGACATCTCTACGCTGCTGACCCGTCTCCGCTCGGGATGGTTCCTGCTGGCCCCACCATGGACTGGACTTTCGCTGATGTGTTGGACTTTCACAATATTATGTCAGACCCACTCAACATCCATTGCTTTCGGTCTCCCCTAGAGGGGTGGGGTTACCCACATATGCGGTCCTCTCCAAGGTTTCTCATAGTCATTCACATTGACATCCCACTGGGGTGAGTTTTCCTTGCCCGTATGTGGGCTCTGTACCGAGGATGTCGTTGTGGCTTGTACAGCCCTTTGAGACACTTGTGATTTAGGGCTATATAAATAAACATTGATTGATTGATTGATTGATTGATATTGGCTGCATTTCTGATAGTTGTTTGTGTGCCATGTTGTTCCAGACCACAGCAAACATTACCCAGCTTGCAAGGATTGTAATAAATCCATTAGAAGAAAACAGTCTGTCCTTTCCCTTAACTTGGGCACACACGTCTATACCTATGGCAGTTTTAAGCCAGTAATTTCCAGGCGTTTTCTCACCCTCTGAGACACTTACGTAATGTGTTGCTTCATTATAACACTTACATAAGGCTTTTAAATTTTTGCAGCTCCAGACAGATACGTTTTTTGTATTTTTGGTCCAATATGGCTCTTTCAACATGTTGGGTTGCCGACCCCTGCTCTAGACATAGTAAAGTTGTTTTCCAAGTTGTGTTGTACTGTACCATCTAAAAGGCGGTCAACAGTTCCCCTGTCCTTTTAAATACTATTCATTTCATTATTTTTTCTGATCTGTGAGCATGTATTCAATTGCAGCGTGAGGAAACAATGTTGTCCTACACATTTGTTTTCATTACCGTTTAAAAAGGAATGGCAACTCACTCTTTTTGACGAAACAGCTCATTTCAGAACACCTGAAGCAGCAAATACACATAGTTTAACTTACAGTCTGTTGACATCACGATCGATGGCTCGCCTGCTGATGGAATCATAACACATATGGTGTCAAAAATAAAATGTGTCCCATTCACTTTCTACCTGGTGTTCACATATTATGGTGTAGAACACATTAAATTATCCCCTTTTTGTTTCGACGCTGGGCAGCACGGTGGTACAGGGGTTAGTGCATGTGCCTCACAATACGAAGGTCCTGATTAGTCCTGAGTTCAAACCCGGGCTGGGATCTTTCTGTGTGGAGGTTGCATGTTCTCCCTGTGACTGCGTGGGTTCCATTCGGGTACTCCGGCTTCCTCCCGCCTCCAAAAACATGCACCTGGGGATAGGTTGATTAGCAACACTAAATTGGCCCTACTGTGTGAATGTGAGTGTGAATGTTGTCTGCCTATCTGTGTTGGCCCTTTCGATGAGGTGGCGACTTGTCCAGGGTTTTTTTGATTTGAGGGGGTTTGAGGGCTCTGCCCCCTCTTACCCCTACGTAGAGCCAGCCCCGTTGCTACATTAAAGATATATATATATATATATATATATATATATATATATATATATATATATATATATATATATATATATATATATATATATATATAGTAAAGGCCAAAAGTTTGGACACACCTTGTCCTCATTCAATTGTGTTTTCTTTATTTTCATGATTATTTACATTGTAGATTGTCACTGAAGGCATCAAAACTATGAATGAACACATGTGGAGTTATGTATTTAACAAAAAAAGGTGAAATAACTGATATATTCTGATATAACTTTATATTCTGGTTTCTTCAAAATAGCCACCTTTTGCTCTGATTACTGCTTTGCATACTCTTGGCATTCTCTCGATGAGCTTCAAGCACACATGTGAAGTGAAAACCATTTCAGGTCACTACCTCTTGAAGCTCATCGAGAGAATGCCAAGAGTGTGCAAAAAAGTAATCAGAGCAAAGGGTGGCTATTTTGAAGAAACTACAATATAAAATATGTTTTCAGTTATTTCACTTTTATTGTTAAGTACATAACTCCACATGTGTTTATTCATAGTTTTGATGCCTTCAGTGACAATCTACAATGTAAATAGTCATGAAAATAATGAAAACACATTGAATTAGAAGGTGTGTCCAAACTTTTGGCCCGTACTGTATGTATTAATGACCCCCAGCATGACATGCATTAAACTACAGTCCCCCAACGGCATGTATCTCTACAAGCCCACATGTATAATATCAATGTTAATGTAACCGAGAGTGTACAAATGGACCCAATAACAACTACCTTTAGGGATCCCCGCACCCCACGTGTATGTATTTATTTAGTTTGCCTTTTCTTTGGTCCACCCCTATAATGTTATTAATTTTCTCTGCCTACAATTAAATAACAGCATCTATCTATATCTTGACAAAAAAAACCAATGTGTGTTGTTTGGGAACAGTTCGTAATGGTAATGTGCAGTAAAACTTTTCATGAACTCAACTCACCTTAATGTCCATCCATCCATCCATTTATTGTGTGTTCCTAAATTTGTGTTGGACGTCTTAGATGAAGAGAGCAGGTATGATTTTGGTTTACAAAGTAAACAATTAAAAACGTGGGTTTTGGGCCATTGTTTTGAAACACATACATTTGTCTAAATATGTGACATGAGTGTCTGTTATGATTTTGCTTCCTGGTTTCTTATTTTGCCTCTGATTGGCCAGTCTGTAATGTTTCGCCCAAACCTTAGCTAATTGTCACTCATCACACTGCAAAAAGTCAGTGTTCAAAAACAAGAAAAAAAATTACAAAAATTAGGGGTATTTTACTTGAACTAAGCAAAATTATCTGCCAATAGAACAAGAAAATGTGGCTTGTCAAGACTTTCCAAAACAAGTAAAATTAGCTAACCTCAATGAACCACAAAATACCTTAAAATAAGTATATGTTTCACTAATAACAAGTGCACTTTTCTTGATAGAAAAAACAAATATGAGACCTTTTTTCTTAATATGTTGAAAAATGTTCTTAAATTAAGTAAATGCTAGTGCCATTATCTTGACATAATGATATGCGCTCGGCATTACATTTCTTGAAACCAGCAAACTTATACTAAAAACTAGTTTATTTTTCTCAATGGAAGGCAACAAGGCAACCGCTTGTTACTCTCGGGGTCTCCTAGCTGCTCAGGCAAATCATATTTTCTAAAAATGCATTTTCCCATCGATAACATGACATCGCGCCAAGTGCGTGCTCTTTCAGTCAATTAGTGTGCAAGGAATATATATATATATATATATATATATATATATATATATATATATATATATATATATATATATATATATATATATATATATATATATATATATATATATATATTTACAGCCCGGCCCCCGGCCAAATTTTTTTTAATTGTAATTTTGAAGAATTCATCTGAATATGCATGAACTATTTCTGTTCAAAATTGTTTGAAATGTCACATGTTAAATGTTTAAATATTAACTGTTAGTTCACTGTACTGTGCCAACTGTACTACTATATGAGTACGTGTTTTCTATTGTTTCATTGAAAATAAAACTGCAAAGTCCATTTGGCTGTCATCTGTTTTAATATGAGACACAATTGTGTCAAAGTCATGATTTTTTATTTCATGCTTGAAATAAGAAATGTTTACTTTGAAAAAGCAGTTTTATACTTGTGAGTGTTGATGACACAGCTTTGCAACAGTTGATATTCTAGTTTCAAGCATGTTTTACTACTCAATATAAGTCATCAAATCTCAGCAACAAGCTGTAATATCTTACTGGGATCATTTAGGACCAAAACACTTAAAACAAGTAAAAGACTCTAACATAAAATCTGCTGAGAAGAATTATCTTATCAGACAGAAAATAAGCAAATATCACCCTTATTTGAGATATTTAATCTTACTTAGATTTCAGTTTTTGCAGTGCATACAAACACCAACTAATGATCATAGATTTTCTCCGTATTTTCTGCGCTTTTTTTTTTGGCCTGGATTGGCAGTCTTTTTTCTCTCTTTGTAGCTTGTAGCTTTGATGTACGCTACCTCGCTAAAAATAGCTAAGCTACAAGAATTGCTACTCGTTAAAAAAATAGTGAAGCTACTGCTACTGGGAAATGTAGTCAAGCCACTTAGCTTAGCTACATGTAGCTTGTTACTGCCCATCAATGGTAATAATACCTGTAAAAAATGGTGTTTATTTTCCGCAAAACAAGTGATGATTAAGATGCTTGGTCGGTAGGTGTGAATGTAAAAGTGATTGCTTGTTTGTGTCCTGCGATTGGTATTGGTATATCAGTGTTTTTCAACCACTAGTGTGCCGTGAGAGACAGTCTGGTGTGCCATGGGAGATTATGTAGTTTCACCTATTTGGTTTAAAAATATTTTTTGCAAACCAGTAATTATAATCTGCAAATAATGTGCCGTTGTTGAGTGTCGGTGCTGTCTAGAGCTCGGCAGAGTAACCATGTTATACCATACCATATCAACAGGTGGAAGCTGGTAGCTAATTGCTTTGTAGATGTCGGGAACAAGTCGTGTGAGACGACAATGGTTTGTCGTGATCACAATATGCAGGTGACAGTGGGAGGCAGCGTGCAGGTAAAACGGTATCTAATGCTTAAACCAAAAATAAACAAAAGGTGAGTGCCCCCAAGAAAAGGCATTAAAGCTTAGGGATGGTTATGTAGAACGAAACTAAAACTGAACTGGCTACAAAGTGAACAAAAACAGAATGCTGGCCGACAGCAAAAACGTACAGCGTGTGAAGCAGAGACGGTGTACACAAAGTATATCCGTACATGAAATGACAACAACGTCCACACAAAAAAAGATAGCAACAACTTAAATATTCTTGATCGCTAAAACAAAGCAGGTGTGGGGAATAGTGCTCAAAGGAAGACATGAAACTGCAACAGGAAAAGCCACCAAAATAGGAGCGCAAGACAAAAGCTAAAACACCACACACGGGAAAACACCAAAAAACTCAAAATAAGTCACGGTGTGATGTGACAGGTCGTGACAGTACACCTACTTTGAGACAAGAGCTATAGTGATGCATGCTTGGTTATGGTTTAAAGTCATATCCAACAATTGCAACAACGACTTTTTATTGTTTCATTGTTTAATGATTTCTGTTGGTGGTGTGCCTACGGATTTTTTCAATGAAAAAAATGTGCCTAGGGTCAAAAAAGGTTGAAAAACACTGTGGTAGATGACCAGTACAGGCCCTCGCCCTATATCAGCTGGCATAGACCCGTGACCCAAATGAGTACAAGCGGTGTCGAAAATGGATGAATAGATGTTCAATAAGTCTTAGGCTATGTTCTGCTTGCCCATATGTATCAGGAATTAGAATTTTTTTCATGCAGTTCTTAAAGTCTGAAAATTGACATCCGCTCAGTAAGTTTGTATTCAACAAAGTATGAACCTGCCGAAAAAGGACATACAAAACTGGCTGCTCATAACGGGGCCGTTTACAGAGGGTCTTCAGCACCTGCTGTTTTATTACAGCCTTAAAGTGGTGAGACAGCAGAGAAACGGGCTCTCTTGTAAAAGTGCTGTGGGGTAAAAATACAATCGGAAAAAAATTGACTTCCTCCTAAGTTAATCTTTTGATTTTCACCAACTGCAACCTCCCTCTGCTCCTTTGAGCCATAATTTACTATCTGTGCTATTCATCTTTAACTTCTAAAGAGACTTGACTCCCATTCAAACATTTCAAGATGAACTCAGGACACTTTGTGCGTTGACCCTCCTTGATGATGGTAATAATAAGAACTTACAGACCGCGTTTGCACAGACTGTAGAATGTTAAGCCGTCTGTATTTCAAACTGAATCCTTCAACACTTGATTGATGGGGAAAAGTGGGCCAACGTGTTTGTGAATAAAGTGGAAGATGTTATACTGCCACTCGAGAGAATTTCAATTGAAAGTAAATCCTTGAAAATGCTGTTGAGAAAACATGTGACCGCTGGCACCAAATTAAAGTAAAATGTTGTTAGATTTTTTCTACACACACAATATAGTGGTATGTCATCTTATGAGTAACTTGAGATACAAGGTGTTTCTCTGCTTTTCACAGTTTTTAAATTGTGACCATAGTTATAGTTACAAGCATCTAAGGTAGGGGTGTCAAACTCATTTTAGCTCAGGGGCCACGTGGAGGAAAATCTATTCCCACACGGGCCGGACTGGTAAAATCATTGCATTAAAACTTATAAATGAAGACAATTTCAGATTGTTTTCTTTGTCTTACTTTGGCGAAAAATAGAACAAGCACATTAGGATTTTCATGTTGGCAGTTCGCCATTAAAACGTTTGGAAACGAAATTCTGTGTTTCCTCAAACCACCACATCAGTGAAATCCGCAACAGCCACAAATTAATTTATTATCATTCAAATATTACAAATATAATATAACAAAACAATTATCAAAATGACATCATAGTCGAAATCAAGGTAACATAACTACAAACGTAATTAATGTGAACATAGTAGATTTAAAGGTCTATTGAAAGCCACTACTCCCAACCACGCAGTCTGATAGTTTGTATATCAATGATGAAATCTTAACATTGCAACACATGCCAATACCGCCGGGTTAACTTATAAAGTGCAATTTTTAAATTCCCGCCACACTTCCGGTTGAAAAACTCCTTTGGATATGATTTATGCGCGTGACGTCACAAAAGCAACGGAAGTGGATGTACCCCATCGGACCCGATAGAAAAGCCTCTTGTTTTCTTTGACAAAATTCCACAGTATTCTGAATCTTTTGCAATTTGTTTAATGAACAATGGAGACTGCAAAGAAGAACGTTGTAGGTGGGATCGATCGGTGTCTTAGCGGCTAAGTACAATACTGTTAATATCCGTGATATTTGCATTAGTGTACTGTCTTTAAGGGTTTGGGGAACGCGCATGCGCGAGTGAGTTGGCGGAGAACTTGAGTGTGTGTGATCGTGACTTTTGGCTAACAGCAGCTCGTGTATGTGTGTGCGTTACTTTTTGAACTACAACCAGTTACCGCTTGTTAATAAAGCGATTGAGCAATTTGTTTAATGGACAATGGAGACTGCAAATAAGAAAGTTGGAGCCGGTGGAGCAGCGGACTACAGCAACACCAACACCAGGAGGTTGTGTTGAGTTTTGAGCAGGATAACAGACGCACTACGGTGAGTACAGCTTTGGCTTCCAAACATTTGATCGATTGCCCGTACGTGCGTGTCGATATGTGCATGTGACGTACGTAACTTTGGGGAAATATATGTTTCTTGCCGACTCTGATGGCGGCCGGGGTGTCGTCAAAAGCGTACAACGCCCGCCGCCGCATCTAAGTTAGCTACGCAGCTAGGTTAGCTTCTGTTTTTTTAGCTTCGCCAAGCGGAATATTATTAATCGTGTATTTACATGTTCATGGTTTAATAGTATTATTGATCTTCTGTCTATCCATCCAGTCAGGGTTTTTTTAATTTAGTTTCTATCTGCATTTGAGACTGATGCTATCGCGTTGGCTACGCAGCTAGGTTAGCTTCTGTTTTTTTAGCTTCGCCAAGCGGAATATTATTAATCGTGTATTTACATGTTCATGGTTTAATAGTATTATTGGTCTTCTGTCTACCCATCCAGTCAGGTTTTTTTTAAATTTAGTTTCTATCTGCATTTGAGACTGGCGCTATCGCGTTAGCTACGCAGCTATGTTAGCTTCTGTTTTTTTAGCTTTGCCAAGCGGAATATTATTAATCGTGTATTTACATGTTCATGGTTTAATAGTATTATTGATCTTCTGTCTATCCATCCAGTCAGGGTTTTTTTTATTTAGTTTCTATCTGCATTTGAGACTGATGCTATCGCGTTGGCTACGCAGCTAGGTTAGCTTCTGTTTTTTTAGCTTCGCCAAGCGGAATATTATTAATTGTGTATTTACATGTTCATTGTTTAATAGTATTATTGGTCTTCTGTCTATCCATCCAGTCAGGTTTTTTTTAAATTTAGTTTCTATCTGCATTTGAGACTGGCGCTATCGCGTTAGCTACGCAGCTAGGTTAGCTTCTGTTTTTTTAGCTTTGCCAAGCGGAATATTATTAATCGTGTATTTACATGTTCATGGTTTAATAGTATTATTGATCTTCTGTCTATCCATCCAGTCAGGGTTTTTTTTAATTTAGTTTCTATCTGCATTTGAGACTGATGCTATCGCGTTGGCTACGCAGCTAGGTTAGCTTCTGTTTTTTTAGCTTCGCCAAGCGGAATATTATTAATTGTGTATTTACATGTTCATGGTTTAATAGTATTATTGGTCTTCTGTCTATCCATCCAGTCAGGTTTTTTTTTAATTTAGTTTCTATCTGCATTTGAGACTGCTGCTATCAAGTTGGCTACGTAGCTAGGTTAGCTTCTATTTTTTTTAGCTTCGCAAAGCTGAATTATTAATCGTGTATTTACATGTTCAGTCACTGTGAATGTCCATTTCGCGTTCTCGACTCTCATTTTCAAGAGGATATAGTATCTAAAATGGTTTAAAATACAAATCTGTGATCCACAATAGAAAAAGGAGAGAGTGTGGAATCCAATGAGCCAGCTTGTACCTAAGTTACGGTCAGAGCGAAAAAAGATACGTCCATCACTGCCTTTCAAGTCATTCACTGTAACGTTCCTTATCTATGAATCTTTCATCCTCGCTCAAATTAATGGTGTAATCATCACTTTCTCGGTCCGAATCTCTCTCACTCCATTGTAAACAACGGGAATTGTGAGCAGCACTACCGCTTGTGACGTCACGCTACTTCCGGTACAGGCAAGGCTTTTTTTATCAGCGAGCAAAAGTTGCGAACTTTATCGTCGATTTTCCCTACTAAATCCTTTCAGCAAAAATATGGCAATATCGCGAAATTATCAAGTATGACACATAGAATGGATCTGCTATTCCCGTTTAAATAAAAAAAAAATCATTTCAGTAGGCCTTTAAGGGTAATACAAAATAGAACAAACACAACAAAAGTAGAAACACACATTTTTACATTGGAGTTCAGGGTGCGTATTGTGCATTCAACCAATTGCAGGCGCTGCATGGAACTCTAAAAAGATGATGGTCAAGTTGACTTACTGGCATTATTTACCTACAATCCATAAAACTACTGTACTGGTGTTTGTATTTCTATTGTTTTGTTTTTAAAAACAACATTTCTTACCTAAAAGTTTGTTATTCTTTTCAAAGGTAAGGTTACATATTAAAAATGGTGCTGCTTTAGGACGGCCAAGCACGGATTAAATTACAAAATCCAAAACCAGTGAATTTGGCACATTGCGTAAATTGTAAATAAAAACAGAATACAATGATTTGCAAATCCTTTTCAACCTATATTCAATTGAATAGACTGCAAAGACAAAATACTTAACGTTCAAACTGGAAAACGTTGTTATTTTTTGCAAATATTAGCTCATTTGGAATTTGATGCAATCAGAATCAGAATCAGAATCAGACATACTTTATTAATCCCCGAGGGGGAATTCATATTTACAGCACAATCCCATTCAAGATCAGACAAACATTACAGGGAGACAGAACCGGATCAAACTGCCTGCAATATGTTTTAAAAAAGCTAGCACAAGTGGCAAAAAAGACTGAGAAAGTTTAGGAAGGCTCATTAAACACTTATTTGGAACATCCCACAGGTGAACAGGCTAATTGGGAACAGGTGGGTGCTGTGATTGGGTATAAAAGCCATGAAATGCTCAGTCATTCACAAACAAGGATGTGGTGAGGGTCACCACTTTGTGTACAAATGCGTGAGCAAATTGTCGAACAGTTTAAGAACAACATTTCTCAACGATCTATTGCAAGGAATTTAAGGATTTCGCCATCTACGGTCTGTAATGTCATCAAAAGATTCACAGAATCTGGAGAAATCACTGCACGTAAGCAATGATATTACGGACCTTCGATCCTTCAGTGGGTACTGCATCAAAAAGCGACATCAGTGGGTAAAGGATATCACCACATGGGCTCAGGGACACTTCAGAAAACCACTGTCAGTAACTACAGTTGGTCGCTACATCTGTAAGTGCAAGTTAAAACTCAATTATGCAGAGCGAAAGCCATTGATCAACAACACCTAGAAACGCCGTCGGCTTCGCTGGGCTCGAGCTCATCTAAGATGGACTCATGCAAAGTGGAAAAATGTTTTGTTGTCAGACGAGTCCACACTTCAAATTGTTTTTGGAAACTGTGGACGTCGTGTCCTCCGGAACAAAGAGCAAAAGAACCATCCGGATTGTTATAGACGCAAAGTTCAAAAGCCAGCATCTGTGATGGTATGGGGGTGTATTAATGCCCAAGACATGGGTAACTTACACATCTGTAAAGGCACCATTCATGCTGAAAGGTACATACAGGTTTTAAAGCAACATATGTTGCCATCCAAGCAACGTTATCATGGACGCCCCTGCTTATTTCAGCAAGACAATGCCAAGCCACGTGTTACATCAACGTGGCTTCATAGTAAAAGAGTGCAGGTACTAGACTGGCCTGCCTGTAGTCAAGACCTGTCTCCCATTGAACATGTGTGGCGCATTATGAAGCCTAAACGGACTGTTGAACAACTTAAGCTGTATATCAAGCAAGAATGGGAAATAATTCCACCTGAAAAGCTTCAAAAATTGGTCTCCTCAGTTCCCAAACATTTACTGAGTGTTGTTAAAAGGAAAGGCCATGTAACACAGTGGTAAAAATGTCTCTGTGCCAACTTTTTTGCAATGTGTTGCTGCCATTAAATTCTAAGTTAATATTTATTTGCAAAAAAACATTACGTTTACCAGTTCGAACGTTAAGTATCTTGTCTTTGCAGTTTATTCAATTGGATATAAGTTGAAAAGGATTTGCAAATTATTGTATTCTGTTTTTATTTACCATTTTCACAACGTGCCAACTTCACACACTGCAAAAAATCAGTGTTCAAAAACAAGTTAAAAAAATACAAAAGTTAGGGGTATTTTACTTGAACTAAGCAAAATTATCTGCCATTAGAACAAGAAAATTTGGCTTGTCAAGACTTTCCAAAACAAGTAAAATTAGCTAACCTCAATGAACCCAAAAATACCTTAAAATAAGTATTTTCTCACTAATAACAATTGCACTTTTCTTGATAGAAAAAACAAATATGAGACCTTTTTTCTCAATATGATGAAAAATATTCTTAAATTAAGTAAATGCTAGTGCCATTATCTTGACATAATGATATGCGCTCGGCATTACATTTCTTGCATTTTCCCATCGATAACATGACATCATCCCCCCAAGTGCGTGCTCTTTCAGTCAATTAGTGCGCCGGACCTCGACCAAATTTTTTTTTATTGTAATTTTGAAGAATTTATCTGAATATGCATGAACTATTTCTGTTCAAAATAGTTTGAAATGTCACATGTTAAATGTTTAAATATTAACTGTCAGTTTACTGTACTGTGCCAACTGTACTACTGAATGAGTACGTGTTTTCTATTGTTTATTGAAAATAAAACTGCATAGTCCATTTGGCTGTCATCTGTTTTAATATGAGACACAATTGTGTCAAAGTCATGATTTTTTATTTCATGCTTGAAATAAGAAATGTTTACTTTGAAAGAGCAGTTTTATACTTGTGAGTGTTGATGACACAGCTTTGCAACAGTTGATATTCTAGTTTCAAGCATGTTTTACTCAATATAAGTCATCAAATCTCAGCAACAAGTTGTAATATCTTACTGAGATCATTTAGGACCAAAACACTTAAAACTAGTAAAACACTAACATAAAATCTGCTTAGCGAGAAAAATTATCTTATCAGACAGAAAATAAGCAAATATCACCCTTATTTGAGATACGTAATCTTTCTTAGATTTCAGTTTTTGCAGTGCAGGTTTTGGGTTTCGTAGTTTAAATAAGGATTTCATCTTTTTTTGTTTCAGGCAAATTGATGCACTTTAAATATTTTCTGTTACAGACTAAAAACATGGATAATAAAGTTATTATTTGTTGTAAATGGTATTCTTTATGGTCGCAGCAAAGAGTGAGTGGCAGTAACAAGTTACATGTAGCTAAGCTACGTAGCTTAACTACATGTATCAATAGCTTGACTCGGCGGTAGCTTAGCTACTTTTTTTAACAAGTAGCTTTTCCTGTAGTTTAGCTACTTTTAGACTTATGGAGCGAGGTAGCTTACATCAAAGCTACAAGCTTCAAAGAGAGAACATGGATTGAGAATCTTGGCCCAAATATATATGGAGAACATACAATGACCCGGATAAATGAGACCATCCATACATGCGAACACAATGTCATGTTATATTATGTTATGTTATTTTCATTTATTATGCGCCCCCCAACCAACTGTTACATCAGCCCAGGGCGCAGTCCATTATGATTGGTTGGTGTTCGTATGATGAGTCCCAATTGGCTAAGGTTAGGGCGAAACATTACAGACTGGCCAATCAGAGGCAAGATAAGGCGGGTCATCGAAAAACTAGTAAATACAATCATAACAGTCACACACTCATGTCACATGACTACAAGGGAGTCGGCGACAGATGAACGCGTCAAGCTGACGACTCAAAAAAAAGAAACATAGTTGAAAATGGCAGTGGAATTTTCCCCCATAGATTAGATTTATCCTTTAGTGATGAAGACGACGTGCAAGAAACCCCACAATAATGTGTGTTTTTAGCCGTATTATAACATAATAACATTGGACCATAATCAATTAGAGGAGGTAGTCAGTTTTACATACATGGGGAGCATAATCAGTGTAGATGGAGGGGCAGATGAAGATGTCAAATCCAGAATAGGGTAAGCAAGAACATCATTCAACATACTAAATAAAATCTGGAGAGCAAAAAACATTTATCTCAAAACCAAACTGAAAATCTTTAACTCAAATGTCAAATCCTTCCTGCTGTACGGATCAGAAACATTGAAAACCACCAATAGCATACTCACTAAACTACAGACATTCATAAACCGTTGCCTCAGTCGAGTCCTAGGAGTCTACTGGCCAGACACCATCATCAATGCCAACCTGTGGGAACTCACCAAACAAGAACCAGTGGAACTCCAAATCAGGAGAAGGAAGTGGAGCTGGATAGGCCACACACTCAGAAAACCCAATAAAACAATCACCAAACAGGCACTAACATGGAACCCACAGGGAAAAAGAAACAGAGGGAGACCAAGAACAACCAGGAGAAGAAGCACGGAACAGGAGATAAGGGCCGCGGGTCTGTCATGGCAACAACTCGACCGAAGGGCACAAGACCGGAATGGATGGAAGGCTTTCGTCGACGGCCTATGTTCCTCAGGGAATACTAAGGCCTAAGTAAGTAAGTAAAGTAAGTTAGCCATATTTAGACAAAATTATGCGTTAAGAGAAAACAATGCCCAAAACCTTAGTTTTTAGTTGTTTACTCTGTATGCTCTCGTCATCTAAGACGTGGAACAACAAATTTAGGAACACACGTTAACGTGAGTTGAGTTCATGACTTTTTTTGCACATAACCATTACCAACTGTTCCCAAACAATAAGTCATTGTTTTTTTTGTCAAGATATAGATACATGCTGGTTTTTTTACTGGAGGTAGAGAAAATGAATAACATTATAGGGGTGGGCCAAAGAAAATGACAGCTAGTTAAAGGCCTACTGAAATTTTTTTTTTTTATTTAAACGGTGATAGCAGATCCATTCTATGTGTCATACTTGATCATTTCGCGATATTGCCATATATTTGCTGAAAGGATTTTATCGACTATAAAGTTCGCAACTTTTGGTCGCTGATAAAAAAAAGCCTTGCCTGTACCGGAAGTAGCGTGACGTCACAGGTTGAAAGGCTCCTCACATTTCCCCATTGCTTACACCAGCAGTGAGAGCGATTCGGACCGAGAAAGCGACGATTACCCCATTCATTTGAGCCAGGATGAAAGATTTGTGGATGAGGAACGTGAGAGTGAAGGACTAGAGTGCAGTGCAGGACGCATCTTTTTTCGCTCTGACCGTAACTTAGGTACAAGCTGGCTCATTGGATTCCACACTCTCTCCTTTTTCTATTGTGGATCACGGATTTGTATTTTAAACCACCTCGGATACTATATACTCTTGAAAATGAGAGTCGAGAATGCGAAATGGACATTCACAATGACTTTTATCTCCACGAAAATACATCTGCGAAGCACTTTAGCTACGGAGCTAAAGTGATAGCATCGGGCTTAACTGCAGATAGAAACAAAATAAATAAACCCCTGACTGGAAGGATAGACAGAAAATCAACAATACTATTAAACCATGGACATGTAACTACACGGTTAATGCTTTCCAGCCTGGCGAAGCTTAATGCTGTTGCTAACGACGCCATTGAAGCTAACTTAGCAACGGGACCTCACAGAGCTATGCTAAAAACATTAGCTATCCACCTAGGCCAGCCAGCCCTCATCTGCTCATCAACACCCGTGCTCACCTGCGTTCCAGCGATCGACGGAGCGACGAAGGACTTCACCCGATCATAGATGCAGTTGGCAGCTAGCGTCGGATAGCGCGTCTGCTATCCAAGTCAAAGTCCTCCTGGTTGTGTTGCTGTAGCCAGCCGCTAATACACCGATCCCACCTACAGCTTTCTTCTTTGCAGTCTTCATTGTTCATTAAACAAATTGCAAACGATTCACCAACACAGATGTCCAGAATACTGTGGAATTTTGCGATGAAAACCGAGCTTTTTGTATTGGATACAATGTGTCCGAATACTTCCGTTTCAACGATTGACGTCACGGGCATACGTCATCATACATAGACGTTTTCAACCGGAAGTTTAGCGGTACATTTAAAATTGCACTTTATAAGTTAACCCGGCCATATTGGCATGTGTTGCAATGTTAAGATTTCATCATTGATATATAAACTATAAGACTGCGTGGTCGGTAGTAGTGGGTTTCAGTAGGCCTTTAATAGTAATGGGCCCTGATTGGCTCCATTTGTACACTCTCAGTTACATTAACATTGATATTATACATTTTGTTAAATGTAGCTTTGATGTAGCAAGCTTCTTTTGCCGTGTAGCTTGTAGTGTATTTTGCTACAACTCTCCAGGGATAGCTTCCCCTGTAGCTTAGCTACATTTAATCGAGAGTAACTTGCAGCTTAGTTTATTACATTTTCCAAGTAGCTTCCCATCAGGGGTGAAGAGTCATGAAATGTTTCCTTAAATAAGAGTAGTATTCAGTGAAAAAACTACTTAAAGACTGACTAACTGTGAGTCACTTCTACTTGCACGACAACCGTAGTTGGTGTGTGTGTGTGTGTGTGTGTGCGTGTGTGTATGTGTGTGTCTGTACTATAGCATGTACTACAAAGGAGTGGTTCACGAAAACTACTACGCCGGTAACTAATTCGACTAACTATGTCATTGTTGGAATGGAATTTGATCATATAAGGATTGTGAATGATAGGCAAATTTACCCCCTAAAAAGTGTAGTGACCCCTTTACATGAGAATAGAGAATAGAGAGAACAATCTATTTAGCGTGTCTGTCTTCATGTATATGTAAAATATATGCTGATCATAAATACTGTATGCCCGTAATATTGGCCAGTGGATATGCAAATAAAATATTTTAGCATTCCCAAGGTGATTTATCAAAAATTAAAACTGTTTTGGGGCTGCTGTTTTCCGTCTATATTTGGCAAGTTTTGGAAGGTAAGTGCAAACTGGCACAGTTATGCGCAAATGGCTTTGCCGCGGCCAGGAGGAAGAGAGCCTCTTCTGTGATAGTGTCGACATGTATGCGTATCTACATATTTCTGTCAGAAACATATTAGGCTTATCTGTAGCAATTCCATCTTTGAGCTGATGTTTGACCTAAGGGCTGATTTGGAGTCAAAAGAACACCAAAATTATGTATGCTGATGTTTTACTGATTGCGTTCGTTTTTCATATATGGGACATATAATAATAATAATAATAAAAATATTGTATGACAAAAATGTCTTGCACTCTACTTTCTACTGGATCATTCCAGTGCATCATCGTAATTATTGCCGATAACACGAATCATGCTAAAAATAGGTTCTCTTGTCTAGATTGCAATTCTAGAATAGAATAGAATGCCTTTTATTGATATTGAGATTAAAAGCAGATTATGTAAGAGAAAAAAACTTAGGTTTTGCAATAGAAAAAGTAAGGACAAAGAAATGTATATAGGGCAATTAGATAAATAAAAGGAATAACAGGTGCATTGTTTTGACTATATACATGCGCTAAAAGGTAAGTATGGCAGTGTGGGTTATTGTACATTCAGTAATACATATAAATAATACACAGATTAAAATGTTCCACAGTGATGAGTGAAAATTTTACAATGAGAGTTATATACACAGCTCTGTATACAAATATTGCATAGTAATTGTCATGACTGGGTTCTTGGGTTTTGCTTCTCCGGAAGGCAAAGGAAAATTGGCGCGTGCAAGACGTGAATTTAAATACATGATTTAATTTTAACAAATAAAAAAACTACAAAAAAAAGGGACGCAAACAAAAGGCGCGCACAAAGGCGGAAATACAAACTTGACTATGAAACAAAAGACATGCACGTGGGCACAAAAACTATGAACAATAAACAAAAACACTACCTGTGGCATAAATGAACAAAACTTACTTGGCAAAGACCTGTGACACGACATGAAGCAGAGTGATGAAATAGTGTGAGGACGCCAGGACGAACAACAGAAACAGACAGATTTAAATAGTGACGTGATCAGTGAAAACAGGTGCGTGACAAGACAGGTGAACAGGTGCGTGACATGACAGGTGAAAACTAATGGGTGACCATGGAAACCAAACCAAACAAGGAAGTGCAACCAGGAACTAAAAAGAGTCCAAAAAACAAACACAGGGCCAAAACAAAAACATGAACAGACATGACGCATGACCAAAACAAAAACATGAACAGACATGACAGTAATTTAAGTGACAAATATTAAGTATGGCACAGTTGGTGAATACGGAAGTCCAGGGGTCAAGGGTTTGGAGTGTAGTTTAGTGCATGTGAGAGGTTAGAGCAGACCTGGGCATTCTGCGGCCCGCGGGCCACATCCGGCCCTTTGTGCGTCCCTGTCCGGCCCGCGTGAGGCCAATCATATTGCCAATAAAAAAACTATCTATGTCGAGTGTGCAATACAACGGTGTTGCTTTTGTTTTGAAAAGCGTTATTTGTATTACTTCCGTGTGGACGTATGCGCATGCGTGATTGTGAGTGAATGTGAACAGCTGCAATCACAAATTACAAAATAAAGTTGAAAAAACATCTATGTCGTGCGCGCAACAACTGTGCTGCTTTTATTTTGAAAAGTGTTATTTATGTCAGTGTGTAACCTGTGAGTGAAGGTGCACAGCGACAAGTGATGCACGGTTTACACCCGAGATGCTAAAAAGAGAAAAGTTGATGACGAATGGCGTGTTTTCAACAAGACATGGACTGCCAAGCAACGTTCCCTCCAAGGTGCGCGCCTGCGCAATTGCGCACTGCTCAAGCGTCCTCTGCGCACAGCAAATATATGCCGCGCACCAAATCAAATCCCATCTGTATTCTAAACAAAATAAACACTTTTATTCTGTGTAATTTTGCAATGCAACTTTGAGTGACAGTGACAACAAGCGGCCCTAACGGTGTCCGTCAACACCGTTCAATTGAACACCGTTCAATTATTGTAACGTCTATCGAGATGCTTTGAGGCCAGGAATTTTACCGATCACTTTATTGAGCAAAACTGTTTATATTCGGCCATAACCACACCAAAAACATGAGTAAAACACCTCTATCTCGAGAAACTAGTCATTTTCTGCCGTACAAGCCAGGCCAAAACCAACTTGTCATCTGTCACCAACACACATACCACTAAACCACTGGTGCGTTTATGGCCACACAAAAAGTCGGACAACTCAAACACCACACAAAGTTACACTATGACTCCTCAGTCATACGTGTGCTTATTTTACTGTCATTTATTATTAATGTTAATTTATTTATATTAATCATGGAATGCTGTTACTAGAGAAAGTTACAGGAATGCACACTTCATCCTATGCTTACATTTCATTGTGCAACATGAGGATGTTTAAGGGGAACTAAATGTGATCTCTGAAAGGGTTACAAATGATTTCCAAAGCAGTGCTTTTGGTAAAAAGTTAAGTTAGGTTAAATGAAAGTATTATTATTATTATTATTATTATTATTATTATTATTATTATTATTATTATTATTATTTAACTTACGGTATACATCCAAAATAATATTGAGCAAAATGTAATTGAAATATTGTCGATGTGGCCCTCCAGCAGTGCTCGGGTTGCTCATGCGGCCCCCGGTAAAAATTAATTGCCCAACCCTGGTTTAGAGTGATTATCGCTTTCTGGAAAAGACTGTTTTTGAATCTATTTGTCTTCTTTTTTTCTATTGGTCCTGTAGCGTCTCCAAAAGGTCAGTAGCTCAAACAGCTGAAATCCAGGGTGAAAGCTTACATGAAGGATGTTACATATTATATTTGTGTGCTGCATGTTCAGCAACATAACAAGACAGCACAAGTTGGAGAGCATAATAACATGAATGTGGAGGGAAGCAAGTGTCTATAATAATAATAATAATAATATTGGATAGCATATTTTTTTATTAAGCACGTGACACTGAGCCCATCATTCATTCACGCGACATTCACATATCGATGGCAGCTGCCCAGGGGTCGACAGACGGGCACAAAACTAAACATCCATTCACATTCATACACTAGTGTGAGCGGCATTGGAAACAATGTGGTTGAAGTATTTTGCCCACACTGGATTTGTACCAGGAACCCCCTTAACTTTTTGAATGGTGGCTCTATCATCTGAGCCACGCCGTCCAATCTGTAATACACACAAAAACCTATACAAAAAAAAAAAAAATGTGTTCATTGATTTTCAGACACATACAATTGACAGAAGTTGTGAAACACACATCACATGTTGTTTTTCCCCTTACAAGTAAAATAAAAATAAAAACTTTTAATTAATAATAATTATAATAAATAAAGTAAGAAAGCACAGACAGATGTCAACATAAAACCACAGACCGCTGCATTCCTTAATGGCCTTACAGAGATATAGCAACCCACAAGCACACAAAAGGCTCATCAGCCACCCACATTTAAATTGTTTCAATCAGGGTAAATTTGGAGATCAGTCCTGTCCTGCGTGTTTCAGAAAGGCACCCAACATTTCGTGAAACTTTGCAGAACAACCATTCAATGTCAGCCTAACCTTCTCCAGTTTGAGAAAATACAGAACATCTTCAATCCAGCGGGTGTGGCAAGGAGGCGCTGTTGCCTTCCAATTTAACACAATGAGTCTTCTAGCCAACAAAGTAATGAATGTTACAAGATTATTTTTGGATTTGCTAAAGATGTATGACTAAGGAGCTATCCCAAACAGGATAGCACCCAAACAGGATAGTGTGCAATCCTCTAAGCACACTTAGAGGATTCGGTTCAATCCTTTCGCCAGTGACCACACACAAAGTGTTTAAAATGTTCATCCAATAGCTGTTCAGGGAAGGGCAAAGCCAAAACATATGTATTCAATTAGCTGGACACTGATCATACAGCAGATATATCTTCGCTAATCAGACCTTGGTACAACAAGTGTGATGTATTAGCTTGCATTGAATAAGGCTGTGTCTGGCACACAAGGACACATGTTTTTTTCCCTTTTTTAATGCATTTTAACAGGTTTATAAACACCAGCAAAAGTCAGCTAACATGGGAGTCATTACGTCATGGCGTCTATTGCGCCCATAAAACTTTCAAAAATCGCCAACATTTTATATTGAAGTATCTAATAATAGAAAAGCGTGATATAAAATCGAATCCATTATTATTATTATTATATACATACTGTAAGTATATGTATTGACAGGCACAATAATAATAACAAGTAATATGTACTGTACATATTTTGGTCAAATTTAAGCATTAATTTCACAGATGCATCACAACGCTTGGTATTTCCTTCAACACTACTAATCATGGCTTAATGAGAGCCAACAACGACTACATTGGGACAAATGATGATCCAGAACCTTATATTTTTGAGCCTGAATATAAGGAGGATGAGCTTTAGAAACTTTGTGACGATAAGCAGATTCAGCTTTAGTGAAACACTAAGCATCATGAAGCACTATTGCTAAGTGCTGAACAAAAAAATACAAATTGTGAACAGAGTAAAACAATAATTTCCTCTGCAATATTTGCTCTCACTGGGATGCCGACTAATAGGATGATCATATCTTACCGTTTAGATGGAGAATTAGTCCTAATCATCATGCAGGTAAAAAAAAAAAAAACAGCAACAACAACAACAACAAAATTACATTTATTGCTGTTTTTTGATGATGCGGACATGTTTTTTACTGGATATTTTCTAATACCCTTCTGCTTTGGAGACTTTTTGTCTGGAATTAATCCATCCATCCATCCATTTTCTACCGCTTTTCCCACTCAGGGTCGCGGGTGTGCTGTAGCCAATATTTGATACCTATTTATACAGACAAATGTGCTGTTTTGGACTGCAATATTGTTCAATTGAGCACACTTAGAACACATGTACTTTATTACGTATGTCTAGTTGTGTGCTTAGCTGTTGTGTAGCTGCTAGTTCCTAGTAGCCTATAACCTACCATGTTGACCTTTTGTAAATGACTTGACTAAACACAAGAAAAGACCAACCGTGTGTGCTTATTGGAGAACATTTTGAAGTTCACTGACTGTCCAGCTTTTCACAAGTTAACGCACTGCAGGACTGCTCATATCAAAAATTATATTAGACATTTTACATGGAAATTGATGCTTGTTTTTTTTCTGATAACATGATTTTTTCTGATATATTTTTTCCGTTATAAGTACTCCCCTTATTTATATAAACATATATATTTAGGACGCAAATACAAGCAAGACACATCTTCCAGTTAATTGGTACATCATGTTATCCAAAATATTCAATAAGCTATGTCAGTGTCTACCAGTGTTGTCCCGATACCAATATTTTGGAACCGGTAATGGTACCAAAATTATTTCTATACGTTTTGATACTTTTCTAAATAAAGAGGACCACAAAAAGTTGCATTATTGGCTTTATTTTAATAAAAAAATTTAGGGTACATTAAACATATGCTTCTTATTGCAAATAAAATAGTGAACATACAAGACAACTTGTCTTTTATTAGTAAGTAAACAAACAAAGGCTCCTAATTTAGCTGCTGACGTATGTAGTAACATATTGTGTCATTTTTCATTCTATTATTTTGTCAAAATTATTAAGGACAAGTGGTAGAAAATTAATTATTAAACTACTTGTTAATTTACTGTTAATATCTGCTTACTTTCTCTTTTAACATGTTCTACCTACACTTCTGTTAAAATGTAATAATAATTTATTCTTCTGTTGTTTGGATGCTTTACATTAGTTTTGGATGATACCCCAAATTTGGGTATCAATCAATGCCAAAAAATATCGACGTGATCAGAGTAGTATTGACTACATACGCTCCTGTACTTGGTATCATCAAAGGCGTTTGTTTCCATTGTGATGCCGGTGAGCTACGGTGTTTAGTGAAGCATGTTTAGCTGTTCCTCGTCCTGCAGGGATGATATTTGGAAGAAACTTACTTCATTTGTCTGCATGAAGACAAGGATTAGTGATTTAGAAGTAGCTAAAACACTGCAGACGGTGGATGGACGTTAGCCGCTAGCTAGCTAGCCATGTCTTAAAGCACCTCTTCCGGTGGGCATTTCAGTGTTATAACTTCAACTTTATCTTTGTTTTTAAGCCAAAATGCATCCATTCTCCCTTTTCTGTCTACACACTGTGTCTGCTTGTAAGTACTCTGTGATTGTGCGCTGCCGAACATGCTCGTCTGCTCGTAAACCAGCAATGACTCGACGTGACGACAACAAGAGGGGGGGTGGACCGGTACTTTTCAGGGGCAGTATAGTACCGATATGATTAATTTGTATCGCTGTACTATACTAATACCGGAATACTGCACAACCCTAGTGTCTACTACTGTATCTACTGTTTACTGTCATAGCCTAACCAACGGTTTTCAAACTTTTTTTCACCAAGTACCACCTCAGAAAACTCTTTGCTCTCCAAGTACCACCACAATGACCAATATAAAGTGCAGTACTATAGTAGGCCTGAGTATTCATAGAAAAATGGCAGAGGTTTTATTTATCAAGCATATTTAACATTTGTGGCCTCTTTAATATTACACACAATACACAAACATCATCAACAATTACACTCCATATATGCAGCACAGTGGCAGAGGGGTTAGTGCGTCTGCCTCACAATACGAAGGTCCTGAGTAGTCGTGAGTTCAATCCCGGCCTCGGGATCTTTCTGTGTGGAGTTTGCATGTTCTCCCCGTGACTGCGTGGGTTCCCTCCGGGTACTCCGGCTTCCTCCCACCTCCAAAGACATGCACCTGGGGATAAGTTGATTGGCAACACTAAATTGGCCCTAGTGTGTGAATGTGAGTGTGAATGTTGTCTGTCTATCTGTGTTGGCCCTGCGATGAGGTGGCGACTTGTCCAGGGTGTACTCCGCCTTCCGACCGATTGTAGCTGAGATAGGCTCCAGCGCCCCCCGCGACCCCGAAGGGAATAAGCGGTAGAAAAAGGATGGATGGATGGATACAGTACCTATCTACAGTTTTTTTTTGGCATACCACTGCAGGCGCCCATGTACCACTGGTGGTACACGTACCACAGTTAGAGAATCCCTTGCCAAAAGAACAAAAAATTAAAGGATTCCCTTACTGACTGTTATCTTGTTTCAGAATACATGCTTAAATGCTGTCATAATCCTATGACACACAGGCCCCTTTACACTAAACAGGATAAGGTTATCCAGAGTAAAGCCCACCTAACCTTATCCGTGTACATACACAACAATGCCACCGTTTAAGACCCCCTCCCCCTCCGTCCGCCGGTGCAACACGACCTAGTACGCACCTCCAGTGTTGCTTTGTGTGCAAAGTTCTTAAATGTAACTTATCTGAACAATATCCAGTGTTGTGGTATTTCAATTAACTGGAATCCAGTGTGCTGTAGGGCCCTATTGTAGTGAATCACACCTGAGCCATCATCCATCCATCCATCCAATTTCTACCGCTTATTCCCTTCGGGGCCACAGGGGGCGCTGGTGCCTATCTCAGCTACAATTGGGCGGAAGGCGTGTACACCCTGGACAAGTCGCCACCTCATCGCAGGGCCAACACAGATAGACAGGCAACATTCACACTCACATTCACACACTAGGGCCAATTTAGTGTTGCCAATCAACCTATCCCCAGGTGCATGTCTTTGGAGGTGGGAGGAAGCCGGAGTACCCGGAGGGAACCCACGCAGTCACGGGGAGGACATGCAAACTCCACACAGAAAGATCCAGAGGCCGGGATTGAACCATCATAAATTAATCAAATCTTTAATAAACACGTGAAAGAACACAATCAAACTAGGGGTCTAGATAATCTGGTCAGGCTACTCCTCACTCTTCACACCTTCATTGTTCATTGTTGTTTGGTGACGTTATATACTCTGGACCTAGACGTTGAGTCCATGACTTACTTGGCGGACAATAACTGATACAGTCTGCTTTGCCAGTCCAAAATCATTCTCCGTTTTCAGTAGTCTTCACTCGTCGGCCAAGTAATACAGAGCACACACTACTTTTTTATCACATCCACGGGAGCTCGCATTCTCGCTGTCTGTCTTTTGACAAATGGACAAAGTTTTTCGGTAGTAGAATCACAGCTGACCTGGACATTCGAAAGTTCTTGCAGTCTGAGAAGTGTTGTATCCCAAATAGCTGCAATCGCTTTCTCTTAAGGTATTCATGTGTGATTTCCACAAGCGTCTGTACAGACGGAAGGAGAGACACGGGCATGTCTGGATGACTCGCCTCCATATTTCCAGTGGTTAGCTCCGAGTTATGAAACCGCTTTATTATGAAGCTGACTGTGGCGCGTTCATTCTGACACCACTTCTTGTGTGGGGCGCGGTCTTTCTGGCATCACTTCCTCTCCGAACTCAGTTTGTAAACAATCAATGAGTCCATCAGCTAAGAGCCGGAGATTCAAGAAATACACGGCGCACTTACCCGTGTAAAAAATTGTTCGAGATGGGGAACCTTAAACGATAGTTTAGTGTGGCTGAAACTGGGCTTAGGCTAAATAATTATTCGTTTAAGGGGTTATCCGGCTTAGTGTAGACATAGCCACAGTCTACCTTTTGTCTATTGCTGGTATTTTCTCCTCTACCTTTCACTTTTTTCCTAAACTGAGCCCCTGATGGATTTGACCTTTTTCCTGTCCTTGTTTTATTGGTGTCAATTGGCAGTTTATCATCAACACCCATCCCCCAACACAAGAGTCACGACATTAGAAGCGTTTATAGCCCTACACGTTGGTGTGCAGATGAGTGTTGTATATTTTCCCCGGGAACCATGGACGTAATTTGGAGGGTGGCACTGCCCTCGATGGGTGAGACACGTTGAGAAGCAAACATAGCTTGTCATTTCATTATTTTTTATTTCAAACACAAAATAAAAAATATAGAATCTCCACTACAATATCATCATCCGAAAAAAAACAGTTGTAATATGAAAAGAAAAAGACATGGCGTGTGTCCGAAAAGGAGCAGGAAGAAACAAAAGCTTATAATTTTCTGTCCTATCACCGAATCTAATAACAATAAGACAAATCAAACTTTTTATTAAGGATACAATACATAAATGACCTTATATATAGGATACATGTCATCTGTAATTACCTCCGTGAATACTAACAATATAAACCCACTCTTTATTTCATCAAATGTAATTTGTATAAATACATTACACTCTTACATTACATTACATATTTTATGTTTTATACTTCTTTTTAAATTGAATTAGGCTTTTGCTTGGTTTGATTTCCTCGTCTAATTGTTCTACAGATTCACAGCACTAACTGATATGCGCATACTTGAAAGAGTTGTGTTAACACTAGGCTGTTTTAAATCAGTCATTTCAATGTTTTTTTCCCATATTTATTAATTGGCCTTCACTGTATAATCAAACAATTCTTAACATACAAATGTGTGTATTTTTCTAAAAATATTTAATTTGCTTTGTTAACATCGTCTTGATCATAAACGTTATAATTTTTTAATGCGGTGAAGGATGCCTTAGTTCAGGGGTGTCCAAAGTGTGGCCTTGAGCTTGTTTTTTATTGGCCCGCAACACATTCTAAATACAAAATAAATACATCCCGGATTAGAACATTACACAACAAAACTAGAATATGCAATTTTGGGAGAGATTGCGTGTGAATGCAGAAATGCGCAAGCCAAACTTATACGCTAACAGTTCAAATGCGCAAATACCAAGTCATATCACTATGATCCGCATGCATGTAAAATTAGCTTAGAAAGTTAGCATGCCAACAGTTAGTGTGTGTCAAGTACAAAGTTATATGACTCTAAGGTGTTTGGCTGCAAAAATGGCTAAAAAGTTAGCATGTTAACGTTAGTATGCTGGAATGTTAATGTTAGCATGCTAACAGTTAGCATGGGTCAAGCACCAAGTTATATGAGTCCGAGGTATTCGGCTGCAAAATTGTCTAAAAAAGTTATAATGCTAACTTTCATATAACTATGAAGTGTATACATGTACAATTAGCTTAAAAATTTAACATGCTAACCGTTAGCATGTGTCAAGTATCAGGTCATATGACTCTGAGGTGTTTGGCTGCAAAATTGGCTAAAAAGTTAGCATGTTAATGTTTGCTAACAGTTAGCATTTGTGGCACTAAGTGATTTACTTTGACTAAAATAGTTGCCCCCCCCCATTAAAAACTCTTTAAGGTCAGAAAACTCGATTTAAATACTGTTTATAGACTAATTTTTTGTGATGTCAAGGTTTTCTATGTATTTATATGCAGCATGCGATATTTAGTTACACCAGCAGAGGGCGCTTGGTGCCGTTGGTATCAGTAGCTGGCGCCGTAGAAGAAGTCTGTCAGTACGTGATATGAAAAGAAACATATGCATCAAGCTCCGGTTGTAACGCTGTGTTAATTGTTTTGCAGGTAAGCTTGTTTGCATATAACACATACAAGCAGTAGTAGAATTTATTATGTACCTTTTAGAGTAAGCAATGTTAAGCTAAGGTCTGTTTTGTGAATGTTATGAGTTAAAAACGAGTCACATTCAGGGTAATTTCTAAGATGGCGGACGTTGGTCCGAGGGTAACCACGGTGACGAAGCAAAATACAGTTAGCTTTAGTTTAAGAGTAAGTTCAAGACATAACTCCTCAGAGATACTTGAAAAAAGAATGTTAAAGGCCATTTATGTTACAAGTCAAGTCAAGTCAAGTCAAATGAACTTTATTTATATAGCACGTTTTCAACAACTTTTAGATTGAACCAAAGTGCTTTACAGGTTAAAAAAGCATGGAGCAAACAAAACAAAAAAAATAAATAAAAAAATAAAAATAAAAAAAGGACATGCTAAACAAACTTTTGAGTGTTGTATTGATCATAAGCACACCAGACACGTGTGTCAAAGCTGAACTATTGTTAGTGTGTGCTAAGGCAGTAGATTTACAGTTGCACATAGGACAGTAGATTGAGTACAAGTAATGATAAGATGACATAAATAAGTACAATAAATACATATAAATACAATCCATACATTATTAAACAGTGATTAAGAGCATGATTCAAAAGTAGATAGAAATAGTAAAAAGGGTTTTTATGTATATATATGTATGTGTGTGTGTATACATAAATATATTTTTGGAATATTTGTAAAATTGTTCAACTCCAGACATTGTATTTTGTAGAAGAAGTCTGTCAGTACGTGATATGAAAAGAAGCATATGCATCAAGCTCCGGTTGTAACGCTGTGTTAATTGTTTTGCAGCTTGATCCTGAAAAATAAATGTGTCGCACAACGAAAGAGTTGGCCCATCTTTCGAGCCGTGTAACACATGTGTCAAGTACCAAGTTATATGAGTCTAAGTTTGCTGCAAAATTGGTTAAAAAGTTAGCATGCTAATGCTAGAAATGCTGCCTGAGGCTGAGCCAATCAGTAGCCACAAAAGGCTGATTGTTTTGGCCAACACTACTTTAGTATATATGCTTTTAGTTCATTTCGTCATGTTTATGGTTGAGAATGATTCATTTACACCCAAGCTCCGACAGCTGCGCACGAAGAAGGAGGCTGCGTGGAGAAGCGGGGACATACAGAGAAGCGAAGTACCACTTCAACAGGGAAGTGGAGAAAGCTAAATCTGTGTACTCTAACCGTCTACAGGAACAGTTCCGCTCCAATGATTCTGCGGCCGTTTGGAGAGGTCTAAGGGCCCTTACGAACTATAAGCCCAAAACCCCCCAGGCCCTGAATGACCGGACTCTCGCTCAGGGCCTCAACACACATTACTGTCGTCATGAACGGCCTTCAGCTCATCAAAGCCCTGCTCCCCCCACCATCACCCTCCCCACCAATGCCAGCACTTCATTAAAGGAGTTAAAGGACTCAAAGGACATCACAGGACTCCAACAACATCATAGGACTGTAAAGGCCCTCTCCATCCGAGAAGAGGATGTACGCCGGTAGTTCTTGAAGCTGAATACGCGGAAGGCCCCCGGGCCGGATGGTGTCTCCCCCTCCACTCTCAGACACTGTGCGGATCAGCTGGCTCCTGTCTTCACTGACATTTTTAACACCTCTCTGTAGCTATGCCGCGTGCCGTCCTGCTTTAAGACCTCCACCATTGTCCCTGTCCACAAGAAAGCACGGATCACAGGACTAAATGACTACAGGCCGGTCGCGCTGACGTCTGTGGTCATGAAGTCCTTTGAGCGCTTGGTCCTGCCCCACCTCATGGACATCACCGCCCCCCTCCTGGAACCCACTGCAGTTCGCCTATAGAGCCAACAGGTCTGTGGATGATGCAGTGAACCTGGCCCTCCACTTCATCCTGGAGCATCTGGACTCCCCAGGAACCTACGCTAGGATCCTGTTTGTGGACTTTAGCTCTGCCTTCAACACCATCCTCCCTGGACTGCTACGAGACAAGCTCTACCAGCTCAGCGTGCCCGACTCCCTCTGCAGTTGGATCAATGACTTCCTGACAGACCGAAGACAGCACGTGCGGCTGCGGAAGATTGTCTCGGACAGTCGAACCACAAACACTGGTACTCCTCAGGGCTGTGTACTCTTCCCCTGGCTCTTCTCCCTGTATACAAACTGCTGCACCTCCAGTCACCAATCCGTAAAACAGCTCAAGTTTGCGGATGACACCACCCTCATCGGGCTCATCTCGAATGGCGATGAGTCCGCCTACAGGAGAGAGGTGGACCGGCTGACGTCCTGGTGCAGCCTCAACAACTTGGAGCTGAACGCCCAGAAAACAGTGAAGATGATCATGGACTTCAAGAAAGTCACAGCCCCCCCCCCCACCCTGATTGACACTCCCACCCCGTCCCCATTGTGGGCTCCTTCCGTTTCTTAGGCACCACCATCACCCAAGACCTCAAGTGGAAGCCGACCATCAGCTCCCTCATCAAGAAGGCGCAGCAGAGGATGTACTTCCTGCGGCAGCTGAGGAAACTTAAGGTGCCGACCGAGATGCTGGTGCAGTTTTACTCAGCCATCATAGAGTCCATCCTGACCTCCTCCATCTTAGTGTGGTTCCCCGGCACCACAGTCCAGGATAAGCATAGACTGCAGCGCATCGTACATGCTGCTGAGAAGGTGATTGGCTGCAGGCTCCCATCCCTCCAGGACTTGTTCTCCTCCAGGACCAGGAGGCGTGTGGGTCGGATCACAGCTGACTCTTCTCACCCTGGACACAAACTATTCTCCCCTCTCCCCTCAGGCAGCAGACTACGGTCAATCCAGACCCACACCTCCCGCCACCTGAACAGCTTTTTCCCCTTGGCCATCAGGCAAATGAACCGTAACTCCTAAGAGTAGCTCCTTGAATTCCTTGAATTCCTTCTAAGTCTATAACATGATCTTGTAGCTCAGTTACAGCTCTTTTTATTACCAAATATGTGTTATATGTGTTTTATGTTGCACAATTGCACCAAGAAAAATTCTTAGTTTGTGAACCCGTTCTCAAACAATGGCAATAAAACTATTCTGATTCTGATTCTGATTCTGATTTAGGGCATACTTATGTGGAATCGGCTTTTTAAAATGATAACACAGAGCAAATATGTGGATGTTGTTTTTGGATAGTTTAGCATACATTGTATTGGTTCTAGTGTCTTTATTGTACAAAATAAAGACTAAACTTGAGGTTTTCCATCAAGCATGGAGTAATAGTTTAATAACTTATAAACGCATGCTTACCTTAGCTAAAGCTAAATACTACTCAAATCTCATCCGCCTCAACAAAAACGATCCTAAATTTCTGTTTAGTACAGTAGCATCGCTAACCCAACAAGGGACTCCTCCCAGTAGCTCCACCCATTCGGCAGATGACTTTATGAATTTCTTTAATAAGAAAATTGAACTCATTAGAAAGGAGATTAAAGACAACGCATCCCAGCTACAACTGGGTTCTATTAACACAAATACGACTGTATATACGACGGATACCGCCCTCCAAAATAGTCTCTCTATTTTTGATGAAATAACATTAGAGGAATTATTACAGCGTGTAAGTGGGATAAAACAAACAACATGTTTACTTGACCCACTTCCTGGGAAACTTATCAATGAACTGTTTGTATTATTAGGTCCATCAGTGTTAAATATTATAAACTTATCACTTTCCTCCGGCACTGTTCCCCTAGCATTCAAAAAAGCGGTTATTCATCCTCTGCTCAAAAGACCTAACCTCGATCCTGACCTCATGGTAAACTACCGACCGGTCTCCCACCTTCCGTTTATTTCCAAAATTCTCGAAAAAATTGTTGCACAGCAGCTAAATGAACACTTAGTGACTAACAATCTCTGTGAACCTTTTCAATCCGGTTTCAGGGCAAATCACTCTCCGGAGACAGCCCTCGCAAAAATGACTAATGATCTATTGCTAACGATGGATTCTGATGCGTCATCTATTTTGCTGCTTCTTGATCTTAGCGCCGCTTTCGATACCGTCGATCATAATATTTTATTAGAGCGTATCAAAACACGTATTGGTATGTCAGACTTAGCCTTGTCTTGGTTTAACTCTTATCTTACTGACAGGATGCAGTGCGTCTCCCATAACAATGTGACCTCGGACTATGTCAAGGTAACGTGCGGAGTTCCCCAGGGTTCGGTTCTTGGCCCTGCACTCTTTAGTATTTACATGCTGCCGCTGGGTGACATCATACGCAAATACGGTGTTAGCTTTCACTGTTATGCTGATGACACCCAACTCTACATGCCCCTAAAGCTGACCAACACGCCGGATTGTAGTCAGATGGAGGCGTGTCTTAATGAAATTAAACAATGGATGTCCGCTAACTTTTTGCAACTCAACGCTAAGAAAACGGAAATGCTGATTATCGGTCCTGCTAGACACCGACATCTATTTAATAATACCACCTTAACATTTGACAACCAAACAATTACACAAGGCGACTCTGTAAAGAATCTGGGCATTATCTTCGACCCAACTCTCTCGTTTGAGTCACACATTAAGAGTGTTACTAAAACGGCCTTCTTTCATCTCCGTAATATCGCTAAAATTAGTTCCATCTTGTCCACTAGCGACGCTGAGATCATTATTTATGCGTTCGTTACGTCTTGTCTCGATTACTGTAACGTATTATTTTCGGGTCTCCCTATGTCTAGCATTAAAAGATTACAGTTGGTACAAAATGCGGCTGCTAGACTTTTGACAAAAACAAGAAAGTTTGATCATATTACGCCTATACTGGCTCACTTGCACTGGCTTCCTGTGCACTTAAGATGCGACTTTAAGGTTTTACTACTTACGTATAAAATACTACACGGTTTAGCTCCAGCCTATCTCGCCGATTGTATTGTACCATATGTCCCGACAAGAAATCTGCGTTCAAAGAACTCCGGCTTATTAGTGATTCCCAGAGCCAAAAAAAAGTCTGCGGGCTATAGAGCGTTTTCTATTCGGGCTCCAGTACTCTGGAATGCCCTCCCTGTAACAGTTAGAGATGCTACCTCAGTAGAAGCATTTAAGTCCCATCTTAAAACTCATTTGTATAATCTAGCCTTTAAATAGACCCCCTTTTTAGACCAGTTGATCTGCCGTTTCTTTTCTTCTCTCCTCTTCTCCCCTGTCCCTTGGGAGGGGGAGTTGCATAGGTCCGGTGGCCATGGATGAAGTGCTGGCTGTCCAGAGTCGGGACCCCGGGTGGACCACTAGCCTGTGCATCGGTTGGGGACATCTCTGCGCTGCTGACCCGTCTCCGCTCGGGACGGTTTCCTGCTGGCCCCACTATGGACTGGACTCTCGCTGATGTGTTGGATCCACTGTGGACTGGACTTTCACAATATTATGTCAGACCCACTCGACATCCATTGCTTTCGGTCGTCCCTAAAGGGGGGGGCGGGGGGGGGGGGGGGGGGGTACCCACATATGCGGTCCTCTCCAAGGTTTCTCATAGTCATTCACATTGACATCCCACTGGGGTGAGTTTTCCTTGCCCGTATGTGGGCTCTGTAACGAGGATGTCGTTGTGGCTTGTGCAGCCCTTTGAGACACTTGTGATTTAGGGCTATATAAATAAACATTGATTGATGATTGATTGATTGATAAAGTCATCAGCCGAGTGGGTGAAGCTAATGGGTAGAGTCTCTTGTTGGGTTAGCGATGCTACTGTACTGTGCTGTACGGCTTACATTGGAGTAGTAATTAGTAGGGCTATACAAATAAACATTGATTGATTGATTGATTGAAAATGTATCAAAGCAGCCTTCAATTTTTATTTACGCATATTGCCCAGCCTTAGTTTATCGTGACTAATATTATCACCGTTATGATTATTATTGCGGTATTGTTGAATGTGCTCAAAAAGTACACACTGAACTATTTTGACCAAGTTTTTTTTTTAAATGACTAAAATAAATAGACAATTTATTAGAAAGGCAGACTATTTTGCATGCTTTGTGTTATTTATGCTGTAATTTTTTACTTTTATTATCTGTCTTAATAGCTAATACTGTATTGTTTTAAATATCTGTTTGTACTGCAGCACTTTAAGATTATTTCAAATGAAAAGTGTGTGACAAATAAAACCTAATATTATCATTTCTGGCGGGCGTTTATTTGTGCTACTCTGTTTGGCAGTCCGTCTGAACAAGTCTGAGCATGCATCTGAGAAGCAAGCATTTTCCAGCATGCCTTGTTGTCAGTACAATGTCCACTTTTGACTGTTATAATGCATCGTTGACATGTTATTTTGTACAGACAGGGTGTAATAGTTAAAGGGTGTCGTTTTAGTCGTGTACAATTCCATTATCAGTTACTTTTGGTGGCAATCGGTCACCCGATTATTGGTTATGGTTATGGCCTCATAATTGTAAGAGATAAGTTAAATAAGAGATATGTGGGGCAGTGTTGCTGAAGTTATGGTTTCATTTGCTGTAATTCGCCAACGGGGGGCTTAATGCACGTTGATTTTCAAATGGTCCCAGAAGTTAGACACTTAAGTCTTAGGCTACGTTCACACTGCAGGTTCATATGTTCAATTTAGATTTTTTTGTGAAATTCGATCTTAAATCACAGTTCACATACAAAACAAAAGAAGCGATTTCTAATGTGAATGCAATCTGACCCACATGTGGGCATAATTTCATGACGTTGCACGTACTGCAGTGTTTACCACCGTACAGGTGCACAGCCATACTGGTTAACCTCGGTTATACTTACAAAATAAACCTATAAATAAATAATAAGGGATGTTGCCCTGAACAACCTACTGTACCAATGAGAAAAAAACCCTAAGGCATTGTTCACGATGCAGGTCCATTCCGATTTGTTTGCCCATATCTGACCTGTATCAGATTTTTTCATGTCAATGTGAACAGTCCAGTCTCAAATTTTTAAAACCCGACCTTCGCCTCTTTCGTATGTAGATATATAAATCAGATATATATATATATATATATATGCGTTATATGCGTTCATCTGATCCGAACAATACATCCTCAAAAAGTGATAAGCGCTATAATTATTTGCCAAAATAGACAGTTGTACATTAAATAGTTAACAAATGAACACAAAATAGGCAAATAATGTTTTAAGAACTTACGTCAATGTTCCACTACTCCTGCTTCCGACTGGTCGCCCAGCAGAGGTTGAAGCAAATGTCCTGCAAACTGTGAAAGCCAAAATGCTTGCCCTCTTCTTACTTAATCTTCTACGTGCAAATAATGTGGTTCAGAAAATGTTCACTATGATTGCACAAAACCCCTGAAAATGCCACAAATGTGCCACAATTTGGACCTGCAAGAATTGAAGCCATGTTTACTTGCTGAACCGAGCCCACACCCACCTAGACAAGCCTGCGAGCAGTGTGAGGGTCATGTTTTTTGACTTCTCCAGTGCTTTCAATACCATACGGCCTGGGCTACTGGGTGTGAAGTTGGAGACGATGCAGATGGAGGCCCCCTTGGTGTCCTGGGTTGTTGATTACCTGACTGACAGACCACAGTACGTGCGACTGCAGGACTGTGTGTCTGACAGGCTGGTCAGCAACACCGGGGCCCCGCAGGGCACAGTTGTTACAGGGTGATTGTATTGACATACTGCGCCACCCTGTAGCAGCCACGGTGACCTCACCTATAACATATCCCTGCGTCACGTGTGTTTACCTCTGTTGTACTTCCTACATGCAGCCTGAATACACGGTACTGAGACACAGCAGGACTCTTGTCATCTTTATAATGCACCGCACCATATAACATGGTGTCAGAAGTCCAAGCAGGACCCGATTATGCTCCACATTCTGTCCGTTGTTGAGACAGTGTGCGTTTATTTGTTTTGGTGAGTTTTAGCAGTTTCAGTTAGCCTGTTAGCTTTAGCACCGTGTTGGTATTATGGCTTCCAACATCCCGCCTTCGGAGCCCATGAAGATGGCTGGGGACACTCACGGCAACTGGAAAAACTTCCGAGCAGAGTTTGAGGATTATGTGCTGGCGACCGGGCTCAACGAGAAGGAGAAGCCCGTCTAACCAGCGGCGCTGAAACGGCTAATGGGGAACGGCTGCCTCCATGTTTACAAATACAACCTGGGACTCACTGCCGACCAACAGAAAGATGCCGGTGCTATTCTGGAGGCACTGGAGGGATACTTTACCCCCGCAAAGAACGTCACATTCGAGAGGTACATTTTTGGAAACTTAAAGCAAGAGGAAGGAGAACCCATAGATGCTTTTGTTACAAGGCTGAGAAAAGGCTGCCTCTTGTGAATACGGAGCTATAAAAGATGAACTCAAAAAAGACAAGCTTGTCCTTGGCATTGCTGATGAGGGCGCCAGACGTCGTTTGCTAAGAGAAAATGATCTCAAATTGGATCAAGCAATCATTATCTGCCGTGCAGCCGAGGTCATGGACAATAAATTAAAGACTATGTCACTGGGCAACTCTGGGCCTGGAGAGAGCATCAATGCCACGCAGGGGGGACAAAGATATGGACACATGTCTGCCGGTAGGCCATCTGAGCCCACCAACACCAGTTCACAGCTCCATGGCATGAGAGACACAGTGGAATGCAAGTACTGTGGCACAAGGCACAAACGTGGGCGAGACCAGTGCCCTGCATTTGGTAAATCCTGCCGCTCTTGTGGCACTGCCAACCATTTTGCCAAAGTATGCATGAAGAGGGGTCAGCACGCATGCCAGTTGAACGCTGTGGATGACCCGTCGACAGGGGAACAGGAGGACAGTGATGGAGATGAGAGAGATGTGTACACAGCAGAGAGCGTGGGAGCTGTGAACACACAAGGGAAGAAGTGGTTTGTCAATCTGCCACTGCAACAGGGGGTCCAGAGGTGCCAGCTCGACTCTGGAGCCACCTGCAATGTGATTAGCATGAAGGACAAGATGAGACTGGCGCCCAGAACGCCTCTTCAGAAGAGTCTCACCAGATTGAAGCTGTACAACAGTGAGTGGATGAACTCGCTGGGGTTGTACAGCACACAGTGTGTCATTAGGGGCAGAACACACAAGCTGGACTTTGAGGTTGTGCATACAGGCCAGAGGCCCTTGCTTTCAGGGGAGACATGTGAGAGACTGGGCCTGATACGATTCACCATTCCTAAGGAGCTAAATAAAGTGGAACACTGCAGGATGGGAGACCTGACCAAAGAGCGTCTCATCAACACATACCACAACGTGTTCACCAGCCCAGTTGAGTCCCTGCCTGGTGATGTTCACTTTGAGCTGGACAGCAGTGTGGCGCCTGTGCAGTGTGCCCCCAGGAATGTTTCAGTGGCCCTCAAGGCAGCTGTTAAAGCACAGCTCGATCAATACGAAAAAGATGGACATTTAACTACGGTCACACAGCCCACAGACTGGATCAGCGATCTGGTCATAGTGAAAAAAACGGATACATTGAGACTATGCATTGACCCAAAGCCACTCAACCGAGCCCTGAAACGGTCCCACTACCTCATGCCCACTTTAGATGACTTTAGCTGCCAAAGGCGCGTATATTCACACTGGTGGATGCGCGTGATGCATTCCTGCAGTGCCGACTGGATGAGGAGAGCAGCCTGATGACAACGTTCTGGACACCATGGGGCAGAAAACGGTAACGGTGGCTGAAGCTCCCCTTTGGTGTGTCAGTTGCTCCGGAACTGTACCAGAGAAAGCAACATGAGCTCCTAGCTGGATTAACTGGGATTGAGCCCATAGCCGATGATATCCTCGGGGATACGGACGATGAGGCCAACCGCGACCATGACACAAACCTCATTTCCCTAATGGACAGATGCAGAGAAGTTAAGCTCAGGCTGAGCCTGAAAAAGTTGCAGTTCCGAGTGAAGGATGTCCGTTTCCACGGCCACATACTGTCTGCCCAGGGCATCGAGGCTAACCCTGACAAGGTCAGGGCGGTTCTGGACATGCCGAACCCCACAGACGCTAAAGGGGTCCAGCCGTGTGTTGGCTTTGTGAACTGTCTTTCCAGATTTATGCCCCGCCTGTCAGATAAATGATAGTGATAAATGGGTTGTACTTGTATAGCGCTTTTCTACCTTCAAGGTACTCAAAGCGCTTTGACGGTATTTCCGCATTCACCCATTCACACACACATTCACACACTGATGGCGGGAGCTGCCATGCAAGGCGCTAACCAGCAGCCATCAGGAGCAAGGGTGAAGTGTCTTGGCCAAGGACACAATGGACGTGACTAGGATTGTAGAATGTGGGGATTGAACCCCAGTAACCAGCAACCCTCCGATTGCTGGCACGGCCACTCTACCAACTTCGCCACGCCGCCCCAGAGGTATGTGAACCATTGAGGAGGCTGCTAGACAGAGACGTGATGTGGCACTGGCTGCCAAAACATGATGCTGCCATGAAGGAAATGAAGACACTGGTCACAGCAGTACCGGTCTTACGTTATTATGACGCCATCAAGCCAGTCACCATACAGAGTGACTCCAGTCAGACAGGCCTGGGCTGCTGTCTGCTACAGGAAGGGCAGCCTGTCACTTTTGCCTCCCACGCCCTGACCCAGACGGAACAAAAGAGTGCCTGAGCATCGTGTTCACCTGTCAACGCTTCCACTACTACCTATATGGACGGGGTGATGTGACAGCAGAGACCGACCACCGCCCTTTAGTTTCCATCTTCAGTAAGCCCCTCCTCAGCGCGCCCAAGCGCCTACAGAGCATGCTCCTGACACTTCAGAATTACTGCCTTACGGTGGTGTACAAGCCAGGCCCTGAAATGTACAAAAGTGACACGCTTAGTAGAGCCACCACCCCGCCACGGAAAACAAGACACACTGTACCGACGAGAAATGGTCTGCAGCATGCAACAGGAGCAGTGTGACGCAGCGGCCATTCAGCAGGCAGACTACCTCAATGTCACCAGCCAACGCTTGGCACAGATCCGAGCACACACAGAGGAGGATGCTGACATACACTTGAATAAAACATGCATGGACTTTGCACTTTCAAACACACATGGACTGTGAATTTTGTTGAAGAAAACAATAAAAATAAAAAAATAAAAAATATGAGTGTTGGAACAATAAAAAAAAAAGTGATGTTCTGATTGATTGTGATTTGATGACAGGTGTTTTCTTATCCTGCTACTATATAGTGTTACGTTCTATTGCTATATATTTTTTATATTTGATATTGGATGTTGAACCAGGTATTGCTATCTGAGGATGAATCTGGTGTTACTAGTATGTTGATGGTCTACAGTTGATTTACAGGCAGCATTGTTCCAGTGTGGATACTTTACTAAAGGAAGGTAGATGTTACAGGGTGATTGTATTGACATACTGCGCCACTCTGTGACAGCCACGGTGACCTCACCTATAACATATCCCTGCGTTACGTGTGTTTACCTATGTTGTACTTCCTACATGCAGCCTGAATACACGGTACTGAGAAACAGCAGGACTCTTGTCATCTTTATAATGCACCGCACCATATAACAACAGTCCTCTCCCCCTTCCTCTTCACCATCTACACCACCGATTTCCACTATCACTCAGAGTCCTGCCACCTTCAGAAGTTTTCTGATGACTCTGCGATAGTGGGGTGTATTGAGGATAGTTATGATGAGGAATACAGTGCACTGGTGGAGGACTTTGTCACATGGTGTGGAAAGAACCACCTCCAGCTTAATGTGACGAAGACCAAGGAGCTGGTTGTGCACCTGGGAAGGAGGAGGAATACTCCGGCGACCCCTGTTTCCATCAGAGGGTCGATGTGGACATGGTTGAGGATTGTAAATACCTCGGTGTACACATGGACAACAAGCTGAATGGGTCAAAACACGCTGAGGCACTCTACAAGAAGGGACAGAGCCGCCTCTACTTCCTCAGGAGGCTAGCATGTGACAAAGTGCAACACTTCAACGTCTGTACAAAGATGATGAAGATGTTCTACGAGTCGGTGGTGGCGGGCGCCTTCTTGTACGCCGTGGCCTGCTGGGGCAGAGGGCTGAGAGCGAGGGTCGCAAACAGGCTGGACATGTTGGTAGAGAAGGCCAGTAACGTGGTGGGAGTGGAGCTAGACTCTCTGGCGGTGGTGTCAGAGAGGAGAAGTCTAGCAAAGCTCCTAGCCATTATGGACAACACCTCCCACCCACTACACTCGGACCTTGCAGAGAGAATGAGCACGTTCAGTGGAAGGCTCAGACTCCCAAAATGCAACACGAAACGACGCAGGAGGTCCTTCATACCGACAGCCATCAGACTGCATAATGCATATGTTCCTTGACTGCACTTAAATGTAGAGTATATGTACAAACTGTAGAATATATGTATATTATTTATATATTATATATATAATATATTATACATATTATATTATTTATTATTATTATTGTCTATTGTGAGCGAACTGTGGTGCTGAATTTCCCAGAGGGAAAAATAGAGGACTTTCTATTCTATTCTATTCTATTCTATTCTATTCTATTCAGTAAACACTGCAACACGCATAACATCATGTCTGCATGCGGGTCAGATTAAACATTGCTTTTTCTTGGTAATGTGAACAACTACATAAAAAGATAAGGTTTGACCAAAGAAATCTGAAATGGACATCCTACCCTGCAGTGTGAACATAGTAGCCTAAGTTCCATGCTTTTGGTTGAGTAGTTTCTCAAATAAATTAATGGGTTGAGGTTTCTTTTTGTAATCAGTACAATTACAATTGTGTTTACTCATAGGCTGCATTATTTATTTGAATTTTATTTTGACTAAAATCGTTCCTAATTTATTTGCGGAATACTACCCCATTAATCCATTAGTGTTGCACTTTGTCACATGCTGTTTTTTCCAATAACACTTTCCCTGTGCGCACACTACTTTCTTCTCCACTCAATTTATCTGCTGAATAAATGCAATGTGCTGCACAATGTCTGCACTTCTCTGGCCTCACATATCAGTATGCTTTCCCTTACTCAGAATAGATACAATACGGCTAATGACGGAGGCTTAATGGAGCAAGTAGGACACTCACTGCTACCTCCATTAGACCACATGAGCACTAATGAAGCTATTTGCGGACACAACAAGTATCACAAAATCCACCTTGGTCTACATCGATAAATGTGAACACGAGCGGGTGTATATTCAATCATGGTCTAACAATTTCAACTTTGATGACCATAATTATTTGTACATTCATGCAGGTTGAAGAATAGCCATCATTTTGAGGGTTCAGTTGGTCACTGAAGTGATCATTTCTCCAGCCGTTGGTTGCAATTTAATTCAAACCTGTCAGCACCCTTGAAAAAAAACGGTAAATTAATAGCTCACTTTCCTAGCTGTTAGACACACCCAAACGTCTGATAAAATATCACTTTTCTGCAGAACTTTGTCATATACAGTTTGTTTCTGTGTCTCCTTTGTAATTCAATCCCAACTCCACTTTGTCTTCTCAGAGTGACGCAATTCCTTGGATTACTGTAATGGTATTTAGGGATACTTACCGAATTTTATAGGTACAAACAACATCCGTACTACTAGGTACTGATTCACGTAAAATAAAATTGTACCATGTTTCTATATTTTTACTTTGTTGCACGTTCAGTTGCAGACCTGGCACCGGCTGAAGCATTTGGCAGGCTAAAATGCATAGTTGTAGCCGACTGCCTCTAAGTGACAAGTTCCAGAAACCATTTTAATTATTACCTGAATGATTCAAGACTTAAAGGGCACCTATTACGCAAAACGAACTTTGTCTTACCTATTGGTACCTGTTTCTGTGTATTTGGGTCCTACATACAGTATGTCCCAAAAGTTTGAAATCAAACTATGGAAAAATGGTGGAGGTTTTTATTAAACAATCTTGCCTTCCTTCATACTTGCTCCAAACAAGCCGTCTGGAATTTTTTTTTCCAACTGGTGACGTTTTTCCTAATGTGATGTTACAGGCCTCACACCGAGTAGCCCAGTGTTCAAATTGGTGTCTGTTAAAGATGAATAAAACGAAAACATAATGCTTGATTGCGTTCTCATTGCAGGCTGTGGTCTGTCTCTTTTATTAAACATTTCTTAATTTCTCGACTTTAATTTGCATTTCTATTGTGCTTTCAATCACATTCAAATTGTGTCAATAATCTAGTTTCAATTCCACATACGTCCATACACATTGTTGAACAATTACGTCTCGACTTTTGCAATGCAATGACAAATTAAATCCATAAACTATGTAGGGACAATATGTATATTAAACAACACTATTTTTCTTCTGTATATTGATTGGCAACACTAAATTGGCCCTAGTGTGTGAATGTGAGTGTGAATGTTGTCTGTCTATCTGTGTTGGCCCTGCGATGAGGTGGCGACTTGTCCAGGGTGTACCCCGCCTTCCGCCCGAGTGCAGCTGAGATGGGCTCCAGCACTAGTGTTGTGTCGTTCGCGAACGATTCGTTCGAAAGAACGAATCTTTTGAGTGAACGTACTGAACCGAATCACTTCATGAACTGATTCGTTCCTTTCTCAGTTCAGTTGAGCTCCGCCGCGACCATGTCGCTATGAGTGAAACTGGCGCATTCTTTGACTCACTGAACCCTCGACGTCGGCGAACGACGCAGCCAATGAGAGGGCGGGGGGAGGGACTGAGCGAACAATCCGTTCACCGCGGATTAACGACATGAATCACTCAGTGAACGACAACGCTCTCGCTCTCTGCTCTGCTTGCCCCAATGCCGCGAGTGATTCTCCTCCTGTCGCGGGGATGTTTCATGCCATTGGCATCCGTTCTCCATTCATTCTCCAAGCTAACGGCTAATGTTGACTCAAGCTACATGAAAACAAACACACACACGCGCCCCGTCCCCATTATCTCAACACAAAGTTATGAGAGTAGAGGAGACAGAAAGAAACTCAGTGCATGCAGGGCAAGGCTGAGCAGCAGCGACGCTAGGGGGAGGGGCGGGGGGTAAAGTGTAGGGCAGGCCGTTTTGAGAAGATTTAAAATAAAAATAATAACTAATGTATGCACACATACATAGGCTATTATTTACACAGTTATTGTAACAAAAATAAAATTCTCCTTGGGGATCAATTCTGATTCATATTATTATTATTATTATTATTATTATTGTTGTTATTATTATTATTATTATTATCCCTTTTACTGCAACTGTTTTTATATTATTTAAGCTATTTATTTTCTTTTTTATTGCATATTTAAGTTGATATTTCCATTTTTATATTTTTAAATGTTAGCTACATAAATTGTAGTTTTAATGTTGGCATTTCTGGCACTTGGTTTAATATTTGTTTTGTTTTATTTAAGGTAGCCTATTTATTTTCTTTTTGTTTGCACATTTAAGTTGATATTTTCTTTGTTATATTTTTAAACGTAGGCTACAGAACATTTAGTTTTTATGTTGGCATTTCTGGCTCTTAATTTATTTGTTTTATTTTGAAGGTATTTATTTTCTTTTTGTTTGCATATTTAAGTTTACATTTTCTTTGCTACAGAACATTTAGTTTTTATGTTGGCATTTGTTAAGGGTTTCTTAATTTAATATTTGTTTTTGCACTAAACAAACGAGGCCTATTTATTTAACTGTTGATTGCTAGCATTTTAGTAGGCTATTACTATTTTTTTTATTTCCCACTTTTATTTATTTCTTATTTTCATTTCAGTGCAATAAAACATATTTAACAACCAAGACATTTAGTCACACTTTGTTTATTGGACAGGCAGGAAACGCACACACACGTTCGCGAACTGACACACACCGAGATCTGCCGCTGGGGAAGCTGTTACTGACTGACTCATGATTCGCCGAACTGCACACAGAACTGCTGCTGCAGAAGTGATTCAGATTCACGTACTGAACTGTGCTGACTGTGGCGCTGTGTCAGTCACTGATTCTAGTGATTCAGTACAGTCAAAAGAACTGCCGATCCCATCACTACAGTGCGTAGGGACTCGCGTTCACCCTATTTGCTGCTTCTCCCGCGAATGTCTGCACTGTACTGTACTACGCACGCCCCCCCCTATTTTTTTTTTTGGTGGGGGGGGATTCGGTGAACGAATTTTTTGAACGAATCAATTTAAGGAACTGATTCTAGTGATTCAGTACAGTCAAAAGAACTGCCGATCCCATCACTATCCAGCACCCCCCGCCACCCTGAAAGGGACAATCGGTAGAAAATGGATGGATTGATGGATAATAATCACCTAATGGTACTGTTACTCTAACTCAGGAAATATGTCCCTGGACACATAAGAACTTTGAATATGACCAATGTATGATCCTGTAACTACTTGGTATCGGATTGATACCTAAATTTGTGGTATCATCCCAAGCTAATGTAAAACATCCAAACAACAGAAGAATAAGTGATTATCACATTTTAACAGAAGTGTAGATAGAACATGTTAAAAGAGAAAGTAAGCAGATGTTAACAGTTAATGAACAAGTAAATTAATAATTAATTTTCGACCACTTGTCCCTAATGGTTTTGACAAAATAATAGAATAATAAATGACACAATATGTTACTATATACATCAGCAGCTAAATTAGGAGCATTTGTTTGCTTGCTTACTACTAAAAGAAAAGTTGTCTAGTATGTTTACTATTTTATTTAAGGACAAACTTGCAATAAGAATCATGTGTTTAATGTACCATAAGATTTTTTGTTAAAATAAAGCCAGTAATGCAATTTTTTGTGGTCCCCTTTATTTATAAAAGTACCGAAAAGTATCTAAATACATTTTGGTCCCGGTACCAAAATATTGGTATCGGGACATCACTAGTTAGGATACTCAATTTACACATTAATTTTACAAAACAATTGTGACTACTAATTGTAAGTGTCACAGTGACGTCAGTGGCTATCTCTATACCTGTATATGGTAGAAATTTACCCTAAGTGCGTTGCGCAAGTCCGCCATTGTAGTCCGCGCTGAAGTCAATAAGATACTTGTTTTGCTCTATCCCCTTGTTGTGGGGCAGACTGCCCCGTACATGCACATGCATCCTACAATGTTGCCATTTCTAATACAAAGTAGGGTTGGACGATTATGATCATAATAATGATAATAATGGATTCGATTTTATATCGCACTTTTCTATTGTTGGATACTCAAAGTGCTCACAGAGAAGTGGGAACCCATCATTCATTCACACCTGGTGGTGGTAAGCTACATTTGTAGCCACAGCTGCCCTGGGGTAGACTGACGGAAGCGAGGCTGCCAGTTTGCGCCTACGACCCCTCCGACAACCACCTTTCATTCATTCATCATTCATTCACCAGTGTGAGCGGCACCGGGGGCAAGGGTGAAGTGTCCTGCCCAAGGACACAACGGCAGCGATTTGGATGTCAAGAGGCGGGGAGCGAACCTGCAACCGTCAGGTTTCTGGCACGGCCGCTCTACCCACTGCGCCATATTACGGTAAAATAATAATCGTGATTATTTTAAATTGATATTTAAATCACAATTAACAACACGGTTATTCATTGATTTGAAACATGAGTATTTGTTATACCACAAAAACTCGACTTAAAATTTAATTTAGAAGGACAACTGGAAATAAATTAGTAACGAAATAACAACAGGTAAAACAAATCACGGCAACAACAACACATTTAAATAACGACATCAATATGAAAAAATATATATGTTTTTTACCTCTTACACTTATTTTACCACCAGAGTGTGTGCTTTTTGTGTCATAAACAAAATCTCATAAAATGTTTGTTAATTACATGCAAAAATCCTTAAATTTATTGGTGCAATACATCTTTGGACAATTTTGACTAGTATTTCAAGTCAAAGCATAATACTGTAATAGTGTTGTCCCGATACCAATATTTTGGTACCAGTACCGGTACTTTTTAGAAGCGGTATAGTACCGAATATGATTCATTAGTATCGCGGTACTACACTAATACCGGTATACCGTGCAACCCTAAAATGTATCAATAAGTGCTTCAAGCACATTATGTTTGGGTAAGGTAATTTTCAAAACGTTTATTTTGTAAGTGCAGTCAGACCGAACATTGAGCACAGCCCTGTTATTGTGAAGGAGGAAAGCGTGCTGTTGTTCTGAGCATGACGAGTTTGGAAACGACTTGAGGTTGTTCATAAATAGAAGAAAGAGGAAGCCTCTCAAATTGCGACTGCTGTAGTGTTTGTACATTAATGTTACATCGATGATGTCGTTCACAACAACACAAGCCGATGAGATGTGTTGTGGGTGTATGTTGTTCTAGGTAGCTTTAGCTTCGTATTTTAGTCGCTGTTTCAAGTGACTGTCTCCACATTGTTTTAGTTCATTATGAGACAGTTAAGTGTTTTGGGGATAAATGCGCGGTACCGGACACATTATTTTATCAAACGAATGGTCTTTGTTTTCACAATGACAGCATTGCACTCACATTACTGTGAATTTCCTTGATATTCTGCATTCAATACTAAATTCTGTTTTGTTGGCCAATTCTGTCTGCACGTATGTGAACGCAGAAATCATATGCCTTACTTTTTTGTTGAGTTAAATGTTTATTGATAAGGCCTACTAGCGCTGTGTCAAATAAAAAGTAGCAACCAAGGAGAGATCCCACACTTCTAGTAGACGTGGTCTTTTTTCCACTCATTCGCTTCTCATCTGTTTCACCGTTACAAGCTCAGGATACAGTATGCACGTTAATCTTTTTTTTCAATTATGATATTTTTATGACCGTGATAAAACAAAATCAAAATTGTGATTTCAATTTGATTAACTGTTCAGCCTTAAGGCAGCACGGTGGAACAGGGGTTAGTGCGTGTGCCTCACAATAAGAAGATCCTGGGATCGATCCCCAAGCTTGGGGTCTTTCTGTGTGAGGTTTGCATGTAGTCCCTGTGACTGTGTTGGTTCCCTCTGGGTACTCCGGCTTCCTCCCACCTCCAAAGACATGCACCTGGGGATAGGTTGATTGGCAACACTAAATTGGCCCTAGTGTGTGATTGGGGGTGTGAATGTTGTCTGTCTATCTGTGTTGGTCCAGCGATGAGGTGGCGACTTGTCCAGGGTGTACCCCGCCTTCCGCCCAAATGCAGCTGAGATAGGCTCCAGCACCCCCGCAACCCAGAGAGGGACAAGCAGTACAAAATAAATAGATGGATGTTCAGCTCTAATACGAAGTAGCGTATAGTTCGAACTTTTATCCGTCGGTAGACTCCATATAGAAGCGCTAAAAGCTACAACATGGCTGTCAGAGACAAGACGCAGTTGCAGTGGAGACACGTACACTGAACAAAATGATAAAACCAACATTTTTGTTTTTGCTCCCATTTTTCATGAGTTGAACACAAAAATCTACAACTTTTACTGTATACACAACATATCTATTCCTCTCAAATATTGTTCACAAATCTGTGTTAGTGAGCATTTCTTCTTTGCCAATATAATCCACCCCACCTCAGAGGTGTGGCATATCAAGATGTAGATTAAAGAGCATGATTGCACAGGTGTGCCTTAGGCTGCCCACAATAAAAGGCCACTCTGAAATATGCAGTTTTATCACACAGCACGATGCCACAGATGTCGCAAGTTTTAAGGGAGCGTGCAGTTGGCATGCTGAATGCAGGAATGTCAACGAGAGCTGTTGAATGAATTGAATGTCCGTTGCTCAACCATAAGCCGTCGCCAAAGGAGTTTCAGAGAATTTGGCTGTACATCCAACCGGCCTCACAACCACATACCACACCAGCCCAGGACCTCCACATCCAGCAGGTGCACCTCCATGATCATATATGACCAGCCACCCAGACAGCTGCTGTAACATTTAGTTTGCATAAACAAATAATTTATTCCCCCAACTGTGAGAAAACCGTCTCAGTGAAGCTCATCTGCATGCTCGTCATCCTCGTCGGGGTCTCGACCTGACTGCGGTTCTTCGTCATAACCAACTTGAGTAGGCAAATGCTCACATTCGATAGCATTTGGAACGTTGGAGAGGTGTTCTCTTCATGGATAAATCCCAGTTTTCACTGTTCAGGGCAGATGGCAGACAGCGTGTGTGGCATCGTGTGGGAGAGCGGTTTGCTGATGTCAACGAGATGAATCGAGTGGCTCATAGTGGGGGTGGGGTTATAATATGGGCCAGGCGTATGTGATAGCCTATGAACGCAATTGCATTTAATTGATGGCATTTTGAATGCACAGAAATACCATGACGAGATCCTCAGGCTCACTGTTGTGCTTTTCACCCGAGACCATCACCTCATGTTGCAGCATGACAATGCACGGCCCCATGTTGCAAGGATCTGTACACAATTCCTGGAAGCTATAAACATCACAGTTCTTGCATGGCAAACTTACTCACCAGACATGTCACCCATTGAGCATGTTTGGGATGCTGTGGATCGGCGTATACGACGGCGTGTTTCAGTTTCTGCCAATATCCAGCAACCTGGCACAGCCATTAAAAAGGAGTGGACCAACATTCCACAGGCCACAATCAACAACATGATCAATTCTATGCGAATGAGATGTGTTGCATTGCGTGAGGCAAATGGTGGTCTCACCAGATACTGACTGCTTTTCTGACCCCCCAGACTTCCAATAAAGAATCGTGGTATGCCTGTGAGGTGGGATGGATTATCTTTACCAAGAAGAAATGCTCTCTTGCACAGATATAGACAGATTAGTGAACTACATTTGAGAGGAATAGGCCTTTTGTGTATATAGTAAAAGTTTTAGATATTTGAGTTCAACTCATGAAAAATGGGAGCAAAAACCAAAGTGTTTATATTTTTGCTCAGTATAAATAGGAACGGCCAGAGACAGTCAGAAGAGGCTTGAAGACGGTCTGTAAAACATAATCTATGCAAAAGGTTGGCCAAAGAACCACCATTACATGTTATATAATCCAATCAATCCAATCCACTTTATTTATATAGCACATTTAAACAACAAGAATGTTTCCAAAGTGCTGCACAGCCATGTTAAAAACAATATTAAAAACAATATTGAAAACAATATTATGCTCCACCAATAACTGAATAGAAACAAAATATAAATAAATATAAAAACAATATGAAAATAAATATGATTAAAAACGATTTTAAAGGGTTAAACCAATTAAAACAGTAAATAGAAATCAAAATGTATTACAAAAAAAACACAAAGGACAACAGAGGACAGAAGACCACACAACTCACGAAGTGTTAAAAGCCAAAGAATAAAAGTGGGTCTTAAGACGAGACTTAAAACACTCCACTGTGGAAGCAGTTTGAACATGGAGGGGCAGAGTGTTCCAGAGCTTAGGGCCAACTACAGAGAAGTCTCTGTCTCCCCTGGTTTTAAGTCTCGTCTTGGGCACCACAAGCAGGAGGTGGCTCTCGGACCTCAGAGCGCGCGCAGGAGTGTAAATTCGGATGAGGTCCGAGATATACTGAGGTGCCAGTCCATGTAAAGCTTTAAAAACAAACAGCAAGGTTTTAAAATCAATTCTAAAATGAACAGGGAGCCAGTTCAAACTCTGAAGAATTGGGGTTATATGCTCGCGTTTCCTGGCCCCTGTTAAAAGTCGTGCTGCCGCGTTCTGGACTAACTGCAACCGGGAGAGAGCTTTTTGGCTAATGCCAGCATAAAGTGCATTGCAGTAGTCCAGGCGACTTGAAATAAAAGCATGCACGACTTGTTCAAAAAGGTTAAAAGATAAAAACAGTTTTACCTTTACTAAAAGACGAAGATGATAAAAACACGATTTTAAAACGCCATTGACTTGTTTGTCAAGTTTAGACCACAAGGAAGTGTTTATATTCCAAAAAAAAAAATCATAATATGATAATACCTTTAAGGTAGTTGAAAAATAGCATTGAAAATACTGTAGGGATGTCCAAATCAACATCTCTGGCCTTTTTTTTTGTTTTGTTTTTTGAAGTATTTATTTCAAACCTGCACAGTACAACAACACACTTTTTTTTTTATATATATATTTTGGCAGAGACATTTATGCAAGGCTTGAAAAGGGGTTGGATGAAGCAGATGCTTATAATATCCCAACCCCTCTCACTCATTCCACATTTAACATAGACAATATAATACAAGACCAATACTATACAAACAAAAACAAGAAAAGTTCATGTACACTAACAATACAATAGTACCACTGTTACTATGAGACAAGACAAGACGAGACAAAACACACACACACACATACACACACACACAGGCCCAAACACTCTCTGACCATACACCTCTCTCCCATCGCTCTGTGCTGAGGGCATCATTTTTTTTCCTCCTCGTACTTCTTCAGTACTTTTTTTTTAAACAGTGTTTTAAATTGCATCATGTTAGAACAGGTTTTTAACTCGTCCCTTAAGTTGTTCCACAGACTGACTCCACGCACTGAAATGCACATTGATTTTAAAGTTGTTCTAAATTTAGACTTAGACTGTAACTATGGTGAGCATCTCTATCCTGGAATAGGTTCTGTATATTGGATGGTAGAGAGTTTTGGGATGCCCTAAACATAATTTGAGCAGTTTTAAAGTTGATCACATCGTGCAGTTTAAGTTGCTTTAACTCCATGAATAGTGGATTGGAATGATGTCTGTAGTGAACATTAGACACAATCCTAATGGCCTTTTTCTGCAGAGTGACTAAAGGCTGTAGATGGGATTTATAACAATTTCCCCAGACTTCAACACAATACTTTTTTAAATACGACATAATACGACATAATAAATGAATGATACAATAACAGCAGAGCATTGGTGTTCAATAAATGACATGATCTCCTCATCATTCCAACACATTTAGCAACTTTTGTCCTCAGGTAATTTATATGAGGCTTCCATGATATATTTTCATCTATTACCACTCGGACATATTCTATTGGTCTATCATCAATAACAATCCTGATGGGTATATTACTTTTGCGATTGCTAAAGAGCGTGATTTTGGTCTTCTTTAAATTCAGAGACAATTTGTTGGTATTAAACCAAGTTTTTAACTTTATCATCTCCTCAGTTACAGAGGCCAGAAGTTGCTTCACGTCGTCACCTGCACATGTAATGGTTGTATCGTCAGGAAAGAGGATGAACTTCAGCAGTGTTGATATTTTACATATTTCGTTGATATACATTATAAATATGATTTGGCCTTCAATCGTGATCCGTTTTTTTGGCCTCATATATGATCTGATTTAGAGTCACGATCTGGTACTGAGTTAAATAACTGAAAATGTTTTATAAGAAGTAACTAATAAGTAAGCGCAACAACACAATTTTAAAAAGTTGTTCTCATTAAATTCAGAATTTGATAGTATTGTTGGAAATCAGATGATATATTACATTTGTGGTATTCAGTACCACATACAATTTGTTTTTAACAAAATTAAGATGTTAGTGTACAATAGCTTAACAATAATAAAAACTACTATTGACCCTCATTTATATCATTTGAGTTTTGGCGTCAAAGCTTTTCTGTATTCAAAGACTTACTCCCTGACTTTGTAAACAATGACAAAAATCTTTAAAAAGTGATTTTGAAATAATAAGAACAAGAAAAAAAAACTACGAATCACTAGTATTTTTCTTTACACTGATACTTTATTAGGTATCGATACTTTCGACATCTGAATTGATCACCCCTAATTTACATTGAAGCTTTTCCTCTATTCCTCCAGTGATAACACTACATGGAAGACACTTACCGTATTTCCTTGAATAGCCACAGGGGCGCTAATTAATTTAAAACCTCTTCTCACTCCTGCGGTTACCAAAACCATGCGGAATGAGCAAGCATGCTCTAATTATTTTAAAACCTCTTCTCACTCCGGCGCATACCTTATCATGAAAAGCACATTTAATAAAAAAAAAACGTTATTATGATCTTACCTTTACTTGTAAATGGGTCCATGTGCAGCTGCTTCTGATCAAAGGCAGTTCTTTCTCATCTTTCTTCAATTTTAAAAGTCTCTGGAGATATTCCTTTAATTATTACCTCCTGCTTCGATTGAAAGTCCAGTTTAGAAAACGGTTTTATTTTAGATATGTAATCCTCCATGGTAAAAGTGCAAGCAAACAATTGCTGCATGCTTGCTGCTTGTTGTCTTCTTCTGCAGTACCTGTCTCCTGCAGTACTGGTAGTCGCAAGAAGGATCACTAGCGCCCTCTACCACCAGGAGACGGGAGTCATTTAATGACTCATATTTGACCCGGCGGAAGTGCCAAGCATGCGCTAATTATTTTGCGAAACGAATTTGACCCGGCTGTAATTCTAGGCAGGCGAATACTATATTCCCGGCGCCAATTCAAGGAAATACGGTAGTTCATTTTCCACCATGGTGGTGAGGATTAATATTTTAGAAGTGCTTTGCACTGTGGATGGCCGACACTTTCGTGGCAGCTTGTTCTCACATTGGAGCCGGTGCTCTGTCATTTGATGCAATTCCTGCATGTGTATAGTAGGGAAGGGATTCATATGGCCCCTTTCCTGGGTGGATCTCACGTGAGAGATAGAGGGGTTGGTTAATCATTTTGTAATGCATTCTGCTGACACTGTGGTCATAGTTGGAATTGCCATAAAACACAGTTTAAAGATATTTATTAACACTCTATTGCCATCTGGTGGCTAGAGTGGATAGCACACCCCCCCCCGCCCCATTTGTCACATTTCATGTGTCAGGTAAACCGTGACAAAAAAATATGCATCCTCTTCCTACTGTAGTTAAAAATAAGGCAAATAGCAGCCCTGATTTGATCCTCTTATCGAAATATTGTCGTCGCCAACAGCTTTGGTATTAAAGGGTTAAACCAAAATTGTAAGAGGGCGTGGTTTGTCGCGTGTTGCAAGACATTTTTTGTGATATATTCCGTCAAATATATTTCCACTCACTATTTGGCTTTTCTTTCAGTTGAAGCAAAATAATCCATCCACTTGCTGCCGCCTACTACCGGACTGGTCCCCAGTCAATCACAATCATATCTTGAGACAGAAAACCAATTTCACCTCCATTCAAGTCAAGTGAGTCAACGACTTAACTAGCAGAAATATATACATAATATGCAATAATATGCACTAAGTAATACACTAAAGGAGCTCACTCAAGGGGAATATTGACAGCCAACAAATAAATTGAAAAGCCAACTTAACCATTCCAGCTCGTCTCTCTCCATGCTTAAGTTCCCTCTCAATTTTGTCGTGACAGTTGCGGAAACCTTTCTCTTTTGTTCCTGTATGGCTCCTGTGGGAGGGTCAAGGCAAGTAACATGTTCTGGAGGCTGACACGTTTAATGCAAAATTGATTGCTGTAGGAAATAAAAGAGATCAACTGTGACTGTGTGCAGCGTCAGAGTTATGGTCCTGTCTTGTCAGTTGCAGAACAGTGGATACGCCGCAGTGTTAACATGCAAATTAACATTGGACAGTGAAAATATGCATGATTGCTTCAGTGATTGTGTCCATGCCAGAGGAATATGAATCATTATATGTAGAAGTACATTAACACATTCTCTATTGTGCTGACGTGATTGAATGATCATTTGAACATGCATGCATCATGTGACGCATACCATTTCTAGTTTGTCTGCAGAAACGGATACACCAATGTCAGCACTCATAACCCGGAGCTATCCATCACTTGGGGTTCAATTCTTCAATGGATTTCTCTCTCATTTATCTGGATTATTGTTTCAAGTTCCATGATTTAGAGCCTGGGCTAATCCCTCCATTTTAATGCTCGGCCACGGCAGGCTTGGCCACATTAAACTGATGATTGATGATGTATTGATCTGGGCTGTTTTCTAGCACTTACCAAGGTGCTGACTTGACAGCACACTTGCTTATCTGAACCCCCAGCTTGGTGGAAGGGTACGTTTCCTTCAATGAAATAAAACCCTGAAACGTGTCTTTTTCGAGCGTTCAAATTGAAATTAGTTAGTTTTACTCCTGGTCTACTTGTCTCTTGAGCTTTGTCATTGTTGTGCATAGTGAAGTTAGGGAGTCTTAAGAATGACAGTGTAGTAAAATAATGCTTGTAAGAAGAAGAATACACTATATAGAAAATGTATAGCACAAAGAACTACAGAGGCAGAAATTAAGTATAAAAAGTATAAAGACAAGTTAACAAACATACTACGATCATGTAGAAAAGAATATTACAGTGAATTATTGGACAGGAACAAAAATAATATGAGAGCAACATGGCGCATCCTCAATAGCATTATTAAAAATGGCACTAAGAGGGACTACCCCCAATACTTCTTAGACGGAAATAAAAATAATGACAACATAAAGGAAGTGGTTGAAAGCTTCAATAATTACTTTGTAAATTTTGGACCAAAATTGGAAGAAAGGATTCCAGACCCAGTTTCGATTGAGGAATATAATGATACCATAGAGCGAAATCCCAACTCCATGTTCCTCAATAATGTGACACAGGAGGAAATAGTTATAATTGTGAAAAAATTTAAGTCCAAGACTTCAACTGATTGTAACGGAATTGATATGGAAACGATAAAAAAAGGTTATTGAAGAGATCTCAGGACCATTAATGTATATTAGTAACCTATCATTTCAAACAGGTTAATTCCCAAACAAAATGAAAACAGCTAAAGTTGCACCAATCCATAAGACTGGAGACAAACATCAATTTACAAATTATAGACCTGTTTCTTTACTTCCACAATTTTCTAAAATCATTTAAAAACTGTTCAATAACATATTACAGAGTTTTACAAATAAGAATAGAATACTCTAAGAGAACCAATATGGCTACAGAACTAATGTTTAAACTTCAATGGCTTTAATTGAAATTACAGAAGAAATTACCAATGCAATAGATAGTAAAAAATGTGCGGCAGCAGTGTTTATGGATCTAAATAAAGCATTTGACACAATTAATCACAATATTTTAATCAAAAAACTACAACGATATGGCATCAGAGGGTTAGTCTTAAACTGGATAAGAAGTTATCTAACGAACAGGAAACAATACGTGAAGCTAGGCGAACACACATCTACAACGCTAAATATATCCTGTGGTGTACCTCAGGGATCAATTCTAGGACCTAAATTATTCAATCTCTGTATAAATGACATTTGTAAAGTTACAAAAGATTTAAAGTTAGTATTATTTGCGGATGATACAACAGCGTTTTGCTCAGGAAGAGAACACACAGGAGATAATACAAATAATAACAGAAGAAATGAACAAATTAAAAAGATGGTTTGACAAAAACAGACTATCGTTGAATCTTAGTAAAACTAAAATAATGCTATTTGGTAACAGTAGAAGAGAAAGTCAAATACAAATAGACGTAATAGAAATTGAATGAGTAAATGAAACCAAATTTGTAGGTATAATGATTAATGATAAATTTAACTGGAACTCTCATGTAAAAAATATACAACATAAACTAGCAAGACACACGTCAATAATGAATAAAGCAAAACATATTCTAGACCAAAAATCACTTCATATTCTCTACTGCTCACTAGTGTTACCATATCTGAGTTACTGTGTAGAAATATGGGGAAATAATTACAAAAGTACACTTCATTCACTAACTGTGTTACAAAAAAGATCAGTTAGTTACATAATGTTGGATATAGAGAACATACAAATCCTTTATTTATTGAATCAAAGATACTGAAATTCCACGACATAGTGAATTTGCAAACAGCTAAAATTATACACAAAGCAAACTATAACCTGCTACCCAAGAATATACAACAATTATTCTCAAAAAAAGAGGAGATATAATCTTAGAGAAAAATGTAATTTAAAACATTTGTATGCATGTACAACACTTAAGACCTTCAGTATATCAGTATGTGGAATTAAATTATGGAATGGATTAAGCAAAGCAATCAAACAATGTACTAATGTAATGTACTAACACACATTAAGAGTGTTACTAAAACGGCCTTCTTTCATCTCCGTAATATCGCTAAAATTTGTTCCATTTTGTCCACAAGCGACGCTGAGATCATTATTCATGCGTTCGTTACATCTCGTATTATTTTCGGGCCTCCCTATGTCTAGCATTAAAAGATTACAGTTGGTACAAAATGCGGCTGCTAGACTTTTGACAAAAACAAGAAAGTTTGATCATATTACGCCTATACTGGCTCACTTGCACTGGCTTCCTGTGCACTTAAGATGCGACTTTAAGGTTTTACTACTTACGTATAAAATACTACACGGTCAAGCTCCTGCCTATCTTGCCGATTGTATTGTACCATATGTCCCGACAAGAAATCTGCGTTCAAAGAACTCCGGCTTATTAGTGATTCCTAGAGCCCAAAAAAAGTCTGCGGGCTATAGAGCGTTTTCTATTCGGGCTCCAATACTATGGAATGCCCTCCCGGTAAAAGTTAGAGATGCTACCTCAGTAGAATCATTTAAGTCCCATCTTAAATCTCATTTGTATACTCTAGCCTTTAGATAGACTCCCTTTTTAGACCAGTTGATCTGCCGTTTCTTTTCTTTTCTTTTCTCCTCTGCTTCCCTCTCCCTATGGAGGGGGAGTTGCACAGGTCCGGTGGCCACGGATGAAGTGCTGGTTGTCCAGAGTCGGGACCCGGGGTGGACCGCTAGCCTGTGCATCGGTTGGGGACATCTCTACGCTGCTGACCCGTCTCCGCTCGGGATGGTTCCTGCTGGCCCCACTATGGACTGGACTTTCGCTGATGTGTTAGATCCACTGTGGACTGGACTTTCACAATATTATGTCAGACCCACTCGACATCCATTGCTTTCGGTCTCCCCTAGAGGGGGGGGGGGGGGTTACCCACATATGCGGTCCTCTCCAAGGTTTCTCATAGTCATTCACATTGACGTCCCACTGGGGTGAGTTTTCCTTGCCCGTATGTGGGCTCTGTACCGAGGATGTCGTTGTGGCTTGTGCAGCCCTTTGAGACACTTGTGATTTAGGGCTATATAAATAAACATTGATTGATTGATTGATAAAATGATCCACTTCAAGAAACTCTTCAAACTTAAAGTGTTTACAAAGTACAAAGAAGAAGAACCATGATAAACATTCTGAATGTATTTCATCCATCCATTCTTTCATTCTCAAAATAATCTTACTTATCTCATCATATGAAATATAACTTACTTCACCAATGATTGTTTATTTATTTATTTTTATTGTGATTACTTATGGAGTATATTGTGAATAAATTGAGAACAGGAAGTCAAAAGCTTAATGCTTCTCTCGCGTACATTTCTACAGGCTGTGGATACTTTGGCGACACAGAGATAGTCGTTGGGGCTTTGCCAACATTTCACTTCAACAATGTAAAAAAGTTTGAGGCAGAGACACAAAATTAAGTTTTTTGCCAATGCATTTAATGCTTCATAATCATTAATACGAGTGAGTACGTCTATTTGTTTCTGTAGGCAATCATTTTTGCCAACTATTGCTGTCACGATTTGTCCCTGTTGCTCTACGTTACAGCATAATGTCCTGACTTAGTGTCACGAACGGCTGATACCGCTGGAAGCTCTCCTGTGTTGTAATAATAAATTGAATAATCAAACAACAGTCAAAGTCTTTCGTATCCTTTTTGAGGATACGAAAGGCATGTTTAAATGTAAAAGATCGTATTAAACCAAATATTACATAGTTTTCACATGAGCCTCTAGGGGGGGCAATCAGAGTCACCTACCTGTTGTAAAGTTTTACGTATCATTGTAGCGACAATCTTTTCAAACAGGGTGCAGCACTAATTTTCAGAGTCAGTTTTGGTCACGCACAATTATCTTCTTCTTCACCTTCCTTCTGACTCGACCGTTTGTTTTTTATTTTAGCCTGTGTTTAGTTCTCAGAGACACGCTAATGACAAGCTGACAATCACTCTGTCATTTGCTCTAGGCACCAGAAAGAAACATCTCCTACTGACTTGTGATTGGGCATAGTTTGCTGAGCTGAAGCACATGGCTACTTTCAATATGATTTGCATATTTGTAAGGAGGCCCAGCCCAGCAACATAGACCTGTGCAGTCAATTTCAAGTTGATGGCGAACTAAGAAAATAAATGTCCTTGGTTTTGTGCTTGCGCACATTTTAATGCAGGGTGTCAAACTCATTTTAGATCGGGGGCCACATGGGCCAGACTGGTAAAATCACGGCACGATAATTAAAAAATAAAGACAACTTCAGATTGTTTTCTTTGTTTAAAAATAGAACAAGCACATTCTGAAAATGTACAAATGATAATGTTGTTGTTGTTGTTTTACACTTACATGTTGCTGTCATGATCTGTGGTCTGGATCATGTTTTTTGTTATTTTCTGTTTAAGACTCCACGAGTTCCTGTTTGCGCTCCCTTGTTTGGTCACCGTGGCGACTCATTGGTTTCACCCGCCTCATGTGACACACCCACCTGGCTCTAATCAAAGAGACTATTTAAAGGCCTACTGAAACCCACTACTACCGACCACGCAGTCTGATAGTTTATATATCAATGATGAAATCTTAACATTGCAACACATGCCAATACGGCCGGGTTTACTTATAAAGTGCAATTTTAAATTTCCCGCTAAACTTCCGGTTGGAAATGTCTAAGTATGATGACGTATGCGCGTGACGTCACGACGGAAACGGAAGTATTCGTACCCAATGTGTCACCATACAAACTGCTCTGTTTTCATCGAACAATTCCACAGTATTCTGGACATCTGTGTTGGTGAATCTTTTGCAATTTGTTTAATGGACAATGGAGATTGCAAAGAATAAAGTTGTAGGTGGGATCGGTGTATTAGCGGCTGGCTGTAGCAACACAACAAGGAGTACTTACTTGGATAGCAGACGCCTAGCCGATGCTAGCCGCCAACCGCACGGATATTCGGGTGAAGTCCTTCGTCGCGCCGTCGATCGCTGGAATGCAGGTGAGCACGAGTGTTGATGAGCAGATGAGGGCTGGCTGGCGTAGGTGGAGCGCTAAAGTTTTTATCATAGCTCTGTGAGGTCCGGTTGCTAAGTTGCTAAGTTAGCTTCAGCATCGTTAGCAACAGCATTGTTAAGCTTTGCCAGGCTGAGAATTATTAACCGTGTAGTTGCATGTCCATGGTTTAATAGTATTGTTGATCATCTGTCTATCCTTCCAGTCAGGGATTTATTTATTTTGTTTCTATCTGCATTTGAGCCAGATGCTATCACGTTAGCTCAGTAGCTAAAGAGCTTCGCTGATGTATTGTCGTGGAGATAAAAGTCACTGTGAATGTCCATTTCGCGTTCTCGACTCTCATTTTCAAGAGGATATAGTATCCGAGGTGGTTTAAAATACAAATCCGTGATCCACAATAGAAAAAGGAGAGTGTGTGGAATCCAATGAGACCTTGTACCTAAGTTACGGTCAGAGCGAAAAAAGATACACCCTGCACTGCCTCTCTAGTTCTTCACTCACTAACGTTCCTCATCCACGAATCTTTCATCCTCGCTCAAATTAATGGGGTAATCGTCGCTTTCTCGGTCCGAATCTCTCTCACTCCATTGTAAACAACGGGGAATTGTGAGCAATCCTTCCTCCTGTGACGTCACGCTAATTCCGGTATAGGCAAGGCTTTTTTTTATCAGCGACCAAAAGTTGCGAACTTTATCGTCGTTGTTCTATACTAAATCCTTTCAGCAAAAATATGGCAATATCACGAAATTTAAAGTATGACACATGGAATGGATCTGCTATCCCCGTTTAAATAAAAAAAAAAAATTTCAGTAGGCCTTTAAGCCTGTTGTCGCCAGTTAGTCGGCCTGGCGACATTGCTCTGTTGATGTTCTTTTCATGCTTTGTATTGATTGTTTCATGCTCGTTTCATGCCACAGATTCATGCTCGTTTTCATGTGATTGTTCGCTTCATGCTATGCCAAGTAAGTTTTGTTTATTCATGCCACAGTTAGCGAGTTTTTGTTTCATGTCCATAGTTCTGCCTAAGTGTTATTTTTGTATCCTGCGCTAAATTGTGCCTTCGCATTGTGCGCCCTTTTTATTTTCCCTTTTTGAGTCAAGATTAAATCATGTTTTTACCTGCACGCCTTGTCCAGAGTAGTCCGTTTGCGTCCTGGGAGAACAATCCTCGCAGCTAGCTGCGACCCCCCCGTCTTGACAGTTGCAGTTAATAGTATTCTATCTTTATATGTCGTTATTTATACTTTATACTAATTCATACTCTGAATAAATTATGTGGTAATGTTCATCAGTCAACTCATTGGTGTTAATTTTCAATCCATCAAGATAAAAAAATTATATCAAAATCAAATTACAGTATGCTATTATTAGTTTGCTCATTTTCCTCGACTATTGCACTAATATCATGTGGTTTATTTTTTTTCACATATGTAGCATCATCCACAAAGATACAAATAATTGCTGTTGCGACATCCAGTGGACACATTTAGAACAGCAGTTTCTTTCATAAAACTTTTTTGGCTCATTTTTATACTTGGCAAACTCATCCCGCGGGCCGGATAAAACCTGTTTGCGGGCCTGATCCGGCCCGTTTGACACCCCTGCTTTAATACATCTAAACTTTTACTTGCCTACGATGTTTTCTGGATTTGAATGTACGTTTATTTTTAGTAGAAAATCCATGCAGCTCCATAACTCCTGAATCTAACGCTTGGAATCAGCTTGTTAGATTGCTACCTCAAGCTGCTGCTCTGCATTGTACCCGTGGCACTAATGCCCACTCAGCTTGGATGGGCTCAAGAGCGAAGAGAAGTCGCCCTACTTCTACTCTCAAGAAAGCTGCCAGGCTCACTGGGATGATAGCCAGTGACGGACAGAAGGAGTGATAGATTCAGGCAGATAAATGGTATTATACGGTGGAGGAAGAGAAAGGGGAATAAAGTTCAGACCGGTGAACAAGACCGCTTGTAGAAAGGGAGCTAAAAAATGGAAAAAGAAAACTTTCAGAGCGGTAGAGAAGAAATAAGGGTGGAAATGAAGGGCATAAGTCATAGACACGCAGATAATGAAATTGAAAGTAAACTACAGAAGAGAGAATCATGCCCTTGGGGTTTGGAGGTGGAGTGTCGAAAAGTAAAGTACAAAAATATAAATAAAACCAACTGAAAACAGCAGTAAATGATAGCAACCAGTGATTCTGCGCAAATGTACGTTGGTAAACCTCACCCGCTGATGCTCAATAGTTTACACTAGACATTGAAGAATGATGCAGGGACTGTGTTTTCATACCTAAAATTGTTCTGTTTTGTCACTTGATAAAGCCTATTCTAACATTTCGTAAGACAAAACAATAAAAGTATTCAGTATTTGTGCTGATATTTTTGAGGACTTAAACACATACTGATTCAGGAGGTAGAGACGGGATCTATGGCTCTTTCAAGAGGAGCTGTTCTTTACAAAAAGTGGTTCGAAAGATTACCTTATTAATATACTGTATTTTCCGGACTATAAGGCGCACTCAAAACCCTTTTTTCCCCCTCAAAACTCGATAGTGTGCCTTATAACCCGGTGCGCCTAATGTAAGGAATACGTTTGGTTGAGCATACCCACCTCAATGCTTGCGCCTAATGTAAAGAATACGTTTGGTTGAGCGTACCCACCTCAATGCTTTTGTAGCATTGGACAGCGTGATAATGGTTTTAAGTCGAAGATGTCAAGAAAAGCTGTCACTTTATATGATTAAAGGCAATATTAATGATCATGATGAATCTGAACACCCCACATTCAAGGGATTGAAGGGCATTCTTAGTAAACTGCCATATATTTCACACTAAGAGTGTCCGTATAAACAACGGCAACACTGTCATAAATATATGCCATATTGTGAAACCGCACTAAACAACAATGACAAACACATTTCGGGAGAATATTTGCACCGCAACACTACATAAACACAACAGAATAAATACCCAGAATTCCCTGCAGTACCAACTCTTCCAGGACGCTACACTATTGTATTTGGTACATGGTGTTCTTATAAGTGTGACCTAAGATAAGATATAAGTCTCAAGTAAACAAAACCAACATTTTAAATGTTTCTTTAGGGAACATATAGGACATTACACACGGTGCTCAAAAATCTATCAAAATGTTTTAGTAGTAAATGTTTTAGTGCAATTTGTAATATAAAATAGTGTAAAGTTCTTATATCTGTCAGTAAACTCGCCATGAAAGCGCTAAAACATACCAGTGTAGTGAGTTTACATTATTCACCCAAGGAACTTTAGTTATTAGTGAGTTCCGGTCGGACGGTTTTTCACGGAACACATTTCCGGTGTGGTTGTTTCCGGATGAGGAAATGCTGCTCTGTTATTGATTTAAGTAAAGTCTGAATGTCATTAAAACAGTTAGCTCCATTTTTTGACACTTCTTCCACACCTGTCCTTGCACGCTACACCGCTACAACAAAGATGACGGGGAGAAGACGCTGCCGAAGGTGAGCCACGTAAATAAGACCGCCTACAAAACAGCGCATCCGGAAGTGACTGTCAGAAAGCGGCTTGCTATGTAGACCACAAGGAAGTGTTTTAATTTAGAAAAAAAATATAATAATATGACTCCTTTAATGCACCCTATAATCCGGTGCGCCTAATATATGAAAAAAGATTTTAAAAAGTAGACCATTCATTGGCAGTGCGCCTTATAATCCGGTGCACCTTATGGTCCGTAAAATACGGTAGTTCTGTTTTTTAACTGTTTTTTTTAATCAATGAAACAATCACTGGTGGCAGTCATAAGGTATGATGTGGTTCAGAATAATGTATACTTACAGGTTGCATCTAAACCTCCATATAAGGCTATGAAGCAAACAATTCAATGTGTGCAAAGTTGGACAGCCATATAACAGCTAACCTCCGATGAGCACAGAAGGTTGGTCTTTTTTTTGTATTTTAGTCCAGTCATTTACAAAAGGTAAACATGGTGGGCTATGGCCTTCTAAAAGCTAGTAGCTACACAACAGCTAAGCACACAAGCTAGGCATAGAGTACGAAATAAGTGTCCTTAATTAAACAATATTGCAGTCTAAAACAGCACATTTGTCAATATAAACAAGTATCAAATAATCATAGTAGTATATTACTTACAAATACAAAGTCTCCAAGTCAAAAGCGTATTATAAAGTATCCAGTAACAAACATGTTCGCATCATTCAACTTACTCAATGAGTTATCGTGGCCTTTAAGTGTCGCCCAAAACACAATTACCACTCTACGTCAACTTAAAGACAGCGTAAGTCCATTCCAGGCCGTAAATGGTAGATATATTTGTGTTTTTCATACCTAACGTTGTTCTCTGTTTTGTCACTTGATAAAGCCTATTCTAACATTCCGTATGACAAAACAATAAAAGTATTCAGTATTTGTGCTGAACACAGATACTTAAACGCATACTTATTTCTGCGTTTAGGCCACTTGTCCACACCCAAACGCATATTTCTGTCATAAAAACGCAGACTTTTGCGAACACTGGCCAAGGTGTGGAGTTCCAAAACTCTCCGCTCAGCGTAAGCGTGTACACGGCACAAATGAAGACTTCTTTGATGATGTCATGGCTGTGCGCTGTCATTTTCAAAGCTCAACAACACTGCCTTGCTGGCTTTAAACACACTATATGATGACTTACTGTATGTTTGAACGTAAACATGCTGCTATTTTCACTCAACATTAAAGGCCTACTGAAATGAGATGTTCTTATTTAAATGGGGATAGCAGATCCATTCTATGTGTCATACTTGATCATTTTGCGATATTGCCATATTTTTGCTGAAAGGATTTAGTAGAGTTCATCGACGATAAAGTTCGCAACTTTTGGTCGCTGATAAAAAAAAGCCTTGCCTGTACCGGAAGTAGCGTGAGGTTGAAGAGCTCCTCACATCTGCACATTGTTTACACCAGCAGCGAGAGCGATTCGGACCGAGAAAGCGACGATTACCCCATTAATTTGAGCGAGGATGAAAGATTTGTGGATGAGGAAAGTGAGAGTGAAGGATAAGAGTGCAGTGCGGGACGCCAGGGTGTATCTTTTTTCGCTCTGACCATAACTTAGGTACAAGGGCTCATTGGATTCCACACTTTCTCGTTTTCTATTGTGGATCACAGGTTTGTATTTTAAACCACCTCGGATACTATATCCTCTTGAAAATGAGAGTCGAGAACGCGAAATGGACATTCACAGTGACTTTTATCTCCACGACAATACATCGGCGAAACACTTTAGCTTCGGAGCTAACTTGATAGCATCGTGCTTAACTGCGGATAGAAACAGAAGAAACATGCTGGAAGGATAGACAGAAGATCAACAATACCATTATTACTTCTACTATCAGGAGACACCGAACCAAACCCTGGACCTGTAACCACACGGTTAATGCTGTCCAGCCTGGCGAAGCCTAGCAATGCTGTTTCTAACGACGACATTGAAGCTAACTTAGCTACGGGACCTCGACAGAGCTATGCTAAAAACATTAGCTCTCCACCTACGCCAGCCCTCATCTGCTCATCACCACCCGTGCTCACCTGCGTTCCAGCGATCGACGGCGCGACGAAGGACTTTACCCGATCATCGGTGCGGTCCGCGGCTAGCGTCGGATAGTGCGTCTGCTATCCGACTCAAAGTCTTCCTGGTTGTGTTGCTATATCCTAATACACCGATCCCACCTGCAGCTTTCTTCCTTGCTGTTTTCACTGTCCATTAAACAAATTGCAAAAGATTCACCAATACAGATGTCCAGAATACTGTGGAATTATGTGGTGGAAAGAGACAACTTAAGCTGACCACCGTGCTATTCCAAAATGTCTGCTTCAACCCGTGACGTCACGCGCAAACATCATCATACCGAGAAGTTTTCAGCCGGATATTTCGCGGGAAATTTAAAATTGCACTTTATAAGTTAACCCGGCCGTATTGGCATGTGTTGCAATGTTAAGATTTCATCATTGATATATAAACTATCAGACTGTGTGGTCGGTAGTAGTGGGTTTCAGTAGGCCTTTAATAAAAAATATTCATCAAAATAGGCTTTACGACACTCCCGCCAGCGCTTAATGTCAGTCAGCTGTTTTGGATCTAAACGCTGCAGAACCTCCACCTGATGGGACAACTTTGACAAGCAAGCCTTTTTGTTGTGTCATAAGAAACATGCAACATTAGCTCATGTTTTAATCCTTATTTAATGACAGATCATTATGTCAACTTACAGTACGTGTGTTGCTTCCATCTGTGTAGAATGGGTGCGACCGTGGACGCGCATGTAACGCGCTTGAACGACTAAAAAAACATGTCTCCTTCCTTCTTGTTAATGTTAAAAACAATATACTCTTCATTGCACATGCATCTCTATATTGATCTTTTAATTATTTCATGTGTTTGTTTGTTTTTTTGGTTCGGGACCCTTTGGGACTGTGTGACAAGGAGTGGCACTTTGTGACTTCTGCGGTGCTTTTTTGTGGACTTCTGGATCTGTCTCCCGGGAGCTTTTTGGACATGGAGACCAGCTGCTGGGTCTCTGCCACACCAGAGTCAGTTTGGAGAGACTGGAGGAGATGCGGATGAAAAGACAGGGCTCCGGAGCTGGCGCTGAGCGCCGGGACGGACAAGCTTCACAGTGTCTTGGCTGAATGAGCAGGTATCGGTCACCTCGGTCTCCTTGGATGCATCCTTGCTCATCCATGCAGACTGGACACTGGCCGAGAATTAGTGGGAGGCCGAGGGTGGAGTCGGCTCTCTTGATTGCTTTGTTGGGTCTGCTCCTGTCTCTGGCCATGCTCCCCCCCACCCCAGCAGACGATGGCGTGGAACACCGCAGAGGCCACCACAGTGTATATGTATTTTATTTTTGTTGTTGTACTTTTGTGGCTGTGTGTAGAAGTGGCTGGTTGCATCAGCTCTGCTCTTTTAATGTCTTTAATGTCCTTTGATGTTTCCCTCTTACACACATGCTTATGTGTGCTACGAATATGAGGTTTTTTTTTTTTCCTTGGCCTCAGTCTGGACCCCCTGTCCAGGGGCCCAGGCTCCCCCCCTCCAGCGTTTACCTGTTTCTCACCTTTTTTGTAAGGGGCGCCGAAAGTTGGCAGACCCTGTAAAGTTTGTCTGCTCTTGAATGGGATTGTGCTGAAGATCTTAATTTCCCCTCAGGGATTATTAAAGTATTTCTGATTCTGATAATGATTCTGATATCTCACCATGTTGCTAATGAAAGATGTTATAATTTGGGTTTCAGCGGCACAGGCGTGCATGCGTGCTTTAAACACTAAAAAAATTATTCACAATGTTCCCAGGGCTCTGTGTACGTGCAGGCCGGTTTTCAAAATAATGTACATGTCATTGTCTGTCTAATATATCAAAATAAACATTATAATAACAGAGGTGCAAGTCAGCTGTGGCTGATTTTATCAGGCTTTTGATTGGACTAATGTCCACGCGAACACAGATACTTAATAAACACACTTATGTGATGGACCCGAGTGGTGGTATATTTAAAATCTAATAAAAATGTTGCTAAAAACAAATATAAAATATTAAGAACCCAATGAAGTGAGAGCAGCTGTCCAAAATAAGGGAAGATGATTTTGCTTGTTCACAATTTATTACAATATAGCTAAAACCAGTCCAGTTGACAACGCTAAAAATATAATTATTGTGAGGGTACAGCCGCGACAGGCTTAGGGGTTCCGCGTCCTGGCTCCGCCCACTTCCACAACGTCTTCCTGCACACACAATTAACACGGAGGCAGGCCACGGGGATAAAATCTTTTAAAACCAAGGAGACGCTCTCCGGGCTGACGCCACACTTACACGCAAGGCAGGGTTTCCCCTGCCCTTGCTGTAGTTCCACGTCGAAGTCTTGGGTACGCCCACTCTCCTCGCCAGTCGGGACCTACGTGGCGGTACCCGTCCCGTCTCGCTCCGCCTCCTGGTCGCTCCCGGGGGTCGCCGCAGGTCTCTGGGTCCCCGATCGCCCCCTGTCCACAGGACCACACAGCCAGTTTACAACGCACGAGCCCGCAAGCCCACAGCCAAAGGCAGTTGGTTGCCCCCACAGATCCACAACAAACGTCACTTACTTCCGAGGCAGAGTTTCCTCTGCCCCTGCGTGTTGTGGGCGTCTTGGGGTTCACTCTGGTAGCCTGCGGGGTCTGCTGTGTAGTCCGGGGGTTCCTTCCCAGCCTGCGCGCGTCCCCTCCCCCGGTTGCTCTCGGCAAAGCCGGTCGATCCTCTCCGGTTCTGCTTCCTCCTGCTGTCACTCTCCTGCTGCTCCTCCTCCTTTTAAATGTGCAGTCTTAATGCTCCACAGGTGCGTCTAATTTCAGGTGCCGTTCGATTGGGCACCTTGGTTACTAGGGGCAACAAGCTAAAAGGGGCGAGTCTTAAAATGCCAGCAAAGTCCACAAGGTGTAAAAACATGCAATTAAAAATACAATCAAATTCTGAAATGTAAAAACATGCAATTAAAAATACAATAAAATTCTAAAGTATAAAAACATGCAATTAAAAATACAATCAAATTCTAAAGTATAAAAACATGCAATTAAAATCCACAGCAATAAAACACTATAAGACATGCATGGCAATAAAACATGAAAAATAAAATCCCCTACTTGTGTCCCATCACATCTATCTCTGCGTTCAGGCCTCTTGTCCACACGCAGACACATACTTTTGTCTTTAAAAACGCAGACTTTTGCAAACGCTGGCCAAAGTGTAGAGATCCAAAACTTTCCGCTTAGTGTATGCGTGTACACGGCACAAACAGAGACTTTTGATGACGTCACGGTTGTACGCTGTCATTTCCATCAACAACACTGCCTTGCTGGCTTTAAACACACTATAAGAGGACTTAAAGGCCTACTGAAACCCACTACTACCGACCACGCAGTCTGATAGTTTATATATCAATGATGAAATCTTAACATTATAACACATGCCAATACGCCCGGGTTAACTTATAAAGTGACATTTTAAATTTGCCGCTAAACTTCCGGTTCGAAACGCCTCTGAGGATGACGTATGCGCGTGACGTAGACCGGGGAACACGGGTATGCCTTCCACATTGAAGCCAATACGAAAAAGCTCTGTTTTCATTTCATAATTCCACAGTATTCTGGACATCTGTGTTCGTGAATCTGTTGCAATCATGTTCATTGCATTATGGAGAAGGAAGCTGAGCAAGCAAAGAAGAAAGTTGTCGGTGCGAAATGGACGTATTTTTCGAACGTAGTCAGCAACAACAGTACACAGCCGGCGCTTCTTTGTTTACATTCCCGAAAGATGCAGTCAAGATGGAAGAACTCGGATAACAGACACTCTAACCAGGAGGACTTTTGACTTCGATACACAGACGCCTGTAGAGAACTGGGACAACACAGACTCTTACCAGGATTACTTTGATTTGGATGACAAAGACGCAGACGTGCTACTGTGAGTATGCAGCTTTGGCTTCTAAACATTTGATCGCTTGACCGTATGTGCGCAACTTTTTTTTGCGTTTGTACGTAACTTTTTAAAAATATATAAGCTTTATGAACCTTGGGTTAGGTGAACGGTCTTTTGGGCTGAGTGATTGTGTGTGTTGATCAGGTGTTTGAATTGTATTGGCGTGTTCTATGGAGCTAGGAGCTAGCATAGGAGCTAGGAGCTAGCATAACAAACACGCAGGTTTTTTTATGCAGGATTAATTTGTGGCATATTAAATATAAGCCTGGTTGTGTTGTGGCTAATAGAGTAAATATATGTCTTGTGTTTATTTACTGTTTTAGTCATTCCCAGCTGAATACCAGGTACCGTGAGTATGCAGCCTTGGCTGCTAAACATTTGATAGCTTGACCGTACGTGCGCGTCACGTACGTAACTTTTTAAAAATATATAAGCTTTATGAACCTTGGGTTAGGTGAACGGTCTTTTGGGCTGAGTGATTGTGTGTGTTGATCAGGTGTTTGAATTGTATTGGCGTGTTCTATGGAGCTAGGAGCTAGCAGAGGAGCTAGGAGCTAGCATAACAAACATGCAGGTGTTTTTATGCAGGATTAATTTGTGGCATATTAAATATAAGCCTGGTTGTGTTGTGGCTAATAGAGTATATATATGTCTTGTGTTTATTTACTGTTGTAGTCATTCCCAGCTGAATATCAGGTCACCCCCGGCTCTCACAGCATCTTCCCTATCTGAATAGCTTCAACTCCCCACTAGTCCTTCACTTGCACTTTACTCATCCACAAATCTTTCATCCTCGCTCAAATTAATGGGGAAATTGTCGCTTTCTCGGTCCGAATCTCTCTCACTTCATGCGGCCATCATTGTAAACAATAGGGAACTTTGCGTATATGTTCAACTGACTACGTCACGCTACTTCCGGTAGGGGCAAGCCTTTTTTTTTATCAGATACCAAAAGTTGCAATCTTTATCGTCGTTGTTCTATACTAAATCCTTTCAGCAAAAATATGGCAATATCGCGAAATGATCAAGTATGACACATAGAATAGATCTGCTATCCCCGTTTAAATAAAAAAAAATCATTTCAGTAGGCCTTTAATGTATGTTTGAACGTAAACACGGTGCTATTTTCACTCAACATTAATAAAAAACACACATCAAAATGGGTTTTGCCACACTCCCGCCAGCACTAATGACAGTCAGCTGTTTTGGATACGATCGCTGTGGAACCTCCACCTGATGGAACAACTTTGACAAGCAAGACTTTTTGCTCTGTGTCATAAGAAAGGTGCAACATTATCATATGTTTTTAGTCTTTGTTTAACAACAAATCATTAAGTTGATTTACGTGTTTTGTTCCATTTTTGTAGATGGAGCCCGGCGCGACTGCACGCGCGCAAAAATCGACCAAGCAACTAAAAAAAAAACATAAATGTAGCATCCTCCTTGTAGTGTGTACTGATGTTGAAGACAATATACACGTCATTACACATGTACTATGTCACTATATCCATGATTAAGTGCTTCATAATTCCATGAGAGTTTTGCAGCAAAGAGTTTTGTATCTTTTTATAGGCACCTAAACATGTTAAATGGTTTCCGTGGCTTGTTAGTACGCGCTGATTTTAGAAATAATGTACACTTCACTGCACCATGTTGCTGAATAAACATGTTATAATTCTATGAGTGTTGGGTTTCAACAGCACAGGTGTGCATTCGCTCTTTAATAACGTTCCCAGGACTCTGTGTACGTGCAGGCTGGTTTTAAAGATAATGTACATGTCATTGTACGTCTAGTATATCAAAATAAACACAACAGGAGGTGTAATGCTGCAGATATTGCTGCTTTTTTCAGGCTTCTGATTGGACACAATGTGCATGACAGCAGGTGTATGCATTTGTGTGTAGACATAGACAGTTTGGAAACTATACTTGTGTGGATGGAGATTGTTTTAACCCCAAATGTGTTTTTGAAACTTTCCGTGTTCGTGGGTACATGGCCTTAAGGCTCTATTACCGAGGCTCTAATATCGGTATCATATCTGAAGTGAAAAGGTTGTATGGAGACACCCATGGTAGTATTTATAGTAGCTTTGCCTGTCTCTGCATGTCACTCGTACATTAAGTAACAAGTATTTTATCTTCCCATTCCTGGCGATAGTTTGCCACGCTGCCATGTGAGTATGAATAAGTTATAAAGAGAAAAAGTCGATGCTGTAGAGTCCTCTCACTAATGGATTTGCAGTGTCACAGCACTAGGTGGTTTACAGTTTATGTCAGTTGCATAAGTAACATTCTCAAACAGCATAGGGAATGTAGGAAACAAAAAAAAAAAGAATAATGTATTAGTTTTATTTCGCGCTTTGTGGCAAAATTTGCTTCAAAATATATCCCGACGGGGCTTTTAGATTGCTCGGATATTTTTTAATATGTATCCTTTGCTCTACCTTTCATTTTTACTTAAAGATACACTCTTTAAACTTAGAGTAACCACAAGGTAGCTCATTGTTTTTATTTGGGAGCGGTTGCTTTGTTGTCTTGGGTCTGTGTTTTGTACTTGCCATGCTACTACAAGAATGCTTGTAAGCAGCGCTTTCTGTCATGTTTCACGTTCCTCGCCTGCTTCTTTCGTATTTTGTCGCTGCTTTTTCCTCCGGATGTGTTTTTGTATGTTCTCTCTTGTTGCACGCCTGGTTTCTGCTGGAGGAGGGGCAACTGGGCACACCTGAATCTGATTGGCACGCTGGCATTTAAGCTGATGGCAATTAGCCGTGAGACGCTGGTTCTTCTTCTTATTTATTGCACACTATTCTGTTCTTGTATCAGCTTTTGGTTATTGCTATATATTCTTGATTTTGTTGCCCAGTTGTCTCTTTGCCATCCAGACAGTTTTTGCTGACAAATCTTAATTTCCTTGCACGTAATGAATATTTTGTTTCACCTGCTGTTCCATCTCTGCATCTGGAGTCCAGACTTTTCGAGCCGTTACTCTTTCGATTTTGTTGTGCGGGGAGAGGGTACTGTCATGACCGGTCCCCAGGTTATGTCTTGTTTTGTGTTTGTTATAGTTTTCCTATCTTTAAGGTCTATTTCTAATGCCACCCTCCTTCCTTTGTTTACTTTCTAGTTACTAGTTACTAGACTGCTGATTTAAAGTTAAAGTACCACTGATAGTCACACACACACTAGGTGTGGTGAAATTACCCTCTGCATTTGACCCATCCCCTTGTTCCCCTGGGAGGTGAGGGGAGCAGTGAGCAGCAGCAGTGGCCACGCTCGGGTATCATTTTTAAGCTGACCCTTGATGCAGGGAGGTCCCATTTTTATAGTCTTTGGTATGACTCGGCCGGGGTTTGAACCTACCGATCTCAGGGCGGACACTCGAACCACAAGGCCACTGAGCAGGTTATCTCACCTGCCTCTGATTAGTGATGAGGAGGCTCACTTGCTCCTGATGCTTTATATAATGGTGTCACCCTGCCTAAGTCGCATGTCCATTGTTCCCCATTGGCGACTGTTAAGTGTTCCATGCTATGCTAAAATAGCTTTTCCATGCTAGCCTACGACCTAGTTTATGCTAAGTTTTGCCATGCTATGTTTGCTTTGAGTCTCCTGGCACAACGCTGTTTGTATTTTTGTCTTATTGGATTAAAAGACTCTTATCCTTAGCTGCTTCTGCCGCTTCCTGTCTTTTCGCATCCTGGGAACACCAGCACTGCAACAATACCACTCTAACACAACAGAACGGAATATAGGATTTAAGGTGTCAAAGTCAGGAATACTTTAGCTGCACACCCCCATTACCAAAACAAACCTTAAAACTCACCAAGAAACTCAGCCTAAGAAACGTACTAAATATTTATGGCCTGATCTACCAAGATCCACACACCAGACGCTAAACAGCGTCTACAATCAAAAAATTGCCTGTACTATTAGTGGTTGTGATGCATGCGATCTACTAACATTGCACGCGCCATTCATAACTCGGGCAGACCCCTTTAATTGAAATGATGTTTTTGCACGTTTACACGGCTTCCACCACGAAGACACTCAATCATTTGCTGCACATTCATATTATCGTGCTCCTACTTGTAACTTTTTGTGGGCATTTTAGACGACACTGGACAATTCAACATTAACCTCGATACACAGACATAGATATAGCTTGCTGTCAACTCTGACTTCAGGTCCGTCACTTAAAGATGTCTGTGTGCAACATAAACAACAATAACGATTTCTGTTGTTACACGATGGAGAAGCAGCCACAAAGGAGACACATAAGTTCCTTCCTCTAAGACAGGGGTGGGCAATTCATTTTTACCGGGGGCCGCATGAGCAACCCGAGCACTGCTGGAGGGCCACACCGACAATATTTCAATTAAATTTTGCTTAAATTATTTTTGATATTCCGTAAGATAAAAAATAATAATATTTTCATTTAACCTAACTTATCTTTATACACAAGCAGATGGCTTTTGATGGTTTTATTTTTAACACTTTCTTACACAACACTTCCTGATGTGTAATACAATGCAAAAATTTCAATTACTGTCACTTTATCCTGCCGCCTCTTTGTTGTGAACGTAGCACGCCTGTAAGGTGATTGCCGAAGAAGGAGGAAGCGTTGCTGTTGCGGAAATGAGGAGTGAGGATAAATGTGCGTGTGGAAAGAACGAGATAAGTTGAGCTGTGTTAGTATAGGTTGCTCAATAAAAGTTTAAAAAGAGCGTCAGACTTGGTGTGCACTTCTTCTGGACGCTACAATTGATGTCAGAAGTGGGATGAAATGCCTCCCAGTTCGCCTTGCCATCAAACCTGGGAGTCTTTATTGAGGGCGGAATTCCCCCATGGCAAGCAGCGTGCGCTGCACCTGTAGACACTGCCTCGCTCCTTCCTGTCTCTCTCTCTCTCTCTCTCTCTCTCTCTCTCTCTCTGCGGCGAGCTCCTTATGTGGCACGTACCTCTCGATGATGTAGCAGGCTGAGCACACAATTAAGCAGCGTAGTATGCACAAAGTTTTACTTCTGCCACCAATTGTAGCGTCCAGAAGAAGTGCACACCAAGTCTGACGCTCTTTTTAAACTTATATTGAGCAAGCTATACTAACACAGCTCAACTTATCTCGTTCCTTTCACACTCACGTTTATCCTCACTCCTCATTTACGCAACTCAACTTCAGCAGGTCGTTACACTATATTCTTTAAACACAGCAACATGTGTACCACAAATTAAGCACACGGCTTTACCTTTACTTGGCAGTCCATGTCTTGTTGAAAACACACCATTCGTCATCACCTTTTCTTTTTTTAGCGTCTCGGGGATAACCGGGCGGACCGGGCATCACTTGTCGCTGTGCACCTTCACTAACAGGACATACGCCCATAAGTAAAACTTTTCAAAATAAAAGCAGCACAGTTGTATTGGACGCACGACATATATGTTTTTTAAAATGTATTTTGTAATTTGTGATTGCCGCTGCGCGCACGAGTATACGTCCACACGGAAGTCATACAAATAACGCTTTTCAAAACAAAAGCAGCACCGTTGTATTGCACACTCGAAATAGATACTTTTTCAAATGTATTTTGTAATTTATGATTGGCCTCACGCGGGCCGGACAGGGACGTACAAAGGGCCGGATGCGGCCCGCGGGCCGCAGAATGCCCAGGTCTGCTCTAAGAGGTAAATGCAGTAGCTATATTATTATTACATTACTCTATTTTTCGAACTATAAGGCGCACTTAAAATCCTTTCAATTTCTCAAAAATCGACAGTGTGCCTTATAACCCGGTGCGCCTAATAATAAATTCTGGTTGTGCTTACCGACCTCGAATCAATTTTATTTGGTACATGGTGTAATGATAAGTGTGACCAGTAGGTGGTAGTCACACATAAGAGATACATGTAGACTGCAATATGACGCCAGCAAACAAATGTTAAATGTTCCATTGAAATTAAAGAAAATTACTCACGGCACTCAAAAATCTGTCAAAATGTTTTGGTATGACTTTGAAGATGCACCGCTTGATGGATTGTCGGCCCATTACGGCTACCGTAGTCAGAGTATCTGCTCTGTTGTTGATTTAAGTAAAGCCTGAATGTCATTTAGCTCCATCTTTTGAGACTTCTTCAACACCTGTCCTTGCACGCTACACCGCTACAACAAAAATGACAGGGCAAAGACGCTGTCGAAGGTGAGCCACGTAAATGGGGTGCAGATAACTGACAATATAACCTGGTCCCTACACACCGGAGCTCTTGTAAAAAGAGCTCAGCAGCGCATGCACTTTTTGCGTCGGATGAAAAGAGCACAGGTCCCTCCCCCCATTCTACAGAGGCACTATAGAGAGCCTACTGACCAACAGCATCTCTGTCTAGACTGGAGCCTGCAGTGCCCCAGACTAGAAGTCTCTCCAGAGAGTGGTGAGGACGGCGGAAAATATCATCAGGACTCCTCTTCCTCCTATCCAGGAGATCGCAAAAAGCCGCTACCTGACCAGAGCTCAGAAAATCTGCAGAGACTCCTCCCACCCCCAACAAGGACTGTTTTCACTGCTGGACTCTAGAAAGAGGTTCCGCAGCCTCCGAAGCAGAACCTCCAGGTTCTGTAACAGCTTCTTCCCTCAGGCCATAAGACTCTTGAACGCATCATAATAATCCCCTCAATTCCCCCCAAAAATGGATTAACTCGCTGGAATATAAAATACATTATAACATACATCCATAAACCTGGATGCATATGCAAAAGTGCAATACATTTATCTGTACAGTAATCTATTTATTTATATCTGCACCTTATTGCTTTTTTATCCTGCACTACCATGAGCTACTGCAACAAAATGTTGTTCTTATCTGTACTGTAAAGTTCAAATTTGAATGACAATAAAAAGGAAGTCTAAGTTTAAGTCTAAGTCTAAATAGGACCGCCCACAAAACGGCGCATCCGGAAGCGACTGTCATAAAGCGGCTTGAAGATTATCTGTAAAACATAATCTATGCAACATTTTGACCAAATAACCACCATTACATGTTATGTAGACCACAAGGAAGTGTTTTATATGTAGAAAAAAATCATAATAAGACCCCTTTAATACACCGTATAATCCGGTGCGCCTTTTGTATGAAAAAAAGACCTGAATAGACCCGCTCATCGGCAGTGCGCCTTATAATCCGGTGCGCCCTATAGTCCAGAAAATACGGTACTTCATAAAACTACTGCTTTTGTTTGTAGTACATTGTTGTTGTTTTTTTTTTCTAAAAGTTTTTTTATTTTTAAAAGGCATGTTACATGTTAAAATGGTGCTAACAAATTGATTTCAATTCATTTCAATGGGCTGCACTGATTTGAGATATGAATGTTATGAGTTACGAGCTTGATCATCGAACTCGTAAGTTGAGGTGCTTGTCATGATCCCAAATGACAGTTTGGACTTTGCTAGTTATTTTCCTGTGTTCTGTATAATTTCCTCTCCTGGTGCTTTTATTTCTGTTTTACTTCTTGTTGGACTCCTTTTTTTACTAAGTTGCACTGGCCATTTGTTTTTTCTGACGAATTAAATTCTTTGACCTGCACGCCCGACTTCTGTCTCTGCGTCCCGGGGTCCCACCAACAACTGCCATGCCCCACCGTGACAGATGCTACAGTATTTAAAAGGTCGTAAACAGAGTTTGTAATGCTCTAACTATGAACATATTTTATAAATTAAGAATTGCAAAAAATAATTTACCACAGTCAAGCTTGGAACCACTTAGACACAATAAACTTGATTACTTAATATAAATAAAATGTAATTAAATTGTTAGTAATTTGTGTAAGTTTAGTTCCTTGTCACGATGTGAGTACTTCATTTTGCATTTTTGCCTAGTTTGGAGTATTGCGCTCCTCATTAGCATAATTAATGATTATTTTTTTATGTCAAATTTCCCTGTGTCTGTGAAACCAAAAATTGTTACAACACTGCTAATGTTTTTACCTTAAATACACCATTTTTCAGCTTGACTTGATCAATTATTTATTTGGACTTTTAAAACTTTCTTTGATAAATCAGTATGAGGTCAATCTCAGCTCAACAAATAAACACCAAAACAAATCGATGAATAAAAAAAAAAAAAGAACAACTTCATCAAAAAATAAGGGGTCTTGTGCTGAGTGGAGTGGTAAAAGTGGAGAATAGTGCAGCAAGGCGCTGCCATGGCAACACATTGCCTCTGGCCATTTGCTTTCCAGATGTCTTTGAAACGGTAGGCTTCCATCTGCTTCAAACAGCACACCATGTTGGGAGCTTTTGAAGCATCCTTGGTCTTACCTCACTCTTTCATCTTGAGCTAAATGAACCTTTCTTTTTCCCAGAAAGAGCAGAGAAAAGGATATTTGCTGAATAGTTAGACTGTCATAAATGCCAAGGCTTTTTGAAAGGATTGAACTGCAAAATGTTGGAAAAACATGTAACCGTCACTAAGCTACTGCTAACCTTAAGGGGACCCTTGGGACACGAGAGTTAAACATGAATGAATGCAGAATGAACTTTTAAATGGTGAAACACATTAGAACTTGTCCGCTTCATTAGGCTTCCAGCATTGTCCGTTGCTCCTAGGAGGATGTTCACGGACCCTTTGGGAAATGGCGGTATCAGCCACAGTGCAAATAAGTATTCGACCCGCAGCACATGTTGTAAGTTTACCCTCTTACAATATATGAACATCTTTTTTTTTGGTAGATTGATTTATCAGAGAAAGGCAATGTAAAAAAGAACAAGAAAATGCAATTCCGGTAGAAATTGTGTGTGACTGCTAAAAAGCTGAAGACAAACTCTAATGGTAACAGTTAGCACGCTGACCAGATAGTGTCAATTAAAACAATTATATGACTCTTAGGTGGTGTAGCCCGCCTCTCGCCCAAAGTCAACTGGAATAGGACCCAGCTAACCCGCGACCCTTACGAGAATAAACAATATAGAAAAGGGATTGATTTTTTGGTCTAAACTAGGGTAGTCCTGATGCCAATATTTTGGTACAGGTACCAAAATATATTTTGATACATTTCTAAATAAAGGGACCACTAAAAAATTGCATTATTGGCTTTATTTTAACAAAACATCTTACGGTATTGCAATCGAAGAACAACTTTGGCCTTAAATAAAATAGTGAACATATCAGACAACTTGCCTTAGTAGTAAGTAAGCAAACAAAGGCTCCTAATTTAGCTGCTGACGTATGCAGTAACATATTTCTCATTCTATTATTTTGTCAAAATTATGAAGGACATGCTGTAAAAATGTATTATTAATCTACTTGTTCATTTACTGTTAATATCTGCTTACTTTCTATTTCAGCATGTTCTATCTACACTTCTGTTAGAATGTAATAAACACTTATTCTTCTGTTTGGATGTTTTACATTAGTTTTGGATGATACCGCATATTTGGGTATCAATCCGATACCAAGTAGTTACAGGATCATACATTGGTCATATTCAACGCCCTCATGTGTCCAGGGACATATTTCCTGAATTAATAAACATAAAATACATTTTTTTAAAAAGGAAAAAAGATTTTGGGACGATAAAAAATATTGAGATAATCATTGTAGTATCGACTAAATGTGCTCTTGTACTTGGTATCATTACAGTGGATTTCAGGGGTGTAAATCAACCCATGGCATTTGTTTACATTGAGGAGCGCTAGCTAGTGAGCTATTGTATTCTCCTACGGTGTGTAGTGAATGAAGCATGTTTAGCTATTCCTCGTCCTGCAGGGATGATACTTGTAAGAAACTTACTTTATTTGTCGCCATGGAGGCGAGGAATCGTGCTAAATTAGCTAAAACACTACAAACTGCGGATGGACGTTAGCCGCTAGTTCGCTAGTCATGTTTTAAAGCACCTCTTTTAGAGCGGCGTTTTAGTGTTATAGCTTCACCTTTATTGCTAGTTTTTAAGCCAAAATGCTTCCGTTCTCCCTTTTCTGTCTACACACTGTGTCTGCTTGTAAGTACTCCGTGATTGAGCGTTGTAAAACCAGCAATGTCACAACAAGACGACGGCGCGCCGTCTTGCCCGTTTATAAAGAAATAAAATTGGAACCGGTATTTTTTAGACAGTATAGTACCGCTTTTGATTAATTAGTACCGCGGTTTTTTACTAGTACCGGTATACCGTACAACCCTAGTTTAAACCTGCAAAATGAGGTAAAAAAGCTGAAACTGTTACATCTGTGTTGCATGGTTTTGTGGTGGTAGTTTCCCCAAGATGAAGTACGTCAGGAAGCAATGTGCAGGTAAGAAGGTGATTTATTTCAATAACAAAGGGAAAATATGAAAAGGAAAATATGCGGATGGCACGAGAAGCTGCGGCAAAGCTTAACAATATCTCTGATTAGTGACAGGGAGCAGTTGAGCGTCCCGACCACTGATCAGAGGCAAGTGACAAAGATCAGCACTCATAGCAACTAAGACAAAAGAGCGAACCTGCAACCCTCAGGTTTCTGGCACAGCCGCTCTACCAACTACGCCATGCCGCCCCAAATAAACACTTAAGGAAATACCAAACTAAACATGACCCGGGCTACGGATCATGACAGTACCCTCCCCTTAAGGGACGGATTCCAGACGAAACTGACGAGACGCAACTGAAATAAGTATAGTCACGGGAGGATGGAGGGAGGACATTGTAGATGGTCGCCAATTCAAGTGTCCTCGAAGCCACATAGGACGAGTCAGCTGGTGGTGGTGAACGCAGCTGCAGTTGGCAAGGCGGGCGACCACGAAATGTCCATATTTGTGGCCGATAAGGAGGCAAACATGAGCAGTGCCAGAACCTCAGCAGCTGACGAGTTTTATGCCCAAGTCCTGGGTGTCGCTGCTGATGGCGCAGAGGGCGTCCATGAATTCGCCACATACATAGCCAACAAGGGGGCTGACGTGGGTGGGAATATCTTCCCAGCAGCCATTGTGGTCTGGCTGCATTTGTGGTCGACGAGGAGTCAGGCCGTGAGTGGCTGATGGATGCTCTTGCGCCAGGCAAGCAGACCGCTAGGATGAGGCAGGAAGCGGCGTCGTGGTAAGACCCGCTTGAGATGAGGCAGGAGGGGGAGTCGTGGGAAGACCCACTTGAAACGAGGCAGGAAGCGGTGTCGTGGAAAGACCCACTTGCTGCAGCTGAAGACGAGGATGGCGGTGTCGTGGAAAGACCTGCTTACAGAGCTTATAACAAGGATGGCGGCGTTGGGACTGTTGGCGTCTGCAGAGCTAGAACAGCAGGCGACTGGGCTGTCAGCGTCTGCAGAGCTGGAGCAACAGGCGGCTGGGCTGTTGGTGTCTGCAGAGCCTGAGGCGAGGCTGGAGCTGACTGCAGAGCTGGAGACGAAGCTGGAGCTGGGCAGAGCACAGGAGGCGGCGGCCGAGCTGGGTGTAGCACAGAGGGCGGTGGCCAAGCTTGTCAGAAACCTGGCATGACGCAAGACTGGCTGCGGAGGTCGCACAGGAGGTGTAGGCTTGGCTGAAGTCAAGACTGGCGGCGGTGGTCGTGCAGGAAGTGTAGGCTTGGCTGGAATCAAAACTGGCGGCGGAGGGAGCGCAGGAGGTGTAGGCTTGGCTGGAGAGAGCTGTGCCTTCTCAGCTGCAAAGTTGCTACTCCTAGCCCCCCCTCAGGAAGTGGATACCAGACGCGGTCTGTCATTGGAGGGAGGAGCGTTTGACCCAAAACGTCGGTGTGAGAAGAAACCAGGGGTGGGTGGGCTTTGGGTAGCCGGGCTACAGAAATAGGGAGAGCTTGAGTCTCTGAAAACTGGGTGGGTGAGGTGGGCGGAGCCTGAGTCTTAGGAGGCGGAGCTTGAGACTTAGGGGGCAGAGCTTTAATGTGGGGAGGCATAGACTGGTTTGCTGCCTTGGCCCTTCGAAAATGTTCTGATAATCCGTAATGGATATTCTAATGTCTCTTTTAGGAGGCTCACATAATGAATCAGTAACTAAAGTGATTGAAAAAGCAGCCTCTGTGTCTGCTGCACGGGTTAAAAAAATATTTGTGGGCCGTTATGTCATCATAGCACGTCTGTAGCATGACGTAATCTGAGCGCGCCTGTGGCGTGATGTCATCAACACGCTTAGTGACCTGGCTCGCAGCCCAAGAGGTGAAATGTTTGGCAAAATTATCAATGGGATTACCAAACATAGGCGGCGAGGAAGAAAAGGCTGTTGAGGGGTCGGCGCATTTTGGTAGCAAGTCGAAGCCTTTATGGACGGCTTCCGCTTTTGACGACGTGCACGAGACGGTGGTGCCACATCAGACTCTGATTCTCCTCGGGAGAATAGCGGAGGGTTTCCGCCTCCATCGTCTTTAGCACCAGCCAAGTCCCTTCGTCCCATACCTCCATGTTTTCCAGACAACTGTCGTCCAATGCAAGGAAACTTGATACTGGCAGTCTTCTGTTACGTCTGGGTCGCATGGATTTCCCGTCATCAATACAATAATTTGTATTGATGGAAAAACTAGGTATAATTAAGCTATAGTGACCCTGAGCTGTTGTAGGCCTTAAGTCATTATAAATGTAAAATTGTATGTAAAGTTTTTATACTTAAATTAGGGGTGTACCCATCTTATATTGATACCAAATGTCTGAGTAATAGGCAATTTCTGGAGACTACCCCGAATTTGACTAGAAACTGCGTGTGAATGCTGAAAAGCCGATGCAGAACTGAATTGCCAGAAGATAACACGCTAGCCAGATAGCGTCAATAAAATATATGACTCATAGACGTTCAACTGCAAAATGAGCATGAATCGTTAACATGCTAACATTAGCATGCTAACATGCTAACAATTACCATGCGTGAAATAACCAAATATTTGACTATGAAATAACCAAATATTTGACTTTGCTGTGTATATCTGCACAATTTGCCACAAGGCTTTATTGTTATTATTAGCATGCTATCATAAGCATGCTAGCAATTGACTGCATGGTTTGAACCGGTTGAGAAATGTACCTCACCAGCCATGAACATCATTGCACGTCACTGTTCTTAACCATACTGGCAGTAATCTCCTGGTACATTTTCTGTATATGATATCATTTATTGCATTTTCAACATTAATGTCCAACTGCCACCAAAATACACACACTTACACACACTCATCACAGGCCTTGAATCAGCAATTAGGTGACTGGCAGATCCCCCTGCTTGATCGTATCTCTTTAATAGACTATTTGATTTACAAAAAACAGTTGCTACAACTATTATTGCAACCCTGGGCCTTGAAAATGCTACTACACACTTTTCCCACAACATCAATAAACTGTGCATTCAAGGTCATTTTTATCAGATCAGAGTTAGATTCTAAAAAAATACAAGAAGCCAGGTTATATGTGTTCAATACAGTTTTGTGCTTGACTTTAAACCATTCATTTTCTAAGCGACGCAGGAAATCTTTAGCAGTGGTTGTCCTGTGACTATCCCAACATGGCTTCCCAAAAATGGCAGTTGTAAAGTCGCTTATTTCCATTTATTTATTTATTTAACCATTAAAGCTGAATCAAATTTGTTTGCTCCAATAGTTTGTTGTAGTTTTGTCCCGATACCAAAATTATTTCGATACTTTTCGGTACTTTTTGATGCCGCAAAAAATTGCACTATTGGCTTTTTTTTAACAAAAAATCTTCCGGTACTTTAAACATTTGTTTCTTATTGCAAGTTTGTCCTTAAATAAAATAGTGAACATACAAGACAACTTGTCTCTTAGTGGTAAGTAAGCAAACACAGGCTCCTAATTTAGCTGCTGACATGCACATATTGTGTCATGTTCCATTCTATTATTTTGTCAAAATTATTAAGGACAAGAGGTAGAAAAATAATTATTAATCTACTTGTTCATTTACTGTTAATATCTGCTTACTTTCTCTTTTAACATGTTCTATCTAGACTTCTGTTCAAATGTAATAATCACGTATTCTTTTGTTGTTTGGATACTTTAAATTAGTTTTTGATGATACCACAAATTTGGGTATCAATCCGATACCAAGTCATTAAAGGATCATACATTAGTCATATTCAAAGTCCTCATGTGTCCAGGTACATATTTCCTGAGTTTATAAACATAATATACATTTTTTTTAAACGAAAGTAGATGTTGTGATGCCAAAAAATATCGATGTAATCTTAGTAGTATCGATTAGATACACTCCTGTACTTGATATCATTACAGTGGATGTTAGGTGTAAATCCACCCAAGGCATTTGTTTACATTTTGACGCCGGTGAGCTACGGTGTGTAGTGAAGCATGTTTAGCTATTCCTCGTCCTGCAGGGATGATATTTGTAAGAAACGTACTTTATTTGTCGCCATAGAGACAATGATTAGTGATTTAGAAGTAGCTAAAACACTGCCGACTGCAGTTGGACTTAAGCCGCTAGCTAGCTAGCCATATTTGAAAGCACCTATTTCGGTGGGCGTTTCAGTGTTATAGCTTCACTTTTATAGTTAGTTTTTAAGCCAAAATGCGTCCGTTCTCCCTTTTCTGTCTACACACTTTGTCTGTTTGTAAGTATTCTGTGATTGTGCACTAACAACATGCTCCTCTGCTCGTAAACAAGCAATGTCACGACGTGACGACGACAGGGGTGCGGGGGGGTTTGGGGGACCGGTACTTTTCAGGGGCAGTATAGTACCGGATATGATTCATTAGTATTGCGGTACTATACTAATACCGGTATACCGTACAACCCTAGTGTGTTGAATATTACAATGCAACAGTTTTTACTATACTCATTTGGTTGATTCATAGAAAATGAGTTGGTCCTCAGTGAGACTTTAACAAAAGTAATATGAGTTGTTTTCAAATAGGCAATACATTTGACATGTGACATAAATAGCTAGAAAAGCGCTCGGAGATAACGGACCACGAAAGGCAGCGGCCTTGTAAGAGCCTCGCTGTGTTTTACTGTGATGTGGTTGCCGGTTCTCTTTTTAAATCTCTTTAACTACCCACGGCTGACAACAAGTCAGCATGTAAACGCCTCCTCTCGGGTGCTAGTTGTGTATCCAAACAAGCAACAGCTTTTCAACTTATTCCAGAACTAGTCCGTGGCACGCTGGGAATGATTTTTCTTTGACCCAAATTGAAAGAACAAAACTGAACATTTTGTATAGAAAAACACAGAAAAGACTCAACGACGCATTTGAGCTTTGAGCAAAAATCGACACCTGTCCTTACAATGACTGCACTGCGTACGGAGCAGAACATGGTGACGGTGTTGTAGATCATCCACAAAATGTAATCAGTTTTTTCTTATCCCATTTTTGACATTTCCTGAATGTTTCATCAACAATCTGCGCATTACTTTTTGAGTTACTGTATGTTGCTAACAGACAAACTCCAATGCTCACATAGCCTAATAAGGCAATTGAAGTTCCCCCCTGAGATAACAACAACCTCTCTACATCGGGCTCCGGTCACAAAGTCTGTCATCTTGGCTGAACTGACAGTCACATGCCATGGGAGGAGGGAATGGAAGCTGCTTTCGAGAGGAAGCGGGAGAAATATACAGACCTTTCAGCTGCCTGCAAAGAATCCATTCTTGCACCTACCCAGTCGAACACGGGTGTCGAGGCTACCCAGGAATCTCCATCCAGCGGTTCTTGAAAACTCTAGACATCAAAGGCTCGAGACTAAGAAAGGCCTTGAAAATCCTTACAGAAGAAGCAGAACAAGGAAGCTTCTGGCTATGTCTCAGGCGGAATGACAAGGCGTAAGGGAGCGAGGGATCCTCGTAGCGGTTGTAGAGAGTGGTAGGGAGACGTCCCTGCCACTGCTCCACCACCCAGAGATGTTCTGGGTTTTAAGAAGCAAAACATCTGTGAAGGGTGGCTCCTACGACACTGCAGCCGACCCAATGGCACTGGCGGAAGTGCAACAGGCAGAAAAGCTTTGCAGGTGGTTTCACTTGTGCTCACAACTAGTTCTTCATCATGTTACCTAAATCACAAATATGAGATTTTTGTGAGTTAAACAATGGTGTGTAGTAACCAGTGTTCAGAAAATTACCCCTAAAAACATAACTAAATGTAGTTACTAGGGTTTTATGGTATACCGGTACTTAGGGATGATGTTTGATAACAAATTATCGAGTTCGAGCCTATTATCGAATCCTCTTATTGAACCGATTGCTTATCGATTCTCTTATCGAGTCCAGATAGGTTGTTGTATATGGAAAAAAAGACACAATATTTGGTTTAACAAAAGCTCACTTTTATTATATAAGAAAAAAATTAAATCTAATAAATAAATAAATATTGACTGTTACCCCCCTAAAAAATAAAATAAAATAAATAAATATTGACTGTTGTTACCCAAAGTATATTAAGTGGGATTTTTAAGAAAAACAAATATATACAGTAACACAAAAACAACCTGTCTCTGTGATCACTGTAGGTGTATAAATAATAATATAGTGTTAAATAAAATCAGTCCCTTGGGCACAAAACTGAAAATAATACAGCTCTCCAAAAAGTGCACTTCTGCTGCTATTTGACATAACTGTTTGTTATGATGCTTTGACATTTTTGCACTTTATTTCTTTATTGAAAGAAAATTCTATGAAGAGAAAAGTTGTTTGCAAATGTGGTTACAATGCTAAAAAATGAAAAGTTAAAGCTAAAAAAAGAAATACACTTTATTGAGTTAACATTATTTCTTTATAGGGGGAAAGATGTGATGTTATGAGCTAGGAATATAACAACTACACTACCCAGCATGCAACGGGAGTGACGAGCATGCGCGGTAGCCCCGAAAAGTGTTGTTGCATGTCACCACCCGGCAGCTAAGAATGAGGTTATGAGCACGCTGTGAAAGTAAACGTCAAGAACTCAGCCAACACGCCTCGTCTGCATTATTTATAATTAGACAGACAACACATATACAGTGTGATTTTGTTTTGTTTACAAGGAAAGAAAAACAAAAGTTAAAAAAGGGAGATGTCATATATGTTGTATATATATGTATGTGCTGTGGTTGCTTTACGAACGTTGCGACAGCTGCCGTAAAGGAGGTGCGTTGCTAGCCTTGTTGCTATGTTCCCGGTTGGTCGTAAAAGTGTTCGTCATGTGTTTGTACCCTGCTCAAATCTCTCAGTAAAGTTATTCATTAGATTATACATTTTGTTTTGAACTTTATTACACCTTGGAGCGTTTTTTCCGGTCCATTGTTTTTGCTGCTTTCCCTATCTGCGCCTAATGACTGAGCTACGTGACGTCATTTCTTGTGATGTCTTTCTGGTCGGGACGGGATTGGTCCCAGGGATTCGAATAAAGAACCAACTCTTTTTCTCTACTATAGTGGTCTCCATACCGGTTCTCAAAAAGGGATTCGAGTCCGAGGACTCGGTTCTTTTCTTATCGAACAACCGGGAAAACCGGTTTCGAGTATCATCCCTACCGGTACTAGTATAGTACAGCGATACAAATGAATCATATTCGGTACTAAATCGCCTCTAAAAAGTACCGGTTTCCCCCCCGCCACCCCATTTTTTAACGGGCATGACGGCGCATTGTCACGTCGTGACATTTCTGGTTTTACGAGCAGAGGAGCATGTTCGGCAGCGCACAATCACGGGGTATTTACAAGCAGACACCGTGTGTAGACAGAAAAAAGAGAATGGACGCATTTTGGCTTAAAAACTAACAATTAAGGTGAAGCTATTGTAGAGCATTCACGTAATGCTCACTTGGTAGTTATTGTACCTTGGCAGCCACCGTATTTGTTATTGTGTACTGCGCATGCGCAAGCCGGTTCTTTTCATTCCAGCATGCTGTGATATCAACCAGTGCTACTGACAGCTGTACCAGTGAGTTGTAAATAAACAGAGTTCACAAGTGAACAAGTAAATAAACAGAGTTCACAAGTGAACTCTGTTTATTTACAACAGCCCTGAGTTCCCACAATGCAACGGTTTGGCTGAAAGGGCGGTGCAAAGTGCTAAGCAACTGATGGAGAAGTCAAAGAGGGACAGCACAGATGCGTTCCTCAAACTTTTGAACCTAAGGAATATCCCTCGTGACACACAGCTTGGCTCACCTGCACAGAGACTAAGGTCAAGGCAGACCCACACTACCCTCCCCAACAGCAAAAAGTTACTGCAGTCAGCCCCTCTCAACACCCAACTAGCTCAGCTACAGAAGAAGAGGCTTGCCCAGAAGCTGAGCTTTGACAAGACCAGCCGCCCTTTACGACCACTGCAGGAGGGCGAAGTCGTCAGGATGCAGACCCCCCGGGGGTATGATCACATGGGCACGGTGGGAAAGATCTGTGAAGTGCCACGGTCTTACATCATTCAGTCTGGAGGTAAGGACTACAGGAGAAATCGCAGACACCTGTTGCCTGTTGCCGAATGACCCCCAGATCAGCCTGACAGTGCTGACTTGCATCCCTTCAATCCAGCTGTCTATGGAGTACCTCCTCTCTATGGTGAGGGACGAGGAGACCCTCTGGACATTGAACCTCCCCCAGTCCAGGTACCTGTATCTCCACTGCCCACACACTCTGGTAAGAGTCCTTACACAACACACTTCGGTCGCACTGTCAGGCCGAACCCTAAATACAAGGACTGAGTATTGGACGAAAAAAAAAAAACAATGTCAGAGAGTATTGTGAAAATTGTTGTTTGTAGGAAATGTGTTTTGTTCTTTAAAAAAAAAAAATTGTCTTTTTTGATACATTTTATTATACATTTGAGTTATTATTAAGTTCAGGTGAGTATTGAAGTATAACTGTTACGTTGAGCTAAATAATCTCCTTTGCGATCTCCTATCCAGGTGATCGCAAAAAGCCGCTGCCTGACCAGGGCTCAGAAAATCTGCAAAGACTCCTCCCACCTCCACCAAGGACTGTTTTCACTGCTGGACTCTAGAAAGAGGTTCCGCAGCCTCCGAAGCAGAACCTCCAGGTTCTGTAACAGCTTCTTCCCTCAGGCTGTAAGACTCTTGAACGCATCATAAATAAATTATCCCCTCAACTCCCCCCAAAATGGATTAACTCGCTGGAATAAAAAAGACAATATAACATACATCCATAAACGTGGACGCATGTGAAAAAGTGCAATATATTTATCTGTACAGTAACCTATTTATTTATTTATATATGCACCTTATTGCTTTTTTATACTGCACTACCATGAGCTTATGTAACGAAATTTCGTTCTTATCTGTACTGTAAAGTTCAAATTTGAATGACACTAAAAAGGAAGTCTAAGTCTAAATCTAAGAAGGGGGATGTAGAGCATTCACGTGATGCTCACTTGATAGTTATTGTACCTTCGCAGCCACCGTATTTGTTATTGTGTACTGCGCATGCGCAAACCGGTTCTTTTCTTTCTAGCATGCTGTGATATCAACCAGTGTTACTGAGAGCTGTACCAGTGAGTTGTAAATAAATAGAGTTCACTTTATAAAGTATTACCCACCGTCTGGTCATTCAACAGCTATAACACTGAAACGCCCTTTAGGAAGAGGTGCTTTAAGACATGGCTAGCTAGCTAGCGGCTATTGTCCAGCTGCAGTCGGCAGTGTTTTAGCTACTTCTATGGCGACAAATATAGTAAGTTTCTTACAAGTATCATCCCTGCAGGACGAGGAATAGCTAAACATGCATCACTACACACCGTAGCTCACCGGTGTCACAATGTAAACAAACGCCATTGGTGCATCTACACCTGACATCCACTGTAATGATACCAAGTACTGGAGCGAATCTAGTCGATACTACTATGATTACATCGATATTTTTTAGCATCACAAAACCTTTGTTTTTTGTGTTGTGTTTATTACAATTTAACAGAAGTGTAGATAGAACATGGAAAGTAAGCAGATATTAACAGTAAATGAACAAGTGGATTAATAATACATTTTCTACCACTTGTCCTTCATAATGTTGACAAAATAATAGAATAATAAATGACATAATATGTTACTGCATACATCAGCAGCTAAATTAGGAGCCATTGTTTGCTTACTTACTAATAAAAGAAAAGTTGTCTCGTATGTTCACTATTTTATTTAAGGACACAATTGAAATAAGAAACATATGTTTAATGTACCCTCAGTTTTTTTGTTAAAATAAAGCAACTAATGGTATTTTTTGTGGTCCCCTTTATTTAGAAAAGTATCTAAATACATTTTGGTACCGCTACCAAAATATTGGTATCGGGACAACCCTAGTAGTTACTCATTACTTTCCCCCCAAAAAAATAATGTTATTTCTAACAGATGTATTACTCTTTATTACATGTAATTAATTACTAGGGAAAGTAATGTTCTACACCCTAAAACTATTAAAATATCAGGCATATGCAGTTGAGAGATGTTTCATGAAAGCAGTGTGTGTGTGTGTGTGAGCGTGCGTGTGTTTGTGTGTGTGTGCGCCTTTGAAAGGCGGCACCTGTTGCCAAGTGACGTGTGACGTTGGCGAGAGCACGCTCAGATTAGCTCTTTTCATTGGATTGTTTTAGCGCTAGTAAATAAAAATTATTGTTTCGATATCTCTTGTCCATAAATGCGGTATTGTAGGATTGCAAGTTTTCATTTTAATAATTGATTTGTTGTTCATTATTCCCTCGTAGTAGTATAGTAGTATGTGTGGACTTGCATGTAAGTGTGATATTGCTCAGCTGTGTGATGTTGCCTCTTCCTATTTGATAAAAAGGTAATTTTAGTGTGGTGCAGGTTGTTTCTTACATTAGTAAAAAGTTTATACCTGCATTGAACTTTCTGTGCTTCTGACGCTCTTTTGTTGACATACAACTACTTCAAAAGCAGCGTGCCACATTACATCAAACACATCGAAAAAACATTTTTTCATAGACAGGATACCGTTATTCTATAACGCCGCTATTCCTAACACTGGTAGTAATGCACTACATTTACTCTGTTACATTTACTTAGGTAAGTTTCTGGATAAATTGCCCTTGTCAAAAGTAGTTTTCATGCAACATACGATTTTTGTTGAGTAGAAACACTACTTTCACTTTGTTACATTGAGTTTCATTTTGATCGCTACATTTATTTATATAATTATTATTATATTTATTTAAAGGTTATTGATTACTGCTTGTAAAGACACTCTTACAAGCCTAATGAATATGACAGGCTTGTTAGAGAGACGTCTTCCAGAGAGCACTGTCACATGACTCATGTGACAGACACATGTTTCACCAATCCAACGTAACAGTGACAGGCAGTCAAAGTAGACATGCTAATATTTATGTCATAAGTGACTGTAAAATGTGCATCTTTTGTAGTACATGCTTTACTACTGTCTCACTGTCTTACACACACATGCACACACACTACCATTAAAAAATAGCTACAATATAAATTAGAAGTTACTCGCCAGTTACTCAGTACTTTGGTAGTTTTTTCACGGAATACTCACTTACCGTATTTTCCGAACCATAAGGCGCAAAAATTATAAGGTGCACTGCTGATAAATGGTCTATTTTCGATCTTTTTTCATATATAAGGCACACCGGATTATAGGGCGCATTAAAGGAGTGAAATTACTAGGGTTGTGAATCTTTGGGTGTCCCACGATTCGATTCAAAATCGATTCTTGGGGTCACGATTCGATTCAAAATTGATTTATTTTCAATTCAACATGATTCTCGATTCAAAAACGATTTTTTTTTTTTTTTAATGAAAACAATACACAACAATACCATAACAATGCAATACAATTTCAAAACCAAACCCGACCCAGCAACATTCAGAATAGCAATAAACAGAGCAATTGAGAGCAATTGAGGACACACAAACATGACACCATGAACCACCTAAAAGTAGTGAGACAAAAATGATTATCAACAACAGTATCAATATTAGTAAAAATTTCAACATAGCAGTGATTAAAAATCCCTCATTGATATTATCATTACAAACATTAATAAAAAAAAAAAAAAAAAAAAAAAAGAACAATAGTGTCACAGTGGCTTACACTTGCATCACATCTCATAAAATTGACAACACACTGTGTCCAATATTTTCCACAATGATATAATAAGTCATATTTTAGGTTCATTTAATAGTGTCTGAAGATTGTCGACCTTCTATGAAGCCAGTTTGGTCAGTATTAATTAATTTTCGTATTACATTTGATAATCGTGTGGCTAAGATTTTTGCCAAGATTCAAAAGGATTCTCTATTCATTCAATACATAGGATTTCAGCAGGATCTACCCCAGTCTGCTGACATGCAAGCAGAGTAGTAGATTTTTGTAAAAAGCTTTTATAATTGTAAAGGACAATGTTTTATCAACTGATTGCAATAATGTAAATTTGTTTAAACTATTAAATGAACCAAAAATATGACTTATTTTATGTTTGTGAAAATATTGGACACAGTGTGTTGTCAAGCTTATGAGATGTGATGCAAGTGTAAGCCACTGTGACACTATTGTTCTTTTTTTTTTTTTTTTTATAAATGTCTAATGATAATGTCAATGAGGGATTTCTATTCACTGCTATGTTGGAATTGTAACTAATATTGATACTGTTGTTGATAATATTCATTTTTGTTTCACTACTTTTGATTTGTTCTGTGTCGTGTTTGTGTCTCCTCTCAATTGCTCTGTTTATTGCAGTTCTGAGTGTTGCTGGGTCAGGTTTGGTTTTGGAATTGGATTGCATTGTTATGGTATTGCTGTGTATTGTTTTTTTGGATTGATTAATTAAAAAAAAATTAAAAAAATAAATACATTTATAAATAATAAAAATAAAATCGATTTTTTAAAAATGAGAATCGATTCTGAATCGCACAACGTGAGAATCGCGATTCGAATTCGAATCGATTTTTTCCCACACCCCTAGAAATTACTATTTTTGTTTTCTACATTGAAAACACTTCCTTGTGGTCTACATAACAACCAAATTACGGTGTCGGCACGGACTACAAAGGCGGACGCGCGCAATTTTTCAGGACTTATGCCGATCCCAAATACAGATCAGAAGGTACCAGAAGGTAAGAAAAGTTGCTTTTGTGAAACAAAATGCCAGATAATATGTCTTACCTTATACAGAAAAAAACATAATAATACTCGTTGAAGCACAAGACATTCCACCAAGCGGTGCGGCTTCATAGCTTACCAAAGTCGCACTAAAACATTTTGATAGATTTTTGAGCGCTGTGTGTAATGTTCTACATTTTCACTGGAACATTTAAAATGTTGGTGTTGTTTACTTGAGTCATATTGCAGTCTACACGTATCTCTTGTGTGTGACTGCCATTATATTGCAGTCTACAGTATCTCTTATGTTTTACTGCCATCTACTGGTCACACTTATCATTTCACCATGTACCAAATAATATAGCTTTGAGGTCGGTAAGCAAAAACAGAATTATTCCGTACATTAGGCGCACCGGGTTATAAGGCGCACTGTCGAGTTTTGAGAAGAAAAACATATATATTTTAAGTGCGCCTTATAGTCCGGGAAATACGGTACTTATTCACATAATTTGGATATATACTTTTGACTTTTAACCATTTAATTAATCATTTCAGTGTTTAATTTATTATTTTATCAATTAACTATTGATCATTAGTTCATGATTTTTTTTAATTTTTTTTTTCATGAACCTGTGTCAGCGCTTTGTGATTTTTAAAATTTGTCAAACCCAGCCATCAATGCAAGTGGGCAGGGCTAATAAAGTCACAATGATTATATGGTCTCAAGTCGGAAACTTTGGAATACTTTAAAACATGTCGGCTAAGGAAGATATAAACTCGTACTTTTTTGGGAGTTGGTGGTCGATATCTTAGACCTTGCGGAGTATGTGAAGCAAGACCTGCCAAACCAGGGCATGTAGCAGTTAAAGTAGAGGAATTTATTCAAGTTTGTTGTTATTTTCACACTTTCTGACCAAGATGTCGAACTTCTACGACTTTGCTATTCTGGTTGAAGTTCCGCAGACAAGTGGAAATGTCGAGTAGCCAATCAGGTATTAGAATCCGCCCACTGATTTTGATGGCTGAGTTTGACAGATAAATTTAATTCATGAAGTGCTGACAGATGAAATAATTAATTTAAAAAAAAAAAGATGATCTCATAATTATTTAAATAATTAAATGAATATTTAAATTAATTAAATAATCAAATGTAATTTGACAATAAATACTTTTATAACACATGTATGTATTTATTTCCAATTATAATAAATTCATGACACACTTAAGTAATTATTTGAAGATGGATTTATTAAATGTTCTCCCATTTGAGCCTCATACTCTACCCATCTCAGCTAATGATCATATTACATACCACAGGCTGTCCATCTATTGCTATCAAGCTTAAAGATGAGTGAATTTGCAATACAAGAGTTGCGATTTCACAACAGTTACCAAAGTTTATGTTGATCGCCATGAAATTCACATTTGCATCCCTGGCAGCCCTTTCAGACGGGTGGAGGAGAGCGAATGGACGTCGTGACACGGAAGGCTTCAGAGCGGCGATTGATGGTTCTCAAGTGATGAAAGGAGGTAGGTGAATAAAGCTGGAGGCACTTTTGCTTCTACAGTGAGTTCCAGCATCTATGAGGAAAATGGACTTTTAATGCGTGGACAGACGTGCCGACTCATGCATATGTACGCACTCAAGCTTGAGCTTATGAATGGGAAGGAAAACACACAGGAGTTTATTTGCCTGTATTAACCACCTCTTTGCGTGTAGAGAATACATCAACACTGACACGTATGCTTTCATAAGCAATTTAAGTCCTGTATCCCTCGCTTGCCAAACATTGAATGAAGTTTCCATTTATTTGATTCTAAATGAGTTGTGTCAAGCTATTACTGTTTGTGATGAATGTTTTGCTGTCTAGCCAAAAGCTTCCTGAGCTGAGATTTATTGAATAATGTCATTGAGGCTGTCAACAGCGGAGTTGTTTTCCCGACAGTAGTAAGCATCATAAATACTCACATATTTACTACAACTAATGACTTGTTTTAGGTGCAGGTGCTTACCCTTTATTTGCAAATAAAAGTGCAAACATTAATTAGGAAGATCATTACACTGAGGTATATATATGAAATAAGTTATTCCGACAATAAATACAGCTGTAGAAAAGTAGAAAGTTGTCTTCTATGCAAATTGATGTCCTCTGATACAATTCATTCTGATGCTTCCTGCTGCATTTCCAGAATTCTGTCAACAGTTTTTACAAGATCAACCGTATCAGCATGACGATCCAACATGACAACCAAATTAGAGATCTACATACTATACTACCTTTACCATGAGCGTCCCGATATAACCTAATTTCACTTCCAATACACTTAGGGATGGGAAGTAGTGTTGTCCCGATACCAATATTTTGGTACCGATACTAAAATGATTTTGATACTTTTCTGTACTTTTTGATACTTTTCTAAATAAAGGGGACCACAAAACATTGCATTATTGGCTTTATTTTAACAAAAATTCTTAGGGTACATTAAACATATGTTTCTCATTGCAAGTTTGTCCTTAAATAAAATAGTAAACATACTAGACAACTTGTCTTTTAGTAGTAAGTAAACAAACAAAGGTTACTAATTAGTCTGCTGACGTATGCAGTAACAAATTGTGTCATTTATCATTCCACTATTTTTTCAACAGTATTAAGGAAAAGAAAATGAATGATTAATCTACTTGTTCATTTACTGTTAATATCTGCTTACTTTCTCTTTTAACATGTTCTATCTACACTTCTGTTAAAATGTAATAAACACTTATTCTTCTGTTGTTTGGATGCTTTACATTAGTTTTGGATGATACTACAATTGTAGGTGTCAATCCGATACCAAGTGGTTACAGGATCATACATTGGTCATATTCAAAGTCCTCATGTGTCCAGGGACATATTTCCTGAGTTTATAAACAAAATATTTAAACAAATTTAAAACGAAAGAAGATGTTGTGATGCCCAAAAATATTGACGCAATCATAGTAGTATTGCTCCTGTTCTTGGTATCATTACAGTGGATATCAGGTGTAGATCCACCGAAGGTGTTTGTTTAGATTATGACGCAAGTGAGCTACGGTGTGTAGTGAAGCATGTTTAGCTATTCGTCGTCCGGCAGGGATGATACTTGTAAGAAACTTACTTTATTTGTCGCCATGGAGGCGAGGATTAGTGATTTAGAAGTAGCTAAAACCCTCCCGACAGCGGCTGGACTTTAGCCGCTAGCTAGCTCGCCATGTCTTAAAGCACCTCTTCCTGAGGGCATTTCAGTGTTATAACTTCACCTTTATTGTTAGTTTTTAAGCCAAATTGCATTCGTTCTCCCTTTTCTGTCTACACACTGTGTCTGTTTGTAAGTACTCCATGATTGTGCGCTGCCGAACATGCTCGTCTGCTCATAAACCAGCAATGACACGACGTGAGGACGACAGGGGGGGGGGGGGGGGGGGGGGGATCGGTACTTTTCAGAGGCGGTATAGTACCGAATATGATTCATTAGCAGTGGTGGGTAGTAACGCGCTACATTTACTCCGTTACATCTACTTGAGTAACTTTGCCTTAATTTTTTTTATGTTAATGTATTATTATTTAATATATATTATTGTTTGCTCTTGACCGCATCATAATTATCCCCTCAACTCCCCCCAAAATGGATTAACTCGCTGGAATATAAAGACAATATAACATACATCCATAAACGCGGATGCATATGAAAAAGTGCAATATATTTATCTGTACAGTAACCTATTTACTTATTCATATCTGCACCTTATTGCTTTTTTATCCTGCACTACCATGAGCTAATGCAATGAAATTTAGTTTTTATCTGTACTGTAAAGTTCAAATTTGAATGACAATAAAAAGGAAGTCTAAATCTAAGTCTAAGTCTAAGTCTTAGTTGCTTAAGAGATATTCCTGGCTCTGAATTTGTTCATTGCTATTTTTGTTTTTGTGCATTATTTGTTGCCGTCATCATTAAACGAACAGGTTACTCATCAGTTACTCAGTACTTGAGTAGTTTTTTCACAACATACTTTTTACTTTTACTCAAGTCAATATTTGGGTGACTACTCCTTACTTTTACTTGAGTAATAAATCTCTAAAGTAACAGTACTCTTACTTGAGTACAATTTCTGGCTACTCTACCACCTCTGTTTATTAGTATCGCGGTACTATACTAATATACTATACTAATAACAAACCTAATGGAAGGTTATAAGATTTTACGATTCCGATTCCACTTTCAATTCAACTTCAAACATGGTGGAAATGTCTGTTAGAAGATACCATAATAGTAAAGAGTAGGAAAACAACAGCGCTCGGTATAATTCTGCATGGGACAATCCGCCTTTATTGACCGTTGTCCTGTGCACGTGTGTATGTGTGTGTGTATGTGTGTGTGTGTGCGTGTGTGTGTGTGTGTGTGCGTGTGTGTGTTCGCAGGCAGGGACTGGCCATCTTGCGCACCGGGTTAGAGAGGAGGTGGAGATGAATGCAACAATCATTGTGCTTTGTTTGCTTAAATTGCAATACGGTGAAGCACATTGTTTTGACAAATAAGCACTTGCAATGTTTTGCAATGTTTTCTGTATTATTGTAGAGATGTTACATTGTGCATCTATTAGTAGCGTAGCCGATGTTAGTTGGACAGCTTAAAATATTTTCTTTAAGAGTCTTGCCCTGTCTACATAGACCTGCTGGGTCACACCCTGTGTGGTGATGGCTTTTACCAGTTTAAGGAACTGGTTGCTGTGTTCGTTTTCACACAAAATGCTATCACAGAAAGCGTTCCATAAGCTCTGAAAAAAGGTATCAAATGCTTTTACACAGAGACTTTTGATTTATTGACTTTAAGAGGCGGCTGATGGTTTTAATTTTTTATCAATTGCAGTTTTACTTTTTGCCGGCCTGCAGATGGAACTGTATGCAGCCACTCTGGACAAGGCGAGAGGTCAATCAATCAATCAATGTTTATTTATACAGCCCTAAATCACAAGTGTCTCAAACGGCTGCACAAGCCACAACGACATCCTCGGTACTGAGCCCACATATGCACCCATCTTCCTTTTTTTGGGTGGAACCACTTGGCCTCTCCAGATTTCCACGGCATCTTCATCTGTTAGGCACGTGGCATCATCAGACTCCTTGGAGGGGTAAGCATCCTTTCGTCTCTTCTCTTCCACATTGGATGCAAGGTCAATGGCAGCATCGTCTTTTATTATTTTAGCAGAACAAATCCGCATGTTTCCTTTGATGATGGAAAGATGGCGAGCAATAAAACGATCCACCCTTATAGGTAAGTTTTCATGTTTGAAAATACCTTCAACTGCGGCTGAACGTGCAGTGACGCTGGTGCCGTGGAATAGTGGCACAATTATTCCTGTACAGAGTGGGAAGTAACTTGCAAGTTGTATTATAGAGGGTATACCGTATTTTCTGGACCATAGGGCGCACCGGATTATAAGGCACACCGCCGATGAGCGGGTCTATTCAGGTCTTTTTTCATACAAAAGGCGCAGCAGATTATAAGGCGCATTAAAGGGGTCATATTATGATTTTTTTGTAAATGTAAAACACTTCCTTGTGGTCTACATGACATGTAATGGTGGTTCTTTGGTCAAAATGTTGCATAGATTATGTTTTACAGACCATCTTCAAGTCACTTTCTGACAGTCGCTTCAGGATGCGTCGTTTTGAGGGCGGTCTTATTTATGTGACATACCTTCGGCAGCGTCTTCTCACCGCCATCTTTGTTGTAGCGGTGTAGCGTGCAAGGACAAGAGTGGATGAAGTGTCAAAAGATGGAGCTAACTGTGGAGGAGGTAAAAATTCTACGAGTCGAGAATGATGCAAAAACTTTACAAATAGAACAGTTAACAGACCGGGTGGATGAACTGGAACAATACACAAGAATGAATGACGTTATTTTGACCGGGCTTAATATTAAGCCCCGTTCATATGCTCGGGCGGTGACCACCAATGGTGGAGAAGAGCCCGGGAATTTGGACATCTCCACAGAGAGGCAAGTGGCAACATTCATGGAGTCAAAAGGCATATTCATGGACATGGCAAATGTGGAAGCTTGCCACCCACTCCATAAGAAGAAAGATAATTCGGCACCAGTAATAATAATGAGATTTGTCAATAGGAAACATAAAACCGCATTACTAAAACAAGGGAGGAAGCTGAAAGGAACAGACGTGTACATAAATGAACATTTAACAAAGAAAAACGCAGACATAGCCAGAAAAGCACGTAGCTTAAGAAAACAAGGAAAAATACAACAAACATGGACAGCAAACTGTAAAATATTTATTAAACTAAATGGAACACCAGAGGAAGCAAGAGTAATAGTCATAAGGAAAATAGCAGAGCTGGATAAATATCAATAACGATAAAAAAATTAAACACAACCATGACACAAACAAACAATAATCAATCAAACAGAGAATTTATAACCTTTTCCAGCACCGACTATAACAGGACGGAATTGGACAGTGCTATAGATCCAGACATACATTTTTTTTCTCACATGGACAATAATTGTTTATATTATACAGAAGTACAGTACAACACCAACATTAATTCCAATAACAAACTGTCAATTATTCATATTAACTGCAGAAGCTTGTATGCCAATTTTAACAATATGAAATTATTTTTGGAACAATTTAAAGAACCTTTCAAAATTACCGCTGTATCAGAGACATGGATGGATCCAAAACAAGGAATGGACTTTGGACTAGAAGGATATGAACTCAATTATATTAATAGAGTAAATAAGAATGGAGGCGGAGTTGCTGTATATGTGATGAAGGACTTCCATTACAAGGTGGTAAAAGACATGTCACTGGCTATTGACAATGTTTTAGAGTGTATAACCATTGAGATATGTCATGAAAGAAATAGAAATGTATTGATCAGTTGTATATATAGGGCACCCAACTCAAGTATTGAAGGATTTGAAGACTGGATTAAGGGAACTTTCAATGGAATCAGTCAAAAAGTACTCTTTTTATGTGGAGACTTCAACATTGATCTCTTGAACCCCAACAAGCAAAAGTCCATTAATGATTTCACAGATACAATGTATAGTATGAGTTTGTATCCTCAAATCACAAGGCCAACCAGAATTGCAAGTCACAGTGCTACACTTATTGACAATATATTCACTAATGTCTTTGATAATAATATAACAAGTGGACTGTTAACAACCGACATCAGCGACCATCTGCCAGTCTTTACTATTTATGATGGGAACTACAGGAAGAAGAACATTGACAAAAAGACATTTCAAAGACTATGTACAGAGGAAGGAATGATTTTCTTCAAGAAGGATCTGAGGAAACAAATTTGGGACAATGTATATAATGAAGATGATGTGGATGATGCATATGGGAATTTTGTCAACACCTTTCTAACACTCTATGATAAACATTGCCCATGGAAAGAACGTAGTAAGAAGCAAAAGAAAAACAACCAACCGTGGATGACAAAAGGACTGAAAAATGCTTGTCACAAAAAAAACACATTGTATCGAATATTTATAACACAAAGATCTATAGAGGCAGAAAATAAGTATAAGAAACATAAAAACAAGCTAATTGGTATACTACGAACATGTAAGAAGGAATACTACAGTCAATTATTAAACAAGAACAAAAACAACATGAGAGCAACATGGGGCATCCTAAATAGCATCATTAAAAATGGTGCTAAGAAAGATTACCCCCAGTACTTTCTAGATCAGACCTGGGCATTCTGCGGCCCGCGGGCCGCATCCGGCCCTTTGTGCGTCCCTGTCCGGCCCGCGTGAGGCCAATTATAAATGACAAAATAAATTTTAAAAAGTATCTATGTCGAGTGTGCAATACAACGATGCTGCTTTTGTTTTGAAAATCGTTATTTGTATTACTTCCGTGTGGACGTATGCGTGATTGTGAGTGAATGTGAACAACTGCAATTACAAAATAAAGTTGAAAAAACATCTATGTCCTGCGCGCAATACAACTGTGCTGCTTTTATTTTGAAAAGTATTATTTATGGGCGTGTGTCCGTGTGTAACCTGCGAGTGAAGGTGCACATGCAGCGACAAGTGATGCACGGTTTACACCCGAGACGCCAAAAAGAGAAAAGTTGATGAGGAATGCCGTGTTTTCAACAACACATGAACTGCAAAGCAACGTTCCCTCTAAGGTGCGTGCCTGCGCAATTGCGCACTGCTCAAGCGTCTGCTGCGCGCAGCAGATATATGCCGCGCACCAAATCAAAACCCATCTGAATTCTAAACAAAATAAACATATTTATTCTATGGAATTTTGCAATGCAACTTTGAGTGACAGTGACAACAAGCGGCCCTAATGGTGTTCGTCAACACCGTTCAATTGAACACCGTTCAATTATTGTAACGTCTATCGAGATGCTTCGAGGACAGGAATTATATCGATCACTTTATTGAACAAAACTGTTTATATTCGGACATAACCACACCAAAAACATGAGTAAAACAATTCTATCTCGAAAAACTAGTCATTTTCTGCCGTACAAACCAGGCCAAAACCAACTTGTCATCTGTCACCAACACGCATAGCACTAAAACACTGGTGCGTTTAAGGCCACACAAAAAGTCGGACAACTCAAACACCACACAAAGTTACACTATGACTCCTCAGTCATACGTGTGCTTATTTTACTGTCATTTATTATTAATGTTAATTTATATATATTAGTCATGGAATGCTGTTACACACACTATGTTGAAGTATTACTATTATTATTATTATTATTATTATTATTTATCTTACGGTATATATCAAAAATAATATTGAGCAAAATTTAATTGAAATATTGTCGATGTGGCCCTCCAGCAGTGCTCGGGTAGCTCATGCGGCCCCCGGTAAAAATTAATTGCCCACCCCTGTTCTAGATGGACATACACAAAATGACAATATGAACCAAATAGCTGAACGTTTCAATGATTATTTTGTTAATATCGGAACAAATCTGGATCAAAGAATTCCAAATGCAGATGATGGGTCAGTTGAGGACTTGAGTGAGCTCATAGACAGAAATCCCAATTCCATGTTTCTTAAAAGTGTAACAAAAGAATAAATAATCAAAATTGTAAAAAATTGTAAATACAAGACTTCAACTGACTGTCATGGAATAGATATGGTAACGATAAAAAAGGTTATAGAAGACATTTCAGAACCTCTGACATATATCACCAATGTATCATTTTTAACCGGAAAATTCCCAGACAAAATGAAAATTGCAAAAGTCGTACCAATCTATAAGAATGGAGACGTACACCAGTTTACTAACTACAGACCAGTTTCATTACTTCCACAATTCTCCAAAATCATGGAAAAATTATTCAATAGTCGATCAGATTTATTTATTAACAAAAGTGGGACGCTCGTGGAGAACCAATATGGATTTCGAGCAAATATCTCAACATCAATACCATTAATTAAAATAACAGAGGAAATTACCAATGCAATAGATGGTAAAGAATGTGCGGCAGCAGTATTCATGGACTTAACAAAAGCATTTGATACAATTAATCATGATATTTTAATACAAAAATTAGAACGATATGGCATCAGAGGTTTGGTATTGAACTGGGTAAGAAGCTATTTAACCAACAGGAAGCAATATGTGAAGATGGGTGAAAATATGTCAACACGGCTAGATATATCCTGTGGTGTGCCGCAGGGATCAATACTGGGACCAAAATTGTTTAATCTTTATATAAACGACATTTGTAAAGTTACAAAGGACTTAAAGTTAGTTTTATTTGCAGATGATACAACTGCTTTCTGTTCAGGAGAGAACACACAGAAGATAATACAAATAATAACAGAAGAAATGAACAAATTAAAAAGATGGTTTGACAAAAACAGACTATCTTTGAATCTCAGTAAAACTAAAATAATGCTATTTGGTAATAGTAGGAAAGAGCATCATACGCAAATACAAATAGACGGAGTAGACATCGAAAGGGTAAAAGAAACCAGGGGCCGTACTTATCAAGCTTCTTAGAATTACTCCTAAGAAGTCTGCTAAGAGTTGACTTAAGAGTAAATAAATTCTTCGCTGAAAGCTGCACTTAAAAGTTAGTTATCAAGCGTCTTACTCACACTTTCAGCGAAGTGTAGGACTGAATCTTAAGTGTCACACTCAGAGCTGAATTACGACATTACTATGTGCCGTAAACGGAATTTTAGGTGACGTCATTTCTGTGTCCATAGAAATGACCAATCACGGAAGGGAATCCGTTGTCTAAGAATAAAGAAATATCTTGGAAATATTTAAGTGGACAATGGGAGTGTATATTTTGACAATAAACTACAAAATAATACAAAACAAACTAGTCCCCGCCGGCACTCACGCTACTGCTCCCTCTCTTCTATCGCCCACACACTCACTGACGTCACTCACCTCACGGCCACACACATACGCTACTGTCATAACATTTTCTTTCCAATTCATTAATTAGGCAACTAATTTGAAACTGGTGTGGGTGGCTCTATATATACTAGCCCACTGCAGCCACATGCATAAATCAACAAAGAATCGAAAAGTATTAAATCTGTGACAAAAATAATATCCGCTCTGTCTAAACGATACCGTTTGATCAGCTGCTCGTCATCAAAAAAAAACAAAAACATTGTTCCGTTCCCTGAACGTTCGCGCACGTCTCTCTCGCCTCAGTGCCATCCCCTGCTGGCAACTCCTAACCACTTAAGACACCTCTGAAGGTCTCTTAAATATCGTGGAGAGTAGGAGTGATTCTTAGACTTAAGAACGTTGATAAAAAAGCTTTTATTCTTAAGTTTGAGAGTAGGACTAAATTTCGCAAATGCTCAGGACTTAAGTGTAAAATGGCACTCTAAGAAGCTTGATAAGTACGGCCCCAGATTTTTGGGAGTATTAATAGATGATAAAATGAACTGGAAATCTCATATACAAAACATACAACATAAGGTAGCAAAAAACATTTCAATAATGAATAAAACAAAACACGTCCTGGGCCAAAAATCACTTCATATTCTCTACTGCTCACTAGTGTTACCATATCTGAGTTATTGTGCAGAAATATGGGGAAATAACTACAAATGTGCGCTACATTCGTTAACCATGTTACAAAAAAGATCAGTTAGAATAATACATAATGTTGGATATAGAGAACATACAAACCCTTTATTTATTAAGTCAAAAATATTAAAGTTTGGTGATTTGGTAAAATTGCAAACAGCTAAAATGATGTACAAAGCAATCTATAACCTGCTACCAAAGAATGTACAACATTTCTTCTCAACTAAAGAGGAGAAATATAACCTTAGAGGAAAAAATAATTTAAAACATTTATATGCACGTACATCACTTAAAACTTTTAGCATAACAGTATGTGGAATTAAATTATGGAATGGATTAAGTAAATAAGTTAAAAATTGTACTGACATGATCCAGTTTAAGAGGTTGTTTAAATTAATAGTGCTTACAAAGTACAAAGAAGAAGAATTATGAGAAAAACTTTCAACCTTATTGAAAATATTCTTCATCTCAGTATGTTAATAATGACTGTATTAATTAATTACATATTACAGACTGTTGTATATACTAATTCATAGATGTTATTTTATTATATAAAAAGGTCAGTAAATGATTTTATATAATTGTAAATGCTTTGAAGTGGGAAAGGGGTAGGATTAAATAAGCTTTGCTTCTTCCTACTCCTTTTCGGGCATGATGTAAATGAAATGATATGAAATTGTGTGATGTATTATGATGTAAATGTGTTCATGTTCGAAATAAACTAAAAGAAAGAAAGAAAAGAAAGAAACTGTTTTAATGACATTTTAATTTTTTTTTTCATTTATTTATTTATTTCAGGCAATGACATAAAAAAGTACAAGTTGACAACACATAATAATATAAATTAAAGGCCTACTGAAATGATTTTTTTTTATTTAAACGGGGATAGCAGATCCATTCTATGTGTCATACTTGATCATTTCGCGATATTGCCATATTTTTGCTGAAAGGATTTAGTAGAGAACAACGACAATAAAGATCGCAACTTTTGGTATCTGATAAAAAAAGCCTTGCCCCTACCGGAAGTAGCGTGACGTAGTCAGTTGAAAGGCTCCTCACATTTTCCTATTGTTTTCAATGCAGCTAGAGCGATTCGGACTGAGAAAGCGACGATTACCCCATTAATTTGAGCGAGGATGAAAGATTTGTGGATGAGGAACGTTAGAGTGAAGGACTAGAATGCAGTGCAAGACATATCTTTTTTCGTTCTGACCGTAACTTAGGTACAAGCTAAACAGATCATTGCGCAACACTACCCACCAGTCAGAAGTGCCTGTCTTCAACATTGATGGCCAGCAGCTCACCACTGTTCCACATTTCACCTACCTCGGAAGCGTCCTGTCCCCCACCTGTAACCTCGATAATGACATCCAGGTCTGTGTTGGGTTAGCGTCTGCTGCCTCCGGTAGGCTCAAAACCAGGGTCCTCCTGAACAGAAACCTGACAGTTTCCACCAAAGCAGCTGTTTACAAAGCAGTTTGTCTGTCTACATTGCTATACGGCTCGGAAGCCTGGACCCCTTACCAAAGGCACGTCAGAATCCTGGAGAGATACTACATCCGCTGCCTGCAACGGATTCTGGGTCTGACCTGGGAGGACAGGGTCCCACATGTGGATATTTAAGACCGGACCCAAACACCCAGCATCCAAGTGTTCCTTGCACAAAGACATCTGCACTGGGTGGGGCATGTAATCTGCATGCCTGCCCAGAGGCTCCCCCGACAGATCTTCTACGGCCAACTCCAGGAAGGCTGTAGGTCTCCTGGGGCTCAGCGGAAATGCTACAAGGACCACATAAAAACCCTCCTTAAGCGCTGTGCTATCCAGCCTTCCGCACTGTAAGTCTTGGCTGCTGATCGCCACACCTGGTGCAACTGCAGTCACGCACTGCTCATCTCCAGGAGCAGACCACTGAGAGGAAAAAACATAAACGTATACAGCGACATCAGCGTGCTGCAGGGGCCCCCTCTCAAGCGTGGACTACATCTGCCCCACATGTGGCAAACCATGCGGGTCGCGCATTGGCCTGCACAGCCACATGCAATGGCATATACGAAACCCCCCTCAATAACCCATTACTGGAGCAACGTCATCATCGTAATCGATGGACAGCCATAAGTGAACTTACTACTAAAAGACAAGTTGTCTAGTATGTTCACTATTTTATTTAAGGACTAAATTGCAATAAGAAACATATGTTTAATGTACCCTAAGATTTTTTGTTAAAATAAAGCCGATAATGCAATTTTTTTGTGGTCCCCTTTAACTAGAAAAGTACCGAAAAGTATGGAAATAATTTTGGTACCGGTGCCGGTACCAAAATATTGGTATGGGGACAACACTAGTGCAAATAAACCTTTGCAGACTCTACCGTCAAGTATGGCCCCTATGTTTAAAGTATGTCCTGTTAAATTTAACAATGTTAACTATTTTTTTAACATGGTTTTTGAAAATTAAGTTTGAATCAAAGATTACTCCGAGATATTTAAATTGTCTTACCACCTCTAAATCCTCTCTATTGACCACAACAGATGGCTGTTCACCTCCTGCTGGCTGTTGTAGGAGGAACATGCATACATTTTTTTTTAGTACTTAGATGTAAAAGCTTTGTAGCCAGTTTAGTAAATGTTAACTAGAAAAATAGTCTTATAATATTCAGCACACCACTTGCTTACTGCAGAATGAAGTTTGTGATGACAAGCAAAGTAACACAAGAACTTTAAGAGGAAAAGAAGTTTTATTTAACCCCCAAAACATGCAGAGACAGAAGCGAAAACTGAGGTATACAGAAAAAAGTTAGCATAACATTAGCATATATTACACGTCGATCAAACATGGCGAAAATGTCTCTTACTGCAGTGGTAAACAATAGGTATCCTGCCTTCCTTAAGCACACTTGTACACGAAGGCAGTACGTTCAACACCTTCCGCTCATCAAAACTCTGAACACCAGGTTGACTGATGGAGGCCAGGTTTATTGACAGTTGAAAGGGTGAAACTGTAAGACATCCATCCATCCATCCATCTTCTTCCGCTTATCCGAGGTCGGGTCGCGGGGGCAGCAGCCTAAGCAGGGAAGCCCAGACTTCCCTCTCCCCAGCCACTTCGTCTAGCTCTTCCCGGGGAATCCTGAGGTGTTCCCAGGCCAGCCGGGAGACATAGTCTTCCCAACGTGTCCTGGGTCTTCCCCGTGGCCTCCTACCGGTCGGACGTGCCTTAAACACCTCCCTAGGGAGGCGTTCGGATGGCATCCTGACCAGATGCCCGAACCACCTCATCTGGCTCCTCTCGATGTGGAGGAGCAGTGGCTTTACTTTGAGCTCCTCCCGGATGACAGAGCTTCTCACCCTATCTCTAAGGGAGAGACCCGCCACCCGGCGGAGGAAACTCATTTCGGCCGCTTGTACTCGTGATCTTGTCCTTTTGGTCATAACCCAAAGCTCATGACCATAGGTGAGGATGGGAACGTAGATCGACCGGTAAATTGAGAGCTTTGCCTTGCGGCTCAGCTCCTTCTTCACCACAACGGACCGATACAGCGTCTGCATTACTGAAGACGCCGCACCGATCCGCCTGTCGATCTCACGATCCACTCTTCCCTCACTCGTGAACAAGACTCCGAGGTACTTGAACTCCTCCACTTGGGGCAAGATCTCCTCCCCAACCCGGAGATGGCACTCCACCCTTTTCTGGGCGAGAACCATGGACTCGGACTTGGAGGTGCTGATTCTCATCCCAGTCGCTTCACACTCAGCTGCGAACCGATCCAGTGAGAGCTGAAGATCCTGGCCAGATGAAGCCATCAGGACCACATCTTCTGCAAAAAGCAGAGACCTAATCCTGCAGCCACCAAACCGGATCCCCTCAACGCCTTGACTGCGCCTAGAAATTCTGTCCATAAAAGTTATGAACAGAATTGGTGACAAAGGGCAGCCTTGGCGGAGTCCAACCCTCACTGGAAACGTGTCCGACTTACTGCCGGCAATGCGGACCAAGCTCTGACACTGATCATACAGGGAGCGGACCGCCACAATCAGACAGTCCGATACCCCATACTCTCTGAGCACTCCCCACAGGACTTCTCGAGGGACACGGTCGAATGCCTTTTCCAAGTCCACAAAGCACATGTAGACTAGTTGGGCAAACTCCCATGCACCCTCAAGGACCCTGCCGAGAGTATAGAGCTGGTCCACAGTTCCACGACCAGGACGAAAACCACACTGTTCCTCCTGAATCCGAGGTTCGACGATCCGGCGTAGCCTCCTCTCCAGTACACCTGAATAGACCTTACCGGAAAGGCTGAGGAGTGTGATCCCCCGATAGTTAGAACACACCCTCCGGTTCCCCTTTTTAAAGAGAGGAACCACCACCCCGGTCTGCCAATTCAGAGGTACCGCCCCCGATTTTCATGCGATGCTGCAGAGTCTTGTCAACCAAGACAGCCCCACAGCATCCAGAGCCTTAAGGAACTCCGGGCGGGTCTCATCCACCCCCGGGGCCCTGCCACCGAGGAGCTTTTTAACTACCTCAGCAACCTCAGCCCCAGAAATAGGAGAGCCCACCACAGGTTCCCCAGGAACTGCTTCCTCATAGGAAGACGTGTTGGTGGGATTGAGGAGGTCTTCGAAGTATTCCCTCCACCGATCCACAACATCCGCAGTCGAGGTCAGCAGAACACCATCCTCACCATACACGGTGTTGATAGTGCACTGCTTCCCCTTCCTGAGGCGGCGGATGGTGGTCCAGAATCGCTTCGAAGCCGTCTGGAAGTCGTTTTCCATGGCTTCCCCGAACTCCTCCCATATCCGAGTTTTTGTCTCCGCGACCGCTGAAGCCGCACACCGCTTGGCCTGTCGGTACCTGTCCGCTGCCTCAGGAGTCCTATGAGCCAAAAGAACCCGATAGGACTCCTTCTTCAGCTTGACGGCATCCCTCACCGCCGGTGTCCACCAACGGGTTCTAGAATTACTGCCACGACAGGCACCAACTACTTTGCGGCCACAGCTCCAATCAGCCGCCTCGACAATAGAGGTGCGGTACATGGTCCACTCGGATTCAATGTCCAGCACCTCCCTCGTGACATGTTCAAAGTTCTTCCGGAGGTGGGAATTGAAACTCTCTCTGACAGGAGACTCTGCCAGACGTTCCCAGCAAACCCTCACAATGCGTTTGGGCCTGCCAGGTCGGTCCGGCATCCTCCCCCACCATCGCAGCCAACTTACCACCAGGTGGTGATCGGTAGAAAGCTACGCCCCTCTCTTCACCCAAGTGTCCAAAACATGAGGCCGCAAATCCGATGACACAACTACAAAGTCGATCATGGAACTGCGGCCCAGGGTGTCCTGGTGCCAAGTGCACATATGGACACCCTTATGCTTGAACATGGTGTTCGTTATGGAAAATCCGTGACGGGCACAAAAGTCCAATAACAACACACCACTCGGGTTCAGATCCGGGCGGCCATTCTTACCAATCACGCCTCTCCAGGTTTCACTGTCGTTGCCAATATGAGCGTTAAAGTCCCCCAGTAGAACGAGGGAATCACCTGGGGGAGCACCCTCAAGTACTCCCTCGAGTGAATCCAAAAAGGGTGGGTACTCTGAGCTGCTGTTTGGCGCGTAAGCGCAAACAACAGTCAGGACCCGTCCCCCCACCCGAAGGCGGAGGGAAGCTACCCTCTCGTCCACCGGGTTGAACTCCAACATGCAGGTTCTGAGCCGGGGGGCAACAAGAATTGCCACCCCAGCCCGTCGCCTCTCACTGCCGGCAACGCCAGAGTGGAAGAGAGTCCATCCCCTCTCGAGATAACTGGTTCCAGAGCCCTTGCTGTGCGTCGAAGTGAGTCCGACTATGTCTAGCTGGAACTTCTCCACCTCGCGCACTAGCTCAGGCTCCTTCTCCCCCAGCGAGGTGACGTTCCACGTCCCAAGAGCTAGCTTCTGTAGCCGAGGATCAGACCGCCAAGTGCCCTGCCTTCGGCTGCCGCCCAGCTCACATTGCACCCGACTTCTATGGCCCCTGCTATGGGTAGTGAGCCCATTGGAGGGGGGACCCACGTTGCCTCTTCGGGCTGTGCCCGGCCGGCGCTCGCCGTCGTGCCCCATCTCCGGGCATGGCTCCAGAGGGGGGCACATACATTATAAATGTAAATGCATGAATTAAATGAACTTAATAATGTCATATCACAGACCACAGATTATCAAGTATTCTATTTGAATTAAATCTAAGTTTAACTTTGTCACACACCACTGTATGAGCTGTTATAATTACTAATACCAGTGACAGAATGAGCTTTCTACTGTTTAAATAGTCTTAAGTAACAGTACAACAAAACGTCCGCTAGATGACGGCAGATGACAACAAATGAAAGTTAGCCGACCTGAACAGGTAATGCAATCAGAGATCGTCTAACATCATAAAACACACACATTTCACAGCTAAATATGACTCATTGTGTACTATAAACATTAAATATGAGTACATACCAACGATGCCACGAACAGCATAAGATGTGATAGTTGTTTGCTGAGAAACACGAGGAGTGAAGCGGAGTTGTGCGCACCTGTCTGAAATCTTTCCGGAGTCTAAACACGTGACCTATCTGCGGGTTTCTTAAAGGTACAGCTCACTTAACAGAACCAACTGAAATGACTTGGAAATAACACACACTGAATAAAGTAATCTTAATAACTGAGGCAGAACAATAGGTATGCAACGGTACTCTGTATAATCCTGCACAGGACAATCCATCCATCCTTCCATCCATCCATTTTCTACCGCTTGTCCCTTTCGGGGTCGCCGGGGGTGCTGGAGCCCAAAAAATAAAAAAAATTGTGTTATTAATCAAGATCGAATGATATGAAAAAATTAATCGTGATACATTTCGCCCCGCCCTACTTTTTCGGTTCTCTTATCGATTCTCATTTGGATAAAAGGATAACAAACATGTTGGTTAGCCTTAACCGTGTTTATTGTAGAAGAAATATAATGTACAAACTTAACAGTGAGGGCTTAAGAGGCCGACAAGCTCCTTGGGGTGCCAGGGTCAGGACTCAGGGGTTCGCCAATAAAAAAACGTTTTTAAAATAACCATAATATAATAATACAATTAATAGTCTACTTTAGAAATGAACAATATATTACATAAGATAATTATTTTTTAAATAATATATGAGCTGACTACTCAAAAGTAAAACTGTCAGCTCGTGACTAATACAAGCAAGTCAAATCCAATAAAAGTATGCATTGTGCAATTCCGCAACCATCAGCTATAAACATTAACATAAATAAACATAAACATTCATAATTTTGCAGAAAATAAGGTATATCTTTTTTGGGGGGAAGAATATGAGATTGTTCTGACTAATTACGATGTCTTTGCTGTGGAGAACAATTCTTAGACAGGGAAGGACACAGGGGTGCGTGCAGCCTGCCAGGATAAGATAGGATAAGCTAGGACAGCACTTTATTGTCATCGCACTTTAAAAGTACAACGGAATTACATTTTCAGCACAAAAGAGCAGACGTACATTGTACAGGGTGACAGAACAGGAACGCGGCTGGGTCGCCGCTAAGGTGGTGCCCTGCACAAGGTGGGAACATTGTAAACATGGGGGGAAGAGGAGGCAGGCGCTGTTTCATCACAATTTGCATAATAAGTATTAATGTCATGTTTACAGTTAATAAAAGCAGATTTAACAATGAGGTGTTATCATGACAGTCAATGTTATTTAGTCACCTGCAGTACATCGTCGACATTGTCACTGTTGCTGCTGCGGAGATTCACTTCCGTCTTGGATAGAATCGAAAAGGTGTCATTCATTCAAAGATTTCACACCCTGTGTGTGCTAATGTTTCTGCTAGTATTTCCTCTCTTTGATGAAATATCCACATTGCAAGTATTGCAAGTTGCCCTGATGCTCGTGAATAACTCCAGCTTTTGTGCCGCTTCCGCGTCGTGCTTGGTAACATCACGCGCGGCCATGGGAATCGATTAGGACAGGGTCCCCAAACTACGGCCCGCAAGCTTCCAAAATCCGGCCCGTGGGAAGTCCCAAGTTAAAAAAACCCAAAATGTTTTTTTTTATTTTTTAAATGTGTCTTTTCTAATCCATTTTCTACTGCTTGTTACTCTTGGTATCTCCTAGCCACTCAGGCAAATTATATTGTCTAAAAATGCATTTTCCCATTGATAACGTGACATCATCGCTCTCAGAATATATATACAGCCCGGCCCCCGGCCAAATTTTTTTAACCCAATGCGGCCCCCTGAGTCAAAAAGTTTGGGGACCCCTGGATTAGGATAACAACATAACTGGCAAATGATTCCGAGGAGTCAAAAAACACTCTGAGCGGGTTCTAAACAAGAACCGGTTTTCGATTCCCAACCCTAAATACAATACCGATATTAATCCGATACGATATCCGAAGGAATCATGAGTATTTTTATTATTTTGTGGTGTGAAATGTTAGAAAATAAAGTGACATTACTCAAGCAGAGTAATAGTAGGTATGAAAAACACTAAACTATTTATTATTGACTGTCCGGAATGAACTTATGCTGTCTTTAAGTTGAAGTGCAGTGTTATTAGATTTTTGAAGGACACCTAGTGGCGACAATCAATAATTCAGGCTTATGAGGCAGTAAGTTGAATGATGGAGTTCGCACGCGTTTGGCTGTTTTCGAAGTAGGGCTGTTGAGTTTGGCAATTGCCTTGTGCAAAGCTAGTACAACTTTTTGTACTTTTTTGTACTTTTGTGCTTTTTTGGCTTCGCTGTGTCACTGTGCCGTGACACTTTGTAGCTTGTGTCGATCGGTGCGGCGAGCTAGCACACCGGAGCCGGCTAGCATTACCGGCCTGAGATACGGAGGTGGATTTTTCCTTCTGTTGCTGGATGCGTCGGCAGATAGATCGTGATGCCTGCACCGAGGAAAAGCCCCACATCGGAGGAGTTCGAGGAGATGAGGCTCACACTCCTTTCCCTGTGCGGTGATGTGACTGCGGTGAGGGAGCATCAGGAGCAGCTTTTGGGTCTACTGGAGGAGGTGAAACAATTACGCCTCCAGAACGTGGAAAAAGACCGGCGCATTGTGGACCTGGAGCAGCGAGTGGACGAGCTGGAGCAATATTCCCGCATGAATGATGTGGTCATCACCGGGATCAAAATCAAGCCACGCAATTACGCGCGTGCGGTGGCCGCGGACAGCGGGGAGCCCAGCGTGCAGGAGGCACAGTCGGTGGAGCAGCAGGTGGCCTCCTATCTCCAAAGCAGGGGGATAGAGATGGACCTGGAGCACATTGAGGCTTGTCACCCACTGCCCATGAGGAACCAGAGACCACCCGCTGTCATCATGAGATTCGCAAACAGAAAGAAGAAGATCGCACTATTAAGGCAAGAACGCAAACTCAAAGGAACAGATGTTTTCATCAATGAACACTTGACCAAGAAAAATGCTGACATCGCAAGGGTCGCACGACAACTTCAAAGGCAAAGCAAGATTCAACAAACCTGGGTAACGAACTGTAAGATCTTCATCAAACTAAATGGGACGCCGGAGGAAGCAAAAGTCTTGGTGATAAGGAAAATAGAAGATCTTGATAAGTATTGACATTGATGCAGTACTTGGTATCAATGTAGCTTGTGACTTTTACATCATCTCAATGCTACCCACACCAAGAACACAGACCACACCAAGTATTAATATGGTCATGTTACAGAAGATCCTCCAACATCAACAAAAATAACTGGATATGTGTGAGTATCAAGAGCACACCACAACAGAGACTGATATGGACATAGACCCTGATAATATTTTTTTCTCTGCGATTGTTAAAAACTGTAATTATTTTACCCGCGAACAATATAAAAACAGTGTAAAATCAGAAGATAGTCTATCTATAATAAATTTCAATAGTCAAAGCATGTACACTAACTTTGAGGCTATCAAGGATTACTTGAAAGCATTTAGTCATCCATTTACCATTGTTGCAATCACTGAAACCTGGTTCAACAGTGATAAAGGTATTGATTTTAGTCTGAATGACTATGAATTAACATACATAAACAGAATAAATAAAATAGGAGGAGGGGTCGCATTGTACATTCATAAATCTGTTACATTTAAAGTTTTAACAAACATGACCATAGCAGTCAATTGATTATTTGAATGTTTAACAGTGGAAATCCTAAATGACAAAAAGACAAATATCTTCATGAGCTGTGTATACCGGGCACCTGGTTCAAGCATAGAAACTTTCAATGAGTGGATGGGTAAACTATTTTCCTCTGTGAACCAAAAAAAACATATTTATCTGTGGTGATTTTAACATTGATTTGTTAAACTCAACCAAGCAAAAACATGTTGATGACTTCATTGACACAATGTACAGCTTGTCTCTATATCCAACCATAACCAAACCAAGCAGAATAACAACACATAGTGCCACAATCATTGACAACATTTTTACAAACATTATGGGAAATCAAGTCACCAGTGGCCTATTTATATGTGATATCACTGACCATTTACCTGTTTTTACTTTATATGACTGTCATCTCAAGAAAACCAAAGACACTATGGCAAAAATCTCTAAACGAATAACAACTGAGGAAACAATCTGTGCCCTAAACAATAGTTTAGCAGTTCAGGATTGGACTTCAGTATACAGAGAACCTAATGTGGACAGTGCTTATTGTAATTTTTTAGACATCTTTACTTCCCTGCATAATAAACATTGCCCCGTAAAAGAATATTTTATAAAAGGAAAAAATAAAAATAGCCCTTGGATCACAAAAGGGATAATTAATGCCTGTAAAAAGAAAAACAATCTCTACAAACTTTTCATTAAAATAAAAACAAAAGAAGTCGAACAACGATACAAGAAGTATAAAAATAAATTAACTGATATTATAAGAACAAGCAAACGGTTATATTATCCAAAAAAACTATATGAAAACAAAAATAATATAAAAGGAACTTGGGATGTTTTGAATAGTCTAATAAAACAAGGATATTCCAAGTTGACATATCCTGATTACTTTATTGATGAAAACGGTGAAGATTATAATATGAGTAATGTAGTAAACAAGTTCAATAGTTTTTTTGTAAATGTTGGTCCTAAATTGGCTGTTGATATCCCAGACAATGGAGTTACAAAATCAACTATTGAACAGAATTCTTCGTCATTCTTCCTCTCAGCTACAAATGAGCAGGAAGTGACAAACATTGTGCGGAAGTGTAAAAGTAAGTGCTCCACTGACTGCCATGATATCAACATGATATTGGTTCAAAAGGTTATCCTGAATATTGTAAAACCATTAGCTTATATATGTAATGTATCATTCCAGACTAGCTGCTTTCCAAGTCAAATGAAAATCGCTAAAGTAACTCCGCTCTTCAAAAGTGACAGCAAACACGCTTTCACCAATTACAGACCAATCTCTCTTTTGCCTCAGTTCTCAAAAATCTTAGAGAAACTATTTAACTCTCGACTTGAATCTTTTCTTGAGAAGCATCACATAATCAATGACGGTCAGTATGGCTTTAGGTCCAAAAGAACAACTTCAATGGCAATAACTGAAGCTATTGAGGAAATTACTAATGCACTGGAGCATAAAAGATATGCAGTTGGTATTTTTATTGACCTAAAGAAAGCATTTGATACCATTAATCATTCAATTCTACTAGATAAAATGGGAAGATATGGAATTAGGGGGCTGGCTGGTGACTGGTTAAAAAGTTATTTAACAGGGAGGGTACAGTTTGTTAAAATTGGTAAATTTTTATCTGATACTCTTGGCATTGCTTGTGGTGTCCCCCAAGGGTCCGTGTTGGGGCCAAAACTGTTTAATGTATATATTAATGATATGTTTAATACATCCAAAATACTGAAATTTATACTTTTTGCAGACGACACAAATTTATTCTAAAGTAGTGATGACTATAATGAGCTCATAAATACAGTAAACACAGAACTAAACATAGTAAAAAAAATGGATGGACACAAATAAATTATCTTTGAATATAAATAAAACTAAGATAGTAATGTTTGGAAATCGCAACATAACGTCTGAACAGAAAATAAGTATTGATGGTACCCAAATTGAAATCGTAAATGAGAATACATTTTTGGGAGTAATAATTGATAGTAAACTATCATGGAAACCTCATGTCAAACACATTAAAATAAAAATCTCCAAAAGCCTCTCAATTATAAACAAAGCAAAACTATACCTCAACGAAAATGCACTCCGTACATCTATACTGCACCTTGGTACTGCCATACCTTACATACTGTGTTGAAGTATGGGGGAATACTTACCAAAACACAATTCATCCTCTGATCATATTACAGAAAAGAGCAGTGCGGATCATTCACAACGTTGGTTATTTAGAACATACTCATAATCTGTTTATGCAATCAAAGTTGCTCAAATTTGATGACCTTGTTAAATATAATACACTAATAATCTTATATAAAGCTTTTAACAAATTATTGCCAGCTAATCTACAACGTTTTTTTATAAGACGAGTGCAAGCTCATAACTTGAGAGGCTTTGGATATTTCTTATTGCCGAGAGCTCAAACCACTCGTAAACGTTTTTGTGTGTCTGTATGCTATGAACTATGGAACAAACTGGACTTACAACACAAGCAATGCCAAACTATTAATCGATTTAAACTATTATACAAACATGGGGTCTAGTTCAAATATAGAGATGAGGATCTTTAATTTGACCTGCTGCTATACTCTGTCTCAATGTTTCCTTACCATTATTGCTATGTTGTCTATTGCCATTATTGCTATGATGTCTATTACCATTGTTGGTATATTCATTATTCCTACATTGTTGATACAAATGATTGTTACACTGTAATAATTATTGTTACCTGTGGTAATGCCACTATGATACAACATCTGTATTATAATCCTTGAACAAAGTGAGAGTGAAACTCATGTGAATAATCACTGAATGGAGAACTGGGGGTGGGATTAAATAAATTATCTTCTTCCCACTCCCTTTCAGGCAAAACTGGACAATAATGCACTATATTAATTTATATTATTATGTTTTGTCAACTTGTACGTCTTTGTCATTGCCTGAAATAAATAAATACATGAAAAAAAAAAAAAAAAAAAAAAAAAATGCTGACATGTTTTTAACTGGATACATTTCTATCTTGCTACAGCACACTTTGTATGTTGCGGCTTCAATAGCTCAGATTTACTGCCTGTCCCTGTCTACAGCACTAAGCATTCTGGGTAATAGTGATGTGCGATACCATTGATTTTTGTTCCAATCCGATACAAAGTAAAATTCAGGCTTTGTGCAAATACTGTGCAATGCTGACCTATTAAAGAGGCAGCATTGCCAGAGATGTTGAAGTGTGATGATAATCTCTTATTATCTCTCATTTACCAACAAAAATGGTTGTATTTCTTCTTGTAATTAAAACCAATGATCCCTAGTGTCACTGTTGTTGTTTTCCTCTGCGTTGTGTACACCAGTTACACTAGTATTAGTTATCAAAAATTAAAACAGTACAGTAATCTGACAATTAACTCTTAGTATGTGTCATCTAATGTCTACTGTTAAGTGTGTGTGGTACAAAACAAGTAAAAGTTCAACATAGAATTTGTTTTCCAATTTTTGTTGCAATCTTGTGCTTTTTGAGGTCACGCTCATAAGGAACACTTGAAACATTGATTACAAATTAAAGTTGATTGAATGTTATTGAACAAAATATGCCTCAAAACATTACAACGCATGCTGCAACTTTCTACAAAACCCAAAACCAATAAAATTGGCACAATGTGTAAATCGTAAATACAAACAGAATGCAATGTTTTGCAAATCCTTTTCAACCTATATTACATTTAATAGACTTCAAAGACAAGATACTTAACATTCAAACTGGAAAACGTTTTTATTTTTTGCAAATATTGTCTCATTTGGAATTTGCTTCCTGCAATATGTTTCAAAAAAGCTGGCACAAGTGACAAAAAAGACTGAGAAAGTTGAGGAATGCTCATCAAACACTTATTTGGAACATCCCACAGGTGAACAGGCTAATTGGGAACAGGTGGGTGTCATAATTGGGTATAAAAGCAGCTTCCATGAAATGCTCAGTCATTCACAAACAAGGATGGGGCGAGGGTCACCACTTTGTGAACAAATGCGTGAGCAAATTGTCGAACAATTTAGGAATAAAATTTCTCAACGAGTTATTGCAAGGAATTTAGGGATTTTACCATCTACGGTTCATAATATCATAGAAAAGTTCAGAGAATCTGGAGAAATCACTGCACGTAAGCTATGATATTATGGACCTTCGATCCAACAGGCGGAACTGCATCAAAAAGCGACATCGGTGTGTAAAGGATATCACCACATGGGCTCAGGAACACTTCAGAAAACCACTGTCAGTAACTACAGCTTGTCGCTATATATGTACAGTAAGTGCAAGTTAAAACTCTACTATGCAAAGCAAGAGCCATTTATCAAAAACACCCAGAAACGCAGCCGGCTTTGCTGGGCCCGAAGGCATCAAAGATGGACTGATGCAAAGTGTAAAAGTGTTCTGTGGTCTGACGAGTCCAAATTTCAAATTGTTTTTGGAAACTGTGGAAGTCGTGTCCTCCGGAACAAAGAGGAAAAGAACGATCCGGATTGTTCTAGGCGCAAAGTTCAAAAGCTAGCATCTGTATTATTGCCCAAGGCATGGGTAATTTACACATCTGTGAAAGCATGATTAATACTGAAAGGTACATACAGGTTTTGGAGCAACATGCACTACCGTTCAAAAGTTTGGGGTCACCCAAACAATTTTGTGGAATAACCTTCATTTCTAAGAACAAGAATAGACTGTCGAGTTTCAGATGAAAGTTCTCTTTTTCTGGCCATTTTGAGCGTTTAATTGACCCCACAAATGTGATGCTCCAGAAACTCAATCTGCTCAAAGGAAGGTAAGTTTTGTAGCTTCTGAAACGAGCTAAACTGTTTTCAGATGTGTGAACATGATTGCACAAGGGTTTTCTAATCATCAATTAGCCTTCTGAGCCAATGAGCAAACACATTGTACCATTAGAACACTGGAGTGATAGTTGCTGGAAATGGGCCTCTATACACCTATGTAGATATTGCACCAAAAACCAGACATTTGCAGCTAGAATAGTCATTTACCACTTTAGCAATGTATAGAGTGTATTTATTTAAAGTTAAGACTAGTTTAAAGTTATCTTCATTGAAAAGTACAGTGCTTTTCCTTCAAAAATAAGGACATTTCAATGTGACCAAAAAATTTTGAACGGTAGTGTATTTTGCCATCCAAGTAACGATATCATGGACGCCCCTGCTTATTTCAGCAAGGCAATGCCAAGCCACGTGTTACAACAGCGTGGCTTCATAGTAAAAGAGTGCGGGTACTAGACTGGTCTGCCTGTAGTCCAGACCTGTCTTCTGTTGAAAATGTGTGGCGCAATAGAAAGCCTAAAATACCACAACGAAGACCCTGGACTGTTGAACAACTTAAGCTGTCCATCAAGCAAAAATGGGAAATAATTCCACCTGAAAAGCTTAACAAATTGGTCTCCTCAGTTCCCAAACGTTTACTGAGTGTTGTTAAAAGGAAAGGCCATGTAACACAGTGGTAAAAATGCCCCTGTGCCAACTCTTTTGCAATGTGTTGCTGCCATTAAATACTAAGTTAATGATTATTTGCGAAAAAAAATTACGTTTCTCAGTTCGAACATTAAATATCTTGTCTTTGCAGTCTATTCAATTGAATATAAGTTGAAAAGGATTTGCAAATCATTGTATTCTGTTTTTATTTACGAATTACACAACGTGCCAACTTCACTGATTTTGGGTTTTGTAAAAAAGCTTCTATGAATTCAGGCATTTCAGGCCCAACAAGTCACAAAAAACCCTGCAAAATCCTGAAAGGCCTAAAAATGCAACAAAAAGACACTGTGCCTTTTTTTTTTATATTTAGCATTTTAACATAAACAAAAAGAGAACAATGTCCCCACCCCCAAAAGTGCACTGCTAACTGCTAAAGCTAAAAAACTTTTTTTAATGTTTTTTTTTTTTTTTAATTTATTTTTTAATAAATCTTTATTTATAAATTTCAACATTAACAAACAGTTGAAAATAATAATCAAAGTAAGTACAAAGCTAAAGCTTAAAAAACAGCTCTGTTGAAATCCTCGATGACGAACAGACTCCGCCCACTGTGATCTTATATTAAACATCTCTCAAATGCATATGCAAGGTATTTAAAGTTTTTTTTAAAGTAACGTATGAATGACTTTCCCTAGTAATATTACATTTATTAGATAATAATTCCGTTATTTATTTGGTAAAGTAACGAGTAACCACAATTCATTACTATTCAAAAGTAATTTTCATAACACTGGTCGTGGTACAATTTGGACCAAAAAGTCCAGGGCCAAATATTTGTCTTTGTCTATCCACTGAACCACTGTATCCATCTTAATATTGAATATTATTGTGACCAGAATGGCATGACAAATATTAATACATTCTACTCTGTAGAATATACTGTATTCATGGCTCCAATTGACAGGGATGCCCTTCACATAAATGAGTGGATGAAGCATTTCATAAACACACACACACACACACACACACACACACACACACACACACACACACACACACACACACACACACACACACACACACACACACACACACAAGCGGCAACAATAGGATATTTTGCATTAAGAGCGCAGTGACAGGTTCCCGGAAAGAGGTGAGTTATGATGCGTTTCAGACCTTTGACACCTTGTCAACAGGAATGATGCATGCCTTGCGGTGCCCCTTTTCCCCTTTTGCAGTTTGTTTTTTTCCTGCTGCGAGACACTTATTTATGAATGGAGAAGCAGCTATACATTAAAAAATGTCACATATGCGTCCTAAAAAAAATATGACAACATTGTAAATCACTGGCGGTAAAGTGAAATGAAAGACTTGTGCGTCAAAAGGTCGCATCAGTTGCTATAATACTTTTAAAAAGCTTAAACATAAATCTGCATTGTAAAAATGTCAGTTTAAACTACAATTTGCTGAGTGGACAAATGAATCCTAATACATTTTCACTAAACAGTTTTCATATATATGTATATCTACATATGTGTGTGTATGTATATATATATATATATATATATATATATATATATATATATATATATATATATATATATATATATATATATATATATATATATATATATATATATATATATATATATATATATATATCCCCTGTGTCGTAGCGGGGGAACTTGGCTGCAGTTCACTTGTTACTGATGGGCCACAAGCGAGCGGAGATGGACAAAACAAGGTCTATCTTATGGAAATATCAGGTTCAAAGCCAAGGCAAGTTGTTCTACCGACAAGAAAGGACTATTTTTTCGCAGAGACGACATCACTGCAGCAAACACCTGCTGCACGCGTTGTTCAGAGGTGGGTGGTGCTAGATTACGGTTAAGGCATACTTGCCAACCCTCCCGTTTTTAGCGGGAGAATCCCGTAATTCAGCGCCTCTCCCGACAACCTCCCTTCTCCCGACAAACTCCCGGTGTTCAGCCGGAGCTGGAGGCCACGCCCCCTCCAGCTCAATGCCGACCTGAGACTGAGTGGGGACAGCCTATTCTCACGTCCACTTTCCCACAATATAAATACGCTTGCAAGTTCCAAAACAAATGGAAACAAGAATTTCAGTTCATCCAGGACAGTTCGAAGGGGAAGGTGTATGTTGCCTGTAAATATGTAGAACAGACTTCTCCATTGAACACAGTGGCCGAAATGATTTCTCAGTCATGAACAGAGAAGTTAAACAGGACAATACTGCCATCTAATGGATAGATAATTCAAGTATTTCTTTTATGTAAATAAAATAAATATATATATACATATATATAGCTAGAATTCACTGAAAGTCAAGTATTTCATACATATATATATATATATATATATATATATATATATATATATATATATATATATATATATATATATATATATATATATATACATATATATATATAATATATATGTATATATATAATAAAAAATACAAATAAAAATAGATTTTTGAAAAATGAGAATCGATACTGAATCGTACAACGTGAGAATCGCGATTTGAATCTGAATCAATTTTTTTCCCACACCCCTACTGTCTAGGTTGCACTTATTAAGGGTGAAAAATTATATCTGCCTGCGATTATCGCGATTAATGTTGAGTTAACCATGCACAATGCAATTCACAATACATATATGAGGGTTGTACGGTATACAGGTACTAATAAAGTATCGCAGTTTTAATCAATTGAAATTGGTACTATACCACCTTTGAAAAATACCGGTACCATTCTTTCAATTGAATGCCGCTGTGCGGCGGTGACGGGTGTTGAGTGTGTCAAAACGCACACACAAAGTGCATACAAGCAATAACATTGTGGTGGGGAAGAATGGCAAAAAACTACAATTATACTGGTTAATAAAGAGGGTGCGTGAAGTGCAATATGAAAGTATTTGGGCTTCAGAACTAGCAATAAAGGTGACACTTTATACAGGGAGGTGCCACGCTGCAAATGCTGTTTTACATCTTTCCTGCTTGTCAGCTCCCAGACCGTAGTCGAGGAGTACAGAGGAGACGTTTCCTCCAGGGCCGATGTTTTGTCGGGATAACACCCTTCACTTCACCTGGCAATGGGTGTGTAAAGCTTCGCTCTTTAGTCGGAATGACGAGGCCGTCGATTAGTTTGGTCACTTTATTTATAATTTCCACAGGGCACAACCAGACATCCACCATGCTATTAACACTCCTGCAAATGTTACTGCTACCTCTCCTTACTTGCACACCCACTTACTCAAGTCACTCATCCCACATACTGCCATTCTTAAAGGAGCACACACCCACACATACGCTACACTCACAACAGCTGCTTTAAAACATGCCTCGCTAAATGTGGCGATTAATATTACCACCTTTGCTTCAAACTTCGGTTAATATTTAAATAATGAGCATTCAGATCTGCACAAGGAGTTTAAATAGTGACAGGTAATAATGTAGTTGCTACACCTGTCCTGCTGTTTGGCTCCGGTGCAGACTGTAGTCGAGGAGCACAGGGCAGACGTTTCTTCCAGGGCGGATGTTTTCGTCGGGGGTAACGCCCTTCACTTTGGGTCTGCTAAGGTCCGCTTTACCGTCAGAATTCAAGGCCGCCGATTTGTGACAATCTGGTTGCCTTATTATTAGTTTTGCAGGACACAACTGGACCTGTTCATCTTTCTACTGCGCAGTGAACGTGCTACTTCTCTCTCTTTACTTACCCACTCACTCACTGACGTCACTCATTTTGTAACAAATTCCTACAATTTGTGTTTTATCTTTAATAAATGTGTTTTAACTGCTACATGGAATATCTGTCTACATTTAACCATAGTTTTGTTTTTAACACTTAATTAATAATTAATCATTTTATTTTTCTTAAAGCACAGACCAGGAGTGTCATTGGCCATTCCTTTACCACTTTTGACGTGTGTTTAGGGTCACTGTCCTGTTGGAACACTCAACTGCGCCCAAGACTCAACCTCCGGGCTGATGATTTTAGGTTGTCCTGAAGAATTTGGAGGTAATCCTCCTTTTGCATTGTTCCATTTACTCTCTGTAAAGCACCAGTTCCATTGGCAGAAAAACTGGCCCAGAGCATAATACTACCACCACCATGCTTGACGGTAGGCATGGTGTTCATGGGATTAAAGGCCTCACCTTTTCTCCTCCAAACATATTGCTGGATATTGTGGCCAAACGGCTCAATTTTTGTTTCATCTGACCACAGAACTTTCCTCCAGAAGGTCTTATCTTTGTCCATGTGATCAGCAGCAAACTTTAGACGAGCCTTAAGGTGTCGCTTCTGGAGCAAGGGCTTCCTTCTTGCATGGTAGCCTCTCAGTCCATGGCGATGCAAAACACGCTTGACTGTGGACACGGACACCTGTGTTCCAGCAGCTTCCAATTTATTGCAGACCTGCTTTTTGGTGGTCCTCGGTTGACTCTTGATCATCCTGACCAATTTTCTCTCAGCAGCAGGTGATAGCTTGCGTTTTCTTCCTGATCGTAGCAGCGACAAAACTGTGCCATGCACTTTATACTCACGAACAGTTGTCTGCACAGTTTCTCTTGGAACCTTATGCTGCTTTGAAATGCAGCATCCAAGTGACTTTCCTGACTTGTTCAAGTCAATGATTCGTTTTTTCAGATCTTTGCTGAGTTCCTTTGACTTTCCCATTGTTGCGTGTGTAACCGAGTCTAATGACTGCATCACATGAGCCCTATTTAAATGGGCTCAGAAAAGTCAACAGGTGTCGTTAATCATAATCACTCACATGAAGTTAAAAGGCCATGCCATGAAGCTAATTCGATTTGATTGTAACTTTTCTACATCACCAAAATTGATCATATTTGTTGCTGTATGTATACTTTTGACCCAGTAGATTTGGTCAAATTTTCAGTAGACCCATAATAAATTAATAAAAGAACCAAACTTCATGAATGTTTTTTGTGACCAACAAGTATGTGCTCCAATCACTCTATCACAAAACAATAAGAGTAGTAGAAATAATTGGAAACTCAAGACAGCCATGACATTATGTCCTTCACAACTGTATGTAAACTTTTGACCACAACTGTACATGAACTCTAAATACTTATGGACATTCCTCAGCCAGTGTACATCCATCAGGACTTCTGAAAGTTTCTGATGTGCTGTAGAGTCCTTTTTGATGTACTCTTTCACTTGACTTTGCAATGGTCAATGCTGGCAGGTTCCATGACCCCAAAAGCTAAAGAATTCCGTACACGTAGAAAAACAGAGAGTGCAAAGAGTGTTTTTTATGCATGTGGATTTTGCCGGTGTTTTGATGCCATAAAGAACACCACTATTTGGAAAGTGGCTGCAGGTGTGCTTTATTGCTCCTCCTCACACCAAAAGTAAGGAAACCGATTGAGCAAGTACAAAAAAAAAACATAAGGGGAACCAATACAACATATGACAGAAAAGGAGAAACATAATATGTCTGTTTTCATGTTTGCACATTTCTGCAAATTTTTTTATTGTCCTGCCAATCACTGCTTAGCTCCATGCTTCCTCTCTCATGTCCCAATCAGATCTTTCCCTTCCTTATCTCACTTCATTCTGTTTCATACAAATGTGCCAATAGTGTTGACCCTGTGTTAAACAGGAGCTCAGCAGGTTGCTGGAGGAAAAGATGTAATCCCTTCCGTGTTTGAATATGGCTTACAAAGGCAAAGCTCTGCTATACACCTGCCTCACAAGATACAGCCGCATGCAAACAGCTGGATGTGATTTCAAAAAACATGTGATAAGCCTGACTTTATCTTTATGTGCACAAAGTGCAGCCATGAAGTGAACATTTCAGCCTGAAGCAAAGGTATCAAGGCCGGTTGTTGCTTGCCTCAAAAACTCAGACATTGGTACTGTAATGTGACGGCTGGTAGTTTTTTTGGACCGCAATGCAGACACAAGAGTCGTTGATGACAAACAGTTTATTGCTATGAAGCACAATAAGCAAAGGAGAATACAAAAACATACAAGGACAAAACTAAAATTGTGCAAAACAGAGAGAAAACCACAACTTAACTATGAGGCTGGAAAGAAAACTATAGGGGCTAGGGGCGGAACAAAAAGGCAGTCGTGGAAGACTCAGTACTAGCGTACTAGATACCAGAATTTCCACAATTCTTTCTCATATTCTTATTATTTGGTACCACAATAACATTTGATTAACTGAACTCATGTACAGTGGTGCATCGGGATACAAGTGACCAAGTTTACACGTTTTTTGAGGGATAAGCTGTCTTTCAGCCAATTGTTATTAGGGGTGTCAAAAATATTAGATTTTCAAATTAATCATGATTTTTATTTGTAACGATCCTTAATCAATTAAAATAAATCAAACATCAATTTAAAAAATAAATCAATAAACACAAATTATTGATTTGTTGTTTATTTTAAATCCGTCCTGTCCAGCGACGGCAAATCATGTTGTTGATGTATATGCCCATATCTGCTGTACATATTTATTTTAGAAAAGATACATTTTGGATATTTCTCTTGTTGCCTTATTTGTATTTGACTTTATTAAATGTTTGGTTAAAATGTTATTTAAAAAAGAAACCATTTTCTTTTAAGTAATGTATACATTTATCAGAGCTGTTTTTCTAAAAAAATATTGATTTTGAATTGACAATTGAGAATCGTTTTGAATCAAAAATCGTATTTAAATCAAATTGTTACACCCAATAATCGAATCAAATCAGAATCGTGTCATGTCTGTGTGATCATGTTTTGTTTTGGTTATGTTCGGTTTGTTTTTTGGACTCTTTGTGCACTCTTGTTTGTTTTGTTTCCATGACAACCCATTAGTTTTCACCTGTCCCCATGTCACGCACCTGTCTCACGTTTTGCACGTTTTGCACTCACGCACCTGTCACTAATCATGTCGGTATTATTTAAGCTTTCAGTTGCCAGGCAGTCTGTCTGGCGACATTACCTCTACTCACTTCATGCCAAGATCACCCTCCACACACCCTTGTTATCCATGCTGATGATCCATGCTGCTCTTTTTCATGCTCTTTTCTTGTTCCAAGTAAGTTTTCTTTATTCATGCCATAGTTTGCAAGTTTTGTTTTATTAGCCAAGTTTGTTCCCCGCCTTGTGCGCGCCTTTTGTTTTCACCTTTTGATAGAAAATGTAAAAGATGTCATTACCTTCACGTCCTGTCCGGTCAAGTCGCTTTGCACCACGGGAAAACAAACCACACCATAGTCCACGCCTTGACAAATCGTGAGGTGCCCAAAGACTCACAGCCCTGATTGTTATGCTTCTGATGGTGTGTTTCACTGAAAAGAAGCTGGAAGGACATGCCGTAGAAGTTCACTCTTACTGTAGGGTTAGAAGATACTCTGTAGTTTTTACCTTTACCCTAGTTTTTTAAGTATCTACAAGGTCTGAATTAAATTCATTTCAGTTTGTTTTATTCTGGACATGCATACCACAATACATTTGGGCACAGACTCAGGTTAACAGTTATACACCTCAATATGCCGTCAAAGGAGTAAAATGATAGATTACCTACTCAGTGGCCTAGCGGTTAGAGATCGGTAGGTTGTGAGTTCAAACCCCGAGTCATACCAACGACTATAAAAATGGGACCCATTACCTCCCTGCTTGGCACTCAGCATCAAGGGTTGGAATTGGGGGTTAAACCACCAAAAATGATTCCCGAGCGCGGCACCGCTGGGGATGGGTCAAATGCAGAGGACAAATTTCGCCACACCTAGTGTGTGTGTGACAATCATTGGTACTTTAACTTTAACTTATTTAAGCCCAATACGAATACTCCCCCTTGTTTTATCTTTTAAACACGTTTGCGCGTTCACACCAATCAAGTGGTGTCCGATTTCTCCGTCAGGTAAGGGGAAGGGCCAAGTGTTAGGAGCCGCATAGCCCTCCAAACGAAGTGAGATTGGATACCTCTCTAGATATTGAGTGCGATACAGCTAACAAATTAATCACAAGAGCGTGAGTTAAAAAATTTATTACCGTAAATAATAAGTTAAATAGTGGATTTTATAAAACATAGCCAGAACTTCACTATAATCACTTCCCTCATTAAACATATTTTACCTACCGTAAACTGATGCGCCAACACTTGCATATTTCACAGAAAACGTTGTCTTCTTAAGTGTTTTCTTCTTGATGTAGACAAGTGAAAGAAAATAAAAGGAGCCCAAGCAAAGCCGAACATCGATTGCAACGGCATCTTGAAAGTAAATGTCGTCAATAACTACTACTTACAACTGATCTACTTCTTTATTTCATGTTAGTAACTGCTCTTTTTCTACTGTAACATACTTCCATTTACACTTCTTCAAATGTACTAAGCACTCATTGCTTTTTGTTGATTCAAGCTAGTTTTAGCAGTCAGCTTAGCTATTAAATTGCATTCTCCTGCTTGGTCTTCCTCTGTGTGTAACATGTTTAGACTTGTCCTTCAGTGATAATAATACTTAAGAAATGTAGTTTATTTGCTGCAATAAAGAGAGAGACTTAATGACTCTGGGTCAGTCAGAATGTAAGACCAGATTCTCATTAACGCTCGATGCCTAAACCTACAGACTGGTAAACGTCACAAGTCGGGTCAAATCTATAACGACTTCTTTGGAACAAGGCGAAATTATTTTATAAATATCTCCTCAATGCCTCCATGGTTTGAATTCACATTTTACGCACTTATGGAGATCAGAAATACTCAAAAATAGGTGCCAACAGGCAGGAAAGGGGGGTTTGCAAAATATGACCCTCGAGATGATTGAAAGAGCCAAAAATAGCACAGACACCTGCATGTATTCAAGATCTGCTCAAACTGTGTGTCCCTTACTGATCTCTTAGGCTTTGTGCTCTGTCTCTGCAGCATAAAGTATTTTTTAAATTCAAAGTAAGTCTTTGGCTGCCAGTACCACTCGTTGCGCTTTTCCCCAGAGAACTGTAACCTCTGTTAGGCGCAACAAATCAAATTCCAAGCGCTCGGTTACCTTGACTATTTCACACTATTTGATTTGTGTCTTGAGAGACTTTCATCGGCCTTAACTAAATTATTTTTCTGTCCATCCTTTGACGTTGCTCAGTGGGTCACACCATGTATGTTGCTTTGAAAATATGTTAAAACACGTTGATGTATAACCAGCTCACCATTGACTGCTCCGAACAAGGACTGTTACTGTATGTGCTGTGTTCAGGAAGTGAATAGTCGCCATTATTCTGATGCCTTTATTTATATTAAATGATAGAGATGTAACGGTATCAAATCTCACGGTACGATATTATCACGGTATTAAGGCTACGGTACGATATTATTGTGGTTCATGTCCAAAAAAAAAAAAAGACTTAAAAATGCCACAGTGTGTAAAATAAAGTAGCAGGAATGTTTAGGATAAACACACCCGCTGTAATTGAACACAAACATAATGCTAACATGTTCTAGTCATACTTTATACTACAAACATAAATGTTAAAGTGCAAAGAATTGTGCAGGAACATCCACTGTTTAAAGCAAATATTAAAAAGCACTTACGTTTGCGTGTCTTTAAAGTGACAATGTAAACATCCAGTATAAACCAATAATGTGCACTTAAGCGTCTTTCAACTTTTGCTTTTTGAGAAGCAGTGTCCTCCTATATTAGTATAGAGCATGCTGTTTCTCAGAAAAGTTAAGCGAACTTTTAATATTGTAAATACATCACTAACTGATGTTTGGTTTCGCTGGCTTCAAATATCTTTTTTGGATGAAAGTTTATGACAAGGAGGCGCATGCGGCTCTTTAACATCGCCCGAGTGGCTCCCTGGAGCTTCTTCAAAAATGTATGACAATGGAAAAAGTTGGGGGGGGGGGAACAAAAATTGTTTTAAAATGGTTTCTGTAGGAAGACAAACATGACACAAACGTAGTTAATGTTTTCCAAAGCTGTAAAAATGTGCAGAATAAATGTTAAATTTCAAGATTTCTGTCAACGAAGATTTGCGTCAGCCTGCAACACACGTTTCTTTTAGCACGGCATGGTGGCTGTTGCAAACAAAACAAATATCTGTGCGAGCAGATATTCTCAAAAATGAACTACCGTATTTTCCGGACTATAAAGCGCACATAAAATATGTTTTTTTTCTCAAAACTTGACAGTGTGCCTTATAACCTGGGGCGCCTAATGTACGGAATAATTCAGGCTTTGCTTACCGACCTCGAAGCAATTTTATTTGGTACATGGTGTAATGAAAGGTGTGACCAGTAGATAGCAGTCACACATAATAGATACGTGTAGACTGCAATATGATGGCAGTCTATAAGAGATCAAGTATGTGTAGACTGCAATATGATTCAAGTAAACAACACCAACATTTTATATGTTCCATTGAAAATATAGAGCATTACACAAAGCACTCAAAAGTCTATCAAAATGTTTCAGTACGACTTTGGTAAGGTATGAAGCCGCACCGCTTGATGGATTGTACTGTGCTACAACATACGAGTATTATTATGGTGTGTGTATAAGGTAAGACATATTATCTTCCGTTTTGTTTCGCAATATTATGCAAAATCTACTTTTCTTACCTTCTGGTACCTGCTGATCTGTATTTGGGATCTGCATACGTCCTGAAAATGTGTGTGCGTTCGCCTTTGTAGTCTGTGACGACTCCGTACGTAGTTGATAAGCTTTTTCTTTTTCTCTATCTTCCTGTTATGTGAAATGCATCCTCCTCTGTTGCCATTTCTAATATAAAGTAGTGTAAAGTTCTTACTTATATCTGTCAGTAACCTCGCCATTAAAGCGCTAAAACCTACCGGTGTAGTGAGTTTAAATTATTCACCCAAGGAACTTTAGTTATTAGAGTGTTCCGGTCGGACGGTTTTTCACGGGACACATTCCTGGCGTTGCTGTTGCACTAGTGAGCCTTGGATGAGAAGATGTTGCTCCGTTATTGATTCAAACAAAGTCTGAATGTCATTAAAACAGTTAGCTCTATCTTTTGACACTTCCTCCACTCCCGTCCTTTCACGCTACACCGCTACAACAAATATGACGGGGAGAAGACGCTGTCGAAGGTGAGCCACATAAATAAGACTGCCCTTAAAACGGCGCATCCTGAAAGCGACTGTCAGAAAGCGACTTGAAGATGGTCTTTAAAACATAATATATCCAACATTTTGACCAAAGAACCACCATCACATGTTATGTAGACCACAAGGAAGTGTTTTACATTTAGAGAAAAAAAATAAAATAATAATATGACTCCTTTAATGGAGTCATATTATTATATATGACTCCCAGGTTATATATGAAGAAAGAATGAAAATAGACCATTCATCGGCAGTGCGCCTTATAATCCAGTGCGCCCTATGGTCCGGAAAATACGGTACATCAAATCCAAATACCGCACCCGCCTTGTTTCAGGCATGCAATATAGAGCCTCGATTTGGCTGAGGAGCTGTGGCGCCCCCAGCGGGGACGGACATCCGCTCCTCCACGGTACCCAGGAAGTCGTTGGCTGCTAGGTACGCTGAGTCAGCCCGCACTGTGCGTGCTGGAGGCGGGAGCAGATCGGAGGCGGTCTTTTCGTCAGAAGCGCTAAGAGGCTTCTGCGCACCTGCTCGTTAAACTGTAGCAGTCTTTGTGCGCCAGGAGGGATGCAGGGTAGACGTGTAGGAGAGCCCACGGATGCTTGTGGTGATGAATCGGGCGGGTTCGCCTCGACTGTCGCTGTCCACAGCGGGTCTTCGGCTGTGCCATTTACTGCCAGGTGTTTTGTAGGCTCTGTGGGTCGGGCGTGACCAGTGCATGCGTGTCTGTAACGGCCGCTTCATCAGCGGTGGCGAAAAGTTTTTTCCGTTGTTCTCGCTGCACGGTTCGGGAGGAGGCAGGAGGATAAGTCCCTGAAAAGGCGACCTCTCAGCACTGCTCTGAAGCCATTGCAACGTGCAGTGCAATACCACGTTGATTTTCATTCCGATCCAATACGAATGAAATTCAGGCGGGTATCGGCGATATCAATCCAATACCGATACTTTGTGTAAATATACTGTGGAGGGAGAGTGTGATTAGCGTGCTTGCAGGAGCAAAGGTCACCGCCTCTGTCAATGGTGTTGAGGGCGGAGCACCATCGGCTAGGGGCGGGGCATGTGCGGGACGGCGAGACACAGCTGGCAGGTGATTAGATTTCACAGGTGGTACGTGGTGATCTAATCATCTGTTGTCCTTAACAGTAAGCGGCCAGGAGCAGAGGGGAAGAGAGGTTACGGGCGTGGCTGAAAAGTCGCGTCCTGCTTGAGAGAGAACTTGCTGAAAACAATCTGATGATTAAAACCTTGTTAAAACCTACACGCTTGCTGTGTCTAACAGTGGAACTACAGGGAAGTACATCCACATATACCTAATGTGTCTGGTCAAATTTAAAAAGTAGTGCATTTCAAGTGTTGCTGCTCTTGGAGAATTATCTTCAAACGCTAAAAAAAAAAAAATCACAGGGGAAAACAAATAATGGCGTTATTCTGCACTGAATGTCTGAATGTTATGTTATTCAAATTCTACTCTGTATGTAGTGTCCCTAAATAGCCTACAATAAAGTATAGTATACTGAGTGATTGCGCATTACATACTTACCTAGGCGGAAGAAAAAGTACTTCCCACCAATCGTGTTTCATTCAGACAAGATCTTTGTTATTAAGTTACTTTACACTATGTTGCTGCTGGTGATACATTATCTCAAACAACTAAAATATCAGAAGTATCGATATTTTGATTTGAGAAAAATATTATACCAGAGCATCAATATTTTAGTAGCAATTCACACATCACTGGTAAGCGCACGTCGCAGGAGGACCAGCCGGCAGAGAAGGAAGACCATACCGCGTCAACATATGTTGCCTTCATTATAAGGCTTATATAAGGCTTTGAGTGTCCTGGGCATGACGTTAAAGTGCATTCAGCAGTGGAGGCTCCTCTATGGGGTATTGGGGCACTGGGAGGTTAACCCCTTTACTACTGTTACCCCAGGTGGCCCTTGGCAAGGGCCTAGTACCTGACTGCCCCCTAGCCAGGGATACGGTGAAGACCTCAACGGCGGAGCAGGCGGAAGACGGTAGATGTAAGAACTACCACAACGGCTGCGATGGTGGAAAAAGGCACCCCCACATCCATGTGGGCCCAGTCATGGGGAAATAACAACCCAAGACCTCAACAGTGGCAGAGGCGTAGGATGATTGCTAACCCTATGGAGCGTCACAATGGCTGGGATAGTGGATGCAGGCTGCAGCAGAAAAGGGTCCCCAGTCGTCTTGGACTCCATGCCACTGGATGCTGACCCGGATCTGTCAAGGATCGTGTGGTGACTGTCTGTGCACCAGTCTCCCCACGTTAAACAAAGTCACGCACAGGCATCCTCCATAAAGGGATACCCCCCAACAGGAGGATCGTCATACTCGCTTCGAGTGACCGCCGATGATGATGATGATGATCATAAGGCTTTTAATTTTTTGCGGCTCCAGACAGATTTGTTTTCGTTTTTTTTAGTCCAGTATGGCTCTTTCAATATTTTAGGTTGCCGACCCCTGGTTTAGGAGGTGGCGACTTGTCCAGGGTGTACGCTGCCCTCCGCCCGAGTGCAGCTGAATAGGCCCTAGCCCCCCAAAATATCGAGAAAAACAAGCGGTGGACAAATAGATGGATGGATTGAGGATTTTTCAAGTAGTTTTTCAGTTTCCTCATATTTGAACATTTGTTGGGTGATTATCTCCGTGCGCTGCGATGTGTCGCCTGGGAAACGCTCAAGACGAAAGTACTGTTTTGCAGAAAGCAGACCTTCTTACCTCTGCCAAAGAGGTTATGTTTTCACCAGGGTTTGTTTGTGTGTTTATCAGCAACATGACTCAAATAGTTATGGATAGATTTTGATGACATTTTTCAGGACATGTCCAAAAAACAATTCCTGTCATCCACTACGAACACGCTTCACTTCATGCTTACGGCCGCGCCCCCACCTTGGTGCCCCACACTGTGCAGAGGATTCCGGGAGATGTACTGTATTTTCCGCACTATACGGTGCAACGGATTATAAGGTGCACCTTCAATGAATGGCATATTTCAAAACGTTGTTCATATATAAGGCGCACCGGATTATAAGGCGCACCTATGCATGCATTAGATGGAGCTGCGCTAAAGGGAATGTCAACAAAACAGTCAGATAGGTGAGTCAAACTTTATTAATAGATTACAAACCAGCGTTCTGACAACTCTGTTCACTCCCAAAATGAATAAACAGCTGATTTACTCGTGTTACGGTAAATCAAACGTTAGTGCAATCACAATGTAGTAACACTCGAAATAGTGCAGAGCAATAACAATATAACTCAATGTTGCTCAAACGTTAATGTCACACAACACAACACACAAAATAAACATGTAAAGCTCACTTTATGAAGGTATTCCTCATCCACGAATCGCTCAAATTCTTCTTCTTCAGTGTCCGAATTAAACAGTTGGGCGAATACGGCATCCAACATGCCCGGCTCCGTCTCGTCGAAGTCGTCATTAATCGAGTCAGTGTCGCTGCTGTTGTCTATCAGTTCAGTGACAATTCCTGTCTTCCTGAAAACTCGGACCACAGTTGAGACTGATATATCAGCCCAGACATTTACGATCCACTGGCAGATAATGGCGTATGTCGCCCGGCGCAGTCTCCCTGTCTTGGTGAACGTGTGTTCGCCTTCTGTCATCCTTGTTCTGCTGCGTGACTGATCGCTTTGAGTTTAAACTCTGCGTCGTAAGCGTTTCTCTTAATAGGAGCCATTTTTGGGGTCTTTACATAAACAAACAAATGGAAATGAAACATCATATATCCCAGCATGCACCGCGCGCTTCTTCTTCTATGGGGGCCAGGGGGCGGGGTTAAGGGGGACGGAGTATATTCATAGCTAGAATTCACTTAAATTCAAGTATTTCTTATATATTCCGGCGTGACTGCTCGCCGTCTGTTCGCTGTTGCGAAAAAGCTAAGTATCGCTCTATCTGTGTGCTTTTAATTGTTCTACAGCTTTCTTTATCACTTCTCAAACATATTTAGTGGTACTATTTAACTTGCAAATCACCCGATCTCTGTCCCACCACCCTTTCCTCAGCTAGCTAGCTGCTAAGCTAGCGCGGAGAAAGGCAGCGCCGGTCAGTAGGAAGCTACTCCCACAGACCGCGACCACTTCCCTGAGGACAGCAGGAACTTCACTCGGTGACAGAAAACACTGTGAGTAATGGCTTCCTGCGCGTCTTGCACCATACTCACGGAGAGGTTGGCTCTGCTAGAGGGCCGTGTCCGCCAGTTAGAGCAGAGTAATGTCGTAACTTTAGATGTTGCGGACACATCTGCTAGCGTTAGCTGTAGCGAGCTAACTAGCCCAGCTTGTAGCAGTCCTAAGCGGCCTACAAGCTACGGTGTACCGGCTGAGACGCATAATAGATTTAGCTCTTTAGCTAGTCCTACACCCCAGTCTACCGGGCACCACACCTTAGTCATAGGGGACTCCATCACCCGAAACATAAAGCTTAGCAAACCAGCCACAATAAAGTGTATCCCCGGGGCCAGAGCACCTCACATTGAAGCTAATCTTAGGGAGCTAACTCGCAACAGGCCTAGTAAACACGTACGACAGGCTAATCGCACCACTAATTATGCGAATATAGTTGTACACGTTGGCTCCAATGACACTAGAATGAGACAGTCAGAGATTACAAAGAGAAACATAGCCAGGACTTGTGATCTCGCCAGAAAGATGTCCAGGCATCGAGTAATTGTCTCTGGCCCCCTGCCTGCGAGAGGCAATGATGAGAGATATAGCAGATTAGTCTCGCTTAACAAGTGGCTGACTAGCTACTGTAGGCAGCAGGGACTAACGTTTATTGATAACTGGCCCTCTTTCTGGGGCAAACCAGGCTTGCTGATGAGAGACGGCCTTCACCCTAACCAGGAAGGCGCCATCATCCTGTCTAGAAACATAGACTACTATTTAAGTCTCACTTGACTGACTACACTAGAGCAAGCCCGGTCACAGGCAATTACAATGTCTGTTAGTCCGGGTGAGGAGTCAGTTAAGCTAGAACTAGCCAGCGCCAGGCTGGATAATCCATGTACGCATAGCAATTCTCTTAGAATAATACACAATTCACATAATGTTTTTTCTGTTGTGTCTGTGTCAGAGGTGGACATGCATTCTACTGAGGTGGCAAATTATGATATGTCCAGTCTATTGCAGCACCAAGCAAACAATCGGAAAATTCCCGTCATATCAATTCCTAGATATGGTCGAAACTATTTAAAGTGCACTACGCATAATAAACGCAACATTGTTAATATTGCCACTACGGATAATCTTAACAAAAACTCGTCAAAACAGCCCAATACCTATAATATGGGCTTTTTAAACATAAGATCATTGTCTCCCAAGGCGTTATTGGTTAATGAGGTCATTAGAGACAACAATCTTAACGTCATTGGTCTTAGCGAAACCTGGCTCAAACCGGACAAATTTTTTGCGCTCAATGAGGCATCTCCTCCTAACTATACGAATGCGCATGTTGCCCGTCCTCTTAAAAGGGGAGGGGGTGTCGCACTAATATACAATGAAAATTTCAACCTTACCCCTAACCTAAATAATAAATATAAATCGTTTGAGGTGCTTACTATGAGGTCTGTCACACCGCTACCTCTCGACCTGGCTGTTATCTACCGCCCCCCTGGGCCCTATTCGGACTTTATCAGTGAATTCTCAGAGTTTGTTGCTGATCTAGTGACGCACGCTGACAATATAATCATAATGGGGGACTTTAATATCCATATGAATACCCCATCGGACCCTCAGTGCGTGGCGCTCCAAACCATAATTGATAGCTGTGGTCTTACACAAATAATACATGAACCCGCGCATCGCAACGGTAATACAATAGATCTAGTGCTTGTCAGGGGTGTCACCACCTCCAAAGTTATGATACTTCCATATACTAAAGTAATGTCCGATCATTACCTTATAAAATTTGAAGTTTTGACTCTTTGTCAACAAGCTAATAATAATAATAACTGCTATAGCGGCCGCAACATTAATGCTGCCACAACGATGACTCTTGCTGACCTACTGCCTTCGGTAATGGCACCATTCCCAAATTATGTCGGCTCTATTGATAACCTCACTAACAACTTTGACGATGCCTTGCACAAAATTATTGATAGTATAGCACCGCTAAAGCAAAAAAGGGCCCCTAAAAGGCGCACCCCATGGTTTACAGAAGAAATTAGAGCTCATAAATTATCATGTAGAAAACTGGAACGCAAATGGCGCGCGACTAAACTTGAGGTTTTCCATCAAGCATGGAGTGATAGTTTAATAACTTATAAACGCATGCTTACCTTAGCTAAAGCTAAATACTACTCAAATCTCATCCGCCTTAACAAAAACGATCCTAAATTTATGTTTAGTACAGTAGCATCGCTAACCCAACAAGGGACTCCTCCCAGGAGCTCCACCCACTCGGCAGATGATTTTATGAATTTCTTTAATAAGAAAATTTAACTCATTAGAAAGGAGATTAAAGACAACGCATCCCAGCTACAACTGGGTTCTATTAACACAAATACGACTGTATATACGACGGACACTGCCCTCCAAAATAGTCTCTCTATTTTTGATGAAATAACATTAGAGGAATTATTACAGCGTGTAAGTGGGATAAAACAAACAACATGTTTACTTGACCCACTTCCTGGGAAACTTATCAAGGAACTGTTTGTATTATTAGGTCCATCAGTGTTAAATATTATAAACTTATCACTTTCCTCCGGCACTGTTCCCCTAGCATTCAAAAAAGCGGTTATTCATCCTCTGCTCAAAAGACCTAACCTCGATCCTGACCTCATGGTAAACTACCGACCGGTCTCCCACCTTCCGTTTATTTCCAAAATTCTCGAAAAAATTGTTGCACAGCAGCTAAATGAACACTTAGTGACTAACAATCTCTGTGAACCTTTTCAATCCGGTTTCAGGGCAAATCACTCTACGGAGACAGCCCTCGCAAAAATGACTAATGATCTATTGCTAACGATGGATTCTGATGCGTCATCTATGTTGCTGCTTCTTGATCTTAGCGCCGCTTTCGATACCGTCGATCATAATATTTTATTAGAGCGTATCAAAACACGTATTGGTATGTCAGACTTAGCCTTGTCTTGGTTTAACTCTTATCTTACTGACAGGATGCAGTGCGTCTCCCATAACAATGTGACCTCGGACTATGTCAAGGTAACGTGCGGAGTTCCTCAGGGTTCGGTTCTTGGCCCTGCACTCTTTAGTATTTACATGCTGCCGCTGGGTGACATCATACGCAAGTACGGTGTTAGCTTTCACTGTTATGCTGATGACACTCAACTCTACATGCCCCTAAAGCTGACCAACACGCCGGACTGTAGTCAGCTGGAGGCGTGTCTTAATGAAATTAAACAATGGATGTCCGCTAACTTTTTGCAACTCAACGCTAAGAAAACGGAAATGCTGATTATCGGTCCTGCTAGACACCAACATATATTTAATAATACCACCTTAACATTTGACAACCAAACAATTAAACAAGGAGACTCGGTAAAGAATCTGGGTATTATCTTCGACCCAACTCTCTCGTTTGAGTCACACATTAAGAGTGTTACTAAAACGGGCTTCTTTCATCTCCGTAATATCGCTAAAATTCGTTCCATCTTGTCCACTAGCGACGCTGAGATCATTATTCATGCGTTCGTTACGTCTCGTCTCGATTACTGTAACGTATTATTTTCGGGCCTCCCTATGTCTAGCATTAAAAGATTATAGTTGGTACAAAATGCGGCTGCAAGGCTTTTGACAAAAACAAGAAAGTTTGATCATATTACGCCTATACTGGCTCGCTTGCACTGGCTTCCTGTGCACTTAAGATGCGACTTTAAGGTTTTACTACTTACGTATAAAATACTACACGGTTTAGCTCCAGCCTATCTCGCCGATTGTATTGTACCATACGTCCCGACAAGAAATCTGCGTTCAAAGAACTCCGGCTTATTAGTGATTCCCAGATCCAAAAAAAAGTATGCGGGCTATAGAGCGTTTTCTATTCGGGCTCCAGTACTCTGGAATGCCCTCCCGGTAACAGTTAGAGATGCTACCTCAGTAGAAGCATTTAAGTCCCATCTTAAAACTCATTTGTATAATCTAGCCTTTAAATAGACCCCCCCTTTTTTAGACCAGTTGATCTGCCGTTTCTTTTCTTCTCTCCTCTTCTCCCCTGTCCCTTGCGAGGGGGAGTTGCATAGGTCCAGTGGCCATGGATGAAGTGCTGGCTGTCCAGAGCCGGGACCCCGGGTGGACCACTAGCCTGTGCATCGGTTGGGGACATCTCTGCGCTGCTGACCCGTCTCCGCTCGGGATGGTTTCCTGTTGGCCCCGCTGTGGACTGGACTCCCGCTGATGTGTTGGATCCACTGTGGACTGGACTTTCACAATGTTATGTCAGACCCACTCGACATCCGTTGCTTTCGGTCTCCCCTAGAGGGGGGGGGGGGGGGGGTTACCCACATATGCGGTCCTCTCCAAGGTTTCTCATAGTCATTCACCGACGTCCCACTGGGGTGAGTTTTTCCTTGCCCGTATGTGGGCTCTGTACCGAGGATGTCGTTGTGGCTTGTACAGCCCTTTGAGACACTTGTGATTTAGGGCTATATAAATAAACATTGATTGATTGATTGATATATACATATATATATATATATATATATATATATATATATATATATATATATATATATATATATATATATATATATATATATATATATATATCCATCCATTTTCTACCGCTTGTCCCTTTTTGGGGTCGTATATATATATAAATAAAATAAATACTTGACTTTCAGTGAATTCTAGCTATATATCATTTATTTACACATATACACACATAACACTCCTCTCTACTCATTGTTGTATTTGAAAGTGCAATGCTTTGCAGCCAGTAGCACAGCCTTTGAAGGAGCATAGGTATGGCCAGTGTAATATTCTGGGTTGGAGTCAATAACGGCAGCATGGTGGCAGAGGGGTTAGTGCGTCTGCCTCACAATACGAAGGTCCTGAGTAGTCGTGAGTTCAATCCCGGCCTCGGGATCTTTCTGTGTGTAGTTTGCATGTTCTCCCCGGGTACTCCGGCTTCCTCCCACCTCCAAAGACATGCACCTGGGGATAGGTTGACTGGCAACACTAAATTGGCCCTAGTGTGTGAATGTGAGTGTGAATGTTGTCTGTCTATCTGTGTTGGCCCTGCGATGTGATGGCGACTTGTCCAGGGTGTACCCCGCCTTCCGCCGGAATGTAGCTGAGATAGGCTCCAGCGCCCCCCGCGACCCCGAACGGAATAAGTGGTAGAAAATGGATGGATGGATGGATGGATGGAGTCAATAACCAGGCGAGGTGATGAAGTTATGTCTCTTTACTTCATACTTCATAACTGACTCCCACACTTGCCGTCGTATGAAGTAAAGAGCGGACGTGACGAGAGGCTGTCCTCACTCAGGTCCGCACGGACCTGGAGGGGGCGAGCCTTAAGTCCGGCAGGATATCGGGATAAATTCGGGAGAATGGTTGTCCCGGGAGATTTTTGGGAGAGGCACTGAAATTCGGGAGTCTCCCGGAAAATTCAGGAGGGTTGGCAAGTATGTATAAGGCGCACTGTCAGCTTTTGACAAAATTGGAGTTTTTAGGTGCACCTTATAGTGCGGAAAATACGGTAGTTTATTTTCAGACTCGGCCAATGCGAAAGCGCCGTAAAAAACTACACACCAAGTTTTTGTTTGATACTGTCAGGAGTCAGTATTATTATGAAGACAATAGTGTTACACCCCTGTTAAATGTATATAGAAAATTACCGTAAATTCCGGACTACAATACACTACTTTTTACCTACACTTTGAGCCCTGCATTTTATAAAACGGAGCAGCTAATTTATGGATTTTTCTGCGCGCAAAAACACTGAGAATGTGTTTTTTTGTTTGTGATATGGCGCCATCTTCTGGACAAGTTTTCTCATAGCAGGTTCTGCAGTGTCCTTCCATTTACTGGTAGTGCTTTCAACTTTAAGTGCAGTGCCATTCAGTCTTCTAGCCATCCATAGCGTTTTTACTCATATAGATTATTCATTCTGAACTCCAAGCAACAATTGTACGTTTTACAGTATAACTAAAACTGTTTATACTTACTAAAGTGTCCCATGTGTAATGTCTGTAGGAGTGATTTCATGCATATTCGTACTTGCTATCGTAATGTAATGACGCTAGTGTTGTTAGCATTAGCTAATATGCTAACACGTTTACAAGGGTCTGTGTTAGTATTATTAACTTACAATGGGACTCTTTTTGTATTGTTTCAGTTTGACAAATTCCTCAGTAAATTCACCAAAACCTCACAATGGACTTATTGAGTCTGTTTAGCAGATTGGAGAGCTAGCTTCTGCAGATAGTGGATCCATGACGATGACTTCTGTTTTGTTTTATCAGCCGTTTTATTGCCGTGTTACAGACACCGTTTGAAAACAATTCAGGTTTGTAAAAACATATTTATAGAATCTTTCTGTGTAAATACCTCATTTGGCAAAACATATATATGTGGCTTATAGTCCGATGTGGCTAATGTATGGAAAAAAACATTTCCCCTAAGATTTAGTGGGTGTGGCTAATATATCAGTGCGCTTTATAGTCCGGAAAATATGATATGTTTTTAACTGCAAGTACTAAAACTGTCCTCGGGGTCTTTAAAATACTGTATGCACTCCACTGAAAAACGACTTATTGGTCTTCCTGCACTCTTTTTATATTCCACATTTCCTCTGCACTCACAGAAATATCAATTTTTAATGGACTTTGCATGCACAATCATACAAATGCTCTCTTTTTGAGCAATACACTACACGGTACACTGTGTTGCAGTGTTTCTAAAAGCTTCTGGTTTGCTTCTGAAGGAAAAACCGGATGAAGATGGGCAGTAAAAGAAAAGTAAATGTTACACATGTATTCACCTATTCAATATAAAGTGAATAAAGTATTCACACATATAGTATTACATTTTTTTTCATCCGCCTTCTCCTCCCTCATTTTTCATCTAATTCAAACCATTCTACTTTCAGAATGTTTGGCTCATTCATGAAACACATGCTCACATTTTTTTATTTTACAAAAATTCCCTCACTTAGATGAGTTTCACATCTTCCTGGACATTTTTGCCAATTGAAATGACTAGACAATTTTTCAAGCATACACATTTTCCACATTTCTTGACCGATCTAAACAATCCACCATCAACATATTTTAATCATCCTAGACACTCAAACTAACAATTTTCAAAGTTAAGAAAAAAACATATTTTTTTTCTGTTTTCCCACTTTTCAATGCCACTGTTTTCACCCTTTATTGTTTTGACTAATTTTTACACATTTTTCAACACATTTCAACCCTTCCGCAATCAAAACCTTCCACTTATACAGGTATCTGTTTCTGATTTTGGCAATGAAAAATGTCCTGGTTTTCCCATTTATCAGCACTAACTATTCTGTATGAAAACCTTCACTAGTTTCAATTTTTTCAACAGATTCAAACCATTTCAAAATCATGCTCCTAGATAGTGTTAGTCAATTGCTAACATGCTCGCTTTTAGCAAATGTTTGCTGGTATATTGCCACAATATCAAATATTGTGTTACTCTAACCTAGGGGCCGCCAAACTATGGCCCGCGGGCCAGATACAGCCCGCCAGCGTCCAAAATCAGGCCCGAATAGTAGTCCCGAGTACAAAAAAAATATATATATATATTTTTTCAATTATTTTTTTTTTTATCTGTCCTTTCTAGCACATCCATCAATCCATTTTCTACCGCTGGTTACTCTCGGGGTCTCCTAGCTGCTCAGGCAAATCATATTGTCTAAAAATGCATTTTCCTATCGATAACAAGACGTCATGATGAGTGTGTGCTCTTTCAGTCAATTAGTGCACGAGGCAAAAAAAAAATGACGAAACCGTTGGGGAAACGTAAAATAGACTCTGAGAGTAAAGTTTTTAAACATCAGTGGACATATGACTTTTTTATGTTCAGTGTAAGGAAAAGGCAGTTTGTCTAAATATCCATCCATCCATTTTTCTACCACTTGTCCCTTTCGGGGTCACGGGGGTGCTGGAGCCTATCTCAGCTGCATTCGGGCGGAAGGCGGGGTACACCCTGGACAAGTCGCCACCTCATCGCAGGGCCAACACAGATAGACAGACAACATTCACACTCACATTCACACACTAGGGCCAATTTAGTGTTGCCAATCAACTTATCCCCAAGTGCATGTTTTTGGAGGTGGGAGGAAGCCGGAATACCCGGAGGGAACCCACGCAGTCACGGGGAGAACGTGCAAACTCCACACAGAAATATCCCGAGCCCGTATATATATATAGCCCGGGCCCTGGCCAAATTCCTTTAACCCAATGCAGCCCCCGGGTCAACAAGTTAGGGACCCCTGCTGTAGCCATTAGCATTCTAAACTTAGCATGATATCGTTAGCATGCTAGCTTTGCTAGCTTATTTTGCAGATTTACACCTCAGCGGCAAATATCCCCCGCATTCCCCCAGGGATGTGCGCTGAGCCCCCTCCTCTTCATACTACTGACTTATGAAGTTTGCGGATGACAGACATGTAGTGGAACGCATCACAGACTACGATGAGTCTGAGTACAGATAGGAGCAGTGGCGTGCAGTCACTAGAGGCAGGGGAGGCACGGCCTCACCTGCCATCATGGAAAGAAAAAAAAAAGTAAAAAGAAAAAAAAAATCATTAAATTGTTATATGTATCCAGTGATTATACTAAAGTTATTTTCCATTTAACTTCACCAGTTTTGGATTATTTTTATTTTTATTTTCACATTTGCCGTTCAAATACTGAGAAGAGACGGTGCGGTGATCAGCAGCCAGTTGAGGCACGTCACTGCGTTGTGCCTCAACATGGATTGTGCGCAATGACTCGGCTAACTGCTGGCCTGCTGTGCAGTGAGACTGTATTGCTATATGAATTATATTATACATTTCCATAGTTTAGTTAGCTGAGGTGTATAATGTACAGTGTATTTTGTCAACAACTGTATGTGTGTAACGTATTTCTTGTGCTGAGCGATCATAAAACTCTGCTGCGAAGACGCACTGTGAGAGGCTCGTCTCATAACCCCGCCTCCTGGTGCCAAGCACCTCCGCCGCAGAAAGCACCGCCCGACGGGAGCGCCACACCAACCAAAGCCCACACCCAAACCCTCCACGTGCAAGACCACTGGATAGGAGGTAGAACATCTGGTGGTTTGGTGCAAAAGCAACAACCTTTGCATCAATGTAAAAAAACACCAAGAAGAAGGTAGTGGCCTTCAGGAAGGTCAGACACCCCACTATCCCCCTTGCATATCAGAGCAGCAGATGTGGAAATGATCTCCAGCTTCAGGTACCTTGAGGGTCATCTTTCCAGAGACCTCACTTGGAGCCACAACACTTCCTGTCTGCCGAAGAAGGCCCACCAGCATCTCCATTTCCTCTGGATCTGAAAGCTTCGGCATGCAGGATTATGAATTTCCATCGTTCTACAGATGTGTGGTGGAGAATACCCTCAGCACCAGCATAACGGTGTGGCACAGCAGCTGCACGACTAAAGAGATGAAGGCACTTCAGAGGGTGGTGAAAGCTGTTTAGAAGATCATGAGGAGCAGCCTTCATATCGTCACAGGCATCTTCATCCGCAGATGCAGGAAGAGGGTTCTCTGCATCACCAAGGATCCCACCCAGCCTGCACACTCTCTCTTTGATCCCCTCCCCTCAGGCAGGATGCTGTGGAGCAAAATGAAGAACTTATTTCCGGAAGGTGTTAGACTCCCATCACCTCCTCCCCATCCCTGCACGAGGAATACTTAACTTGCACATGTGTACAAACTGTACTGAACTGTGCTTTTATTCGGTTTGGTTTGCTGTCATAGGTTTACATTTTAGTTGCACTACATGATCACAATGTTATATTTTTAGCTATCTATTCTATTCTACTTATAAACTATAAATCTCTTTGAGATGGATGATTCGAATCACATCGCGATACATGGGTTACAATGCAATTCAAATACAATTAATTTATAAAACAGAATGATTAGGTACGATTCAATTTAGTGTATAAACAATTCGATTCGATTTAGTTCATGAACGATTCAGTTAGATTCAATACAGTGTATAAATAATTCATTTCTATGGGTAACATTTGTTGATAAACACATTTATTCATCACACCACATAAGAACAAAAGCATTCCCAAACGCTCCTCCGCATGTTAGAGGATAAATAGTTAGGACCTTGGCACCAAGCGCTCACACTCAATATGTCCTAGCTCAGTCTACGAGCATGAACTGATGAAAACTATTCGGATGAGAGGCCAAAGGTCTTCTGAAACATCCGATCATTTGTTTGCCATAGGAATAACATTAACCTGATGAATGGCAATACTCATAGACACATCCATCTTCAAATATAGAAAAAAAAACACGTTGGATAAAAGTGACAGGCTTTCAGTATTTTCACATTTTTAAAACAACATATATCCCCAAAGATGTTAAAGTAAAAAGGCAAATTCATGTCAAATATATTTATTTTGAACAAGTCAAGTCAGTGTCGTCACAGACGCCTACAAGTTCTAGCCAATGGCATGACTGGGGGGCGGGATTTACGGGACAAGGATGGGAATTGATTGATTGAGACTTTTATTAGTAGATTGCACAGTAGTGATGGGATTGGCAGTTCTTTTGACTGTACTGAATCACCAGAATCAGTTCCTTAAATTGATTCGTTTAAATTGATTCGTTCAAAAAAATGTGTTTAACCGAACCCCCCCCCCCCCAAAACAAATAAAAAACTAGGAGGGGGCGCGGGGGGGCGTGCGTAGTACAGTACAGTGCAGACATTCGCGGGAAAAGCAGCAAATAGGGTGAACGCGAGTCCCTACGCACTGTAGTGATGGGGTCGGCAGTTCTTTTGACTGTACTGAATCACTAGAATCAGTGACTGACACAGCGCCACAGTCAGCACAGTTCAGTACGTGAACCGAATCACTTCTGCAGCAGCAGTTCTGTGTGCAGTTTGGCGAATCATGAGTCAGTCAGTAACAGCTTCCCCAGCGGCAGATCTCGGTGTGTGTCAGTTCGCGAACGTGTGTGTGCGTTTTCGGCCTGTCCAATAAACAAAGTGTGACTAAATGTCTTGGTTGTTAAATATGTTTTATTGCACTAAAATGAAAATAAGGAATAAATAAAAGTGGGAAATAAAAAAAATACTAATAGCCTACTAAAATGCTTGCAATCAACTGTTAAATAAATAGGCCTCATTTGTTTAGTGCAAAAACAAATATTAAATTAAGAAACCCTTAACAAATGCCAACATAAAAACTAAATGTTCTGTAGCAAAGAAAATGTAAACTTAAATATGCAAACAAAAAGAAAATAAATACCTTCAAAATAAAACAAATAAATTAAGAGCCAGAAATGCCAACATAAAAACTAAAGGTTCTGTAGCCTACGTTTAAAAATATAACAAAGAAAATATCAACTTAAATGTGCAAACAAAAAGAAAATAAATAGGCTACCTTAAATAAAACAAAACAAATATTAAACCAAGTGCCAGAAATGCCAACATTAAAACTAACATTTCTGTAGCTTACATTTAAAAATATAAAAATGGAAATATCAACTTAAATATGCAATAAAAAAGAAAATAAATAGCTTAAATAATATAAAAATCAACAACAGTTGCAGTAGAAGGGATAATAATAATAATAATAATAATAATAACAATAATAATAATAATAATATGAATCAGAATTGATCCCCAAGGATACATTTATTTTTGTTACAATAACTGTGTAAATAATAGCCTATGCATACATTAGTTATTATTTTTATTTTAAATCTTCTCAAAACAGCCTGCCCAACACTTTACCCCCTGCCCCTCCCCCTTGCGTCGCTGCTGCCCTGCCTGCACTGAGTTTCTTTCTGTCTCCTCTACTCTCATAACTTTATGTGTTGACGTAATGGGGACGTGTGTTTGTTTTCATGTGGCTTGAGTCAACATTAGCCGTTAGCTTGGAGAATGAATGGAGAACGGATGCCAATGGCATGAAACATATCCCCGCGACGGGAGGAGAATCACTCGCGGCATTGGGGCAAGCAGAGCAGAGAGCGAGAGCGTTGTCGTTCACTGAGTGATTCATGTCGTTAATCCGCGGTGAATGAATCGTTCGCTCAGTCCCTCCCCCGCCCTCTCATTGGCTGTGTCGTTCGCCGACGTCGAGGGTTCAGTGAGTCACAGAATGCGCCAGTTCCACTCATACCGGCATGGTCGCGGCGGAGCTCAACTGAACTGAGAAAGGAACGAATCAGTTCATGAAGTGATTCGGTTCAGTACGTTCACTTAAAAGATTTGTTCTTTCGAACGAATCATTCGCAAACGACACAACACTATTGCACAGTACAGTACATTTTCCGTACAATTGACCACTAAATGGTAACACCTGAATAAGTTTTTCAACTTGTTTAAGTCGGGGTCCATGTTAATCAATTCATGGTACAAATATATACTATCAGCATAATACAGTTATCAAACAAGTTAATCATCAGAGTATATACATTGAATTATTTACATTATTTTTAAATTCCGGGGGTGGGATGTGGAGGGGGTTGGGGCGGGTGGGTTAGGTTTGGTTGATATCAGCACTTCAGTCATCAACAATTATACCATCTGAGAAATGGACATTGTAACAGTGTAGGTCTGACTTCGTAGGATATGTACAGCGAGCAGTGAACATAGTGAGCTCAGAAAGCATAAGAACAAGTATATACATTTGATTATTTACATTTGATTAATTACAATCCGGGGAGGTGGGATGTGGTGGGGGGAGGGTGTTAGTCTAGGGTTGTCGTTGCCTGGAGGTGTTCTTTTAGTGCGGTTTTGAAGGAGGTGACGTCACATGTGTTGTGGAGGTGAAAGGTAATTTGCATGGTGCCGTAAAAGAAAGCGGGACACAGAAATTGAGCCTGTCTACCAGAATGTTGCATTCTTTTTGAAATGAAGAAAGACAAACTGGGAATCTGTCTGAGCCTCCATTCTTTGGGATGTTACAATATTGACGGACGGCACAGCACGGAGACGGTGCGCGGTGTTGACGTTATGTATCTTGCAAGTAATTATTTGGCGGGCAGCCGAGACTCTTGCCCTGTTTTAGAGATAAACTATCGACTCATCGGTAGTCAGGCGCGACACCTGGTCTATGTGTCTCGTATCCTGTTATGTAAGTTACGTAACAAACACGTGACTCTTTTCAAGGCCAACCCTGGCTCTCATGTCATTTTAAAGACAAAATCCTTCAACTTATTTCTCGTTTGGTGCGATAACCAGTTTGTGTCTACACTCGATTAACCTAAGGATTCACAGCTGAATCTTATTGATTGAAGGGGCTGTCACCGATGTAGCCTAACCGGCTGCTTCTCGAACCGGATATCCGGTCACATCGATTTATCTTAACCTACGCTATTTATCACCTACTCTATTTACATCCTATTCTATTTCAATTATTATGTACATATTATTGTTCCTGTGGTACTTATTGGGTGAAATCTGGGAACTCAGTTACTAAATTGTGTGCCATGTCTCATATTTGCTGTTATGACAATAAATACAGCTATAGCATTAGCTTTTCACCAAACTAAACTAGAGGAGAACACCCTGCATATGAACAATCTATATCAGCATATCTATATGTGTGTGAAGATCATTGGTACTTTAACATTTTTTTAACTTTAACTATGACACTGAGCCTATGAAAAGTACAGTACTTGGCCTCTTGAAAGAAGAAATAAGAGACATGTCACCATAGCTGATGTGTCCTCTGTAGGCTGATCACTTCATTTTGTGATGATGAACAATACTATTGTTGATGTTCTACTATGATTCACAACACTGTGATTGGTGGTTCTGTTTTTTTTTAAAATATTTTGTATCATCTAAAGCAGAAAAACGGCAACAAGTTCAACATTCAATATGTGCTTTTAAATTTCTCAGAAATGTGTTTTTACTGTTTTTCGATGTGTTAATTTCAGCATTTTATATGGATATGATGTTTTATTTTAGTAAGTGGCTAAGACTGCATTGGTTTAAGGTCTGTTTTTTGGGTTGTATGTCGATCTGACACGATCATGTACTGAATTTAAATAAAATACCTTCAAGTTAAAGGCTTTTCTCAGTATTTTTTGGGTGGAATAAAAAACACAAAATAAATTAATTACAGATCATAATTAATCAATCATTAACCCCCTACTCCCCAGCCCCCGAACTAAATACGTCTGTCTTCTCTCTGACTTCACTGACCTTGTTTATCAACTATCAGCCATCTGAGTCCCAGTTTTACTTCATGGTGACTTCAACAACTGCAAACAAGCCTCAGACTTTCTGGACCTCCAGGACTGCCTTAATCTTACCCAACACATCAACTTCCCCACCGACTCCCATGGTCCCACCCTGGACCTAGTTTGCTCCACCGGTCTCACCAATCAACAACTCGCCAGCATCAACCTCCACATTTCTGACCACTTGGCCACGGTTCTTATATCCACCTTCTCAACCTTGTTCCCAAAGAAAAACTCACAATATTCTTCAGAAACATAAAATCCATCCTGCCACAACACTTTGCAGCCTCACTCAGCTCTACCATGGCTACTGCTCCCCCCTCAGCCACATTCTTGGAGGATCCGGGCTCGGGCTCGGGCTAACATGTCAACTAATATAACAACTTTCTCTCCATCTGCCTCAGTCAATTAGCACCTTTAAAAACCAAAGCCTGTTTTATTTACACACTCAGACCTCTGACAGCACTAAAACATTAGCTTTAACAACTTTAAAAAAAACTGAACTGACAGTTCATCTTTTAGTTAATCTGTACAACTTTACAAATCTGCTCTCATCCTTGCCCGCTCCATCTATTACTTAAACCTCATCCACACTGGCTCTAAAAATCATAAAACTCTATTTCCACCCATAACAAACACTCCAACCGCAGCGATAACACATCAACCTTCATTCACTAACGACAATTTCTGTCCTCTTGATTTTACTTTCAACCTATATCAAACCTCCCTTTCCCTTTCAAGATCCTTGAACGTGTTGTTGCCACCCAAATAAAGTCCCATCTCTTTAGCAACAAACTCTATGACTACATTACACTGCAGGCCAAAGTGGCCCAAAAAGTCACCACCATAGATATGGTCGCCACGCCTTAAAAATGAGTGGTTATTTACGTGAAAATAAATTAAAGCAATATAGTACATGAATGGATGTACATGTATATAGTGATATATATTTTGGAGGGTTCTAATCTGTCTGGCCGGATCATGTTTGTTTAGTTTTTGACTCCCTCAGTTCCTGTTTTGAACTGTGTTTTAGTTGCCATGACTGCAGATTGTTTTCACCTGTTTCCGACTAGTGTTCAGGATGCTCACCTGCTTCTAGGCACTAATCAGAGAGCTACTTATTCCCTGCTTTTTGGCAAACTCAGTCTAGCTTTCTTATTTGCTTCCACACAATAGTTTCGATTTGATTCCTGAGCCATTTGTTTTCTTGTTAATTATTCCATTATCTTCCCGTGCTATCGGCACGCTGATTTATGGACATTAAATATTTTTTTTACCTGCACACTGCATCCAGAGTTCTGTCTGCATCTTGGGAGAACGATCCACGCATCACCATGCGACCACGCCGTAACACTAATCCTTCAATGGCTGTTAAGTGGAGGAGACACGGACATCAGCGTGGATCTACATGAGCTTTATTTTTCAACTCACATGTAAGCGAATGCGCCACAGCGCCAATTTGGGTCCTTTAACAATAGCTATTTCTTCGGAATCAAAATGTATATATTCATATAGTACATACAGCTTATTGTTTGTGCATTATTGACAAGTGATGCACTGAAAATGTGGTCGTCTTAAATAGAACTTACTCACTGAAACCGGATGTTGTGACGAAGTATCCACTTCTGCTGGCGGGCTGTGTCTCTGTCCGTGCACACGAGTGACGTAGCTCGCCCAAAGCTGACGAAAAAGTTGCATTATGGTGTCAAACTCATTTTTAGATCGGGGGCCTCATGGAGAAAAATCTACTCCCGGGTGGGCCGGACTGGTAAAATCACGGCACGATAACTTAAAAATAAAGACAACTTTTCTTTGTTTAAAAATAGAACAAGCACATTCTGAAAATGTAAAAATCATTAATGTTGTTGGGGTTGTATTACACTTACATGTTGCGGTTAATAGTATTTGTCGTTATTTATACTTTCTGAAGAAATTATGTGATAATGTTCATCAGTCAACTCATTGGTGTTAATTTCAATCTGTCAAGATAAAAAAATTAATATCAAAATGAAATTACAGAATGTTATTTATGTAGTTTGCTCATTTTCCTCGACTGGTGCACTAACATGTGTTTTTTTTTTTTTTACATATGTAGCATCATCTACAAAAATACAAATAATTGGTATTGCGACATCTAGTGGACACATTTATAACAGCAGTTCATTTAATTCAAATATTTCAGCACATTTTTGTACTTAGCAAACTCATCCCGCGGGGCGGATAAAACCAGTTCGTGGGCCTGATCCGGCCCGCGGGCCGTACGTTTGACACCCCTGGTTTAGACTGAAGTCACGTTTTAAAAGATCAGATTCCAATCGGATTTAGACCACCTCCTTCAGAATTGAAGCACTTTGGAGCGTTTAGATTGGCAAAAAAAATCCGATCTCTGTCACTTGAGGGCAAAAAAATCTGATTGGGTGTGCAGCTTTTCTCCACCTCACCTCAACTCTTGCTTTCTTTGCAGCTGAATCCCTCACTCATGCCTTCATCACATCAACTACTGTAACAGCATTCTCTTTGGCACAACCACTAATCTCCTAGACAATCTCCAATACAGTCAGAACTCTGCTGCCCACCTCCTCACCCGTACACGTTCCAGAGACCACATCACTCCTGTCCTTCAGAACCCCAACAGACTCCCTATCCCCTATAATTCCAAATCTCTTCACCCATAAAGCACGTCACAATCTTACCTTAAAGACTTGCTCCACCCATACACCCCTTCTTGTACCCTCCACTCCTCCCTCCTGACCGTCCCACCCTTCTCTGTTGCCGCCCCCTCCCCTTGGAACACTCTCCCCCCTAAACATCTTGGACACAATTTAAAAACACAGCTTTTCTGCACTGCTCTCAACTCATACATTTTTAAAACTTTTACATTTAGCATTATAATATATGAATTTTTAATGCAGTTTTTGTGATGTCCTTTAAAGTTGTTTGCATTGTTTACTTGCCTTTGGCATACGTTTTTTTTTTCTCACTTGAAGGGCGGAGATATTATTTTTAGTGTTTTTCTAGAAGTAATACACGTTTACTTTATTGTGATGAATAAGCCTATTTTGCACATTTTAGTGTGCCATGTTGGTCAGGTGCTTTTCTCTGTCTTTTTGTTCATATTTCATCATTACTTACTTTTCGTACAGTACATTTGTCAATATTATTTACATAGGGAAAAATCACAACAATTTAATACAACTTTCCCTTTCTTTTGCATTTTATTGCAACAAAAAACAACCTTCTCTTTTTATTGCATTTTTTAGGAAGAAATTCAAATTACGGCATCTCAAAAAAGACGCACAGAAACCTGGGGGGACTAACAAATTGCTGTCAATGTTCAAAAACATTTTATTTTAAGATGTAAATAATGTATATTTTGTTAGCTTTGCTAAACTCCTGTGCTTTTTGGGATCAAAGTCACGAAAAACGCTTGAAAACCCTGATTTCAAATTTATAAAATGTAATGGTATTCACAAAATAAGTTACTAGAATACTGCAACTTTTGCTACAACTTTTTGAAAATGCTGCTGCGAAATCAGGCATTTTAGGCCGCTATAATCACAAAAAATCCCGCTAAATTCCAGAGGGATTGATAATGTGTCAACTTGTTTAGCTGTTTATGTTCTAAACCTGTGTGAAGTCCCCCCCCCCCCCCCCCTTATCCAAATCTCGTAATCGTGTAATTGTGGTGCAAAAAATTATGTTTGTGCCTTAATGTTTTTTAAGTTATTCTAAAATATGTTTTCTGACTTATGACGTCATCCAACCCCCCGACCCCACTTTGTCCAAATCTGTGCGAAGTGTTTGTGCTTTGTTTTTTTCTATAAACAATTGTGGTCTAACTTATAGTTTTTAAGTTGAAAACGTTTTTATGTTATTAACGTGTAATTTTAATTGACATGTTAGAAATTACAACTAGACCCCAACTATATCAAAATCTCCCCAAACATATACAATTTGTTTGTGCTTGTTTGCACTAAATAATTTTGGTCTAACTGTTATAGTTTTTAGGTTATTACTGCTTTGTGATTCACTTGTGTGAAGTTGGCACCGCACCTTGTCCAAATCTCCCCAAACTTGTCCTAATCTTTTGTGCTCGTTTGTGTTGCAAATATTTTTGTTCGTGCCGTTAGTTTTTTTTTCAAGTTAACGTTTTATAGTGATGTGTAATTACCGTGTTATTAATCATAACTACACCCCGAATATTTCAAAATCTCCTCAAACTCGTTACATTCGTTTGTGCTTGTTTGTGCTGCAAAAAAAAAGGTCTATTATAGTTTTCAAGTTATTAACTAATTATGATTCCTTAACCAACTCCATAAAACATTTTTTTTGTCCTGTCCAGCTACTCAAGCAAATCATATTGTTGATGTAGATGCCCATATTTGCTGTATATTTACTTTACAAAAGACAAGTGTGGGATACTTCTCTTGTTGCCTTATTTGTATTCGACTTTATTAAATGGATTTATATTATTGTTTGGTGCAGCCGGACCGGACCAGGAGGATATAGAAAGATAAATGGTACAAAGCATGTGTGTATATATGTATGTATAGTTGTGTGTATGTGACTATGTATGTGCATTTGTATGTACAATGTATTTGTTACCGATTGTGTGCGGGAGCCAAAGTACGACCCCAGCCACCCAGAGAGCCCAACCCAAAACAGCAGGTGCAGTGCCCAGAGAACAAGGGACCACCGGTCCCACGCAGCCTGGCCGGCCAGCGACAGGTACCCCTACCGTGCCGCCCGGAAGGGCCAGCAGGAGGCCTTAGACAGACGTGCCCTGCAGAGGACAAGGCACGGGAGAAGCAGAGGACAGCCAGCCCCCAAGCCAACAAGAGACCACACCCCATGCGGGCAGAAAGGCGCCCAGAGAATGACCGCAGCCAGACGGGAAGACCACCCCCGCCCCACCAGCAACCGGGCCCTCACGAGCCCAACCCATAAAACCATGAAAAATTAATAACTTAAAAACTATAGTAGTCCCCAAAATTTTACAACACAAACAAAGCACAACTAATGCTAACATTTGACTGTAATAGCAACATCCTGTGAGTGCATAATAAAAATGCAAGTCTGGACACAAAGGTAAAGAATGCATATTTCTAAGAAATTAAATGTTCAACAATATTTTATCTGATTGGCTATATAGCAAAGAATATCTGCAACATGACATCCGATATTTATGATGCAAAGTTTGATGCGCTTTACCAGGTGTATGTTATCTTTTTTGATTGATTGATTGATTGAGAATTTTATTGACATCTTACAGAATTGAATCCATGTAATGCTTTAAAAAGGCAAATGGATGGCACAAAAAGCCAAAAGGCTTGTCTCCATTGTGGTCCATTAAATTAAACTTGATGCAGTAACTTTCTGTGTCCAGACTTTAGGGGCACCCTGTGTGCACACATTATGTGAAACGTCAAGGGGCAAAGATTTGATGGAAGCACAAAACTTGACTGAAAAATGCTGAAATTCAGTGACGCTCTTAAGTTTGAGTGGTGATTTTGAAGTGAGCTTTACTGTACTGGGGAAAACCTGCCAAGTGGTTTCAGAAAGCCACAGCTTTGAAAAGATTAAGGGGATTAAAAACAGAGGACAGTTTTGCCCAAACAGCAAAAGCCTCAAATGGACATCACGATTCAGACAATTTCCATTCAATTTACTCTTCGCCAAAATCGAAATATTTTAGCATTTTTCAAACAGGCAATGCATTATTTTTCCACAAACCCAGAAGTTCTTCAACCGCCATCACAGATGACATTGTTTTTCAAAGTTGATCCTTGTTTGGTTGTTTTATTTCCATTTATAAATGTTGCAATGTGGGTTAGATGCACCATTGTCATCCATCTCAGTGGCCTAGTGGTCAGAGTGTCCGCCCTGAGATCGGTAGGTTGAAGTTCAAATCCCAGCCGAGTCATACCAATGACTATAAAAATTAGGACCCATTACCTCCCTGCTTGGCACTCAGCATCAAGGGTTGGAATTGGGGGTTAAATCACCAAAATGATTCCCGGGCGCGGCACCGCTGCTGCCCACTGCTCCCCAAGGGGATGGGTCAAATGCAGAGGACAAATTTCACCACATCTAGTGTGTGTGTGACAATCATTGGTACTTTAATCTTTAATCTTTAATTTTACACTCACATGGAGCCTGTTAAGTGTCCCTTCTGAAGAAGATTAGTCTTTCGACAAAATAAGCCAATATTAGTGTAACGTGTCATTCAATATACTGTAGAGCAGGCCTATTCAACTGGCGGCCCGTGGGCCACATTTGGCCCGCCCAATAACACCCAAATAGGCTTGATGAAACCATTCAAAACAGGGTTGCTCATGTATGCAGTACTACTGCCACCCCACAGGGGGCAACAGCGAAACATATGTAATGAAGCAGCAGTGGGTTAGTAGAAATAGATGGCACTATCGTACCTGGAAAAAATCTAAATAAATAACGAAAACCTGACTTTTTTACAGCGACTGGACAACAAAGTATAAATGTATTGAAATGACTGACTTTGTGATGTTTGTGTTTGTGGACGTGTGGTTTTTGGCTGTTTAACTCTGGCATACTTGCCAACCCTCCCGTTTTTAGCGGGAGAATCCCGGTATTCAGCGCCTCTCCCGACAACCTCCCGGCAGAGATTTTCTCCCGACAAACTCCCGGTATTCAGCCGGAGCTGGAGGCTACGCCCCCTCCAGCTCAATGCGGACCTGAGACTGAGTGGGGACAGCCTGTTCTCACGTCCGCTTTCCCACAAAAAAATGTTGTCAGACTTCTCCATTGAACACGGTGGCCGAAATGATATACTCATCATGAACGGAGAAGTTAAACAGGACAATACTGCCATCTAATGGATAGCCACCGGAAAACTGAAATTCAAGTATTCTTTTTTTTTTTCTATGTAAATAATATATATATATATATATATATATATATATATATATATATATATATATATATATATATATAGCTAGAATTCACTGAAAGTCAAGTATTTCATACATATATATATATATGTGTATAAATATATATATATATATATATATATATATATATATATATATGTATATATATATATATATATATATATATATATATATATATATATATATATATATATATATATATATATATATGAAATACTCGAGTTGGTGAATTCTAGCTGTAAATAACCACGCTTCGTCAAACATATATTAACGTCGTTCCCCTAAGGGAAACTGGGTAACACATGGCACACTGACAAAGCTTAACCTATTGTTACTATAACAATCTACAAGGTTAATACAGTTCACTTCTCTTTCTTCCCCTCCATTTATCTACTTTCTTTTGTATTTCAAGTTATCATTACATGTATGTATTGTTGCATTTGAAACAATTGTATTGTTGATAATAGAGATAATTATTGTCATTATACTTTATCAATAGTGCTATATCTATTTGGATGTTTATAGCTCCAATTGTAGAATAATTATCCCTCCAGCGACAAAAAAAAGAAAGGTCGCAAAACAGATAAAAAATATGTCAACATAACTTACATAAGACAATAATTCTCTAACATCGTGACATAAAATAAATGCATTAAAACAAACAATGCTAATTTACAATGGATATGCCATATGCATGCTACTAATTAGCATCAGTGATTTTACAGGGTGATTTCAACACCTCCAAACTTGGCAATCAAACAGCTGATATGTAATAAGTACAATATTTACAGTATAAACACTTTGCATGACTCAACCTAATGGCAAAGACTACTTCCTGACTTCGGCAACACACCAAGGACAAACTGGAATGAATGCATACTTGCAAGTGAGACTCTGAAGTTGTCATGGGCCGGGCGCACGTCAGTGCGCATTGATCTGTGCGCGGCGCTGGGCACAACTCCAAGAGTGCGCCACTGCGGCTGCAGCAAGCGGCTGTATTCAATCATCAGCAATCAACGCACCTGTCACTAAAGAGAGGACCTACCTTCTTAAGCCAAAGCAGCCTGCTATCCTGTGCCAGAACGTAGCTACTTGTTCCTGTACAGTAAGCCAAAATTCTACAAGCTATATGCTTACACTCTCTTTCTGTTTCTCCCCCTCCGTGTTGATTGGTCTCGTGTGCCCCTTGTCGTCTTCCAGCAGTCTACCTCCGTTCCCGCGGTACGAGCTGTGTGTCTCGTCTCCCTGTGTTCCCCTCTGGTTCTCTGGCTGCACCTTTGGATCTCGACCTCCCGCCTGGACACGGACTTGGACGCCTCTCTATTTCCCCCGACGTCCTACCTGATCAAGGATCTCCAGGCCAGCCTTGCCCCTCTTTGGACTTATGCCTCTCGCTCAACACTACGGGTAGCACTCAACATTTAATTCCCACACATAGTCGCACACCATACACATTTTTGGATTAGTTCACACACCTAATTTATTATTTATATATATACACTATGTATATATATAAATAAACATTGAGTTAAACGACGTCCCTGTTGTCTCTGCCGTCTTCTTCCACTGTACAAACCGTAACAGAAGTGTAAGAAAACAAGATATTACAATTAAATATTATACAGTCAATTCGAGACTTCTATTTAGGAGCACTAGCAAACAGCATGCTGAGCCCATGTGTTGGAGCCAAATATCCTTATTTGTTTATATATTTTTTATTGTATTTTCTCTAATTGATTGCTGGCCTCAGCTCATGTTGTATTTCACTTCCTGTTAAGAACCAGGAAGTGTTGACAGGGAGGGGACTGTTGCTATGGTGCGGTTACCATGGTAGCCTCCTTAAATTGGGTTCAGGTGTGAGCATGGGCAAGGCAATTGGAGGAAAAACAGTTTTTGACCGTGTCGTGTCATGTGGTGACAATGCTGTGATAATGTGCCATTCAAGGTTAGCATACTTTGTTATTTAACGTACATTTGATTTAATTTAGATAGCTTGGAATAAACGGATTGTCATATCCAAACACGTTTCTACAGTACTGGACATTCTATCATTTACACGCGTCAAACTGGTCAACACAGTCGCCCTCGGTATCAGCCCAAAGGTAAGGGCTGTATATTAAGTCAAAAAATGGTGTGCAAGCACTTTATGTGATTTATTGCACATGCAAAATGAGATTGCAACATTGCAAATGTCGTTGCAAACTTCTCATCTACTCCCACCTAAGGAGATTCCCTATTTTGACGGTGATCCATTACTGTACAGAATCTTTGTCAGAGCATTTGTGCAATGCATTGAGAAGAACACAAGTGACAAAGGAGACTGTTTTTACTATCTGGAAATGTACACTAGGGGTCAACCTAAAGAACTGGTGCGTAGCTGTCAACACATGCCCCCAGATAGAGGCTATGAAATGGCAAAGTATTTGTTGGAAAAACACTATGGTGTCCAGTACCAGATAACAGCAGCTTACATGGAGAAAGTGTTTAACTGGCCTTTGGTGAAGTCTGAAGCTGTACGAGCTCTGCAAGCCTACTCTCTTTACCTTCAAGAATGTTGTACTGCCATGGAAAACGTGCAGTACATGCAGGAACTTAATATGCCAGCTAACATGAAAACTGTGATCTTCAAGCTGCGAGAAAGCTGGAGAGTCTCTGCATGCAACATATTGGAAAACCACCATCGCAGACCTCAGTTTTCAGACATTGTTGCATTCATTGAGCGGCAGGTGAAAATTGTCTCAGACCCAGTCTTTGGAGACATCCAGAATGCACCACAGAGTACAGGAAGTAACCCTGTAAAAGCAACAAAATCACAAGGTAATCCCATATTCTAAGGTAGCAGTTTTGCCACAACCATTAATATCGAAACGCCTGAAGCGGAAAATCAAATCAGATTTAAACCTGCTCCAAAGCAAAGTGCATTTGCTCGTACCACAAACGCCTGTGTTTGCTGCTGTAAAAATCACACTCTTGACCAGTGTCCTCGGTTGGAAGAGAAGACCCACAGGGAGAAGATAACTTTCATAAGACAGAAAGGAATCTGTTTTGGGTGTCTTCATGTTGGACATCTTAGCAGGCATTGTGACAAGCGCTTGACCTGCAAGGTGTGCAAGCAAAACAATCCAAGTCGGCTTCATATTGGTCAGAAGGAAAGAGCAAGCAACATAAATGCAAACCAAAATAAGGCAACGGAACTATCTGTGAGTAATGTACAAGTATCTCTCCAAACATGTGGACAAACGGGGGCTGGAAATGGAATTCTGTCAATTCTGCCTGTACAGATAAAGTCCAGCAAATGACACACAGTCATAAAAACCTATGCATTCATGGATCCGGGCAGCACAGATACATTTTGTTCTGAAAGCTTGATGACAAAGCTCAACTTGAAAGGAAGAAAAACTAAAATCAATCTCCTAATCATGGGCCCAAAAACATCACTTTCCAGTTACATGCTGACGGACTTAAAGATTTCAAGTCTCACTGGGCAACAGTTCTACGACCTTCCCAAGGTCTACACCCAAAGAAGGATGCCCGTAACAACAAGCAACCTCATCAATAAAGAGGAGTTGGCTAAATGGCCATACTTGGATGGCGTCACTCTTCCTCGTATTCAAGCCAATGTAGAGCTATTGATTGGGACCAATGCATCTAAACTGCTTGAACCCTTGGAAGTGGTCAACAGTCATGGAAATGGACCGTATGCCATTAAGACCCTATTGGGGTGGGTCATTAATGGCCTTCCTGATTACAGTGAGAAGAGGAGTAAGATTGGCTGCTCCACTACTACTGTTAACAGGACCTCCATAATAAAGCAAGAGGAGCTGCTGCACAATCAATACAACCATGATTTTAACGACAGGTCATCAGAAGACAAAGAAGACATTTCTAGAGAATATGACTAAATGACTAAAACGTGCAAGCTTCAAGATGGACACTACACTTTGGAACTTCCCTTTAAAAAGGATGATGTGTCTCTGCCCAACAATCAGTGTGCTACTAGGCAATGCATACTTGGTCGGAAAAGGATGGAAAGATGCAAGATTTCTGATGTCACACAATGGCGGTACATTAATACCACTCAAAATCCTGCAGACAAAGCCTCAAGAGAAGTTAAAGTGGATGAGTTATTGACTCACAAAGGATGGTAAGAAGGCCCTGAGTTTCTGAAGAAACAGAGGAAGAGTGGCCAGCTGATATCTTGGAGTATGGGATTGCAGCTGAGGACCCTGAGAGGTCAGTTGCCTGGATCCTGAAAATAAGGACTCTACTGGAGATGAGTCAAGAAGAAACCATAAGTGATGATAAAATGGATCAGGAAAAGATGCGCATTAAAGGCCTACTGAAATGACATTTTTTTTATTTAAACGGGGATAGCAGATCCATTCTATGTGTCATACTTGATCATTTCGCGATATTGCCATATTTTTGCTGAAAGGATTTAGTAGAGAACATCGACGATAAAGTTCGCAACTTTTGATCGCTGATAAAAAAAAGCCTTGCCTGTACCGGAAGTAGCGTGACGTCACAGGCTGAAGGGCTCCTCACATTTCCCCATTGTTTACAATGCAGTGAGAGCGATTCGGACTGAGAAAGCGACGATTACCCCATTAATTTGAGCGAGGATGAAAGATTTGTGGATGAGGAACGTGAGAGTGAAGGACTAGAGTGCAGTGCAGGACGTATCTTTTTTCGCTCTGACCGTAACTTAGGTACAAGGGTTCATTGAATTCCACACTTTCTCCTTTTTCTATTGTGGATCACAGATTTGTATTTTAAACCACCTCGGATACTATATCCTCTTGAAAATGAGAGTCAAGAACGCGAAATGGACATTCACAGTGACTTTTATCTCCACGACAATACATCGGCGAAGCTCTTTAGCTATGGAGCTAATGTGATAGCATCATGCTTAAATGCAGATAGAAACAAAATAAATAAACCCCTGACTGGAAGGATAGACAGAAAATCAACAATACTATTAAACCATGGACCTGTAAATACACGGTTAATGCTTTCCAGCTTGGCGAAGCTTAACAATGCTGTTGCTAATGACGCCATTGAAGCTAACTTAGCAACGGGACCTCACTGAGCTATGATAAAAACATTAGCGCTCCACCTATGCCAGCCAGCCCTCATCTGCTCATCAACACCCGTGCTCACCTGCGTTCCAGCGATCGACGGAAGGACACAGGACTTCACCCGATCATCCGTGCGGTTGGCGGCTAGCGTCGGATAGCACGTCTGCTATCCAAGTCAAAGTCCTCCTGGTTGTGTTGCTACAGCCAGCCGCTAATACACCGATCCCACCTACAGCTTTCTTCTTTGCAGTCTTCATTGTTCATTAAACAAATTGCAAAAGATTCACCAACACAGATGTCCAGAATACTGTGGAATTTTGAGATGAAAACAGAGCTTTTTTGTATTGGATTCAATGGTGTCCGAATACTTCCGTTTAACTATTGACGTCACGCGCATACGTCATCATACATAGACGTTTTCAACCGGAAGTTTAGCGGGAAATTTAAAATTGCACTTTATAAGTTAACCCGGCCGTATTGGCATGTGTTGCAATGTTAAGATGTCATCATTGATATATAAACTATCAGACTGCGTGGTCTGTAGTAGTGGGTTTCAGTAGGCCTTTAAAGCTGCACTGAAAATCACTAACTCAAAGACGGTTATTATTTGTTTATATTTATGGCTCCATTGTTATTTATTTTGAATTGTTCATGACATCCTGCCCTTCTCAATTGGGGGCCGGAGTGTTGGAGCCAAATATCCTTATTTGTTTATATTATTTTTATTGTATTTTCTCTAATTGATTGCTGGCCTCAGCTCATGTTGTATTTCACTTCCTGTTAAGAACCAGGAAGTGTTGACAGGGAGGGGACTGTTGCTATGGTGCGGTTACCATCGTAACCTCCTTAAATTGGGTTCAGGTGTGAACATAGGCGGGGCGATTGGAGGACAAACAGTTTTTGACCGTGTCGTGTCATGTGGTGACAATGCTGTGATAATATGCCATTCAAGGTTAGCATACTTTGTTATTTAACTTACATTTGATTTAATTTAGATAGCTTGGAATAAACGGATTGTCATATCCAAACACGTTTCTACAGTACTGGACATTCTATCATTTACACGCGTCAAACTGGTCAACACAGTCGCCCTCGGTATCAGCCCAAAGGTAAGGGCTGTACACCACGTGATCACAAAAAATTAAGTATCACTTGATCGCGCCTTTCTTAACATTCCACACTACGGAGTAAGTCAAAAGAAAAAAAACCAACCTGTGAACAATTATCCCCTGAGTACACCAAACAACACCACAACCACAATGACAACCGTGGCCACAACAACTCAATCCAGCCATTCCACTCATTTCCCCGGACACGCCTACCTGAGGGTCCCTGTGCTTTTTTTTGTTCACTTACATGCATCGTCATCTCTTATTAGATCTTTGAACTGCACTGTTTTGTTTTGTACTTTTTTGTATTTAATTTTTTAAGAGTTGCTTCTGTTTCTGCATCCATGGTCCCACCAACCACAAGTTGCTCACACTGATAGTGGGGATATTTGGCAGAATGAGTGTCACTACTACTACATTACTTACAGAACATAATTTGTACAATATAGTAGAGGATTATAATGTTCACGTGGGTAATTGTACAAGAAAAATCCCAATAGGTAAATATGCTAGGATTTTGCCAGTCCCGCCCATTTTGCATTGAAGCTGTATGTGGTCCCTCAAGTAAAACGAGTTTGACGTACAGCATCAACAGGGACAGTTTTGACTGTCTTGGCTTCGATGTAATTTTCCAGCGGACGTGAGGAGTACAGGTCCCCACACTGATCAAAAGACTGTTAATAAAACGTATTGATTCAACTACAAAAAAACAAGACTGAATGCTGAACAAGCAGGGAGGTTCAGGCAGATGACTCGAATACAGGATGCCAGATAAGCAAAAAAAAAAAAAAAAAAACTCGGATGGGCCAAATCGATAGCAACAGAGGACGGCCATGCAGGCTTTGAGAGCGATGACGAGCCGTCAGGCTGACAGTCTGGGGACCGGACTTGATCCAACCCAAGGCAGACGCAGCCTGACGGCAAAACTTTCTGCCAACAAAGTAAACATATTTTACCTGTCAGCTAATTAATGCCAGCAAGACTCGATGACCCATTTTCTAAGATATATCTAAGGTGCCAGTCAAAATATAATATACAAAACCCATTTCCATATGAGTTGGGAAATTGTGTTAGATGTAAATATAAACAGAATACAATGATTTGCAAATCCTTTTCAACCCATATTCAATTGAATGCACTGCAAAGACAAGATATTTGATGTTCAAACTCATAAACTTTATTTTTTTTTGCAAATAATAATTAACTTAGAATTTCATGGCTACAACACATGCCAAAGTAGTTGGGAAAGGGCATGTTCACCACTGTGTTAAATGATAAATGACAAATGGGTTATACTTGTTGTGGAAGACCCTCGCTTCCGGGTGGGTTCGCCGGACCATCAAAGGACGACATCGTCGTGAGCAGGTTTAGACTTCTTTATTTTTCAATAATAAAAGTCTGTCTCGTGCTTTTCAGCACTTCCACCTGATCCTCGCTCCGCCGCCTGCTTTTCAGCCGGCCGCGTCTTCGTCTGCGTCTTGCTGTCGGTTTCTCTCGCTCCTCCAGCACTCCGGGCTCTCCACCTCCTTCCGCCCCGTCGTCCTCGGCCGCCGCCTTCTTAAACACCGCGAGGGGATCATCAGCTGATTGTGACCAGGTGCGCGATCCACGCACCTGGTCACGATTGCCTCGCCGCTTGCTCGCCGTTCCCGCCTCCTCGCCTCCATCTTGGAGCGGGCTTCGGTGCAGCACGCCCCGCCGACGGCCCTCCGGCTCCGCCTCGCCACACTTGTATAGCGCTTTTCTACCTTCAAGGTACTCAAAGCGCTTTGACAGTATTTCCACATTCACCCATTCACACACACATTCACACACTGATGGCGGGAGCTGCCATGCAAGGCGCTAACCAGCAGCCATCAGGAGCAAGGGTGAAGTGTCTTGCCCAAGGAGACAACGGACGTGACTAGGATGGTAGAAGGTGGGGATTGAACCCCAGTAACCAGCAACCTTCCGATTGCTGGCACGGCCACTCTACCAACTTCGCCACGCCGTCCCCTTTCCTTTTAACAACACTCAGTAAACGTTTGGGAACTGAGGAGACACATTTTTTAAACTTCTCAGGTGGAATTCTTTCCCATTCTTGCTTGATGTACAGCTTAAGTTGTTCAACAGTCCGGGGGTCTGTGTTGTGGTATTTTAGGCTTCATAATGCGCCACACATTTTCAATGGGAGACAGGTCTGGACTACAGGCAGGCCAGTCTAGTACCCGCACTCTTTTACTATAAAGCCACGTTGATGTAACACGTGGCTTGGCATTGTCTTGCTGAAATAAGCAGGGGCGTCCATGGTAACGTTGCTTGGAAGACAACATATGTTGCTCCAAAACCTGTATGTACCTTTCAGCATTAATGGCGGATGTGTAAGTTGCCCACACCCCCACACCATCACAGATGCTGGCTTTTCAACTTTGCGCCTATAACAATCCGAATGGTTCTTTTCCTCTTTGGTCCGCAGGACACGACGTCCACAGTTTCCAAAAACAATTTGAAATGTGGACTCGTCAGACCACAGAACACTTTTCCACTTTGTATCAGTTCATCTTAGATGAGCTCAGGCCCAGCGAAGCCGACGGCGTTTCTGGGTGTTGTTGATCAACGGTTTTCGCCTTGCATAGGAGAGTTTTAACTTGCACTTACAGATGTAGCGACCAACTGTAGTTACTGACAGTGGGTTTCTGAAGTGTTCCTGAGCCCATGTGGTGATATCCTTTACACACTGATGTCGCTTGTTGATGCAGTACAGCCTGAGGGATCAAAGGTCACAGGCTTAGCTGCTTACGTGCAGTGATTTCTCCAGATTCTCTGAACCCTTTGATGATATTACGGACCGTAGATGGTGAAATCCCTAAATTCCTTGCAATAGCTGGTTGAGAAAGGTTTTTCTTAAACTATTCAACAATTTGCTCACGCATTTGTTGACAATGTGGTGACCCTCACCCCATCCTTGTTTGTGAATGACTGAGAATTTTATGGAATCTACTTTTATACCCAATCATGGCACCCACCTGTTCCCAATTTGCCTGTTCACCTGTGGGATGTTCCAAATAAGTGTTTGATGAGCATTCCTCAACTTTATCAGTATTTATTGCCACCTTTCCCAACTTCTTTGTCACTTGTTGCTGGCATCAAATTCTAAAGTTAATGATTATTTGCAAAAAAAATAATGTTTATCAGTTTGAACATCAAATATGTTGTCTTTGTAGCATATTCAAACGGAATATGGGTTGAAAATGATTTGCAAATCATTGTATTCCGTTTATATTTACATCTAATACAATTTCCAAACTCATTTGGAAACGGGGTTTGTAGGTGTCCAAACTTTTTCCACTGAAGGCCGCACACTGAAAAATAAAAACATTTTGGTATTTTTCCTTTTCAAAACATTACGGCTCCTGTTTTTGGGGAACGTTAAAGGTCCCAGGTTAGTATACGCACAACAGCATTTTTTAAAAATCGTACTTTCTCTTGTTTGAAGTGGAATTATTGTAGGCTGAAATGTGAACATTTCTACTGACAGATGACAGCACTTGATATAAATGTTCTGTTTCTGAGTATGTAAGTAAATATTTCACTTTTTACAGTGTGTAGTTTGAGTGCGATCATGAAACTGCCAGGCTCCATTGGATTGGTAAAATGGAGTCAAACGTCACTCATGCTTTCCCTTGAATTGGTAAAATTAATGTCTTTGCTAGCAGTAATCAATACACTGTTGGCGTTAATGCGCTTTTTGTGTCTTTTTACACATTGAAATAAAAAAGGACGCGCATTTCTGGAAGTCCGCGCGTCCCTGGGACGCAGATTTTTGTTTATATTTGCCGGTGTCTTGCAAACTTCTGTATCCCTGAAATATTTTGTATCCCCTGCCGCTGGAGCATGAATTGGGGCTGAGCGCTGTTCTGTTCTGGATGACATTCTCAGAATAAATTTGTATCTGTGTAAGCTTCCACATTGCAAGAGAATGACCACCTGTGGCGGTTTTTAAACGACTGATGATCTACATACAGGTGAGAATAATCAATTAAAAATGTGTAATATGCATGTATGCCCTGGCACACGATTATCATAATTTCATGACCGAAGCAAAAAACGTGTTACACTTTTATACTGAAATAAATACACATACAACTTATAAAATAAAAATACAGAAAAAACTACCGACAGCGGTAAAGTTTAGATCCATGAAGGAAAGAAGAAAGTGAATGAATGTTTATAATTGAATACATTCACATATGCATAAACATCTATTTTCTTGTGTATTATTTTTTTTTACTAATTAAGTAACTTTTATGACAACCTTTTTCCAAAACACAATATAGAATGTGAGATATAACAGGATAATGCATACATGTATCATTTGTTTTCAAAACGGTTGCAAAAAAGTGGGACCGCAAAAATTTACTGTGTGACCCCATTTTTATGACTTGATGGGACCCCATTTTGAAAATTCCTAGTGCCAACACTGCAATAAAATATAAATATTTATGATGATGATGATATAATAAATGTAGCAATCAAAATTAAACACAATGCATCAAAGTAAAAGCAGTTTCTTTTTCACAAAAATACTTAAGTAAAAGTAAAAAGTCATCCAAAAAGTCTTGTGATGTCAAGTGGAAGTGGAAGTGACATGTTTATGGCAAGTAAAGGTCGGTTTATTGGGTTCAAGGCTTGTGCCAATTCAACCTTAAGGTTGAACGTAAAGCTGCTGGTGGGGATGAAAAAGCAGCAAGTGGAATTTATTCTCTCTTTGTTTTATTACTGTTTGATTTAAGTCTTCTGTTGAATGTTTTTATGACTGTATGAAAGTTTTTCATTCAACAAAATTGTTCTAGTGCCACATTTCCAGTAAACTTAGGACTAAGTTGGCTGACTTCTTCCTTCTCTATTATTCTTATGTTGTATATTTATCAGGAACCAGCACTCTCTGCACTGTACATTTTATTTGTGTCTATTTATTTTATCAACCTTACTAAATTTGGTCTCAACTGAAGGGGGCGGGCCGTGGAGGGGTTCATTTGCATCTAAAAAGACAGGCCCCAAAACGACTTGTTTTGAAGAGACAGTCAAAAAGCGACTTAAAGATGGTCTGTAAAACAACACTTATGCAACATTTTTACCAAAGCAACACCATTCATTACACGTTATAGACCAAAATCAATGTTTTAAATGTAAAAATAAAAATAATCAGAATAACAACAACAACAACTAGCTATCTACCTTGTTTTACATTATATTTACTGTATATTCACCTTCATTTACCTTCTTTAACTTTTATTTAGTTTATTTTACCTTCCATTTACCTTCAATCCATCTTATTTTACCTTCTATAACAGGCCTGGGCAATTATTTTGACTCCAAATTTAGAGAAAAAAAGGTGTCTGGGGACCGATACATCTATTTTTAAGAACACTAATACAAAACCTCACAATAATGTCTGATTGAATGCTAAAAGCGTTATGACACACCGCCTTAAAAAACAAAATGGAATTTAATTTTTTTTTACTGAATAAGACATCTAGAATGTACATGAAAATAAAGAATGTGGGATTTACGATATTAACTATGAGCGATAAAACACTGAATAGTGACAAATATGAACGTCACACCCCTTTCTCGAATGACATCTTACAATAAAAGCGAAAGGCAACAAAAATGCAACAAACACAGTAAAATATAAACGCGAAGGGTAAAAAAAACAAAAAACACCAACCATCTGATATATCACTAAGCTTTACAGTTTTCTTGTAAAAATCTCCTTCCGCGTCTGTCCCTGACACCCGTATTTCAGGCTGGCAGCTCTGGAAACACACTGTGGAAACAAACCACGCCCACACTGCTTGGTGCCTCGTCTGAGCTGCTGTGACTTAGATCAGTGGTTCTCAAATGGGGGTACGCGTGCCCCTGGGGGTACTTGAAGGTATGCCAAGGGGTACGTGAGATTTTTTTTAAATATTCTAAAAATAGCAACAATTCAAAAATCCTTTATAAATATATTTATTGAATAATACTTCAACAAAATATGAATGTAAGTTCATAAACTGAACATCAAATCAAGTAGGCTATTCCATTCATTACAATGCAATATTCAGTGTTGACAGCTAGATTTTTTTGTGGACATGTTCCATAAATATTGATGTTAAAGATTTCTTTTTTTGTGAAGACATTTTTAGAATTAAGTTCATGAATCCAGAGGGATCTCTATTACAATCCCCTAAGAGGGCACTTTAAGTTGATGATTACTTCTATGTGAAGAAATATGTATTTATATTTGACTCACTTGTTTATTTTTCAACACGTTTTTAGTTATTTTTATATATTTTTTTCCAAATAGTTCAAGAAAGACCACTACAAATGAGCAATATTTTGCACTATTATACAATTTAATAAATCAGAAACTGATGACATAGTGCTGTCTTTTACTTCTTTATCTCTTTTTTTGAACCAAAAATGCTTTGCTCTGATTAGGGGGTACTTGAATTAAAAAAAAATTACACAGGGGGTACATCACTGAAAAAAGGTTGAGAACCACTGACTTAGATGACCATAGTAACTAGTACATCATGCAAAAGCGCAGATTCCAACCATTGAAATACTTTGTATAGTTCAAGACTTCCAGTAATTTAAAAACATCACTGCACATCATAATGGCAGCTGCAGTTTCCATCTTAAAGATCTAAAAAAATTATTTGTGAATGTCCGGTGGGCCAAATTAAAAAGCTTAATGGCCCCGGGCCTTAATTTGTCCAGGTCTGCTCTATAACCTTCTTTTTGTTACGCTTGGGGGTTGCATGGTTATGCGCATGTCGATTCCCCAAGATGCAGACGGAACTCCAGAAGCAGTGTGCAGGTAGGAAAAAAAAGTTTTTTTTTTTTCATAAATCAGGCAAGAAAACGAGAACAAAAAAGCGTGCCGATCGCACCGGAAGCTAGGGTATAGCGCTAAACACAGGAACAGGAACAAGAACCTAGGACAACAAACATGTTGCAGGAGCAAACAAAACAGCCAGACCGAGCGAAAGGCAGGAATAAATTGCTCTCTGATTAGTGCCCGAGAGCAGGTGAGAGTCCCGAACACTAATCAGAGGCAGGTGAAAATAATCATCAACCATGGCAACCAAGAAACACAAACCCAAGGGTGCTGACACAGAACTAAGAGAGTCTTAAACTAAAACAAAACATAATCTGGGCAATGGATCATCACACTTTTACCTTTTATTGAACTTATTTTACCATCTTCTTCTACACTTTATTCACCTTGTTTTGTCTTCTATTTACCTTATTTTATCTTCTTCTACCTTCTATTAACCTTGTTTTGCCTTTCATTTACCTTCTATGTACCTTCTTTTACCCTCATTTTACTTTATTTTACCTTCGAATACCTTGTTTTGCCTTTCATTTACCTTCTATTTACCTACTATATACCTTCTTTCTCCTTATTTTACCATCTATTTACATATTGATCCATCTTTTTACCTTCTCCTTTTGTTCACCTTATTTACCCTGTATTTGCCTTCTGTTTACCTTGTCTTTGATTGATTGGTGGATTGAAACTTTTATTAGTAGATTGCACAGTACAGTACATATGCCGTACAATTGACCACTAAATGGTAACAACCGAATAAGTTTTTCAACTTGTTTAAGTCGGGGTCCACGTTAATCAATTCATGATAAATCAATTCTTACCTTTTATCTACTTTATTTGTTCTTCAATCAAAGGGTCCTGAGGTCTGGGGAGGTGGTGGGGGGCTATATGTTGTACATTAAAGATGCTAAAACAAATTCAATGTACATCAGTATATGCTAAACATGTTTGAAAAAAACACACTTTTATCTTAGCTTTTGTGTTGACAAAGGTGGAAAAGCAAGGTGACAAAGCAAATAGTTATATCTAATGTATCTGAGCCATTAATAATGATTTTATTTTATTTACAGAACATGTCGAGGGCTAATAAAAATAATTGTGTTTGCTCTCTTCACAGTTTAAAAACTGCTTGTGAAGCCAGAGTCCACATACAGCATTATTTCTCTGTGTGTGCAACATTAAAAACTGGCAAATAAAAACAAGAGTTTAACTTTTAGTCTGGAACAAAGGCTGCCATAGCCGGGGGGCGCTGTATTGGGGGAGAAAGTCAGGTATTCTAAGGGCCCTGTCAGTCAACACAGATTGTGTTGACAACAGCTGCCAAGGGGAGGGGCCGGGGGGTCAAATGGGATTTGTTTTTTGGGTAACTATTCCGTTCTTAACAGGCCACAATTCGAACCTGTCAACAAACCGAATGAAGAATGTTTCCTCTTTTTGCTTACACTTGAAGATTCATACACTGAGGATGAAGACATATACACAATACAGTAAATACAGGGGTTTTAATGTACATGTGTTATCAGATTTTTCTGGTACAGAACTTTCGGTTCGGTACAGAAGCAAACCAATTTCTTCTGTTTTGTTTTATAATTAACCAAAAACACTGCAGCCCAGCCTTTGGTTAGCAGGAGTCATGGCTAGCGATAATGCCAAGGAGATGCCAGAGCTTGAAAAACCCTCTTCCCTCTAAATTAAGAGTTGGAGTATCCCTCTAAATATCAATAGTATTGAGGTAAGTATTGGTATCAGGGGCCGTACTTATCAAGCTTCTTAGAGTGCCATTTTACACTTAAGTCCTGAGAATTTGCGAAATTTAGTCCTACTCTCAAACTTAAGAATAAAAGCTTTTTATCAACGTTCTTAAGTCTAAGAATCACTCCTACTCTCCACGATATTTAAGAGACCTTCAGAGGTGTCCTAAGTGGTTAGGAGTTGCCAGCAGGGGATGGCACTGAGGCGAGAGAGACGTGCGCGAACGTTCAGGGAACGGAACAATGTTTTTTTTATTTTGATGACGAGCAGCTGATCAAACGGTATCGTTTAGACAGAGCGGATATTATTTTTGTCACAGATTTAATACTTTTCGATTCCTAGTTGATTTCTGCATGTGTCTGCAGTGGGCTAGTATATATAGAGCCACCCACACCAGTTTCAAATTAGTTGCCTAATTAATGAATTGGAAAGAAAATGTTATGACAGTAGCGTATGTGTGTGGCCGTGAGGTGAGTGACGTCAGTGAGTGTGTGGGCGATAGAAGAGAGGGAGCGGTAGCGTGAGTGCCGGCGGGGACTAGTTTGTTTTGTATTATTTTGTAGTTTATTGTCAAAATATACACTCCCATTGTCCACTTAAATATGTCCAAGATATTTCTTTATTCTTAGACAACGGATTCCCTTCCGTGATTGGTCATTTCTATGGACACAGAAATGACGTCACCTAAAATTCCGTTTACGGCACATAGTAATGTCGTAATTCAGCTCTGAGTGTGACACTTAAGATTCAGTCCTACACTTCGCTGAAAGTGTGAGTAAGACGCTTGATAACTAACTTTTAAGTGCAGCTTTCAGCGAAGAATTTATTTACTCTTAAGTCAACTCTTAGCAGACTTCTTAGGAGTAATTCTAAGAAGCTTGATAAGTACGGCCCCAGATCTCTACTGCTCACACAGGCACACTTTGTTCCTCCCCCTCCCTGCTCCACTGACTGCTGACGTCACGTACAACTATTTTGCCGAAAGTATTTGACCACCCATCCAAATGATCAGAATCAGGTGTCCTAATCACTTGGCCCGGCCACAGGTGTATAAAATCAAGCACTGAGGAGTCTGAATCCACCCTGCATTTGTTTTGGTATTGTCATATTGTGTCTTCGTTTTGGGTGGAATTTGACAAAATGTGTTTAAGGATTGGTTTGTTTATGAAGCTTGATGTGGTTTCTGTTATTTTAGGAGAGTTCATTGGCAGTCATGATTTAGTCAATTTGATTATAGTACTCGGTAAAAGGTTTATTTTTACGGCCCAAAACAGATATTCACTTAGTATTACTTTCTTTAAAATATTTATTCAGTATTTTTTGACTTTAGAAAGTTATATGGTTGAAACCGATAATGATGCCAAAAAACATAAAAAAAGATAAGAAATCCTCATATGCTTATTTTGAAAATGTAATTTTGTTTATAGATTATATGCAATCTGTTGTTGTGTTCCCTAGTTTGAGTGTGCATGGGTGAAGGTGTGTGTTGCTGAGCCCGACCTGGACATAATCTGGTCTGTACATAAATGCTTATTTTGAAAATGTAATTTTGTTTACAGATTATATGCAATCTGTAGTTGTGTTCCCTAATTTTCAGTGTACATAAATGAAGGTGTGTGTTGCTGAGCCAGACCTGGACATAATCTGGACTGGACCTGGTTTTAAGAACCCTTTTGCCAAGGAGTGTTGGTGACAAACCCCAAGATGCAGAGAAGGCAGGCTTTGTACAGGAAAACATAATTTAAGGTCCAAAATAAATGTAAAACACAAACCAGGAACTAGGAATAGCCAAACTGAAAACAGGAACCAGCAAACAGAAAAACTGGAAACAGCTAACGGCTAACAGGATAACATGAAACAAGGATCTAGGAGACAGCACTCTGTAAATAACAATTAGGAACTAGCAAACAGGAACAGTTTACCGCAAACAAAGACATCGACAAGTATCAGCGACAATACTCCAGCACAGACTGGATGGCAAAGCAGGTTTAAATAGCAGCTGGCTGATTGACACCAGGTGTGGCCAGGTACAAATCAGCCACAGCTGAGGGGAAACAGCGCTCAGGGAGACAAGCAGGAAACAACCAATATACAAGCGCTGACAGGAAATAAAGACAAACAGAGGAAAAACTAAAACATAACCAAACTGTCAGGAACAAGCCTGACACCTTTAAAGGCCTACTGAAACCCACTACTACCGACCACGCAGTCTGATAGTTCATATATCAATGATGAAATCTTAACGTGTCAACACATGCCAATACGGCCGGGTTAGATTAGTAAAGTGCAATTTTAAATTTCCCGCGAAATATTCTGCTGAAAACGTCTCGTTATGATGACGTCTGCGCGTGATGTCACGGATTGTACGGACATATTGGGACACCATTGTGGCCAGCTATTAAGTCGTCTGTTTTCATCGCAAAATTCCACAGTATTCTGGACATCTGTGTTGGTGAATCTTTTGCAATTTGTTTAATGAACAATGAAGACAGCAAAGAAGAAAGCTGTAGGTGGGATCGGTGTATTAGCGGCTGGCTACAGCAACACAACCAGGAGGACTTTGAGTTGGATAGCAGATGCGCTACCGTGAGTACGCAGCTTTGGCTTCCAAACATTTGATCGCTTGCCCGTACGTGCGTGCCGCTATGTGCATGTCACATACGTAAATTTGGGGAAATATATGTGCTGTATGAACTTTACGGAGGTGAACGGTACTTTGGGCTGTGGGATTGAGTGTGTTGTGCGGGTGTTTGATTTGTATTGGTGGGTTATATGGACGGGAAGGGTGGAGGTGTTTGTTATGCGGATTAATTTGTGGCATATTAAAGGCCTACTGAAACCCACTACTACCGACCACGCAGTCTAATAGTTTATATATCAATGATGAAATCATAACATTGCAACACATGCCAATACGGCCGGGTTAACTTATAAATTACAATTTTAAATTTCCCGCTAAACTTCCGGTTGAAAACGTCTATATATGATGACGTATGGGTGTGACGTCAATCGTTGAAACGGAAGTATTGGTACCCCATTGAATCCAATACAAAAAATCTCTGTTTTCATCTCAAAATTCCACAGTATTCTGGACATCTGTGTTGGTGAATTTTTTGCAATTTGTTTAATGAACAATGAAGACTGCAAAGAAGAAAGTTGTAGGTGGGATCGGTGTATTAGCGGCTGGCTGTAGCAACACAACCAGGAGGACTTTGACTTGGATAGCAGACGCGCTAGCCGACGCTAGCCGCCGACCTAACGGATGATCGGATGATCGGGTGAAGTCCTTCGTCCTTCCGTCGATCGCTGGAACGCAGGTGAGCACGGGTGTTGATGAGCAGATGAGGGATGGCTGGCGTAGGTGGAGCGCTAATGTTTTTATCATAGCTCTGTGAGGTCCCGTTGCTAAGTTAGCTTCAATGGCGTCGTTAGCAACAGCATTGTTAAGCTTCGCCAAGCTGGAAATTATTAACCGTGTATTTATAGGTCCATGGTTTAATAGTATTGTTGATCTTCTGTCTATCCTTCCAGTCAGGGGTTTATTTATTTTGTTTTTATCTGCATTTGAGCCCGATGCTATCACGTTAGCTCAGTAGCTAAAGAGCTTCGCCGATGTATTGTCGTGGAGAAAAAAGTCACTGTGAATGTCCATTTCGCGTTCTCGACTCTCATTTTCAAGAGGATATAGTATCCGAGGTGGTTTAAAATACAAATCCGTGATCCACAATAGAAAAAGAAGAGAGTGTGGAATCCAATGAACTCTTGTACCTAAGTTACGGTCAGAGCTAAAAAAGATACGTCCTGCACTGCACGCTAGTCCTTCACTCTCACTTTCCTCATCCATGAATCTTTCATCCTCGCTCAAATTAATGGGGTAATCGTCGCTTTCTAGGTCCGAATCTCTCTCGCTGGATTGTAAACAATGGGAAAATGTGAGGAGTCCTTCCTCCGGTGACGTCACGCTACTTCCGGTATAGGCAAGGATTTTTTTTTTATCAGCGACCAAAAGTTGCGAACTTTATCGTCGTTGTTCTTTACTAAATCCTTTCAGCAAAAATATGGCAATATCACGAAATTATCAAGTATGAGACACAGAATGGATCTGCTATCCCCGTTTGAATAAAAAAATGTCATTTCAGTAGGCCTTTAAATATAAGCCTGGTTGTGTTGTGGCTAATAGAGTATATATATGCCTTGTGTTTATTTACGGTTGTAGTCATTCCCAGCTGAATATCAGGTCCCACCCGCCTCTCACAGCGTCTTCCCTATCTGAATCGCTTCCACTGCCCTCTAGTCCTTCACTCTCACTTTCCTCATCCACGGCTCTTTCATCCTCGCTCAAATTAATGGGGTAATCGTCGCTTTCTCTGTCCGAATCGCTCTCGCTGCTGCTGGCCATGATTGTAAACAATGTGCAGATGTGAGGAGCTCCACAACCTGTGACGTCACGCTACTTCCGGTACAGGCAAGGCTTTTTTATCAACGACCAAAAGTTGCGAACTTTATCGTCGATGTTCTCTACTAAATCCTTTCAGCAAAAATATGGCAATATCGCAAAATTATCAAGTATGACACATAGAATGGACCTGCTATCCCCGTTTAAATAAGAACATTTCATTTCAGAAGGCCTTTAAACAATTTAATTTCATTGACAACCTGGTCTGGTGAAGTTAAGGTCCTTTTTTAAAAAATAAAATAAGGTAAATAAATAAAAAACATTTTCTTGAATAAAAAAGAAAGTAAAACAATATAAAAACAGTTACATAAAAAATAGTAATTAATGAAAATGAGTAAAATTAACTATTAAAGGTTAGTACTCTTAGTGGACCAGCAGCACACACAAGCATGTGTGCTGCACGGACTGTATCCCTTGCAGACTGTATTGTTCTATATTGTAGGAACCAGAATATTAATAACAGAAAGAAACAACCCCTTTTGTGTGAATGAGTGTAAATGGCGGAGGGAGGTTTTTTTTGGGTTGGTGCACTAATTGTAAGTGTATTTTGTGTTTTTTATGTTGATTTAATTAAAAAAATAAAAATAATAAAAAATAAAATCAAGCACTGAGGCATGGAGACTGTTTCTACAAACATTTGTGAAAGAATGGGCCGCTCTCAGGAGCTCAATGATTTCCAGCGTGGAACTGTCATAGGATGCCACCTGTGCAACAAATCCAGTCGTGAAATTTCCTCACTCCTAAATATTCCAAATATTTATTATAAGAAAATGGAAGAGTCTGGGAACAACAGCAACTCAGCCACAAAGTGGTAGGCCACGTAAACTGACAGAGAGGGGTCAGCGGATGCTGAAGCGCATAGTGCAAAGAGGTCGCCGACTTTCAGCACAGTCAGTTGCTACAGAGCTACAAACTTCATGTGACCTTCCAATTAGCCCACATACAGTACACAGAGAGCTTCATGGAATGGGTTTCCATGGCCGAGCAGCAGCATCTCAGCCATATATCACCAAGTCCAATGCAAAGCGTGGGATGCAGTGGTGTAAAGCACGTCGCCACTGAACTCTAGAGCAGTGGAGACGCCTTATCTGGAGTAATGAATCACGCTTTTCCATCTGGCAAGCTGATGGACGAGTCTGGGTTTGGAAGTTGCCAGGAGAACGGTACATTTCGGACTGCATTGTGCAGAGTGTGAAATTTGGTGGAGGAGGTATTATGATATGGGGTGTTTTTTCAGGAGTTGGGCTTGGCCCTTTAGTTCCAGTGGAAGGATCTTTGAATGATCCAGGATACCAAAACATTTTGGACAATTCCATGCTCCCAACCTTGTGGGAACAGTTTGGAGCGGAACCCTTCCTCTTCCAACATGACTGTGCACCAGTGTACAAAGCCAGGTCCATGGATCATGAAGTTGGCGTGAGGCATTGCACATTTCCACGTCAAGTTCACTCTTGATCCATCTAATATTTGCCGTGCAAAAGGGCATATGCCAGGTTTATGTGCGTAACATGGATGACAGAGTCTGGTGTGGATGAACTTGACTGGCCTGCACAGAGTTTTGACCTGAACCTGATAGAACACTGTAACAGACTCCAGCTGTCGGGTGGGTTCTCAGGACCACCAAGGAATGACATTGTCGAGCAGGTGTAGACTTTCTTTATTTCTCAATATCTCAAAGTCTCTCGCTGGTTGCTTTTCAGCTCCGGCTCCACCTGCTGCTCGCTTCGCCGCCTGCTTTTCAGCCGCCTGCGTCTTCGTCTCCCTCTGGCTCTCCTGCGCTGTCGCTCTGCATTCGCCTCTCGTTGGGTCTGTCTCTTTTCGTCTCTCTCCGTCTCCTTCTCTTTCCCGTCCTTCTCTGCTGCTCCCCTTTTATTCAGTTCAAGGAGGTAAATTAATTGTGCCCAGCTGCCTGAGCCACGCACCTGCAGTCCATTTTGATTGCGGCGTCGCTCCAGGTGTGCCCTGATTCGCCGCTGGACCGCCGGCCACGCCTCCTCGCCGCCATCTCGGAGTCGGCCCCGGCGGGACACGCCTCGCTGTCGGCCCGCTGGCCCCGCATCCCCACAAACACCTTTGGGATGAATTAGAACGGAGACTGAGAGACAGGCCTTCTCGACCAACATCAGTGTGTGACCTCACCAATGCGCTTTTGGAAGTTTGGTCGAAAATTCCTATAAACACACTCCGCAACCTTGTGGACAGCCTTCCCAGAAGAGTTGAAGCTGTAATAGCTGCAAAAGGTGGACCAACATCATATTGAACCCTATGGGTTAGGAATGGGATGGCACTTCAAGTTTATATATGAGTCAAGGCAGGTGGCCAAATACTTTTGGCAATATAGTGTATAGCTGCCTGCAACGGAATGTATGAATGTTGATTTGTTGACTTTTCTAAATTTATATGTTTGTTACATTATTGCAGTTTTATTTGGCACCAGAGACTTTTTTTTTTTTTTTGTGTAATTGAAAGTAATAAGATATTTTTTTGAATTAACTTCACACTAATACACTATTTTGTCGAGTTGCATTTAGTTATAAAACTTTTTTTTTAATGTAAAATATTTGATTATGACATTTTAACATAAAGTATTTTATTGGTATCTGCTACACTAGCCCTGTGCACATACTTGGTATCGGATCAATACCAAAAATCCCCAGTATCGCCCATCCCTACTCTAAATTACCCGCCAGCAGTAATTGTTCAAATCGTTAAAGCGGTTTAGAAGTTAAATACATTTTTAGTTTTTGCATTTTGTTGCCTTGCTGGACATAAAATTAACCAACAGTGACCTAAAAACAGAAGTTCGTACCAAAATGTGATTATGGTGTACTGTCACACTCCTAACATATACAGTACATTTATTAATAATTGCAATACACAGAAATGATTATGTGGGTCATTTCAAAATAATTATGTTACCTTTATTTTTGTCTGTTTTGTATTTGAATGTTTTATTTGAAAAGACAATTAGTTGATTTTTGAATACTGAACTAATATATACAAGTATATGCTAACATATATGGTACTAACAATGTAAATTATATACTAACATTTGCATTACTATATGTTGCTATTACAATCCCAAAAAAGTCCTCCACTGCACTTTCTTTAGTTGGCCCTCCAAAGACCGACTGACATATGACATCTGTCTCTTCCAACAAGAACGTCAAGTTGCGTGTTACCAAAATGACAGCTAACTTGATGTACTCCCAATGACCCAGATCCAATTTCATATTTATTCCAAGAAAAAAGCTGTAACACGCCTCCAAAAAGATCTCTGAGAAGACTAAAAAAAGTGTCTATAATAAATGTATGATGACGGGAAACCATCCGGAATTTGAAATCTATCCTAATTATATCTGCTGACTGCAGTACATCAAAGAAAATAAAAGTAAAGAGTGAACTTAGTTACTAATTAATCACAGAACACATATGTACTAACACACATTCACACTCACACTTACAGTACACCTATGGACAATTTGGAGAATTTGTGAACCTAACATGCCAACTTTGCCAAGAAAACACACTATTTAAAGAAGCAGAGAAATATGCCAAAGTACTTGGTAACTTTTCAACCTTCATAAAATATTTTCATAATTTTTGGGATGATTCATGGACTTACAACTAGTTGAATGACCCCTCTGTCATGGCCTGAGGGGTTCTGTATCGTTCTCACTGGCACTAAGCAGTTTTGAGGCGGGTGGCAAGTACCCTGCCAAACAAAAATTGGAAATTGGATAAAATTGCTATGGTATGAAAAGGGGTAGGAATAAATAAGATCTGCTTCTTCCTATTCCTTTTCGGACGTGCTGTAATGAAACAACTGGAATTGTGTGATACATTACATTGTATCGTATGCATGTTCGAAATAAACTGAAACTGAACTGAACTGAACAAATCAGATTTGGTGTGCAGTGTAAACGGGGCCAAAGAAATGTGCTTGGATTATTTTCTTCAGTACGGTGTATTCTGGATTTGAACGTATGTCTATTTTTAGAAAGAAATCCATGATACATGAGGCCCCAGATCTGTCCTTCTCCAGATCTAGTTTTCTATGTTCAATGTGGTGAAAAGTTTGAATCCTAAATCGTATTGTTCAGCAATCCTTTATGTTGTGGTTGGTTGTTGATGGATGTGTTCTGTCAGATGCTATCGTTCTTTGTTTTTGTGTGTTGCCTATCATTTTTCTTGCGTGGAGTTGATCTTTAAATGTTTTTACAGTTCCTTGATGTCCCCCAATACCCTCATTATTTTTAAAGCCCCACTCTCCCAGGGGGTGATCAAAGGGGGATGGGTCAAATGCAGAGGACAAATTTCACCACACCTAGTGTGTGCGTGACAATCATTGGTACTTTAACTTTAACTTTAACTTAAAGGCCTACTGAAATGATTTTTTTAAATTTAAACGGGGATAGCAGATCCATATTATGTGTCATACTTGATTATTTCGCGATATTGCCATATTTTTGCTGAAAGGATTTAGTAGAGAACATCGACGATAAAGTTCGCAACATTTGGTCGATGATAAAAAAAGCCTTGCCTGTACCGGAAGTAGCGTGACGTCAAAGGTTGAAAGGCTCCTCACATTTCCCCATTGTTTACAATGCAGCGAGAGCGATTCGGACCGAGAAAGCGACGATTACCCCATTAATTTGAGCCAGGATGAAAGATTCGTGGATGAGGAACGTGAGAGTGAAGGACTAGAGTGCAGTGCAGGACGCATCTTTTTTCGCTATGACCGATTCCACACTCTCTCCTTTTTCTATTGTGGATCACGGATTTGTATTTTAAACCACCTCGGATACTATATCCTCTTGAAAATGAGAGTCGAGAACGCAAAATGGACATTCACAGTGACTTTTATCTCCACGACAATACATCGGCGAAACACTTTAGCTACGGAGCTAACGTGATAGCATCGGGCTTAACTGCATATAGAAACTAAAGAAATAAGCCCCTGACTGGAAGGATAGACAGAAAATCAACAATATGGACCTGTAAATACACGGTTAATGCTTTCCAGCCTGGCAAAGGTTAAGAATGCTGTTGCTAACGACGCCATTGAAGCTAACTTAGCAACGGGACCTCACAGAGCTATGCTAAAAACATTAGCTATCCACCTACGCCAGCCAGCCCTCATCTGCTCATCAACACCCGTGGTCACCTGCATTCCAGCGATCGATGGTGCGACAAAGGACTTCACCCGATCACCGATGCGGTCGGCGGCTAGCGTCGGATAGCGCGTCTGCTTTCCACCTCAAAGTCCTCCTGTTTGTGTTGCTGCAGCCAGCCGCTAATACACCGATCCCACCTACAACTTTCTTCTTTGCAGTCTTCATTGTTCATTAAACAAATTGCAAAAGATTCACCAACACAGATGTCCAGAATACTGTGGAATTTTGAGATGAAAACAGAGCTTTTTGTATTGGATTCAATGGGGTACCAATACTTCCGTTTCAACGAATTACGTCACGCGCATACGTCATCATACATAGACGTTTTCAACCGGAAATTTAGCGGCAAATTTAAAATTGCACTTTATAAGTTAACCCGGCCGTATTGGCATGTGTTGCAATGTTAAGATTTCATCATCAATATATAAACTATCAGACTGCGTGGTCGGTAGTAGTGGGTTTCAGTAGGCCTTTAAGAACTTTCAGTTTTGGGTGACTTTGGCGGCGCCAGTGGACCAATGCGGTAGTATTTTGCCAGACAGAGGCCCACATTTTCCATGAGGACTTGTGCATATAGCGTCAAACGGACATGATAACACCACAATGATTCAGTATTACTGATCTTTCCACAGTAAGAACCTACATAGTTTACTCAAACTTTATATTTGTGGTTTGCTGTCATCGCATTGTTTTTTCTTTATACAGTACTTTTAAGTTTGTTGCGTAGCTGGTCCTGTCTGTCTATTGCTACCAACACATTTTCGATAGCTAACATTGGCATTGTCATTTTAATTTGAGCATCGAAAGTCACTTACTAGTTTAGTAGGAACAGAGCCACGGCAGGATTAGCCCAAAATCCCTCCTCGTCTTTGAGCTCAAGGTAGCGAGTGAAAGCCGGGCCAATGTTCATCCTCGATTGTCCTCCTTGTAGCCTCCCTTTTTCTTTTTTTAGTCTCCTCAGACAAAACTTTTCGTTTCTTTGGTTGTTTTGCAGCTTCTGCCATGATAGCAGTAATTGCACAAAGGCGTTCGCATCAACGTTTGTCTTTTTTTATTAATGGGGAAAGGGGGAAGTGACGAATGCCGTAAAGCAGTCTGCACATTTGCAGTTTTTTGTGTGGCAGGGTTCTTGCCACCCTCCTCAAAACTGCTTAGTGCCAGTGAAAACGATAAAAAACCCCTAAGGCCATGGTAGAGGTGTCATTCAACTAGTTGTAAGTCCATGTATCATCCCAAAAGTTATGAAAATATTTGATGAAGGTTGAAAAGTTACTTAGTGCTGCCCTAATATGAATATGAATCATTAAATGCTTTGGCAAAATAGTGACTTTTGTGTCCTTGCCTCAATCTTTTTCACATTGTGAAATTAAATGTTGGCAAAGACTGAACGACCATCGATGTGCGTTGCCAAAGTAAAGTCAAACACAAATACAAATAGACAGAATAGAAATTGAAAGAGTAAACCAAACCAAATTTCTAGGTACAATGATTGATGATAAAATGAACTGGAAATCTCATGTAAAAAAATATACAACTTAAAGTAGCAAGAAACACATCAATAATAATTAAAGCAAAACATGTTCTAGACCAAAAATCACTTCATATTCTCTAATGCTCGCTAGTGATACCATATCTGAGTTATTGTGCAGAAATATGGGGAAATAACTACAAAAGTACACGTCATTCATTAACGGTGTTACAAAAAAGATACATTAGAATAATACATAATGTTGGATATAGAGAACATACAAACCCTTTATTCATTGAATCGAAAATACTGAAAATCCACAACATAGTGAATTTGCAAACAGCTAAAATTATGCACAAAGCAAACTATAATCTGCTACCCAAGAATATACAACAATCTTCTCAACAAAAGAGGAGAAATCTAATCTTAAAGAAAAGTGTAATTTAAAATATTTGTACACACGTACAACACTTAAGACCTTCAGGATATCAGTATGTGGAATAAAATTATGGAACGGATTAAGCAAATAAATCAAACAATGTACTAATATGATCCACTTCAAGAAACTCTTTCAAACTTAAAGTGTTTACAAAGTACAAAGAAGAAAAAACATGATAAACATTCTGAACGAATTTCATCCATCCATTCATTTTGTAGAAAATCTTACTTATCTCACCGTATGAAATATAAATTACTTCACTAATTATTATTTAATTATGTTTAATGTTATTACTAATGGAGTATATTGTGAATAAATTGAGAACAGGAAGTGAACAAAAGTTTTAGCAACTGCTATGTAAAGGAAAAGGGGTAGGGTTGAATAAGCTCTGCTACTCCTTTTTAAACATGTTGAATAGAGAAACTGGAAAATGTGATGTATCATGTTGTATGCATGCATGTTCGAAATAAACACAAACTCAACTCAAAAACTCAACTCAAAGTATCCGCAGCCTGTAGAAATGTGTGTACATGAAACATGAAGTTGTCGCGAGGCATTGCACATTTCCACGTCAAGTTCACTCTTGATATTTCTAATTGTTGCCGTGCAAAAGGGCATACGCCAGGTTTTTGATACATGAGGCCCCTGGACACTAATGAGTTTTTTTTAATAATAGCAACAGCTGCTTTTACTCCAAGGAAGAACAAAACTACAGCATCATTTAATCTGACAATTAATGCTGCATTATTCCACAGCAGAAGCATGTGTGCTGATTTCAACAGTATCGGGAAATATTTTAGCCAATTTAGCGAACCAAATAAAGCAGAGTTTACCAACATTAATGGAGCCAAGCTTTTAGAAAAATCTCACCGCAAATTACCAAGCGTGCCATCGATTACTCTGGTGTGTGAACTGCAACGGGTGTACTTTCTGCCAACTAGTGGTCAAGCATTGATGTTTTCTGTCATTATTCGTCTCTGGCATTGATAGATGAACAAAGATACGTTATTGGAAGTAAATACATAATACCTTTTAAGCCAATTTAGTGGCATTGGACAATTTCCAGCCACGCATCTAATGGTCTCTAGCAGCACACAAATGTGCCGCGGCTGAGTGGTTGGGAATTATGATATACAGACCACTGAGGACAGATAGAATGATATCAGTTAGGGGTTCCCCGATCTTGTATTGGCATTGGATATTGGTCTGATACCAGCGAAAAAAACAAACAAGTATGGGTTGGATAGTTTGTCTGACTCTGGATGCGTAATGTTGGCCTGAAAGTTTATTAGGACAAGGTCTAAAGGCACAGAGACTTTTCGGGCACAATTTACTGATTTAAGTTTTAGACAACTATTTGTTTGAGTATGTGTGTGTGGTGTAAAAGGAGAGGTTAATAGTGTAGAAAATGTATTATACTCTACAATATAATGTAAATATATGTACATAGATCATTAAAACAATCTTTTTGTGAAATAAGGTAACTACAGTGTAAAAAAAAGTATGTCACTATTGCGTGAACAAAAGTTAGAATTTTAGCTGAATACAGAAACATCTTTGCACACATATTATAGATGATTTAATGTGAATGACAGTGCTATCTATATACACCATAAACGTACATATTGGTCAGGAACGCACACAGTGCACGGTCACAATCACAGTGGTTATGGTAACCAGTCACACATGAGATCGCCAAAATAAGAGCACAAGAAACCAAACAACCTTAAGGCGTCACATTATGGGTTTTTTCCCCTACATTTAAAAGACTTCCTGTTGGTCTACGTACATAACATGTAATGGTGGTCCTTTGGTCCAAATTGTGCATAGATTTTGTTTTGCAGACCATCTTCAGGCTGCTTTCTGACCATTTTGTGGGCGGTTCTATTTACATGCCGCAGGGCTCCTCCAGGCTGCATCTTCAACACATCAGCCATGTTGTAGTTTTTAGCGCACTGACGGATATAAGTTAGAACTCTAGTATATGCTACTTTTTTATTTGAAATGGCAACAGTGGAGAATTTTAGCATGCAAGTGCATGTACAAGCCAGTCTGCCCCACAACAATAAGAAATAGAAAAATAAGGAACTTATTGACTACAACTGAATAAAAATGGCAGACTCACGCAAAGCTTTTCAGGTAAACTTCTGCCATATATGGAGCTATCCGCTGATGTAACTAAGGCAAAATAAATCACTAGTCACGACCGTTGTGCCCTTGGGCAAGACACTTCACCCACCTTGCTCCCAGTGCCGCTCACACTGGTGTATGAATGTGAATGAATGTTTATTGGTGGTCAGAGAGGCTGTAGGCGCAAACTGGCAGCCATGTTTCCTTCCATCAGTCTACCCCAGGGCGGCTGTGGCTACAAATGTAGCTTACCACCACCAACGTGTGAATGTGGAGTAGGGTTGTACGGTATACCGGTATTAGTATAGTACCGCGATACTAATGAATCATTTTCGGTACTATACCGCCTCTGAAGCGTACCGGTCCTGCACCCCCCGCGCCCCCGTCGTCGTCACGTTGTGTCATTGCTCGTTTACGAGCAGACGAGCATGTTCGGCAGCGCACAATCACGGAGTACTTACAAGCAGACACAGTGTGTAGACAGAAAAGGGAGAACGGACGCATTTTGGTTTAAAAACTAACGATAATGGTAAAGTTATAACACTGTAACGCCCTCAGGAAGAGGTGCTTTAAGACATGGCTAGCTAGCTAGCGGCTAACGTCCATCCGCCGTCGGCAGTGTTTCATCTACTTCTAAATCACTAATCCTCGCCTCCATGACGACGAATAAAGTACGTTTCTTACAAGTATCATCCCTGCATGATGAGGAATAGCTAAACATGCTTCACTAAACACCGTAGCTCACCGGCATCAAAATATAAACAAACGCCACTGGTGGATTGACACCTAACATCCACTGTAATGATATCAAGTACAGGCACGTATCTAGTCGATACTACTATGATTACGTAGATATTTTTAGGCATCACAACATCTTCTTTCGGTTTTTTTAAATGTATATTATGTTTATAAACTCAGGAAATATGTCCCTGGACACATGAGGACTTTGAATATGACCAATGTATGATCCTGTAACTACTTGGTATCAGATTGATACCCAATATTGTGGTGTCATCCAAAACTAATGTAAAGTATCAAACAAGAGAAGAATAACATGATTATTACATTTTAACAAAAGTGTAGACAGAACATGTTAAAAGAGAAAGTAAGCAGATATTAACAGTAAATGAACTTGTAGATTAATAATTAATTTTATAGCACTTGTCCTAAGAATGTTAAAAAAATAGAATGATAAATCACATAATAGGTTATTGCATACGTCAGCAGCTAAATTAGGAGCCTTTTGTTTGTTTACTTACTAATAAAATACACGTTTTCTTGTATGTTTTTTTTATTCAAGGACAAACTTGCAATAAGAAACATATGTGTAATGTACCCTAAGATTTTGTGTTAAAATAAAGCCAATAATGCATTTTTTTTGGGTTCCCCTTTATTAAGAAAAGTACCGAAAAGTATCAAAGTAATTTTGGTACCGGTACCAAAATATTGGTATGGGGACAACACTAATGCGGAGTGAATGATTGATATGTTCTCAGTTTTCGCTGTGAAGCGCTTTGAGTGTCTCGAAAAGCGCGGTAAAAATCTAATACATTATTATTATTGCTAAATTCCAAACGGCTCCTTTGGAGCAGGCTTGGAAGAAGGCAAGATTGTTTTATAATTATCTTCGCCATGCCACCATAACATCTAACATATAACACTCGCCATGTCCTCTTAACCACGATGGCCACAGTTTGTAATGATGGGAAGCTAACAAGCCATATCAATGTTTTGATTTATTGTGGGTACAAAGCAAAACATTCACATGTGGAAAGGCAGTGGTAGATGATAAAAACAAGGGAGTTGGCTAATGAAGCCCTCTCAAGCTAAACTGCTGATTTTACTACTTACGTACTAAGACCATGGCAAACATAAACAGCTCGCCTCTACAGAAAAGGTGCCCAAACTGCGGCTCAGGGGCCATCTGTGGCCTGTGATTTGTTTGTCATTGTTCTTTGGCAAACCAAAAAAAGAAGAAAAGAAAAACAGTAAAAGGTACAATGACAAACAGCCAACATGTTGACACCAACTAATAATACTTTGTACTATCGCCTTTTGCCATGGAGACTCTCATTTACCCCACATTTATGTTATCATGCTCCTACCTGTTGCGTTTTACTATGTTTTGAAACATGCAGCAGACATATACCACTTTTTATTGGCATTTTAGAGGCAGTCCTGCAGAACATCTACAATGGGTACCACTTTTTTGGCGTGCTGAAGATTTGCCCTGGGAGATGCTGGCAATAACTGCAAGTGTGTGTTGGATTTAAATTTTTTTTATTTTTTTTATTTTTGTATTCAAATCTGTCCTGTCCTGCTGCTCGGGAAAAAAATCTGCTACATCTGCTTTACAGATTTACTTTACAAAAGAGACGTGTGGGACACAAAACAAAACAAAGCAAAATAAACAAAAAATAAATAAATAAATAAAATAAAAATAAAAAACACACACATATATATATATATATATATATATATATATATATATATATATATATATATATATATATATATATATATATATATATATATATATATATACACACTAATATATATACATACATACACTAATATATATATATATATATATATATATATATATATATATATATATATATATATATGTATATATATATATATATATATATATATATATATATATATATATATATATATGTATATATATATATATATATATATATATATATATATATATATATATATATATATATATATATATATATATATATATATATATATATATATATAATATATAATATATACATATATATATAAATGGTTTTATGATAAGAACCGACCTAGTAACTAGCATTTTTTTTAAATCATTTAATTGGCTATTCAATGTGTTTTTAAAAGAATCATTCTCTGAAGCATTGATACTGTGGATGTTCTGATACAACTTTTTCACTTCTCATAGGATAGTGATATAGGAGCCTTGAGTATTGGCCAATAACGATATTGATTCAATATGATATTAACAGGAATCATAAATACTTTTAATATTTTGTTGCATGGAATGGCAAGCGAAATTAGTCAAACAGAGAATAATGGCATGTATGAAAAACATTAATCTATTTATTATTAACCGTCTGAAATGGAGTTATACTTCAGGGTTGAGGCTTAACCCTCAAGGCACGCCGTATTTGTGACACAGACTGATTACGATGAGAGACAGCCAATTTCGCTTCAAAACAGAACTTTGGCTAAAACTAAAACATTCAAAAATGTTTTAAGACAGTCCGACTACTAATTTGCATTTGTAATCCCTTGACAACACTAATATATATACATACATACACTAATATATATATATATATATATATATATATATATATATATATATATATATATATATATATATATATATATATATATACAACACTAATATATATACATACATACACTAATATATATATATATATATATATATATATATATATATATATATATATATTTATATATATATATATATATATATATATATATATATATATATATATATATATATATATATATATATATATATATATATATATATATTAGTGTATGTATGTATACATATATATATATATTAGTGTATGTATGTATATATATTAGTGTTGTCAAGGGATTACAAATGCAAATTAGTAGTCGGACTGTCATAAAACATTTTTGAATGTTTTAGTTTTAGCCAAAGTTCTGTTTTGAAGCGAAATTGGCTGTCTCTCATCGTAATCAGTCTGTGTCACAAATACGGCGTGCCTTGAGGGTTAAGCCTCAACCCTGAAGTATAACTCCATTTCAGACGGATAATAATAAATAGATTAATGTTTTTCATACATGCCATTATTCTCTGTTTGACTAATTTCGCTTGCCATTCCATGCAACAAAATATTAAAAGTATTTATGATTCATTTTAATATCATATTGAATCAATATCGTTATTGGCCAATACTCAAGGCTCCTATATCACTATCCGATGAGAAGTGAAAAAGTTGTATCAGAACATCCGCAGTATCAATGCTTCAGAGAATGATTCTTTTAAAAACACATTGAATAGCCAATTAAATGATTTTTAAAAAATGCTAGTTACTAGGTCGGTTCTTATCATAAAACCATTTTTTTTCTGGGTTTTTTCCCAAACAATTATGACAAAAGTTTTTCGAAGATAAAACAAGAGTATCAGGAAAACGTCAAGTTTTGTTTGGAATGGAATGGAACTTCATCATCATTGCATGTAGAAATACAACAAAATTAGTTTTCAGTACAACCTGTCCAATAGCAGACATACAGTAGACAGAGGTAGACAGAACAGGAAAACTGATGGGTTGTCACGGGCGGCGCCCGGTTAAAAAGCTAGGAAAAAAGGTAAACTTGGGGGGAGGAGGAGGAAGAGGAGAAAAAAAGGAAATCTCAAACTGAGCTCATATGCAACTCAAGTTGCATGGAGTTAGAGAAGACTTTGGGTCTCCAAATGAAACACCTTTGGAACGCCTGAGCCTAACTTTAACTACTGTGCTCTGTCATTGCCGCTGGTCACAGGTTTCTTCTTTTTCCCAGCTCAAGCTTTTGGAATCTTTCCTTGCGCGGATGTAGGTTCAGATCAGTGGATGTTGTGGTTTGTGAAGCCCTTTGAGGCACTTCTGATTAAGGGTTATATAAATAAATTGTGATTGACTTGTGTCAAGTACTACATTTTTGTTGTCCATCCATCCATCTTCCTCCACTTATCCGAGGTCGGTATGTATATATATATATATATATATATATATATATATATATATACTATATATATATATATATATATATATATATATATCATACTTGCCAACCTTGAGACCTCCAATATCGGGAGGTGGGGGGTAGGGGGTTAGGGGGGGCTTGGTCGGGGGTGGGGGTTGGGGGCGTGGTTATTTACAGCAAGAATTCACCAACTCGAGTATTTCATATATATATATATATATATATATATATATATATATATATATATATATATATATATATATATATATATATATATATATATATATGAAATACTTGACTTTCAGTGAATTCTAGCTATATATATATATATATATATATATATATATATATATATATATATATATTTATTTTATTTACATAGAAAAAAAAAAAATACTTGAATTTCAGTGTTCCGGTGGCTATCCATTAGATGGCAGTATTGTCCTGTTTAACTTCTCCGTTCATGATGAGTATATCATTTCGGCCACCGTGTTCAATGGAGAAGTCTGTTCTACACAATTTACAGGCAACATACACCTTCCCCTTCAAACTGTCCTGGATGAACTGAAATTCTTGTTTCTATTCGTTTTGGAACTTGCAAGCGTATTTCTTCATCTTGCTCGTCGACGGCGTCGCCATGTCTGTAACTTCCTCGTTCTTCTGCTTCGTCTCCTTGTTGTGTGCTCTACTCTCTAAAAGCCCTAGATGTTATGACGTCATTGGGCAGGCAAGCTGTCTATATTGTGGGAAAGCGGACGTGAGAACAGGCTGTCCCCACTCAGTCTCAGGTCCGTATTGAGCTGGAGGGGGCATGGCCTCCAGCTCCGGCTGAATACCGGGAGTTTGTCGGGAGAAAATCTCTGCCGGGAGGTTGTCGGGAGAGACGCTGAATACCGGGATTCTCCCGCTAAAAACGGGAGGGTTGGCAAGTATGATATATATATATATATATATATATATATATATATATATATATATATATATATATATATATATATATATATATATATATATATATACATATATATATATATATATAGATTTGGAGGAGCAGTGGCTTTACTCTGAGGTCCTTCTGAATGACAGAGTTTTTTACAATTTATAATCAGCACTTTGAAGGGGAACTGCACTCTTTCTTTGGAATTTTGCCTATTGTTCCCAATCATTATGAAAGACATGACGACGGATTTAATGCATTCTAAATATCAAATAATAGTAAATATAAGTCCATTTACAGCGGAGCCAATGGGAACTCCACTATTCCGCCCATAAAATCTGATAAATAACCATTCAAAAAACGCCAACAATACTCAATTTACATTTTGTGACTTGCATTTATTAACCAAGTATTAGTGATATTGTTATTACAAGTGCTAACGCACACAAACTATTTCTTCCCGTGTGCCGATGTTTACATCATCGAGTGGTCTGCTGTTTCCTTGCTTCCTGCTCCCTGTAAGTTTATTCTAAATCATAAATCATGTCTCTCACCTGAAAAGTAGATGACTGGTGATATTATCCAACAAATTACGACACTCTGAGAGCCATTTAGGACCTGGAACAGGTGAGAACGACACAAAAAGCGCTTGTCCCCACCCCGTTTTTTTGCGAGGATTATGAGACACTTTTTTTATCTAAATGTGAATATATGAACATCTCAGCAGTCGGCATCCTAATGACAGCAGACCTTGCACAGTGAGTGATGTTTTATTATGTTTGTTGGCTCTCATGAAGTCTGCAGTGAGTAGAAAGCATTACAAATAAATGTGCTCGTTACTTCATTACTTATATACTTACATCATGTATATATCATTCAATCATCAATCAACGTTTACTTATATAGACCTTAATCACAAGTGTCTCAAAAGGCTGCACAAGCCACAACGACATCAGGGCAAGAAAAACTCAACCCATTGGGCGTAGTGAGAAACCTTGGAGGGGACCGCAGATGTGGGGACCCCCCTGGGCGACCGGTGCAATGGATGTCGAGGGGTATATACAATCCTAATGGAGGTGTTAGGATGTTTTTTCAGGGGTTCTACAGGCAGAATTGAACGGCTCCCATAGGTTTCATTGTAAGCAGACTTTTAATGTATTTAATATCTATAACGCATTAAAAAAAAATGTCTTTCATAATGATTGTGAACAAAAGGCAAAATTCCCTAAAATGTCCAGTTCTCCTTTAAGGGAGAGCCCCGCCACCCGACGGAGGAAACTAATTTTGTCCGCTTGTACCCGTGATCTTGTCTTTTCGGTCACAACCAAAAACACATTTTTGTTGTATTAATGTTAAATTTGGTTAGGTGATTACTTAAGATCTGAGCCTATACTACCAAACTTGTTATTTTGAAGACAGATGTTTCTGAAAGAAGTAGAGGTAGACCTTTTTAAACATATTTTTCGAAAAGTCAAACTCTTATTTGTCAGTGTCAGTATAAATAAGGCATATTTGACTGTTCAAAATCAGCTTGTTGTCTTTCAAAGGAGTCCAAAGCCTTTATTTGACTCCAATCGGTTCAAGGACAGCTTTACATGTATTCATGGTATGACTTTGTAGGTGTTTAAGCCTCACATAAATATGAAGGAATATAAATTAAGTGAAAATGCCTGAACTAAGACTTGAATTATCTCATAAAAGGAAGGCAAGTTTGTGAATATTTCAATCATAACGTCACCCTGAGGACAACGTTGATGGGTTCTGTGCTGTATTATGTATGTGTTTCATGCATACACGTCCATCTCACCTAAAGGACATAGCCCCTAATAAAGACTGTCCACCATCCACTGCATGTCTCATTGAATGTCATGTTCTATAGCATGTGCTATAATGTACCTAATAACCCAATCACATTATCAGCATCGGGAGGCCAAGTGTCATTAAGAAAAAAATGGGTCTGGAAAGCAATTTACTGACATTCACAGAGCGGTAGGGTTCTAACTGGAAGGGTCACATTATGACTTTTAACAGATATAATTCAGATTTAATGATTATTAAATTGATACTGGATATTATTACCGACATCACTTGCAAAACCGCCATCACTATTCAACCGCAGAGATCCATCTCGTGTACTAACAGCTGTGACAAACGGTCTGCAGTGAATGGTTCCAAATGTTTCATAATATATGGATATATTGTGTCTGAGATAAATGCCATCCATCCATCCATTTTCTACCGCTTATTCCCTTTGGGGTCGCGGGGGGCGCTGGAGCCTATCTCAGCTACAATCGGGCGGAAGGCGGGGTACACCCTGGACAAGTCGCCATCTCATCGCAGGGCCAACACAGATAGACAGACAACATTCACACTCACATTCACACACTAGGGCCAATTTAGTGTTGCCAATCAACCTATCCCCAGGTGCATGTCTTTGGAGGTGGGAAGAAGCCGGAGTACCCGGAGGGAACCCACGCAGTCACGGGGAGAACATGCAAACTCCACACAGAAAGATCTTGAGGCTGGGATTGAACTCATGACTACTCAGGACCTTCGTATTGTGAGGCAGACGCACTAACCCCTCTGCCACCGTGCTGCCCCTGAGATAAATGGTTCAACAAAATCTGTGAATATTCTCAGTATTGTATTCTCAGGGCATTGAATCCATCGCAACAGGACGGTTGAGGTTGTCTTTAAAAAGACATTTTGTCTCATCCAGGCAGTCATCAGTTCATACTCATAACTAGATAGGGCAGCTCTAGTCTGAGGGGATGGTGTCCAAGTATTTATCGTCTTAGGCAGTGACCATCATCCTTTTTGAGCCTTTTTTTATATGTCAATCAATCAATCAATCAAAGTTTATATTTATATAGCCCTAAATAATAGTTATATGTATATGTATATAACGGCAAACCCCCTATTATTGTAACCTTCTTCTATTGTATGTGTGTTACGAGTTCTCGATAATTGGCTCTAAAATGGGTCAGGGCTGACAATCATAGATATTAAACTTGTTCAATATTTACTCCAAACTTCTTCATGCCTGTGGGTAAAAAAAAAAAAGGTACGGTTTTAAAAAAAAGTTAAATGTCCCTTTCTTAATGGTTCGGCTAATAACACCAGCTGTTACCTTAATTGGAGAACAACTCACCTCGCGCTTGCTCGTAGATTATAAAAAGTTCCTTCATCTTATTTTTTGTTAAATTATGTTTGCTCACACAAGATTTCCATCTTATAGAACTGGATTCTTGATCGGTGGTGTGCTGTTGATGTTATGGTAACACACTACACAATAGGGATATATATATATATATATATATATATATATATATATATATATATATATATATATATATATATATATATATATATATATATATATATATATATATATACATATATATATATATATATATATATATATATATATATATATATATATATATATATATATATATATGTATATATATATATATATATATATATATATATATATATATATATATATATATATATATATATATATATATATATATACAAACCCCGTTTCCATATGAGTTGGGAAATTGTGTTAGATGTAAATATAAACGGAATACAATGATTTGCAAATCCTTTTCAATGCACTACAAAGACAAGATATTTGATGTTCAAACTCATAAACTTTATTTTTTTTTTGCAAATAATAATTAACTTGGAATTTCATGGCTGCAACACGTGCCAAAGTAGTTGGGAAAGGGCATGTTCACTATTGTGTTACATGGCCTTTCCTTTTAACAACACTCAGTAAACGTTTGGGAACTGAGGAGCCAATTTTTTAAGCTTCTCAGGTGGAATTCTTTCCCATTCTTGCTTGATGTACAGCTTAAGTTGTTCAACAGTCCGGGGGTCTCCGTTGTGGTATTTTAGGCTTCATAATGCGCCACACATTTTCAATGGGAGACAGGTCTGGACTACAGGCAGGCCAGTCTAGTACCCGCACTCTTTTACTATGAAACCACGTTGATGTAACACGTGGCTTGGCATTGTCTTGCTGAAATAAGCATGATAACGTTGCTTGGATGGCAACATATGTTGCTCCAAAACCTGTATGTACCTTTCAGCATTAATGGCGCCGTCACAGATGTGTAAGTTACCCATGTCTTGGCACTAATACACCCCCATACCATCACAGATGCTGGCTTTTCAACTTTGCGCCTATAACAATCCGGATGGTTCTTTTCCTCTTTGGTCCGGAGGGCATGACATCCACAGTTTCCAAAAACAATGTGAAATGTGGACTCATCAGACCACAGAACACTTTTCCACTTTGTATCAGTTCATCTTAGATGAGCTCAGGCCCAGCGAAGCCGACGGCGTTTCTGGTTGTTGTTGATAAACGTTTTTCGCCTTGCATAGGAGAGTTTTAACTTGCACTTACAGATGTAGCGACCAACTGTAGTTACTGACAGTGGGTTTCTGAAGTGTTCCTGAGCCCATGTGGTGATATCCTTTACACACTGATGTCGCTTGTTGATGCAGTACAGCCTGAGGGATCGAAGGTCACGGGCTTAGCTGCTTACGTGCAGTGATTTCTCCAGATTCTCTGAACCCTTTGATGATATTATGGACCGTAGATGGTGAAATCCCAAAATTCCTTGCAATAGCTGGTTGAGAAAGGTTTTTCTTAAACTGTTCAACAATTTGCTCTCGCAAGTGGTGACCCTCACCCCATCCTTGTTTGTGAATGACTGAGCATTTCATGGAATCTACTTTTATACCCAATCATGGCACCCACATGTTCCCAATTTGCCTGTTCACCTGTGGGATGTTCCAAATTAGTGTTTGATGAGCATTCCTCAACTTTATCAGTATTTATTGCCACCTTTCACAACTACTTTGTCACGTGTTGCTGGCATCAAATTCTAAAGTTAATGATTATTTGCAAAAAAAAAATGTTTATCAGTGTGAACATCAAATATGTTGTCTTTGTAGCATATTCAACTGAATATGGGTCGAAAATGATTTGCAAATCATTGTATTCTGTTTATATTTACATCTAACACAATTTCCCAACTAATATGGAAACAGGGTTTGTAAAATGCATCTTAAAATACAGCTTGTATATATGTATAATATATGACAGAAATAATTCATAGGACAGACCGAGTCAATAAACAATGTAATTGAAATTATCCATTTTCATTTATTGCAATTGTACAGATAGTAGATCATGGTTCTTGCCATTTAGATGTCAAAAATGTCCTCTACTTATCAACCGTCCACTTCTTCTATTGCCTTGCTCACCACTAACCCCACACTACAAAGTAGCAGTACGACACTTTGTGAAGCAAATGTACGGAAATCGTACCTTTCTATACCTTAAAAAAAAAAACATTAAAAAAAAAATTTCCGTGTTGATATTTTTTTCTGCACCTAACACACAACCATCAAAACTGTTCAATGACAAAACATTTTATCTCATTTCTGGGGTCTGCAATGGTCATCTTGCAGTCTACATGTATCTCTTATGTGTCACTACCATCTGCTGGTCACACTTAGACCTGAATCAGTCATGTTGTGCACAAGTAGACGCGAAAATGGCTTTTAAAATGAATTTTTACCATGAATTAATTAACGTGGACCCCGACTTAAACAAGTTGGAAAAACGTATTCGGGTGTTACCATTTAGTGGTCAACGGAATATGTACTGTACTGTGCAATCTACTAATAAAAGTTTCAATCAATCAATCATTACACCATGTACCGAATAAAATAGCTCCGAGGTCGGTAAGCACAACCAGAATTATTCCGCATATTAGGCGCACTGGGGTATTAGAGCACAGTCGATTTTTGAGAAAACAAAAGGATTTTAATTGCACCTTATAGTACGAAAAATACGGTACTATTTGTTTGCATGCAATGTGCAATGCTACATTTTTGTTTACAGAAGTGTTATCCAAGACAGAAGTTTTAAGTTTGCACTTTACTGATCTGATCGATTTTTTATTTTTTTATTTCATGATTATTGGCATCTTTATTAATGTATTGGAGTTTATTTGCATGCAATGTGCAATGCTAAATTTTAGTTTACAGAATTATTTTATTTAAGACAGAAGAAGACGCTTTATTAAAATCAATGTTGAATATTCCTATTTGTTTGCATGCACTGTGCAGTGCTACATTTAAAAAAATCTCCTAATATTTAGAAAATATTTATTTGTGTACCCCGATTTAGTAAAACACATCATTGTGTTTTCAATGAAAACGTCGCACACGACGACCACACAAATCCAACATATCTAAGTCCATGCGGTCTTCCCTGACTTACTCCAACGAGGCATTGTGGCAATATCTGCTCTGTGGGACGCTACTGTATAATAATGTCATGGAACACTGAAAAATATAATCTTACATTTTTGCTCTGTCTCATTTTTTTCACCCTTCAACTCTGTGTTGACATGCGGTTGAGGGAGTAACCTTTAGTATGACAAAGTGATGTCTGAAACGACCTTTAGGACTTCTGCAGAGGAGAGTTTTTACAGCGCCGGATATAGATTGTTTACATACATACAAAACATTTGTGCGTATGTAGCATATTAACACAAACCATTAAAGGAGTACTGCACTTTTTGGGGAATTTTGCCCATCATTCACAATCCCTTTGTATTGGGGCAAAGCTGCAATCAATCAGCACTCATCACACCTGTCACTGATGAGCTTCCTGGGCTTCTTAAGCCAGTGCAGACCTGCGTTCCGGGCCAGAATGTAACAACCTGTTCCCGTACAGTAAGCGACTCGTATCTAGCTCCATGCTCTCTCTGTTTTCTCCCCCGCCGTGTTCAGTTGTCTCGTGTTTTCCTTGTCGTCATCCAGCAGCATTCCTCCGTTCCTGTGTCACGAGCTGTGTGTCTCGCCTCCCCGTATTCCCTCTGGTTCTCTGGCTGCTTCTTGGATCTCGACCTCCCGCCTGGACGCGGACCTTCGACGCCTCTCTATTGCTCCCGACTTCCTGCCACGGGCCACGCCCACAGACGCACTCTCTCCGCTGCTGGCGCAGCTCCTCGCACCTGCAACCAATCCGTAATAAACACACCTGCCCAGTACAGTAAGCACACACGTTCCTCGCTCATCCATTTGTGCATTTTCTCTCCCTGTGCTTCCTCCCCGCCGTGCTCATTGTCGCTTGTGTTGTGTCTTCTCCAGCTCCCCGTCATCCTTCCTTGTCAAGCTGTGTGCCTTGTCACCTTGGACCTTCCCGTGGATTCCCCCTTGCCTTCCTGGATTTTCGACCTCACGCCTGCCCACTGACAACGACGCCGCGCTCCTGCCCTCGACTACCCGCCTGTCCTCCAACACTCGAGCCTGCCTTGCCCTTATTTGGACTTCCACCTGGATCAACACGCACCCTCAACATCCTCTAACAACCACGCTCAGATAAGTCTCACATTTAGTCACACTACATCTCTTTGGTTTAATTACACATCTCACTCACATATCCAGCTGTCAATAAACACGCTGACAGCTAAACGAAGTCATTGTTTCTGTCGTCTACTTCTCCCAGTAAAACGTCACAGTACGTTCTGGCCATGTCAGAACCAGACGGCAAAGACATGGCGCGTACCCCGCTCACCTCCAGAGCCTCTCCTGTACCCAATATCACAGGTGTGCACATGGCACTCCAGCAGCACCAAGAGCGCTTTTGGGTACTTGAAAACAAGCTCGATGCTGCTTTTGCTGACATTTTAGCTCGACTAGAATTAATTTCCCCAGGCTCTTTCGCTCCGCCGGCAACCGAGCAAGTCGCCTCTGCCGCTGCAGTCCCCATACTGCCCCCTACTTCCTGCGAGCCGAAGATCGCTAGCCCCAGAGCATTCGAAGGGGATTTTGAACTTTGCCGTGGCTTCTTGGTCCAGTGTGACATGGTTTTTCGTCACCAGCCCTCTCGTTACACTTCTGACGGGGCCAAAATAGCCTTTATTTTTTCTTTATTGACTGGAAGGGCCCTCCAGTGGGCCACGGCAGCAGTTGACCACAACATTGGCCTCAGCACAAAGTTGCCACGTTTCGCTCTGAATTCCAGGCAGTTTTTGACCACCTCTGATGGAGGATGGAGGAGACGCCGCCTCACGTCTTCACTCCCTCCAGCAAGGTTCTCGGTCTGTTGCAGACTACACCCTCGAGTTCCGCACCCTGGCCGCTGACAGCGGGTGGGATAATAAGGCCTTGATGAGCGCCTACCGTCGGGGCCTCTCCGACGAAATCAAGGACGGATTGTTGCGAGACCACCCGGCCACCTACCATGACCTCATCCAGTTGGCCCTGCTCATGGACCAGAGGCTAAAGGAACGGGCAGCGGAACGAAGACTCTCAGCCCGCGAGAGGACCAGACGGCCGGCGTGGGAGAATCGGACCGCTTCCTACTCCCCTAATGCTACCAGATATCGGGCTGAAGGCGCCCCCTTGGTGGACCAGTCTGGGTTTTTTCCCGCACCTTCCTGTGGGTTGGAACCCATGCAGTTGGGCAGGACACGACTTGCCACTGAGGAACGGGAGAGGAGGTTCCGGCAGCGCCTCTGCCTCTACTGTGGTTGTGCGGGTCACATGACCCAGACCTGCCCCACACGACCAAAAGATCAGGCTCACTAGTAAGGGGAGTACTAGTGAGCCATACCACCTTTCCCCAGGGTCGCAGTGACCCTGGCAGCCTCTTCCCTGCTACTTTATCTTGGGAGTCAAAGAGTCTGAGGGTGGGAGCATATTTGGACTCGGGTGCAGATGAGAGCTTCCTGGACCATGATTTTGCCTGTCAAGCCGGGATTGAACTTCTGCCCCTGGAGAAGTCCTTACCAGCTCAGGCCTTGGATGGACATCCCTTGGGACCTATCACCCACCGTACAGCACTGGTCACACTAACCCTGTCAGGCAACCACACGGAACAAATCAGCTTTTTGATCCTCAACGCCCCCGTAGCTCCCCTTGTCCTCGGCCGCTCATGGCTCCGCCAGCACGACCCCCATATTTCCTGGATTTCAGAGAGAATCTTGGCCTGGAGCACGGCAAGCCATGCTAACTGCCTCAAGGCAGCAGCCCCCGTCTCGGAGAACCCCAAGCCTGAGTCATCCCCATCTGACCTGTCTGGGGTTCCCGTTGTCTACCATGACCTTGCAGCCGTATTCAGTAAGGCCCGGGCACTATTCCTACCCCCGCACAGACCGTACGACTGTGCCATCGATCTCATACCCAACGCAGTACTCCCTTCTAGCCGCCTGTACAACCTGTCCATACCCGTGAAGAAGGCCATGTCTGACTATATCACGGACTCACTCACTTCAGGGATCATCACTCCCTCCAAATCATCGGTAGCCGCTGGATTTTTTTTTGTCGGCAAGAAGGATGGCTCCCTCCGCCCTTGCATCGATTACCGAAGACTCAACGCCATCACAGTCAAGAACAGGTATCCTCTTCCACTCATGAGCTCCTCCTTCGAACCTCTTGCTCCTGCAACAGTCTTCACCAAGCTTGACCTCCGCAATGCTTACCATCTCGTTCGGATTAGGAAGGGGGATGAGTGGAAGACAGCCTTCAACACACACCTAGGCCATTTCGAGTATCGGGTCATGCCCTTTGGTCTGACCAATGCCCCAGCCGTCTTCCAAGCTCTGGTCAATGACGTTTTAAGAGACATGCTCGAGAAATTTGTGGTTGTTTATCTGGACGATATTCTGATCTTCTCTCACAACAGGCAGGAACATCAGCAGCACGTCCGCCTGGTTCTACAGCGCCTCCTCGAGAACCGCTTGTTCATCAAGGCAGAGAAATGTGAGTTCCATTCTTCTTCTGTAAACTTCCTGGGCTACATCATCGAAAGGGGTAACATCCGAGCCGACCCCAAGAAGATCAAGGCAGTGGTGAAGTGGCCCCAACCCACCACTCGTACTGAACTAAGGAGGTTCCTGGGATTTGCTGGATTTTACCGTCGATTCATACTCAACTTCAGTAAGGTAGCTGCACCTCTCCACGCACTTACATCTACACTTACTGCTTTTGTTTGGAACAAGGAGGCAGACGTGGCGTTCCAGAGCCTCAAGAGGAGCTTCAGTTCCGCCCCCGTTCTCGTACACCCTGACCCGGACATGCCGTTCTCGGTTTAAGTGAACGTTTCTGACTCAAGGATTGGGGCAGTGTTGTCCCAACGTTCCAGTGGGAATAATGTGTTGCACCCGTGTGCATTTTTTTCTAGACGCCTCTCTCCAGCCGAGAGGAACTACGATGCAGGGAACCGAGAACTGTTGGCAGTCCACGATGCACTGGTCGAATGGAGACACTGGCTGGAGGGGGCCAAGCATCCGTTTCTGGTCCTGACCGACCATCGCAACCTCATCCACATCCGATCCGCTAAAAGACTGAATGACAGGCAAGCTCGCTGGGCACAATTTTTCTGTCGCTTTAACTACACCCTAACCTACAGACCAGGTTCACGTAACGGCAAGGCGGACGCTCTTTCCCGGATCTTCTCAGAGGAACCCACCATTAAATCCACTCCTGAGACCATCCTACCCCCTAACCGCATCATCGGGATGGTAACTTGGGAGATCGAGGGCTTTGTCAAGACGGCCCTACGTTCCGACCCTGGTCCCGGAAATGGACCCCCTAATAGACTGTTCGTTCCTGAACTTTTAAGGGCCAAGGTACTTGACTGGGCTCACTCAAGTGTGTTCACCTGTCATCCCGGAGTCCATAGGTCTCTAGGTTTTATTCAACGCCGTTTTTGGTGGCCTTCCATGGAGGTGGATACCCGTGAGTTTGTCGCCGCCTGCAGCGTCTGCGCACGGAACAAGGCAGACCACAGGCCTCCTCCCGGCCTCTTACACCCCCTTCCCATCCCCAGTCGGCCTTGGTCCCACATAGCGGTTGATTTCATCACGGGGCTTCCCCCCTCTAGAGGTAACACCACAATCCTCACCATCATTGACAGGTTTTCTAAGGCAGCACATTTTATTCCATTGCCCAAACTCCCATCCTCTGCTGAGACGACGGACCTGCTGGTACAGCATGTGATCAGAATCCACGGGATTCCCTCCGACATTGTCTCTGATCGTGGCCCCCAATTCATTTCTCGGATCTGGCAGGCCTTCTGCAAGGGAGTTGGGGCCACGGTTAGTCTGACTTCCGCCTACCACCCCCAAAGCAATGGTCAAGCAGAGAGGGCAAACCAGGGGATGGAGACCATGCTGCGCTGTATGGCTGTGCAACAGCCCAACTCCTGGAGCAAATGTATTCCATGGGTGGAATACTCTTTTAACTCCATGACCTGCGCAGCTACTGGTATGTCCCCGTTTGAGTGCTGGCTGGGGTTTCAACCACCCTTGTTTCCTTCCCAGGAGATCGAGGTGGCAGTTCCTTCCACCCGGGCCCACCTGAGATGATGTCGTAGAGTGTGGAGGTCCGCCCGCGCTGCCCTACTGAAGGCGTCTGAAAGGATGTGTCACAACGCCAACCGGCGGCGCATTCCGGCTCCCGACTACCAGCCTGGACAGCAGGTGCTGCTTCGGGCCAAGGACCTCCACCTCCCGATCTCCTCCCAGAAACTTGCATCACGTTTTGTTGGACCGTATACGGTAAAATCCCTGCTGCAGTACACACCTGCCCGTAATGAGCGATCTGCCTTCAAGAGCCAACGCAACCTGAGATCTGACGCCAGAACGTAGCTTCTCGTACCCAGTACAGTAAGCCCACACGTTCCTCGCTCATCCATTTGTGCATTTTCTCTCCCTGTGCTTCCTCCCCGCCATGCTCATTGTCGCTTGTGTTGTGTCTTCTCCAGCGCCCCGTCATCCTTCCTTGTCAAGCTGTGTGCCTTGTCACCTTGGACCTTCCCGTGGATTCCCCCTTGCCTTCCTGGATTTTCGACCTCACGCCTGCCCACTGACAACGACGCCGCGCTCCTGCCCTCGACTACCCGCCTGTTCTCCAACACTCGAGCCTGCCTTGCCCTTATTTGGACTTCCACCTGGATCAACACGCACCCTCAACATCCTCTAACAACCACGCTCAGATAAGTCTCACATTTAGTCACACTACATCTCTTTGGTTTAATTACACATCTCACTCACATATCCAGCTGTCAATAAACACGCTGACAGCTAAACAAAGTCATTGTTTCTGTCGTCTACTTCTCCCAGTAAAACGTCACAGGGATAGGTTGATTGGCAACACTAAATTGGCCCTGGTGTGTGAATGTGGGTGTGAATGTTGTCTGTCTATCTGTGTTGGCCCTGCGATGAGGTGGCGACTTGTCCAGGGTGTACCAAGCCTTCCACCCGATTGCCACCCCCCGCGACCCCAAAGGGAATAAGCGGTAGAAAATGTATGGATATATATATATATATATATATATATATATATATATATATATATATATATATATATATATATATATATATATATATATATATATATATAAATAAACATAGAGTTAAACGACGTCCCTGTTGTCTGTGCCGTCTTCTTCCTCCTGTACACGTAACACCCACATCACAGAATGGGGTGGGCAATATCCACCAGTAAGTTTGGACATCATTCCGTCGATTTTTTTGTATTTTTTATTTGGTGGCATTTTTATTCAGTAGCTTCTAGTTTCTTCCAACAAAGAAAAAAAAAATGTTCCCGCTGCTTTTGATTCAATTGTGCTGCTTTGTTGTCAAAGCTAAGTGCTATCTTGCTGTTTTGTGTGCTTCTAAATATTTTATATCCTTCTTTAGCCCTTCTCCAACACATTTTGTAGTCTAATTGAATTTACAAAGCACTTGCTGTCTTTGTTTCACCACTTTACTTTCAGCTAGCTGGCTGCAGCTAGCGGAGCTAATCTAGCCCCTACTTGCAACTAGCCAGTGAATGGTGCTGCAAAGTAACAAAAATGAGTAGGAAAAAAAATATGATTACAAAGCCAAATGTCCTGTTGTGGTAATATTTCAGCTTCAAATCGGGTGAGCAATATATGCCCATTACGACGGGCATGTATTACCCATCTTTTTGTCCAGAGGGGCAAGGCAAGAAGAATGTCCGTGGGCAAACGAGAGGTCGGGGGCTGGAGAAAGGCGTCGAGGTCTGTGTCCAAGCGGGAGTCGAGGATCGAGGGAAGCAGTCCAAAGCATACTTGCCAACCTTGAGACCTCCGAATTCGGGAGATGGGGGGGCGAGGAAGGGGGCGGTGGCGGGGGCGGGGTTGAGGTGGGCGGGGTTTGGTGGTAGCGGGGTGTTTATTGTAGCGTCCTGGAAGAGTTAGTGCTGCACGGTGTTCTGGGTATTTGTTCTGTTGTGTTTATGTTGTGTTACGGTGCAGATATTTGTCATTCTTGTTTGGTGTGGGTTCACAGTCTGGCGCATATTTGTAACAGTGTTAAAGTTGTTTATACGTCCACCCTCAGTGTGACCTGGATGGCTGTGGACCAAGTATGCGTGGCATTCACTTGTGTGTGTGTTTGTGTGTGTAAAAGCCACTTATATTATGCCACTGGGCCAGCACGCTGTTTGAATGTAGGAAAAGCAGACCTGACAACAGGTGAGACACAGTGCCTTTAAGGTACGCCCCAAAAATTGATAACCGGGTGGAAATCGGGAGAGATTCGGGAGAATGGTTGCCCCGGGAGATTTTCGGGAAGGGCACTGAAATTCGGGAGTCTCCCGGAAAAATCGGGAGGGTTGGCAAGTATGGTCCAAAGTCCGGTGGGAAGTCCAAAGAAGCAAGTCGCACAGCTCGCGCAATGGAAACGGAGAGAATACTGCGGGGAACACAAAGGACTAATAAGACACGAGCAGAGGGAAAGCAGGTACGAGGAGGGAAGCCAGAGACGGGATGCTTACTACGGGGAGTGAACTACGTTCCGGCACTGGATCTTCAGGTCCGCTGGTCTTTATGTCGTCTACCTTCATCAAATCCTAGCGGAGCTGTCGGCGGCGCTTGCTGCAGATGGCATGAGGAATTGCGCATGCGCCGTGACACTGTTTTCATGCAATATTTATTATCTAAAAGTTTGTTTGTTTTTTCAAAAGTCATGTTACATGTTTGTAATTGTGCTGTTTTAGGGGTGGCCAAGCACCAACCAAATAGGTTTGTATTCATTTCAATGGGCGACACTGTTTTTTTGAGGTACAAGCTGCGTCACAGAAGGAATTAAATCCCTATATCACGGTACCCCTTTACTCACCTAACTACAATTGAGTCGCTATATAGTTTTTTAAATGTTTAATTTTACTCTCACTACAATCTGTGTTATTTGGAGTACTGTATATATTGACATTTTAAAAGACGTCCGTTACTGAGTAAAACTAAATACATTTATTAAAAGGAAAGGAAAAATATTGTGACCTCGAATCAATACAGCCGACCTCTAGTAGACGCATCTTCGCCTTTCAGCCTCCGTCATCAGGCACTTATAACGCAGATTTCTTCTTTCAAATGCCTCGCCAATGGCGTCCTTCCAAAAAAGATATTGCTCGGCTCAAAGTTCGGTAATGCTTGGTATATATTCTTACTTCAAGATGATGTCAATTTTCTACTTTGTCAGCTGAGAGAGAAGTACAATAGTGGGTTAATTAATTCTGTAACATTACAGATTTTAATCACCGGCTTGAAAGTTAAATTGAATGAATAGAAATGCTAAATAGTGATTTTCTGTTCTCGTCTTCCTAAATAGAAGGAGAGAAATGCATGCATTCAATTTACTGGATAGTACCGTCGGCCAAGGTTCAAAAGAAATGCAGACACATTTTAAAATTAGATGTGGAAGCCTGTACAGTATTTCTTAACAGCTTTTATCAGTAATTGCATGCATCTATTAATCACAACCTGATCTGGCTTCATCATGGAAAACGTGGACATGAAAAAATAAGTATTTTTTTCCTGAAGAGAAATTAATGTAGAAATGAGGACGATTTGTCCTTGCGCACTTACTGTAACGAAGAACATTTTAACACTAATGTAGTCAGTGTAGGTAAGGGATGTTGTTGCAAGGACTTTTTAGCCATTCTAATTCTAGGATGATTTGGATTTAAAGCCTTATACAGATCTTTTGAACGCCAACAAGCTGAACATTTTCTTCCAAAGAATCACAATGTGTCCAAATACTATTGCAGAAGTTTGATTTTTTAGAAGTGTGTGTGTACTTTAAAACAACTAGTTTGCAGTTATGGACTATAAAATACAATACATTCATAGCTTGGCTTTTTACCTAATCTCATTTCAAATGTGACACTGATCAAGGCCACATGATCAGGGTTTGGGCTTTTCTAAAGATTTGAAAGATATAAAAGACGACATCGTAAAAGTAAAGATACAATAATATTTGGTGTAACATTCCAATCATAAAGCTGTTTGAATCCAAATTAGGAATATGTAACACCACCTACACCTCCTTGCAAAAATGCAAAATGGTTCATTCTTTCTAGGGTTAGGATTAGAGTTTGCGGCAAACCAAGCATGGAACACTTCACTGTTAGCTCAACGCAGACATAATGTCTTTAAAGCTCACATTAGAGCATTCACACACTGCACCAACATTTGGGAACCAGGATCAGGTAATAAAATAAAAATAAAAATGTAATACATCTATTTGTGTCAGCATTAAACAAAGTTAGTTTCACTTATGCATCTCATACAATAGCCCATAACTGTGTTACAATGAAAGCCACTTGATTGAAGTTTGAAAAAGAGGCGTGGCTATTTGTTTTAAAGACAGGGGTGGCTTAATCACAATAGATGCATTGATAATGATGATGTATTATGATTAATATCATCCATTAATAATAATCCCACAAACCCAGTCAACAAGCCTCCTAGTGCCGGTCCCAAGCCTGGCTGTATTCGGTAGTGTTGTGTCAGTAAAGGGCATTGGCATACAGATCTTTACCAAATCCAATATGTGGATAAATAACTCAATTTCCATATCACATCACTTGCGGCCCGTGTTAAAGCATTCTAAAATATTAAATAAGCGTCAATAAAAGTCTGCTTACAGCAGCTCCACTATTCCGCCCTTAAAATCCGATACATAACCATTCTAAGAGCACCAACAATACTCAATTTAAATTTTGTGACTTGAATATTAACAAAGTGTTAGTGATATTGTTATTATAAGCGCTAACACAGATTAACTATTTATAGCGACAACGTAATCACTTCCGTGTCTGCCTATGTTTACATCATCGAGTGGTCTGCTGTTTCCTCGCTTCCCTGCTCCTTGGAAGTTTATTGTAGATCATAAACCATGCATCTCACCTGGACATGAGATGCAGGTAAGGGGTAGAGACACTTTGACAGCCAATTTAGGACCTGGAACTGGCGAGAACGACACAAAAAGCGCTCGTTTATTTAATATTTCGAATGCATTAAAAAAATAAATAAATCCATCTGTCGTCATGTCTCTCATTATGATTGTAAATGATAGGCAAAATTTTTAAAAAAGTGCAGTTCCCCTTTAACGACTGACTGTCTGCCGTTGAAGGGAGCTCATGTCCAGGTGAGATGCATGATTTATGATCTACAATAAACTTCCAAGGAGCAGGGAAGCGAGGAAACAGCAGACCGCTATGCTACTGTTGACCAAAGACCAAGGAGGAGGAGAGGGGGAAAGCATGTTAGGAGCAGAGAGAGATAAGGAAGGGTAGAAGGGTGGAGGTGAGAGTGGGGACCTTAGATGGAGTGAAGGAAGCAGAGCTGCCAAGCCTCACGCTTTGAGTGTGACAGTCACACAATTTAACCCATTCTCACGACACACTTGACATTTTTCATGCTTATATTTACCCACTCACTACGTCACTATTTTTCACTATTACTCACTATTTATTTTATTCATGATAATAAGATTTGATTGTCACGGCTTGCTGCAGTTCGAGTAACTGTAATTGACTGGCCGAGATGATCGATCCATTCGATCCTGGAATGTACTTTGAGAACCACTGTAAAACAGTATTCAATCAAACAGTAACATGTAGCTAGTTGCTAGGTCGGAGGAAGAGACAGCAGAGAGATCTGCTGTCATTCTGGGCAGTACGAGTGACAGACCAATTGTGTATCCCATGAAAATGAGAGTGCAGAGAGCAGAGAAGAGACAGACGATGAAAGAGATCAGGAGAGATTGAGGACAATGAGGACGGAGATGTAGAGAGATACAAATTGAGAGCATAGAGACAGAGCATGAGACAGAAGAGCCAGCAGAGAAATCAGTGGAGATGATTTTTTATTTCTAATTTAAGCAGTGAGAGCCACTGGAGGTGAGGACATCAGTCTTAAGGTATAAATCATTGTTAAAACAGGCCAAGTCTTTCAAACGCATCCCGACACTAAAGTCTCACTCTTGTCATGTTCTGAAACTTGGCAGTCCTGAGGAAATGTGTGTGCAAGAAACCAGGGGTCTCATGTAACAAGCTTACTTCCACACAAAAATACGGTGTACAACCTTTTTCACAGCAAACAAGAGACGTATCAAGACTGACATTGACGTGGAAATGTGTGCTGTGCTGTCTCACGCCAACTTCATGGCTGACGGACGTACATTCCTCCAGGCTGTGGTTACTTTGGTGACCTGCAGAGGTGGTTGTTCAGGCTTTGGCAACATTTGGTTTTAACCAGTGGTGTGCCGTCAGGGCCAGCCAGGCTTTTTCCGCATGGCCTAACATAACTGGAAATCATGATCATAATTAAAGATGAAATTATTTTAAATGTATTCATATTCTCCTAATGTCATATTACGCCCACCTCAACCGACGCACGGAGGGGGGGTGATGTGTGCGGGGGCAGGGTTGGGGGGGTGTGGGGTTTGGTGGTAGCGGGAGTGTATAATGTAGCCCGGAAGAGTTAGGGATGCATGGGATTCTGGGTATTTGTTCTGTTGTGTTTATGTTGTGTTACGGTGCGGATGTTCTCCCGAAATGTGTTTGTCATTCTTGTTTGGTGTGGGTTCACAGTGTGGCGCATATTTGTAACAGTGTTAAAGTTGTTTTATACAGTCACCCTTAGTGTAACCTGTATGGCTGTTGACCAAGTATGCCTTGCAGTCACCTATGTGTGTCTGCAGAAGCCTCATATAACGTGTAACTGGGCTGGCACGCTGTTAATACAGGTTGTAGAGGGCGCTAAAGACAGTGCCATCACGGCACGCCCTTATTTTTGTTGTTTGGGTGAAAATCAGCAGACGTCTGGTAGAATAGTCGCCCTGAATTTCGGGAGTCTCCCGGTAAAATCGGGAGGGTTGGCAAGTATGACGCTGTCAAGCGCCATTCATATACAACTCGCGGGCCGCACTAACATTACATTTTCATATTAAGGTGCGGGCCGCTAAATAACGTCTCGCGGGCCGCGTGTCTGGTTTATACATAGCACAAAGCAAAAAAAACAACTTTGTATGCAGTGTTTTTCATTTTTTAATTTCAAAAGAGTTTTGTGGCTCCCATTGTTTTCTTGAATTTGTGAAACGGGTCAAAATGGCTCTTTGAGTGGTAAAGGTTGCCGACCCCTGATCTAGGTGATCATTTTGCCACCCGTCAAAACATGTTCCTGTGACTCCTTGGCCATGTCAGGCATAAAGCAGTAGCGGGTCGTCGCCGCACAGAGAACGAGGAGGATGTCACGTACGGCTGCTACCGCAAGAAGCTCTCCTGTGTTTTAACAATAAATTCAGTAATCACACAAGAGTCAAAGTCTTTCGTAGCATTCGTGATATGCTGACACATGAAGCGGTGAGAAGGAAGGAACCACTCGCCTATAAGCTAGTTGCAGTAAATATTAATTAATTTCTTTAATAATATAAATATACATTTTTAAACACTCGTCTGTTTTGGGGACGTACATCTCCCCGCAGCACACAACAATTTTAACCTGCTCGTGATCGCTCTAAACACCATAAAGAAGCACCTCTTACTGAATTGTGATTGGCCACAACTGCAGTGCTTAAGCACATGGCTACTTTCAATATGATTTGCATATTTAAAAGGGGACGTACCCTAGGGTGCTATGTCAAGCCAACTCCTGAGATCAATTCCTCATTGATTGCGCTGTGACAAGGAAAGTTGCTTGGATTTGTGCGTGCTTTTACTGGTGTATGTACTTTTCTGGATTTTAAACATTTTCTATTTTTGAAGCCCCAGGTGAATGGGGAGCAATGCCAGGATCATTGGAGTTGGATTCAAGCTGTTCTACTATGGTGTAGATGGAAAGAGTAATGGAATCAGTGTAATCTTGAAGAAGGAGTATGTGACAAGTGTTCTGTAAGTGAGGAGAGTGTCAGATAGAATCATGACCTAGAGCTAGGAACTGAGGGTGTGATGCTGAATGTTAGTGCATATGTCCCACAAGTTGGATGTCAGTTAGAAGAGAAAAAAGCAATTCTGGAGTAAGTTGGATGAAGTGATAGATACAGTGGTGGGTCGTCAGGGCCAGCAAGGCCTTCTCTGCTGGCCTAACATAACCAGAAATCATGATCATAATTAAAGATAAAAGTATTCATATTCTCTTCATGTCATATTATGCTCCTTCCAGCGCTGTTGTTTTTAGGTTATAGAGTTTTTATCCAATCAGAATTCAGCTAGCTTATGTTGCCATGCTGTACCAAATCTGCCTGAGGCCTTCAGAATCAACAATGCGGGCGAATGGATTGCTAATCAGATCGCGAGTTGTTGTCAGTAAGGTCTTCTAGCTGGCCTAAGGCAGATATATATTGTGATGTTATGAGCTAGGTAACTTAAGAACTCCATTACCCAGAATGCCACAGTAGTGAAGAACATGCGCAGTAACCCCATTTAGATTGTTGAATGTAGACATGCAGCTGGATGTTGTTGATGAGCACGCTGTGGAGTAAACTTTGAGAACTCCGCCAACACGGCTTGTCTGCATCTTTTATGATTAGACAAGACAACACATATATTTGCAAGGCCATTTTCAAGAAGGATATTTAAAGACAAACTACATCTTGTGAGACGATGTGGGCAGCTAGCTCAGCTGTCCCGGCAATGAAATGTGACTTCAGATATTTAATGTCTTCATTTTTTCCCAATTAATATGTTTTGTGTATTTTTACTTTTGGACAGCACCACATAAGATATGTTTTAATTGCTGGGTTTATTGATTTTTAAATGCGCCAGAAAATAACCCGTTTTTTACAATGCCCAGTAGTACGTAAATGTGTTTCTGTATAGTATTTCTCCAGCAATGGTCATGTGGTGACATAAATGATGGAATTTTGAGAGGTAATCATTGAAGTCGGACATCACAGAAGGCCTAGGTGGGAAAAGCACGGCCAGCCACTAGATACATAGTATTCTAAGAGTGGTGATTGGAGCAGACTTCAACGGGCATGTCGGGGAAGATGAGGTGTTGGGTAGATATGGTGTTGAAGAGAGGAATGTTGAGGGACAGATGCTCGTGAATTTTGCAAAAAGGATGAAAATGGCTGTGGTGAGCAAATATTTCAAGAAGAGGGAGCAACACAGAGTGACCTACAAGAGTAGAGGAAGGTGCTTACAGGTTGACTATATCTTATGCAGGAGGTAAAAAATGATAAAAGTAGGAGACTGCAAGGTGCTGCCAGGGGAAAATGTAGCTCGGCAACATCAGATGGTGGTCTAGGATGATAGTGGTCTGTAGGATTACTGTGAAAAGCAAAAAGAGGGCACTAGGATTAAATAGTGGAATTTGAGGAAGGAAGGTTGTTGTGCAGAGTTCAAGGAGGAGTTGTAGGTAGTGGCAAGCTTCCAAATGACTGGGAAAGTACAGCTGAGGTGGTTATAAAAACAGCCAAAAGGGTTTGTGGGCTTTCCTCTGGACATAGGAAAGTTGACAAGGTGACTTGGTTTTGGAGTGAGGATGTACAGAAAAGTATTTGAAGACTGAAAAAGTGGAGATAAAGAAAGTAGACAGAAGTACTGAGAGGCTAGGCGCATAGCAAAGAGAGAAGTGGACAAGGCAAAGGAAAAGGCTCATAGTGATTTGTATGAAAGGCTGGACACCAAAAGAAGGAGTAAAGGATTTGTGTCAATTGGAAACAGGAGCAGAGTTTGAAATTGGCTTTTTTTTCTCCCTCTTTCATTCTCATTTTTCCTTTCGTGGCAACCCATCAGCCTTCCATTCCTGTCTACCTCGGCCATATTTGTGTTTCTGTTTCTTGGACAGGTTGACTGCACACACGTTTTGTTGTACTTTATGGGGGCAATGACAAATCAAGTGTGTATCTTGTAAGGAGAAGGAAAAGGAGGAGAAGGAGAGCAAAAAGAAGGATTCATTTTATCCAACAAATACTGTAAATCAGTGGTCATCAACATTTTCGAGCCCAAGACCCCTCGTCTCAGCCAAAAACCAAAGTAAGACATATATATATACATATGTATATATGTAACCTATTTTTAGTTTAGTTTTTTTTTTAAAGACAAGGCTTTGTGTTGTTATTATTGGCTGATGTCAACATTTTTGCTTTTTCTCATTGTGCTTCTTACTGTTTTCCCAATTGTCGCTGTGTGGCAAACTTTGGGCACCGCTGCTGTAGATGCTAACTGTTTCTTGCCACTACAGTCCTAGTACTGTGCTACATTTATTCATCGAGTCATATGGTTGTCTTACGTCGGAAGTAGTAAAATATAGTCTTACTACTATACTATATTTATTCATCGAGTCATATGGTTGTCTTACGTCGGAAGTAGTAAAATCAGCTGTTTAACTGGTGGGTTTTTCCTCTGTGATTAAGAGGGGATAAACAGGGAAGTCCTTCAGCTGCCACCTTGTTTTATCATATATTAGCACCTGTCATTGTTTACTTTTGTATATAAATCAACAAAAAATGCATACTTTGGAGCAATGTTCACGGACTCTAGTATTTGGCTTGTTAGCTTTCGGTCGCAGGCGAGCGATGATGGTCGTGTTTGAGGGAAGAGTGAGTTGATGTTGGATGCTAGAAAATGTCCGATGCCTTGCAACAGTTAGCCTTAATGCATTGTTGCAGCTCAATGATTTTTGTTCACAGCATGCCATGGGCGTTTGCGAGACCAGTTGGTGTAGGGGGAGCAGCTGTGTGTGAGGCTGAAGAGAGGCGAGGCGTGCAGCTGTGTTCAGGGGTTAAAATGCGTGCCTGTGGCTCACTCTCTGGGTGGAGGTGTCACTAATGTCATATGAATGTTTTGTTATTTTCTAGTATTTTCGCAATTGACCAGTAGGGTCTCAAAAATCGACTGGTTGGCGACCCCTTCTGTAAATAATAACAAGTGTTAGTAATAACTTAAAGATATATCAGACATGTGGGTATGGTTTGTAGAAGTTTGAATGTTGTCTTGTTTTTAGCATAGAGTCGATAATGCTATCCATTTTACAAAGTCCAACTTGTAATTGTGACAAATATTAACATTTATTTGTTTTTTGTTTTCTGTTCAACCAATATTGATTGCTAGCACTGGGATTAATAAATTGTATTTATTTTATCTGAAACAGAGGAAAAGAAACAAGTTTAACATTCAATACTTATTGATCAGAAAAGTGTTCATTCATTTTATCCAGTCTTCATTGGCTTCCAGTCCAAATCCCGCATTGAGTTTAAAATATTAGTCCTGACTTTGTGTGCGGTGCATGCACTGCAAAAAGTCAGTGTTCAAAAACAAGGGAAAAAAATAAAAAAATGAGGGGTATTTTACTTGAACTAAGCAAAATTATCTGCCAATAGCACAAGAAAATTCGGCCTGTCAAGACTTTCCAAAACAAGTAAAATTAGCTAACCTCAAAGAACCCAAAAATACCTTAAAATAAGTATTTTCTTACTAATAAAAAGCACACTTTTCTTGGTAGAAAAAAAGAGACCTTTTTGCTCAATATGTTGAAAAATATTCTTAAATTAAGTAAATGCTAGTGCCATTATCTTGACATAATGATATGCGCTCAGCATCATGACTTTTTTTTCATGCTTGAAGTAAGAAATTATTACTTTACAAAAGTAGTTTTATACTTGTGAGTGTTAATGACAGCTTTGCATCAGTTGATATTCTCATTTCAAGCATGTTTTACTCAATATAGGTCATCAAATCTCAGCAACAAGCTGTAATATCTTACTGAGATCATTTAGGACCAAAACCCATAAAACAAGTAAAACACTAACATAAAATCTGCTTAGTGAGAAGAATTATCTTATCAGACAGAAAATAAGCAAATATCACCCTTATTTGAGATATTTAATCTTACTTAGATTTCAGTTTTTGCAGTGTGGTGGGGCCCCTCAGTACATCACTGACTTGTTATGCACCTACTCTTCAGGGCGCAGCCTCCGGTCTTCAGGCCAGAGTCTTCTAAAGATCCTAAAAACTCATTTTAAAACCTGTGGAGACCTGGCATTCCAGGCTATAGCTCCGGACAACTTGCACCAGTCCCTCCGTAAGCTTGACTGTGTTGACACTTTTATGAAACATTTGAAAACGTGGCTTTTTAGTAAAGCTTTTAGTTAATGCACCTTTTAACTATCATTTGAAATATATTGTTTATCCTTTTTATGAAGTTGCCCTGGTTGTTTTAATTGAATTGTTGTTTTCCTTCACCTATGTTTTGTACAGCGCTTTGTGATTTAATCTGTGAAAAACGCTTTATAAATAAAATGTACTTACAGTACTTACTTACTGTTTTTGATGTGGTAACTTCAACACATTACATTGACTTGATGTTATATTTTAGTAAGTCGTTAAAAACAATAAATGACTTTATAAATCCATGGTTGTGTTTTAATACCTATCTTTGTAGCGACCTGTTCTCCCAGGGATGCAGACGGCTTCGGACACAGCGTGCAGGTAGGACAATTATTTATTTAAGCGAATAAATCTGACAGAAACAACAAAAACGTGCTCATAGCACGGAAGACAAAAATAAAGGGACTAGCGTGGGAGCTAGCAAGCAAAAATAACATAGCATGAAAGCTAGCAGGAATCGAAGTAGTCGTTAGCTGTTGCATAAAAGCAAATTAGCAAGCCAGGCCGAGTGAGGCCAGGGCAAAGACTAAATAGCCCTCTGATTAGCGCCCGGGCAACAGGTGCGCGTCCCGAACACTAACCAGAGGCAGGTGAGCACAATCTGCTGTCATGGCAACAGATACAAACACAAGGTGCTGAAAACACACGTGACACTAAAAAGTAAACAAACTGTGATCGGAGCAGCGGATCCTAACAATCTTAAAAGTAATGTAAATGAAAGTATCTCAAATGTAAGACTTTTTTCAGCATTTTATAGGTGAGATTAAACAAAATATTAACTATTTTAATTACAGATCAAAATTAATTAATCGCTGATTTTTTTAATCACTTGACAGGACTAAATATTACATCACATTAATAACCAATTTTATTTTAACATTAAGCCGTCAGCCAAGAAAAAACAAGCTGTGTGCCAAATTTTGGACACCCCTGCTTAACAGTGTTATTTCAAGAAAAAAGCAACAAAAAAGAGTTTAAATAGTAGGACTATACCATTGTAGCGTTTTGTTGTGGCGATGTGGGTCTGGACCCCAGGATGCAGAGACATAGAGCAAATGCAGAAATAAGTCATTTTCATTAGGGAAAATGAAGACAATATAAAAAAACAAAGATGTGCAGCTGGGAAGTGCGCAAAGAGAACACATGCCTATGAAGTGCAAAGCAATGACAGGGCTGACATAAGAAGCATCCTGATTGGCAACCAAGGTCAGGTGTGTCCTAAATGGCAATTAGGAAGAGGTGAGTTTAGCCAGCGCGCAGACCAGAGGAATGGAGGCAAACAGGAAGCGGAACGAAAACTATGAACGCTGGACAAGAAATAATACAAAACACAGAAAATGAACTGTCATGTGACAACGATGACGTCATTGTCAACATCCTCCCCGGTCTTGTGTAGGGCCACGCGATCCGTGAGGGGTCCTGTTTTACGTGAATAAGCGCATATAAAATCTCAATTAATGAATGACAGGGCGCTTCATATAAAAATGATTATTAATGTTTGTCCCTCCCTGCTCCACTATTGAAAAGAATGTCATGGGAAATTTCTCCATATTTACTAATTGTCCCTGGTGGTGTGCTGTGTCAGTGCTGGTAATCAACTGTACTGGGATCAAATCCCAGCTGCTGATGTGTCGGGAAAATATGCTAATGTGTGTATAATTATGTTAAATGTGTCATGTTGCACTAAAAAAATACATGATTGATCAATGTATTTTCAATGAATTTCTTTAGTATAAAACATGTATCAAATTGAAATTAAGTTTGATTAAGACAATATACAAATTGTTTAATTTAATAGATGTGGAAAAAAAGCAGTCATGGTGTGGGGAGGGGCTCAAAATAAAATGCTGCTGATGGCCTTAATTTAGCCAGAACACACAGTTAGCTAACATAGTAAAACAGTAATTACACACGTTCTTATTATATTAAAATCAATTTGTGCGAATAAAAGATTGTCAAATGTCATCAATTACTGTGAAAAGGTTCTTTGCACACCTATGTATGTACAACAGTGATACCTGCTGCATTATTCAGACCCTCACTTATTTTATCTACATAGAATGTCTGCAGGTCTTATTCAGGATGGGGATGAAAGCAGCAAGGTCAGCACACCACAAAAGTAATAATTTAACTTGATACCTTCAGGTATTTCTTTTGTCTTTGTCTGATAACCTGTGTTATTTCACCAGGGCGTGTTGTCAACATATGCTCCAGCTCTGCAATCTTCTCCTGAGGTAAATAACAGTCCTTTAAACACTCCATCCATCAGATTCCATTTATTGTACTGTACTTTTCCTCTCCCTTTTGTTTCTTATGCATAATACATGTACTCAAGCTATTCATTTCTGTGTTCCTATGTAATTATTCTCTGTAAGCATTTCAACAGTGAAGCTAAAATAACATGGAAAACGTGTGAACTGTACGCTGAAGCTATTTGAAGCGTCACACGTTACGTGGAGAGTTAGCTACTTGTGTCATATTGTACCTCATATTCAGAGGTGGGTAGAGTAGCCAGAAATTGTACTGAGTAACTGATGAGTAACATACACACACATATCATATATATATATATATATATATATATATATATATATATATATATATATATATATATATATATATATATATATATATATATATATATATATATATATATATTTATATATACAGTATATAATTTATATTTATTTATTTTGCCACTTTTGTTTACATGTTAAAGGTGTTTTCATGAATATACATGCATGTTTAACATATAGATTCCTTTCTTTCATGAAGACAAGAATATAAGTTGGTGTATTACCTGATTCTAATGACTTGCATTGATTGGAATCAGACAGCAGTGCTGATAATGTCCACGTTTTCAAATGGAGGAGAAAAAAAGTTCCTCCTTTCTGTCCATACCACATGTAAGTGGTTGGTTTTTGGCATCTTATTTGTCCAGCTTACATATTCGTTTTTATACACTTTACAAGAAATACATTGGCGGCAAACTCCGTAGCTTGCTAGCTTGTTTGCGCTGGCTTTCGGAGACTCTTATTTTGTAATGCAGGCACGATGGAGCGGCACTTTTATTGTGAAGACAGGAACTGTGCAGTCAGTCTTTAGGCTTCTGACGGGATGTACGGTTGAAATAAAAAAGTGTATTTTTTCCTTCACACTTTTGATTGATTGATTGGAACTTGTATTAGTAGATTGCACAGTACAGTACATATTCCGTACAATTGACCACAAAATGGTAACACCCGAATAAGTTTTTCAACTTGTTTAAGTCAGGTCATGTGACCGCCTGGCTCTGTTTGATTGGTCCAACGTCACAAGTGACTGCATCTGATTGGTGGAACGGAGTGAAACGTCACCAGTGACTGTATTTGGTGAAACGCAGGCACTTTGAAGGTCTGTATGACAGTCCAAAACAAACAAAGCGTGCATTAACAGATCGATAACAATTAGTAGCGAGTAGCGAGCTGAATGTAGATAAAAGTAGCGGAGTAAAAGTAGCGTTTCTTCTCTATAAATATACTCAAGTAAAAGTAAATGTATGTTGCATTAAAACTACTCTTAGAAGTACAATTTATCCCAAAATTTACTCAAGTAGATGTAACGGAGTAAATGTAGCGCGTTACTACCCACCTCTGCTCATATTGACACGTTTTCGGATGACTCTGAATATATGACGAGTTCTCTTTTTCAGGACATGTTTTTGAGTGTTCGGGGTTGCACTCTACAGCTGCTTTTTTGTCTTTGCCAAAGTGTTTCTAGTTCATTCCTTTTCCCTTTTCTCCGTTGAACTGTTCTAATTGGGGGTGTCTCAATACATCTTTTCCAATATTGGAGCCTTGGCTATTGGCCAATACACACTTTCATTTTTTTTATTTTGTATTGTGGAAGGCTCAAAAAGGTTTGATTAAGTTTATTAACCATATTACCTACATCCTAAGCCGCACCTATAAACTGCACCCACTAAATTGTAGCAGAAAATATATTTTTTTAATATTTTAGCCGCACCGAACTATAAGCTGCAGTTACATGTATATATATATGTTGCAAAGTGAGATATTTACATATAACAATTTTGTAAATGTTTACTTACATACCTTAATTGTTTTCAAACGGTGCCTATAACACAGCTGACCAAACAAAACAGAAAAGTCACTGATGTCTTTCATGAGATGAATAAGATTTTAATAAGGTTCAAGATGTTTATCAGGATTCTTCTTACCTGTACTTTTTAAACACTTTGAGTTTGAACAGTTTCTCATTTTAGTACATTGTATGATTTCTTTGCTTAATCCGCTCTGTAATTTAGTCATTAGCGACGGAAAATTTATAGATTAGCCACACCTTTGTATAAAAAAAGGGAAAAAGTATCATCTCATAGTCTGGAAAATACAATGGTCCAGCAAAGAACAATGGTAGGTATAAAAAACACTAGCCTTTATATGGCATGGACTTATGTCTTTAAGTTGAAGTGGAGTTGTGCTTTATTTTTTTGCGACACCTAGTGGCCACAATAATTTATGAAGTTAAGGTCATGACGCGGTAAATTGAATGATGCAAACATGTTTGTTAGTGGATACTTTCTAATACGCTTCTGCCTTAGAGTCTTTGTATTTGTCAGTAATAATAATAGTAATATGCAATAAAAAGTATTGGTTTATATTGAAAAAAATTGCTCTTTTAGACTGCAATTTAACTAAAAAGAAAAGCTGCACTTTTGGGGGGAATTCTGTCTATCATGCACAATCGTTATGTGAGACAAGAACACATAGGTTTCTCTTTTTAATGCATAACTCTTAAATAAATGCTCGCGAAGGTCAGCTAACAATGGAAGTAATGGGATTCACTACTCTGCTTATAAAGTACTCTTAAAAACATTCAAAAACCTCCATCAGCGTTTTATTTACATGCTGTAAGTATAAATAATGTAGTAACAGACACATTAATAACAACAAGTAATATTTACTTCTTTTGGTCATTTTAACCATACGGCGGCACATTAATTTCACATTCACATTACAGCGTTTGTTACTTCCTTCAAAAACAACAAATCTACTAATTATGACAGACTTCATGAGAGCCAATGACAACTACTTTGAGACAAATGATCCAGAACCTTATATTTTTTATCCTGAATATAAGGAGGATGAGTGACACGTTTTAGAAGCAATCACTTACTGTACAATGTCTGATCTCTGTGGGATGCCAACTGATGTGATGTTTATATCTTCTTGTTTTGATGAATAATTCAATATAATCCTCACGCAGATAAAAAAAAATAAATTTAAATGACGCGTACAGCGTCTTTTTGTGTCTTTCTAGTCCTTCCCGGGTCTAAGTTGAATCTCAAATTTGACCAACTTCTTGATTTAAAAGCACAACCTTCTACTATACAAGTGAGAGGCAGGATTTATAATCTAGAAGTAACTTTTACCGTCTCACCGGCTCAATAGATGCATAAGTTAGTTATCTCTCTGTGATCCCGGCATCCCTAAAAGTTGTTCCTCCACGTTAGCACTTATAATAACAATATCGCTTATACTTGGTTAATATTGAGGCCACAGCATGTAAATTAAGTATTGTTGGCAGTTTTTGGAAGTTGTTTAGAGGGCTTTATGGGTGCAATAGATTACTCCCATTACCTTCATTGTTAGTCACTTTGGACTTGCTGTATATTAGTGGTGGTAAACATGATTCTTTTTACTGACTCGGGTACTTGTGAGTCACTCTCCAAAATGAATCACCCGATTCACTCATCACAAAACGCATGCTCATGGTTACTGCACGCTAAGGCTGGCCCCTACTCGCTTCACCTATCACAGCAGAACCACACACACGATTCACTTGATTCACTCAGCACAGAAGCACATGTGTAAAAGGTTGCACATGATTGGCGACTGCACAAGTCTCGCTGTCAACCTTCACAAGTCGCATGCATAAGGACTCCCACATATTTTGGCAACACTTAAGTATAGGGAACTTATTCACCATTAATTAGTTGCTTATTAACATGCAAATTAGTAACATGATGGCTCTTAATTAGTCATTATTAAGTAATTATTAATGCTTCATTCTGCATGGCCTTATTATACAACCGGTAACACTTTAGTATGGGGAACATATTCACCATTACTAACTGTGGAAGTCGCTTCCTAGCAGCTCCACTGTAGACATGGCACAAGAACCAAGCGTGCAGGTTTTAACAAGGTTTTAATGATCAATTGTTTCAAATCAAAGTTTTCTCCAGCAGAACGCAACCTTCCAGTCGCGTCTGTATCCCTCTCTCTCTCTGCTTCCGGCTGCTCACTGTTAAATACAACAGATGATTAGATTACCACGTACCACCTGTGAAATCTAATCACCTGCCAGCTGTGTCTCGCCGTCAGCACATGTCCCGCCCCTATCCGATGGTGCTCCGCCCTCAACACCATTGACAGAGGCGGTGACCTTTGCTCCTGCAGGTGCGCTGATCACACTCTCCCTCCACACTAACTCTAACACTAACCAAATAACTCTAAATTAAGTCTTTGTTACTTACAATATGTTCCCCTCGTGTCCAAATAACTCTTAAATAAGTCTTTGTTAGTTAGAATATGTTCCCCATACTAAAGTGTGACCCATATTTTTTCTGGCCCTACCTGAGCAAGTCAGCGTCTGAAATGCCTCACTCTGAAGGGCTAGATTTATACCCCCTACTCCTCGTTATGCCCACTACCCTTACATGCAGAGTCATTGGGACACCATTACCTTCACAACAACGCGCAAAATGTAGGGATAGGGCTAAAAAGTAGGGTGAGGGGGGTGTATTGGGATAGGGCCATACCCCCTACTCCTTGTTATGCCCACTACCCGTACTAATGGTAGTGAGTGAGGAGCAGTGACGTGCAGTCAGGGGAGGCAGGTGAGGCGGGCCATTATGGAAAGAAAAAAAATGTAAAAAGAAAAAAAATTAATTAAATTGTTATATGTATCCAGTGATTATACCATAAAGTTATTTTCCATTTAACTTCACCAGTTTTAGATTATTTTTATTCAAAATCGCTGAATTTTCACATTTGTCGTTCAAATACTGAGAAGAGACTTGCGGTGAGTCACCAGCCAGTTGAGCCTCACCATGGATTGCGCAATGACTCGGCTAACTGCTGTGCAGTGAGACCGTATTGCTATATGAATTATATTATACATTTCCATAGTTTAGTTAGCCGAGGTATATAATGTACAGTGTATTTTGTCAACAACTGTATGTGTGTAACGTATTTCTTGTGCTGAGCAATCATAAAACGGCTGCGAAGACGCACTGGCTGAGGCTCGCATTAATCCCGCCTCATGGTGGTAGAGGGCGCTAGTGATCCCAGGGATCATTTTTGCGACTACTCGGCTGCAGAATAAGTGACAACAAGCAGCAACAGTTAGCGATTGTTTATTTTTTCCTCCAGCCTGGACTTTTACCATGGAGGATTACATATCTAAAATAAAACAGTTTTCTAAACTGGACTTTCAATCGAAGCAGGAGGTAATGATTAAAGGAAGATCTCCATCGAGACAGAGAGACTTTTAAAACTGAAGAAAGATAAGGAAGACTTCTATAAACAAGTTATCGATGCTTTTGTTCAGAAGGAGCGGGGCATGGACTTCATTTGTAAGTAAAGGTAAGACCATAATAACGTTTTTTTTTAATTAAATTTGCTTTTTTGTGTGCTACAGTTTGTATGTGTAAAGTTAAAGTTAAGTTAAAGTACAAATGATTATCACACACACTAGGTGTAATGAAATTTGTCCTCTGCATTTGACCCATCCCCTTGTTCACTCCCTGGGAGGTGAGGGGAGCAGTGGGCAGCAGCGGCGCCGCGCCCGGGAATAATTTTTGGTGATTTAACCCCCAATTCCAACCCTTGATGCTGAGTGCCAAGCAGGGAATAATGCTGGTATGAGCTTTTAAACATAACCCGTTAACTGCTGCCAATCAAATGGTGAATAAGATACTCTTTATGGTTCATATGTTTGTAAATCTGACTGTGATGAAGTCAGTGCCTCACCAGCCATGAACCTCACCGCACGTCACTGGTGAGGAGGAACATTGTGTCATGATGTGGATTATGGCAGGTTTGTTTTTCCGAGACGCAATAAAAGTTGGAGCGGACATGGCGTGAAGTTGAAGACATATTTAATTTTAACACTCAAAAGGAACAATAAACAAAAGGTGCTCACAACGGAGGTAGAAAACTTGGCTATGAAAAACAAAACTACCACTTTGGCGTAAACTATGGACAGAAAACAAAACTTGCTAACTATGGTCTTAATAAACAATAACTTACTTGCGGACGAAAGGAGCAGCATGAACGATGGACATGAAACAAGAGTGTCAGGGGTGTGTGAGTCCAAACGTGGAACAGGTGAAACTAATGGGTAACCATGGAAACAAAACAAAACCAGGAAGTGAAACCAGGAACTAAGGAAGTCCAAAACTAACAGCATAACTAACCAAAACATGATCCGGACACATTGGGATTGGGTTTTAGAATACTTTGAAAAAATGTGTGTTCTTGTTTTACATAGGGATTGTGAACGATGGGCAAAATTCCCAAAAAAGTCAAATTTCCGAGACAATACTGTTTTGTGAGATTGTTATATCGTTAAATCGCTAGTATACAGACAGTATACACTTGTATTATTGTTCTTCCTATTCCCTGTCTTCTCTTGTTTACAGACAGCTTGTTCTAGTGACCGGGAGCAGAGCAACAAGGCAACTGCCTTGTTTCTTCGTTTCTAGTGAGTGTTGTCTGGCCGGCACCTGCCTCTGCAAACTTTGCACTTAGTTTTTTGTGTATTATCATTGACTTATATGGTTTTGGATGTCCGTCTAACAAACTTTGTTGTACAACATTCTCGACTCTTCTGTCTTCTGTCAGGGTCTAATACCTAGACGGGCGTTTACATTCAGTGTGTTACGCTGCTTGAGTGACATGTCAGGTTTCATGACCTACTTGTCTGCCATGTGTCATTCCACTCATCCTAACAATGGTATCTACAAACTAACAGTTTTCTCGGGTCCATCTCAATTTGTTATTTACAAGCTCCTCGCGCCTGAAATTCCATGAAGGATTGGAAGAGATCACCTGAAGAGCGAGAAGTGTTTGGAGAACTGACACATCCTTTCCTCTGAGCCCTCATTTAATGGAGGCGTCAATCAAAGATGGCGTGTATCAAAATTCAAGTGGCTTATGTATTGCCGTAACAAAATACAACATCCTGCTTTTGGAAAACAGAAGACATTTCAAACCACAAGAACTTAAATTAGCCAATGTGGAAAACAAGCATCAGTCAGAGAGAAGCATATGTCATGAATCATTTCATTAAAAAAAACAATGACGTAACAAATTAAACAACAGTACAAGTATCAATCCTCAAGCACAAAATCTCACAATAGAAACATTTTGTCTTATCTTTTGTTTTGAACACAACAAATGAAAAATACTCTCTATCTATACATCCATCCATCCATCTTCGACTGTTTGTCCCTTTCGGGGTTGCAGGGGGTGCTGGAGCTGCATTCGGGCGGAAGGCGGGGTACACCTTGGACAAGTCGCCACCTCATCGCAGGGCCAACACAGATAGACAGACAACATTCACACTCACATTCACACACTAGGGCCAATTTAAACAATTTAAACAAAATAAAAAACACTCTGTGTGTCCAAAAAAGACACACTCTTACTCTTATTCTTATATCTACAATAACCCTCCATCCATCCATGTTCTACCGCTTGTTACTTTGGAGCCTATCCCATCAAAGTATTTACTTTCACACCAACATTATCCATGTACACCTTGCAACATGCACACAAAACATTGTTTATTTTTAATATATATTTGAAACTAAGTAGTTTTGATAAAATATGACAACATTGTATCCTAAATTACACACTAAAAAATGTTGGGTTAAAAAATAACCCAATTTTAACCCAACTGCTGATTCAGAAAAGGACAAACCCCTTATTTGAGTTATTTTAACTCAACATTTTGGGTTAATTTTTTCAACCCAACTTTTGCGTTGAATTATTTAACCAAAAAGTTGAGTTATGATAACGTAGTGTGGGGTTATTCCCAACCAAACTTTTGGGTTGAATTATTTAACACAAAAGTTGAGTTATGCTAACTCAATGTTGGTTGATTCATAACCCAACTATTGGGTTGAATTTATTTAACACAAAAGCTGAGTTATGTTCACTACAATGTTGGGTTAATCCCAACCCAACTACTAGGTTGTGCAATTTAGCGCTCATTGACCCAATAGTTGGTTGAAAATTATAACATTTTACTGCTGGTTTGTCCTACTCCTTCCCAAATACTGATCTAAATTATTGTTGTTACATTAAAATATACTCAAAAGCAAGATATGAGTGACATTTTTTTTACAATAATTGCCATGTATGGTCATAGTAGTCCTATACAGCATGCTCAAATATGTTCATGTACATAAGATGTGTGATAGTACAAACCCCGTTTCCATATGAGTTGGGAAATTGTGTTAGATGTAAATATAAACGGAATACAATGATTTGCAAATCCTTTTCAACCCATATTCAATTGAATGCACAACAAAGACAAGATATTTGATGTTCAAACTCATAAACTTTATTTTTTTTGCAAATAATAATTAACTTAGAATTTCATGGCTGCAACACGTGCCAAAGTAGTTGGGAAAGGGCATGTTCACCACTGTGTTACATGGCCTTTCCTTTTAACAACACTCAGTAAACGTTTGGGAACTGAGGAGACACATTTTTTAAGCTTCTCAGGTGGAAGGAATTATTTCCCTTTTTGCTTGATGTACAGCTTAAGTTGTTCAACAGTCCGGGGGTCTCCGTTGTGGTATTTTAGGCTTCATAATGCGCCACACATTTTCAATGGGAGACAGGTCTGGACTACAGGCAGGCCAGTCTAGTACCCACACTCTTTTACTATGAAGCAAAGTTGATGTAACACGTGGCTTGGCATTGTCTTGCTGAAATAAGCAGAGGCGTCCATGGTAACGTTGCTTGGATGGCAACATATGTTGCTCCAAAACCTGTATGCACCTTTTAGCATTAATGGCGCCTTCACAGATGTGTAAGTTACCCATGTCTTGGGCACTAATACACCCCCCATACCATCACAGATGCTGGCTTTTCAACTTTGTGCCTATAGCAATCCGGATGGTTCTTTTCCTCTTTGGTCCGGAGGACACGACATCCACAGTTTCCAAAAACAATTTGAAATGTGGACTCGTCAGACCATAGAACACTTTTCCACTTTGTATCAGTCCATCTTAGATGAGCTCAGGCCCAGCGAAGCCAACGGCGTTTCTGGGTGTTGTTGATAAAACGGTTTTCGCCTTGCATAGGAGAGTTTCAACTTGCACTTACTGTAGTTACTGACAGTGGGTTTCTGAAGTGTTCCTGAGCCCATGTGGTGATATCAATTACACACTGATGTCGCTTGTTGATGCAGTACAGCCTGAGGGATCGAAGGTCACGGGCTTAGCTGCTTACGTGCAGTGATTTATCCAGATTCTCTGAACCCTTTGATGATATTACAGACCGTAGATGGTGAAATCCCTAAATTCCTTGCAATAGCTGGTTGAGAAACGTTTTTCTTAAACTGTTCAACAATTTGCTCACATTTGTTGACAAAGTGGTGACCCTCGCCCCATCCTTGTTTGTGAATGACTGAAGATTTTATACCCAATCATGGCACCCACCTGTTCCCAATTTGCCTGTTCACCTGTGGGATGTTCCAAATAAGTGTTTGATGAGCATTTCTCAACTTTATCAGTATTTATTGCCACCTTTCCCAACTTCTTTGTCACGTGTTGCTGGCATCAAATTCTAAAGTTACTGATTATTTGCACAAAAAAAAATGTTTATCAGTTTGAACATCAAATATGTTGTCTTTGTAGCATATTCCACTGAATATTGGTTGGAAATTATTTGAAAATCATTGTATTCCGTTTATATTTACATCTAACACAATTTCCCAACTCATGTGTAAACTGGGTTTGTAAATAATATTAATGAGATTAATCCAAAATAAAATTCCCTTCCAGAAAAAAAAAAAAAGTTTATAAAATAAAGCCTTTTACCCAAAATGTTTTCATTGAAAAACAACCCAAAAATGGTTCATCATTTTGAAAACCCAGAAATTGAGTTAAAATAATACCCTTATGACCCACAAAATGGATTGCTCTTCATAAAAATAACTACAAAATTCAACCCAACACTAGCAACTCATAAATTGGGTTATCAAAATAACCCATCATTTTTTAGTGTGTAATCCAATTGACTAGAATGGCATTGTCATGAATGAATAGCACAGATATGAAAATGGAAAATGGAACTGTTGGCCTCTAGTTTCTATATTTTTGACACGTAAATACACAAATATTAAATTATTTAAACATTTAAAAGCATTGGAATATACATTGGTTTGTTTGGGCAACCAACATTCATACTTGTATTTCATCACTTATGTTGTCTCTATTCAATGCTAGTCTCCTCTAATTGTCCGTTCGGAAAGCTTCTCCGAGATGATATCGAGTTTGTGACTTACTTCAAAAATCGCCACAGTCTGAGTGCCTACATCCTTGGCCATCCCATCAATCACGAGGGGCAGTTTCTGGTACCTTGAACGGCTGCTTTCATCTTACGAATTTGTCAATACACCAGAGCAACGCTCAACACAATCAGCAGATTCCCTGCTATAATAGTCCCGATAGATAGACAACTTTGATGTCGTAAATAGAAAAAAATCGCCACGCACACGACCCTCCACTTCTCCCACACGTCCATCATGTATACAGCAGCAAATGTTACGTCAGGACAGACAGGTTCCCTGTACTCGAATTTCACGTCAAGAAAATCCTGTCAATTGTTTTGCGAGACCAGTTTAGCATTGGAGAACAGTGCAGAGAAGGGCTGTAAAAAGTTGAGACAAGAAACAAGCAGGGAATGTTAAGGGAGTGGAAAGGGAAGCATCAGCCTTCGTTGAAAGCAAGCAAGAAAAAACATTGCTGTTCCTCCTCCTCTAGTTTTTTAACATAGATTGTGGAAACTGGTAGATGATCGCTGATATCAATTATTAGCAGACCACTTGTAGTATTATTGTTATTATTAAATATATTATCAGTGAGTGTGGCGCATTGGCCTGTAATTTGCTTGGTCTTGTAATTTTAGGATATAAACTCATGCTACACATTGTATCCTTAAAGTCATCAATGGTCTTCAGCTTATTGGGGTTCAAAAGATCGATATTGATTTGCCCACAGAAGAAAATTACTTTTTGACAAATGTGTTGTCTCAATCCAGTCCTTAAACATTTCAACACCTGATTTAGGTGTTCTATATGTACAGCTTGTTAATCCATTGTTGCTTTGTTCATCAGAATCGGAATCAGATCAGAAATACTTTATTAATCCCCGAGGGGAAATTAATATTTTCAGCACAATCCCATACAAGAGCAGACAAACTTTACAGGGAGACAGAACAGGATCGCTGACGGGTCTGTCAACTTCCAGCGCCCCTCACAAAAAAGGTGAGAAACAGGTAAACGCTGGGGATGGGGGAGGGTGAGAGAAAAAACAATTCAGTCTGAGAAACTAAGTGTTTTTTTGGCAAATAATCATTAACTTAGAATTTAATGGCAGCAACACATTGCAAAAAAAGTTGGCAGAGGGGCATTTTTACCACTGTGTTACATGGCCTTTTAAAAAACACTTAGTAAACGTTTGGGAACTGAGGAGACCAATTTTTGAAGCTTTACAGGTGGAATTCTCTCCCATTCTTGCTTGATGTACAGCTTAAGTTGTTCAACAGTCCGCGGTCTCAGTTGAGGTATTTTAGGCTTCATATTACGCCACACATTTTCAATGAGAGACAGGTCTGGACTACAGGCAGGCCAGTCTAGTACCCGCACTCTTTTACTATGAAGCCACGCTGTTGTAACAAGTGGCTTGGCATTGTCTTGCTGAAATAAGCAGGGGCGTCCATGATAACGTTGCTTGGATGGCAACATATGTTGCTCCAAAACCTGTATGTACCTTTCAGCATTAATGGTGCCTTCACATTTGTGTAAGTTACCCATGCCTTGGACACTAATACACCCCCATACCATCACAGTTGCTGGCTTTTGAACTTTGAGCCTATAACAATCCGGATGGTTCTTTTCCTCTTTGTTCCGGAGGAAACGACGTCCACAGTTTCCAAAAACAATTTGAAATGTGGACTTGTCAGACCACAGAACACTTTTCCACTTTGTATCAGTCCATCTTAGATGAGCTCAGGCCCAGTGAAGCCGGCAGCATTTCTGGGTGTTGTTGATAAATGGCTTACGCTTTGCATGGTAGAGTTTTAACTTGCACTAACACATGTAGCGACGCACTGTAGTTAATGACAGTGGTTTTCTGAAGTGTTCCTGAGCTAATGTGGTGATATTCTTTATACACCGATGTTGCTTTTTGTACCGCCTGAGGGATCAAAGGTCCGTAATATCATCACTTACGTGCAGCGATTTCTCCAGATTCTCTGAACCTTTTGATGATAGTACAGACCGTAGATGGTGAAATCCTTAAAGGCCTACTGAAATGAATTTTTTTTATTTAAACGGGGATAGCAGATCTATTCTATGTGTCATACTTGATCATTTCGCGATATTGCCATATTTTTGCTGAAAGGATTTAGTATAAAACAACGACGATAAAGATCGCAACTTTTGGTATCTGATAAAAAAAAGGCTTGCCCCTACCGGAAGTAGCGTGACGTAGTCAATTGAACATACCCGCAAAGTTCCCTATTGTTTACAATGATGGCCGCCAGAAGTGAGAGAGATTCGGACAGAGAAAGCGACGATTTCCCCATTAATTTGAGCGAGGATGAAAGATTTGTGGATGAGGAAAATGCAAGTGAAGGACTAGTGGGGAGTGGAAGTGATTCAGATAGGGAAGATGCTGTGACAAGATGCTGTGACAAGTGGTATGTGGGCTTGTATTAAGCCTCAGGGAGTTGAACGCCCCTGCCTTACATAGTTCCGGGTCACCCTTGGGCAAGGTGTAGCACCCGAATGCCCCCCCCATCAGGGTTACGATACCCCCCATGAACTACACTAAAAGAGGATGCGTTACCCGGCCCGGAGGAAGCCCGGGGCCCTCCTCCGGAGCTAGGCCCGGAGGTAGGGCTCGTCAGCGAGCGCCTGGTGGCCGGGCTTGCCACGGAGCCCGGCCGGGCACAGCCCGAAGAAGCTACGTGGACACACCATCTTCTCTGCCACGTGGGCCCACCACCCGCGGTCGGAACCAGTGGGGTCGGGTGCGCTGCCAAGTGGATGGCGGTGAAAGTGGAGGCTCCGGACGGACCAATTCGGGGCGGCAGAGGCTGACTTTCGGGACGTGGAACGTCTCTACGCTGGTGGGGAAGGAGCCTGAGCTGGTGCGAGAGGTGGAGCGCTACCGGTTGGATCTGGTGGGGCTTACCTCTACGCATAGCAAGGGCTCTGAAACCACACTCCTGGACAAGGGATGGACCTTGTTCACTTCTGGAGTTGCTCAGGGTGTGAGGGCACAGGCGGGTGTGGGGATACTCACGAGTCCCCGGCTGAGTGCCTGTACGTTGGAGTTCACCCCAGTGGACAAGAGGGTCGCCTCCCTTCGCCTTAGGGTTGGAGGGGGGAAAACTCTGACTGTTGTTTGTGCATACGCACCAAACAGGAGTTCAGAGTATTCAGCCTTCTTGGATACCTTGCATGGGGTCCTGTATGGGGCGCCGGCAGGGGATTCCATAGTCTTGCTGGGGGACTTCAACGCGCACGTGGGCAATAACAGTGATACTTGGACTGGCGTGATTGGGAGGAACGGTCTCCCTGATCTGAACCTGAGTGGTGGATTGTTATTGGACTTCTGTGCTAGTCACGGACTTGCGATAACAAACACCATGTTCAAGCATAAGGATGCTCATAGGTGTACCTGGTACCAGAGCACCCTAGGCCAAAGATCAATGATCGATTTTGTAATCGTATCAGCTGATCTGAGGCCGTATGTTTTGGACACTCGGGTGAAGAGAGGGGCTGAACTGTCAACTGATCACCATCTGGTGGTGAGTTGGGTTAGATGGCGGGGGAAACCTCTGGACAGACCTGGCAAACCCAAGCGTGTAGTGCGGGTGAACTGGGAACGTTTGGAGGAGTCCTCTGTCCGGAAGGACTTCAACTCCCACCTCCGGCGGGACTTCTCTGCCATCCCTGTGGAGGTTGGGGACATTGAACAGGAATGGGCAATGTTCAAAGCCTCTATTGCTAAAGCTGCAGATGCGAGCTGTGGCCAGAAGGTCTTAGGTGCCTCAAGGGGCGGTAACCCTCGAACACCCTGGTGGACAGTGGTGGTCAGGGAAGCCGTCCGACTGAAGAAGGAGTCCTACCGGGGTATGTTATCCCAGGGGACTCCGGAGGCAGTTGCAAGGTACCGACGGGCCCGAAGGGCAGCGGCCGTGGCTGTGGACGAGGCTAAGCAGAGGGTGTGGGAGCAGTTCGGGGAATCCATGGAGAAGGACTATCGGGCGGCACCAAAGCTGTTCTGGAAGACCATACGGCACCTCAGGAGGGGGAAGCAGGGAACCATCCAAGCTGTGTACGGCAAGGATGGGACTTTGCTGACTTCAAGTGAGGAAGTCGTGGGGCGTTGGAAAGAGCACTTTGAGGAACTCCTGAACCCAAATACATCAGACACACCCTCCCTGATAGGAGCAGGGCCTGAGGATGATGGGGGATCGACGTCGATCTCTCGGAGTGAAGTCACTGAGGTAGTTAGACAACTCCACAGTGGCAAAGCTCCGGGGGTTGACGAGATCCGTCCAGAAATGCTGAAGGCTCTGGGTGTTGATGGGCTGTCTTGGTTGATACGCCTTTTCAACATTGCGTGGAAGTCTGGGACAGTGCCGAGGGAGTGGCAGACTGGGGTGGTGGTTCCCCTTTTCAAAAAGGGGGACCAGAGGGTGTGTGCTAATTACAGGGGTATCACACTACTCAGCCTCCCTGGGAAAGTTTACGCCAAGGTACTGGAAAGGAGGGTCCGGCCGATAGTCGAACCTCAGATTCAAGAGGAGCAATGTGGATTCCGTCCTGGTCGTGGAACAACTGACCAACTCTTTACGCTTGCGGGAATCCTGGAGAGGGCCTGGGAGTATGCCTATCCAGTCTACATGTGTTTTGTGGATTTGGAGAAGGCGTATGACCGCGTCCCTCGGGATATCTTGTGGGAGGTGCTGAGGGAGTACGGAGTGAGGGGAACCCTGTTGAGGGCCATCCAATCTCTGTACAACCAAAGCGAGAGTTGTGTCCGGGTGCTTGGATGTAAGTCGGATCCGTTTCCAGTGGGGGTTGGTCTCCGCCAGGGCTGCGCTCTGTCACCTATCCTGTTTGTGATTTTCATGGACAGGATTTCTAGGCGGAGTCGTGGCCATGGCGGAGAGGGTATACGTCTCGGGGGGCTTAAGGTTGCGTCACTGCTGTTTGCAGATGATGTGGTCCTGATGGCACCTTCGGTTCGTGACCTTCAGCTCTCACTGGATCGGTTCGTAGCCGAGTGTTCAGCGGCTGGAATGAGGATCAGCATCTCCAAATCTGAGGCCATGGTTCTCAGCAGGAAACCGATGGTTTGTACAGTCCGGGTAGGGGACAGGACTCTGTCCCAGGTGGAGGAGTTTAAGTATCTTGGGGTCTTGTTCACGAGTGAGGGAAAGATGGAGAAGGAAATCAGCCGGAGAATCGGAGCAGCTGGGGCAGTATTGCAGTCTCTCTGCCGCACTGTTGTGACGAAACGGGAGCTGAGCCAGAAGGCAAAGCTCTCGGTCTACCGAGCTATCTACATTCCTACTCTCACCTATGGTCATGAAGTGTGGGTAATGACCGAAAGAATAAGATCGCGGATACAAGCGGCCGAAATGAGTTTCCTCAGAAGGGTGGCTGGCATCTCCCTTAGAGATAGGGTGAGAAGTGCAGTCACCCGAGAGAGACTCGGAGTAGAGCCGCTGCTCCTTCGCTTGGAAAGGAGCCAGCTTAGGTGGTTCGGGCATCTCGTGCGGATGCCTCACGAGCGTCTCCCTAGGGAGGTCCTCGTTGCACGTCCCACTGGGAGGAGGCCCCGCGGCAGGCCAGGGACCAGATGGGGGGATTACATCTCCTCTCTGGCCTGGGAACGCTTCGGGATTCCCCAGGAGGAAGTCGCAAATGTTGCTCTGGAGAGGGAAGTCTGGGGGTCTTTGCTGGAGCTGCTGTCCCCGCGACCCGATTCCGGATAAGCGGTTGAAGATGGATGGATGGATGGATGGAGATGCTGTGAGAGCCGGGGGTGACCTGATATTCAGCTGGGAATGACTACAACGGTAAATAAACACAAGACATATATATACTCTATTAGCCACAACACAACCAGGCTTATATTTAATATGCCACAAATTAATCCCACATAAAAACACCTAGGTGTTTGTTATGCTAGCTCCTAGCTCCTAGCTACTAGCTCGAGCTAGTTATAGCTCGAGCGGGTTATATAGACGGGATCCCGTATATATAACCCGCCAATACAATTCAAACACCTGCACAACACACACACTCACTCAGCCCAAAGAACCGTTCACCTAACCCAAGGTTCATAAAGCTTATATATTTAACCAAAGTTACGTACATGACACGCACGTACGGGCAAGCAATCAAATGTTTGGAAGCACGCGGGTGGGACCTGATATTCAGCTGGGAATGACTACAACAGTAAATAAACACAAGACATATATATACTCTATTAGCCACAACACAACCAGGCTTATATTTAATATGCCACAAATTAATCCCGCATAACAAACACCTAGGTGTTTGTTATGCTAGCTCCTAGCTCCTAGCTACTAGCTCGGGCTAGTTATAGCAAGCGATCAAATGTTTGGAAGCGCAGCTATACGGTATCGCGTCTGTGTATCCAAATCAAAGTCCTCCTGGTTAGAGTCTCTGTTGTCCGAGTTCTTCGATCTTGACTGCATCTTTCGGGAATGTAAACAATGACACACCGGCTGTGTTGTGTTGCTGACTTCCCTCGCAAAATATCCCCTTCGCACCGAGAACTTTCTTCTTTGCTTGCTCAGCTTCTTTCTCCATAATGCAATGAACAAATTGCAACAGATTCACCAACACAGATGTCCAGAATACTGTGGAATAATGAGATGAAAACAGAGATTAAAGATTAAAGATTAAAGTACCAATGATTGTCACACACACACTAGATGTGGTGAAATTTGTCCTCTGCATTCGACCCATCCCCTTGGGGAGCAGTGGGCAGCAGCGGCGCCGCGCCCGGGAATCATTTTGGTGATTTAACCCCCAACTCCAACCCTTGATGCTGAGTGCCAAGCAGGGAGGAAACGGGTCCCATTTTTATAGTCTTTGGTATGACTCGGCTGAGATTTGAACTCCAACCTACCGATCTCAGGGCGCACACTCTAACCACAGAGCTATTTCGTTTTGGCTTCAATGGGGAAGCCATACCTCTGTTAAACTGGCTACGTCACGCGCATACCTCATCATACCGAGACGTTTTCAAGCGGAAGTGTGGCGGGAAATTTAAAATTGCACTTTATAAGTTAACCCGGCCGTATTGGCATGTGTTGCAATGTTAAGATTTCATCATTGATATATAAACTATCAGACTGTGTGGTCGGTAGTAGTGGCTTTCAGTAGGCCTTTAAATTCCTTGCAATAGCTCGTTGAGAAATGTTGTTCATTAAACTGTTGGACAATTTTTTCACGCATTTGTTCACAAAGTGGTGACCTTCGCCCCATCCTTGTTTGTGAATGACTGAACATTTCATGGAAGCTGCTTTTATACCCAATCATGGCACCCACCTGTTCCCAATTAGCCTGTTCACCTGTGGGATGTTCCAAATAAGTGTTTGATGAGCATTCCTCAACTTTCTCAGTCTTTTTTGCCACTTGTGCCATCTGTTTTTAAACATGTTCCAGGCATCAAATTCCAAATGAGCCAATATATGCAAAAAATTACAACGTTTTCCAGTTCAAACGTTAAGTATCTTGTCTTTGCAGTCTATTCAATTGAATATACGTTGATAAGGATTTGCAAATCATTGTATTCTGTTTTATTTAGGATTTAAACAACATGCCAACTTCACTGGTTTTGGGTTTTGTATAAATTAATGCTTTTTTCTAAACAAATGTATTTATTTATCAATTAATCGTTGCCGTGCTACAGTATATCTTAAAATTGTTGTGTCCATTTCCATTAATTTCAATGGGCGACGCTGTTTTGCAATACAAGATTTTTAAGGTGCGAGCTGCATCACAGAACAAATTACATTTGTATCCCGACATATAACAACTGCAGTTCCATGGAAAATCCATGATATCAGTGACTAAACCTTGTAACATTTTTCAGGCTTCAGTCTCTGCTTTGAGGTCCAAGATTTTGTCAGTACCGACCCGCAAGAAAACGAAATGATTGTGTCGCACACACAAAATGAATAAGAAGCAAGTGTTTCAATTAAACAAGAACATATGAACAAAATAACCAAAATAAAAACAAACACTTTGTCACAAAAAGATTATCAGAAGCAAAATATAAGACGAGGTCCTGAAATCTGACAAAAAGACAAACCCGACATCTAGCAGTCACACGTCAACTGTGCACATAATTGTGCTTGTAATTACACTAATGGAAAGCTCATTGTTGGCAGCGGTGCTTTCAAACCATGGATTCAAAAAGGAGCAAGGCACTCCGCTAAAGGGACCATTGTCTTCGGTAAGCCCCTGGTTTAGACATGGAGGCAGACAGGATCAGTTGTAATCAGTTTAGCTCACATCTTGCTATTGGAGTGCTTGCCTATGCAGTGAAAGGTGTCTCTATCGTCCTATCTGGTTTAAATGAGCTACCCGACTAAAAGGATACAAAGTGTAAATAGCAACCTTTTATAAGCCACAAAGATGCGTGAATCAATTTAGACTTGTTTATTACTGAACATGGTATTTGAAACCAAGTTTTAAAAAAAAAACACAAGAGGAACCTCTTTGACCCTGAGTCATTTTGCTCGATGTTGGTATGAAAGTAATTACGTTAATTGTTTCTGTAGATGTGGAAATGTACATACTTTAGCTACTAGATAAGCGTACATTAGGATGTTTGTTCAGTACGTTTAGCGGTAGAGGAATGATACTTCAATCTTTTCCGCTTTTAAAGCCCTCTTAAAGGCCTACTGAAACCCACTACTACCGACCACGCAGTCTGATAGTTTATATATCAATGATGAAATCTTAACATTGCAACACATGCCAATACTTATAAAGTGCAATTTTAAATTTCCCGGGAAATATCCGGTTGAAAACGTCTCGGTATGATGACGTTTGCGCGTGACGTCACGGAGTGAACGGAAGTATTGGCACACCATTGTGTCCCAATACAAACAGCTCTGTTTTCATCGAAAAATTCCACAGTATTCTGGACATCTGTGTTGGTGAATCTTTTGCAATTTGTTTAATGAACAATGAAGACTGCAAAGAAGAAAGCTGTAGGTGGGATCGGTGTATTAGCGGCAGACTACAGCAACACAACCAGGAGGACTTTGAGATGGATAGCAGACGCGCTAGCCGGCGAACTCACCTTGACTTCCTCCGTCTCCGGGCCGCCGACCGCATCTATGATCGGGTGAAGTCCTTCGTCGCTCCGTCGATCGCTGGAACGCAGGTGAACACGGGTGTTGATGAGCAGATGAGGGCTGGCTGGCGTAGGTGGATAGCTAATGCTTTTATCATAGCTCTGTGAGGTCCCGTTGCTAAGTTAGCTTCAATGGCGTCGTTAGCAACAGCATTGTTAAGCTTCGCCAGCCTGGAAAGCATTAACCGTGTAGTTACATGTCCATGGTTTAATAGTATTGTTGATTTTCTGTCTATCCTTCCAGTCAGGGGTTTATTTCTTTTGTTTCTATCTGCATTCAAGCCCGATGCTATCACGTTAGCTCCGTAGCTAAAGAGCTTCGCAGATGTATTGTCGTGGAGATAAAAGTCACTGTGAATGTCCATTTCGCGTTCTCAACTCTCATTTTCAAGAGGATATAGTATCCGAGGTGGTTCAAAATACAAATCCGTGATCCACAATAGAAAAAGAAGAAAGTGTGGAATCCAATGAACCCTTGTACCTAAGTTTCGGTCAGAGCGAAAAAAGATACGTCCTGCACTGCACTCTAGTCCTTTACTCTCACGTTCCTCATCCACAAATCTTTCATCCTCGCTCAAATTAATGGGGTAATTGTCGCTTTCTCGGTCCGAATCGCTCTCGCTGCATTGAAAACAATGGGGAAATGTGAGGAGCCTTTCAACCTGCGACGTCACGCTACTTCCGGTACAGGCAAGGCTTTTTTTATCAGCGACCAAAAGTTGCGAACTTTATCGTCGATGTTCTCTACTAAATCCTTTCAGAAAAAATATGGCAATATCGCGAAATGATCAAGTATGACACATAGAATGGATCTGCTATCCCCGTTTAAATAAAAAATGTAATTTCAGAAGGCCTTTAAAAACATCCAAAACCTGCTAGCAAATACTCCATTTACATGTCATAACCTTTAAGAACTAATGCTGACAAACTACTTTTAGTGGCACTTTGATCATAGCGGTAACTACTGCAGTTATTGGCATACTGAGCCAGGTGAGCTGCTGCATCTCCTCTGAGTTGGTAAAAGTTTGTGCAAGTTAATAAATTAGGAGGGCAGAGTCTTCCGAGACTGTTTTGTTCTAAGGCTGTCTAAAATGAAGAGGGGTGACTAGAACTGACGTTTAACAATTTCTTCCATAAAACTGGAGTAAGTACAAACAACAGAGACAGCAGCGCTGGAGAGGGCAGACGAGCTATCAGGAGGTTGAAGCAGTCTCTCTAAAGGTGGCTACCTTCTCCCTCGCCTTTTGTCCTCTTTCGTCTTAGCGTAACGTAAAAATTAAAGTGAAACTTAACTTAACTTGTGTACTTAGCACAGACACATTCTCCTCCATCACTCCCCCTACAGACTGGTACTTCCAGACATCATTGATAATGTTAAATGTACTGTATTTTCCGGACCATAGGGCGCACCGGATTATAAAGTGCACTGCCGATGAGCGGGTCCATTCAGGTCTATTTTCCTACAAAAGGCGCACCGGATTATAAGGCGCATTAAAAGGGGTCATATTATGATTTTTCTTTCTAAATTGAAAACACTTCCTTGTGGTCTACATAACATGTTATGGTGGTTCTTTGGTCAAAATGTTACATAGATTGTGTTGTACAGACCATCTTCAAGCCGCTTTCTGACAGTCGCTTCAGGATGTGCCGTTTTGTGGGCGTTCTTATTTACGTGGCTCGTATTTTCAATGAAACATATACAATGTTGATGTTGAGTCATATTGCAGTCTACACGTATCTCTTATGTGTGACTGCCATCATATTGCAGTCGTCATGTATCCCTTATGTGTGACTGCCATCTACTGGTCACACTTACCACTTTTACCATTTATTTATCATTTCACCATGTACCAAATAAAATAGCTTTGTACATTAGACGCACCGGGTTGTAAGGCGCACTGTCAAATTTTGAGAAAACTAAAGCATTTTGAGTGCGCCTTATAGTCTGAAAAATACGGTACATAAATAAAAACACTGGGTGGTTTATTTGTGTTTATCTCCTTGTGGCAGAATGACGGCCACTTTTATAGGCGTTCTTATTTTGCCAAAAAGAAGGGGACATTTTTCCCCTAACAAAATCAAGCCTCTCACCTGGATAGTAGTAGTGACCGTAAACTGAGAATGTAGTCAACTCTGACATTCAATTTATACTCAAAAGACATCGCAAGGAAAACGATACAATATGCTTGTTTGCTCCTGACAATTGTACCTGAGAATTATGATGACCATTTAATTGGGGAACACAAGTCTTGTTTTGAATTATAAACATCCCATCAGTCGGCATCCCAGTGAGAAAAGACATTATACAGTAAGTGGTTGTTGTATTATGTCTGTAGTTTACTGCTCGCTAGTGTTACCGTATTTGGGGTTTTATGCAGAAAAATGGGTACAAAAGTACACTTCATTCATTAAAGGTGTTACAAAAAAGGTCAGTTAGAATAATACATAATGTTGGATGCAGAGAACATACAAACAATTTACTTACCAAATCCAAAAATATTGAAATTCAATGATTTGGTGACAAACAGCTAAAGTGATTTGCAAACAGCTAAAGTGATGCACAAAGCAAACTATAACCTGCTACCCAAAAATGTACAACAATTCTTCTCAACAAAAGAGGAGAAATATAACCTTAGAAGACAATTAAATGTATTTCAAAACATTTGAATGTACGTACAACACTTAAAATCTTTAGTATGTGGAATGGTTTGAGCAAAGAAGTCAAACAGTGTACTGTTATAATCTGCTACGTCTTCGACGCATTGCTGCGATTGTCGTGTTCCCTCCAACGCAGGAAACAAGCAGGAGCGGCGTGCAGGTAGGATTAAGGTTTTTATATTTAAACGCAGGGCAAAAATACAAAACCAAGACTCAGACGCTAACAAGCCTGGAGCCGCAAAACAAATGGTCACCAAGGGTGAACAGCGAGGAAGAGTAGCGTGTAGAAAAATATACTTGAGCAAGGAGAAAAAACTAGGAGAAACGTAATTGTTGCGCATAGCAAACATTGACCCAGCAACTAGTGCTGGGTGACAGAAACTATAAAGGGGAGTGATCAACCGAAACACCTGGTGGGAACACTAATTGCTTAACGAAGACAGGTGAGGAGAATCAGTGCTCATGGAAACCAACAGTAAACAAAAGGAAAGAGGGTGCACCCAGGATACAGACTAAAACATAAGAAACTACTAAATATAAATTATGCCATGACCCGGGTAATGGATCATGACATGAGAAACACTTTTGAATTCTAAAAATAACTTACGGCAAAGTAATGATGTTGCCTCGGCATGGCTTTTCCCTCCTCTCCTCTCTCTCTGCTTATCACCGTCTTCGCCAACAGGAGTCTTCAAGAAAGGTAAAAGTGATGTTGTTTTATATATTTAATTGATCATTTATATGTATTTTACATTGTTTTCTGCATGTAAAACTATCATTATTCTCTATTGAATGTTTTTTGTCATGATATTTTTGGCTGTCCGAAACAGAATACTTGATAGTAGGCAATATTTCGACACGGGACACAACAAGTAAACAGAACATTGTATTCGAGCTTAGATTATTCCTCCCGACAGAAGAAAGAACAAAAAACACACTTGAATACCGTACCAAGTTAGCAGAACAGGTGGTCGTCAGTGTTGTCTCTACCCAAAACTAGACTTTAAGTAGTGGTTTTGTATCAGTCTTACCAATGATTGTCACACACACACACACTAGGTGTGGTGAAATTTGTCCTCTGCATTTGACCCATCCCCTTGTTCACCCCCTGGGAGGTGAGGGGAGCAGTGGGCAGCAGTGGGCAGCAGCGGTGGCCGCACCCGGGAATCATTTTTGGTGATTTAACCCCAAATTCCAACCCTTGATGCTGAGTGCCAAGCAGGGAGGTAATGGGTGCCATTTTCATAGTCTTTGGTATGACTCGGCCGGGGTTTGAACTCACAACCTACCGATCTCAGGGCGGACACTCTAGGTCAACCACTACTACCTACTACCTACTCAGTGGCCTAGTGGTTGACCTAGCCACTTGACAACATATGGCAATGGTATTTATGGAACGTGTATCCTTACTCTGCCATTTGTAGAAAAGGGAATCGATAAGATTTTTCCGCTTTCGATTCCACTTTTGAATCTCCTCAACGATTCAGTTCTTTATCGATTCTCTAATCAATTCTTATTTGGAAAAAAGACAAACAAACAGGTGGATTAGCACCAACTTTGTTTAGTTTAGAGCAGGGCTACTCAACTACATAATGAAGAGGGCCGCAGTTTCAAGAGCCCAAGGGCTCAGGGGCCGGACATCAAAATATGGATGTTTTGTCAGAAAGTGCCTTCTTTGAGACTGCGTTTACTTAATTGCAAAGTAAACACATCGGCTTCGGGACCACTGCGTACATTATCAACCCTAGTTCCCTAGGTTTCATCAAGCCTATTTGGGGATGTTGGGCGGGCCAAATGAAAAGCCCGCGGGCCGCCAGTTTAACAGGCCTGGTTTAGCGGTATTGTGACCTTCCAAAGCCAACAGTGAGGTTTTAAGAGGCACATAGCAGAGAATAAACATTTTTTGTAATAAATAAAATAAATCAATTTTTATTCCCATATAGTTTAACAAAATAAAACGTGCGGAAATTGCCCAGGAATTTAAAAATGACATTACCATTTACTTAAACTGTCTTTGTTTGGCGATTTGTACTTAGGGTTGAGAATCTTTGTCATCTGCCTAGAAAAATTTGTAATGGTTCTACAGGCATGGCCTGGGGCAGCTATGTTTGAACCCTGACCTGGCCTGGGGGCGGGAGCATAATGAGAGAGGCAGTGGGTGGCAATATAGAGAGAGGTGTGTGTGTAGCAAATGAAAGGAAATGTTTCTGCTCTGAAAGTTATAGGTACTTGAAATCTCGTGTTGGACAATACAAATAAAGCCTGCATCTACAAGGAAAAGTGACGTCATCATTCCCAAGAATCAAGTCCGTGAACTCGTTGAGTTAGTTGCCAACTTACTGAGCCAAGTAAATACGTCAGTACGTCCCTAACTACGGTTCAGGTCTGAAAATACTGCCTAATGATTAAAATGTAACAATGGGAATGACTGAGTGAAAATCTGGTTGGAGGAATACATGCAACTTTTTTCTGACTACAATTGACCTACCGAAAATCAGCAGCATCTACTGTGGCAAATGGGTGCAAGCGTTCGACCACAAACTTAGTCATTGCTTAGTGACATTGGTAATCAGGATATGTCTCTTGTCATGCTCATCTAAATGAGAAGGCATGTATTTCAATTTAACAAGCAATACCAGCTTGGACCATACTTGTCAACCATCCCAATTTTCCCAGAAGAGTCCCGAATTTCAGTGCCCCTCCCGAAAATCTCCTGGGGACACCATTCTCACACATTTCTCCTGAATTCCAACAGAACGACAATATTGCTACAACATTCTTTACTGGGCGCCGTTTCCGGCCAGACAATTATAACGGTTACACATTGAAGTCAAGTGCGGCAATCAGGACAGAGGAAGAAGACAAAAAAGCAACCATGCTCAGATGGTTGTTGTGCATCAAGCAGCGGCAAAACTATCTTAGTATGCAAGGGTACAATCCTTGCGTTCCCAAACTTGATTAGGGAAGTCAAACATGCGGGTACAGGCCCGCAAAAAAGTTCAATCTGGCCCACGAGATAAGTTTGCTAAGTGTAAAATTGACCTGTATTTTTAAATTAAAGGAACAGATGCTCTAAATCATGGGTGTCAAACTCTGGCCCGCGGACCAAATTTGGCCGCCGTGTAATTTCACTTGGCCCTTGAGGCAATATCAAATTAACACTAAAGCTGGCCCGCCGATCCTCCCGGGAGTCTTCCAAACGCCAGCCAGCCAGCCAGCCAGCCAGCCAGCCACATACTTGCCAACCTTGAGACGTGGTTGGGGCGGGGGCGTGGTTAAGAGGAGAGTATATTTACAGCTAGAATTCACCAACTCAAGTATTTCATATATATATATATATATATATATATATATATATATATATATATATATATATATATATATATATATATATATATATATATATATATATATATATATATATATGTATATATATATATATATATAAATACTTGACTTTCAGTGAATGTTAGCTATTTATATATATATATATATATATATATATATATATATATATATATATATATATATATATATATATATATATATATATATATATATTTATTTATTTATTTTATTATATATATATAAATAAAAGAAATACTTGAATTTTAGTGTTCATTTATTTACACATATACACACAAAACACTCATCTACTCATTGTTGTACTTGAAAGTACAATGCTTTATTAAGGGTTGAATTGGCCATCCTCTTTCTATTCTCTGTCACTATTTTTCTAACAATGCCGAACACCCTCTCTGATGATGCATTGCTGTGTGGCACGCAAAAAAGTGCTTTCATCAAATGCACGAGAGTGTGGAATCTTCCATCTCTCCCTAGCATGGCCCAAAACTTTGTCCAGTTTACATCTGCTGTGACAACTAGAAACACACGAGCCTCCACCAGGGGGCAGTGTAGAGTACCCAGATGTAAAACCTCTTTTGCACAATCAGCCTTTTCATATAAAGCCATAAAGGAATGGAACCACCTCACAACAAACTTGAAAAGTCTAACAGATTACTCTTCATTCACAATTGAAGTTAAAAAGTGGCTTTGGAGCAATCAAAGCTGCTCACACGGTCACTAAGATGGGCAGTATGTTTGACACATCAACCTAATGTGTATTATATTTATCCATTAAAGCATTTTTTATTGTAAATTGTGAGGTGTGTCTGTTAAAATCATGGTTGTTTTTACAAATGATGACAGATGTGAACAAAAGCATGTATTGTCTTTGTGTGATGATGTAAATGAAGTGTGGTTGTATTGTATATTAAGTATGTGTCCATGAAAGGGCATTTTATGACTTTTTTCTTAATACTTGTGTATGATTTTATTGTCATAATTTTATTGCATGATTTTTGTATCCCTTTAATTTAGGTAGCCAGGGACTGCAGATGGAAAATGGAAATTAGCTTTTTAGCTATAATCTGGTACAGAACATATCTGTCTTTGAGCTTAATGTTTCTGTACATTGTCCCTTCAAATAAAGACTAAACTAAAACCGGTCAATCCTTGCTTCCTGGGGAAGATCTTCCCTGGCAAGCAATTGGTACTCCAGTACTTGTACCCGGAGGCTGGTCAGGTCCAATCGCAGCTGCGGCAGACTTTTTTTTTTTGGGGCGTGGCCTCCAGCCGGCCGGCCGGCTGGCCAGCCAGCCAGCCAGACGAGTGCTGGCCCAGTCACATAACATGTGCGGCTTCTGCACGCACACACATTAGAATGCATCGCATACTTCATCAACAGCGATACAGGTTACACTGAGGGTAGCCGAATAAAAAACTTTGACACTGTTAGAAATATACGCCACACTGTTAATCCATACCAAACCAGAACCCTTTGCAGCACTAACTCTTCCTGGCCGCTACAAGGTGTGTGTGTGTGTGTGGGGGTGGGGGGGTTTGGTGGTAGCGGGGGTGTATTTTGTAGCGTCCCGGAAGAGTTAGTGCTGCAAAGGATTCTGGGTATTTGTTCTGTTGTGTTTATGTTGTGTTACGGTGCGGATGTTCTCCCGAAATGTGTTTGTCATTCTTGTTTGGTGTGGATTCACAGTGTGGCGTATATTTCTAACAGTGTTAAAGTTTTTTATACTGGCACCCTCAGTGTAACCTGTATCGCTGTTGATGAAGTATGCGTTGCATTCGCTCGTGTGTGCGTTCAGAAGCCGCACATATCTTGTAAGTGGGTCTGAACGATGTTAGAATGGATAAAAAGCGGACGTGACAATAGCTCGTGGAGTACGTTAAAGGTTAATTTGTTCAACCTTGGCCCGCGGCTTTGTTCAGTTTTAAATTTTGGCCCACTCTGTATTTGAGTTTGACACCCCTGCTCTAAATGTTTCCACTGGGTGTCGCAATAGCAATTCTGTTAGGCAAGCAAATAGTTTATACTGGGGCGAGCAAGTATATGGTGGTGGTAGTATTATTCTCTTGGCCTGTTTTGCTGCCAATGGAAGTGGTGCTATACAGAGAGTAAATTGGACAATGAAAAAGGAAGATTACCTCCAAATTCTTCAGGACAATCTAAAATCAACAGCCCGGAGGTTGGGTCTTGGGCACTGCACTGTTGGGTGTTCCAACAGCACAATGACCCCAAAACGTCAAAAGTGATAAAGGAATAGCTAAATCACGCTAAAATTGAGGTTTTAGAATGGCCTTCCCAAAGTCCTGACTTAAATCCCATTGAGAACATGTGGACAATGCTGAAGAAACAAGTCTAGGTCAGAAAACCAACAAATTTAGCTGAACTGCACCAATTTTTTCAAGAGGAGTGGTCAAAAATTCAACCAGAAGCTTGCCAGAAGCTTGTGGATGGCTAGCAAAAGCACCTTATTGCAGTGAAACTTGCCAAGGTACATGTAACCAAATATTAACATTGCTGTATGTATACTTTTGACCCAGCAGATTTGGTCACATGTTCAGTAGACCCATAATAAATTAATTAAAGAACCAAACTTCATGAATGTTTTTTGTGACCAACAAGTATGTGCTCCAATCACTCTATCACAAAAAAATAAGAGTTGTAGAAATTATTGGAAACTCAAGACAGCCATGACATTATGTTCTTTACAAGTGTATGTAAACTTTTGATCACGACTGTATATATACATATGTATATGTGCCCACCCCTGCAGCCCTTTCGAAAATCTCCCTAATTATGAGTTCTCAAAGTTGGCAAATATGGCTATAACATAATAGGTGGTGTTAGTACTTGTTGTTGCTGTGCAAGCGTTACTGCTGCTGGTATGAGATCGAAACGGTTCTAAAACACAACATTAATTTACAATTATAGTATGTTTTAGCATATTTTGTCAAAATAGCAACATTGCAAATGTTGCAAGTAGCGCTGTTGCAGTTTTTTCCATAAACCATAACCAAAATTTGGAGCGATTATACCGCCTGGACGCCGTGTTTCTCACCGTCTAACGTCACAATGCAGGAATTGTTAAGGGAATGGCTTGAAAAATTGGCAAGCGATTCCAAGAAATTGATCACCTGCAACCGGTTCTGAGCAAGAGCTGGTTTTCGATTCCCATTCCTAACCATGTGTGTAGCTTCTTCGGTGTTTGCTCAGTCTTTGGCTAATATTATAGCTAGATAGAAATACATACTATCCATACTGTAATTGTGTTTACTGTATTTTCCGGACCATAGGGCGCACCGGATTATAAGGTGCACTGCCGATGAATGGTCTATTTTTTTATTTATAGGGCGCATTAAAGGAGTGATATTATTATATTTTTTTTCTAAATTGAAAACACTTCCTTGTGGTTCATTGGTCAAAATGTTGCATAGATTATGTTTTACAGATCATCTTCAAGCCGCTTTCTGACAGTCGCTTCCGGATACGCCGTTTTGTGGGCGGTCTTATTTATGTGGCTCACCTTCAACAGCGTCTTCTCCCCGTCATCTTTGTTGTAGCGGTGTAGCGTGCAAGGACGGGAGTGGAAGAAGTGTCAAAAGATGGAGCTAACTGTTTTAATTACATTCAGACTTTACTTAAATCAATAACAAAGCAGCATCTCCTCATCCGGAAACAACCACACCGGAAATGTGTCCCGTGAAAAACCGTCCGACCAGAACTTTAATAACTAAAGTTCCTTGGGTAAATAATGCAAACTCACTACACCGGTATGTTTTAGCGCTTTCATGGCGAGTTTACTGACAGATATAAGTAAGAACTTTACACTACTTTGTGGAGGATGAATGTAACATAACAAGAAGGTAGAGAAAAAGAAGAAGCTTATCAAGTACGGCGTCGGCACGAGTGCGCAATTTTTCAGGATTTATGCAGATCCCAAATAAAGATCAGCAGGTACCAGAAGGTAAAAAAAGTTTCTTTTGCATAATAATGCGAAACAAAACGCCAGATAATATGTCTTACCTTATACACACACCATAGTAATACTTGTATGTTTAATGCCCCGACAATCCTTCAAGCGGTGCGGATTCATAGCTAACCAAAGTCGTACTAAAACATTTTGATAGATTTTTGAGCGCTGTGTGTAATGTTCTATATTTTCAATGGAACATAGAAAATGTTGGTGTTGTTTACTTAAGACCCATCATAGTGCAGGCTACACTTATCTCTTATGTTTAACTGCCATCTACTGGTCACACTTATCATTACACCATGTACCAAATAAAATAGCTTCGAGGTGGGTGAGCTCAACCAAACTTATTCCTTACATTAGGCGCACCGGGTTATAAGGCGCACTGTAGAGTTTTGAGGAAAAAAAATTATTTTAAGTGCACCTTATAGTCTGGAAAATACGGTACATAATTTTTTATGGGAAAAATTGCTTCTGTTTTCATACGATTGGGTTTTGGTTTACTAATACAAACAGAGGTACCTGCAGTGTACGCTGAAATCGACAGAGAGGTGGAAGAAAACACAGAAAGCATATTGCAGCTACAGTTTTACTTGATTGGTTGGTGTTTCCAAATGTTTCTGTTCAACCTCCACAAGAGGCTTTCCATTTTCATGGAGATGTGTTTTTTGGGAGGCGGGCTGTTCACACCTCGCTGAGCAGCCTTAATGTCTCCTGAGCGAAAGTCGCTTTCCCAGCCCTTTGCCCACTTTGAATGGACATCCTTTTCCCCTCATTTATCCTGCACACAGAAGACAAGGTTCTAAATAATCTCCCCATGCTGTAATCAGGGGAGCTCAGGAGGATTGCACAGAACCAGAGGGTTCATGTCATTGTGCCGGCCTTGACGCTCTTGATTTCATTGGCGTTTTATGGCGAGGTTCACCACCTGGGGGCTTTTTAATTTGCTCTCTATTGACTCCGCGTTAATTGGGTTGTTGAGAGATGCGTGCAGATTTCAACCTTCAAGTTCAGTCGTCTTAAAGCTTAATCAGGTTTTTCACACAGTGGACAAAAGATGCCGTCCCTGCTGTGACGCATGTATGCAGCGGAAAGGGGAGGAGTGGGAAAACAGCGTAGGGGATTTGGAAATGCAAAGGTGGAAGTGGGGAAAAACTGTCATTTTTAAAAGGTGATGAAAAGCTTTCAGCAAAAACATGCAATTAGCATCACCAAGCTTGCGTGAACTCTTGACTTGTTCAGGTCATATGGAATTAAATTGGACTTTTCTTCAGTTTTTATTAGGACTGTAACAGTACACCATTATCAAAGTTTGGTACCTGTGTTTTAAGGATCCGGTTTGGTCCCTTTTGTGTACAGTAACTGTTGTAAATTCCTGAGTATACCTGAGTTGTTTAGTACAGAAACAGAGTTACTCTTTTCTTATTTTATATTATTATGGCGACTTGTTCAGGGTGTACCCCGCTTTCCGCCCGAATGCAGCTGAGACCCCCGTGATCCCGAAAGGGACAAGCGGTAGAAAATGGATGGATGTTGTGGTCAATGCATAGCTATTTACTAAGGGGAACTGCCGTTTCTTTGGCACTGGAGTCAAAGTTTACGTGTTTTTTGTAATAAGTAGAGAATAAAACTGTTCATCTTTGGCCCTGTTTACACTGCACAACAAATCAGATTTTTTTGCTGAAAGAGGAACTGCATTTTTTGGTGAATTTTGCCTATCGTTCACAATCATTATGAAAGACATGACGATGGATGGATTTTAGATTTTTTTTTGCATTCTAAATATTAAATAAATGCGATCAACAGTGGAACCTAGTATGGAAGACGCAAAATTCCGCCTACTACGCCCAAAAAACCATGCAAACACTTCCATTGAGGTTTTATATACATGATGTAAATATATATGTAATGTAGTGTAATGGGCACATTTATAATAACATGTAATATTTACGTATTTTGATCAAGCATAAAGAATGCGTTAATTTTAAAAACGCATCACGTTTGCTTTTTTTCTTCATCACTGATTATTACTCACTGCAGACTTTATGAGCGACAACAAACATAATAAAACATCTCTGACTGTACAAGGTCTGCTGTCATTAGGATGCCGACTGCTGGGATGATCATATATTCCAATTTAGGTAAAGAATGGCTCATTCTCACGAAGAAACGGGGTGGGGGCGGGGGAACCGAGCGTCTTTTCGTGTTGTTCAGGACATTTTCAAGTCGTAAATGGCTGTCAAAGTGTACCAACTTGTCGGAATACCTACTCAGACTTCTTCTGTCCAGGTGAGATGCATGATTTATGATCTACAATAAACTTAAGGGGAGCAAAGAAGCGAGGAAGCAGCAGACCACTTGATGATTTAAACATAGGGAAACACGGAAGTGATCACGGCACCGCTATAAATAGTTTGTCTGTGTTAGCGCTTATAATAACAATATCACTTATACTAGGTTAATATTTAAGTCACAAAATGTAAAAGGAGTATTGTTGGCGGTCTTTGAATGGTTATTTATTGGATTTCATGGGCGAAATAATGGCGATCCCATTGACTCCGCTGTAATCCATCCGTTTGAACAATATGCAAAATTCCCCCAAAATGCAATTCCCCTTTAAGTCATTCAGCAGCTATAAATTTATGAAATGATATTGCTGGATAGACGATATGTTTAATATTTATACATTTTTGACAGTCCATTTATGTTGACACACATGTGGATGGAGGATTCTCTGTCAATCGTCTCTCTTTGCAGCACAATCATCTCCTTTGTCACAGCCGTGTGTCTGAACTGTGTCAGTTTGCACATACTTTTCAGATGTGTTAAATAAAAACTCAAAATAGCCCCCGCATTGCACGTGCTAAACAATTGTATTTGCATCTTCTCCTCCCAGTATTGTGGGCTTTCTGAGGATCAGCATATATTCTGCATATTCATGAAGACAGACACACTATATACAATATACTACTGTCTGAGCAACTAAGATATTCAATTGTATAAATTGAACCTACTGGCTGTGCTCTCTTAGAACCGAGGATAAATATGGAAATATGCATATTGTGAGGCTTGTATTTATTGTTTAATTTAAAAAAAAAAATTGTATTTATTTAAAAAAAAATAAAACTTGGTTAAAAGATTTCAGTGTATATTTTATTGTATATCTTATGTATTATTTATTTTACCTTATCTATTCTTTATTTACCTTAATATAGTTTGTTAGATTGAATCTAAGTTTGCATATATTCATGTGTGTTTATATTTGTTGTGGGCACTAGGCGACAATTACCTTGGGAATTAAGTGGGTGGGTTTGTAAGGGATGGGGTTTATATGTTACATATTGAAAAATGTGCAGATACCTCAACTTTCTGTTGCCATGATCCATCATACTGTATTGTCTGCAAAATTCAATACAAATATTTGGGGAAAAAAAAAAAAAAAAAAGATTTCAGTGTGTGTAAAGTAGCCTACTTTTTAAGCACATTCAAAAATACAATGAATACTATTGATAATTTTGGTCACAATAACTGGCAAATGTGGAACAAAGCCACACCGCAGGCTTACACACACACATACGCATCCATGAAAAATACACGCTACACACACACTCACCCCTCCATCCCACTTCTTTGACACCTCACCTCACGTAGTAGGACAGAAAACAGAGCAGGGGTGGCTGGCAGCTTCGGGCCCGATGCCCCTCCCTGTAAGTTGCAAGTCTGGAGTTGTATGTCGTAATATGTACATGTGCTTTGCTTGAGATTTTTTCCTGGTCTCTAACTAACCCCCACGACCCCCCAGGAGTTTAGATTGGGATTTGCTTTTTTTCTCTGCCCCTCTTAGCCCCATGTTTACAATTTGTCCTACCTTTTTTACAGGGCGCCGCTAATGTGGCGACTCAGTCAGTGTTCCCGTTTTGTCCACCCTGTAAGTGTATGTCGGTTCTTATACGGGTTTGTACTAATAATGGAATTCCATTGTACATTTTAAGTGCAATGACAATAACGTTCCAGCCATCCATCTAAATAGTTATTAAGTAAAGATAGAATTCGTACATTGTATCTATTTTTCAGTAAACTTTTGTTTGTTTTAATTTTTACTCTATTGCACCTTTGGATTACAGTATTTTACATGTACTCCATCATGTGTTCAGTGAAAATTTGACATACTTAGCAGCTGTTGATTTGTAGAAATCCCTGCTTACACGAAAACTCAACTGTTCGTAGACCGACTCAAAGCACATTCGTGGTCCCTGGAAAAGCATCAAGTTGAGTTGTTTTTTTAAAAAAAGGAATACATTTAGCAATAACAATGTAACACATTGTGTTTTTCTGGTAAATGTTGCATTGCTGTAGAAAACACTGATCGGATGACTATGAATCAAATCCAGGAAAGTGAAGAATGGACTTGGAGTCATTCTGTATGGATGAAGACGTTTCCTACTGCAGTTTTTCTCACAGAGCAGAAGCACTCACTGGCGGATTTAACTGGATAATGGTATTGGTTTCACATCAGTGCAGACCGCAGCGGATAAACTGTGAAGACAGATGCTTTTTTTATAGCATGCTCCTGCTCTGTCACGCACTAATTATTCTTTAAGACCACCAACCCGGGCAACAAAAACAGAATTGATTATCCAATATGTGAAGCGTCACTCCTGCTGGGTAGGTCCTGGCATGTTGACCAGGCACACCGGCAGCCACGTCTAACATGAGCGTGCGGGACGACAGCTTCACGCTGCTGCACAGCACTATTGATTTGATCTTTTGCTTCATTTCACCAAAACAACACAACCTGCAGATTTTACAACCTTTTTTTTCACTTGAGAGTCCCATCGACCAGAGACAACAGCGGAATCATTTAGGCTTGGTCGACAACACCCGACATTCCCTATGTTTACATGCGCAAAGAGTCTACTACCCAAAATGTATGCCTCCTAAACACTAGGGTGCGCCTTTGGTAAGTTTACAGTTTAGCTGTACGGGTTTCTCGTCAATATTGCTACTTGATAACAGCTTACTGATAGTACTAACAGCAGGCTTGCCAAATGAATGACTATCCACATGTCTTACGTGTAGTTGTTGATGTATAATCTGTGTTAAAATGACTTTGCTTTGCTTTTTGTGGTTAAGCTGATTCTCCAAAAAAAAAAAAAGTACTTAAATTTTACTACTAGAGGTGGGGAAAGTGATCGATTCTGAGATGCGTCCCGATTAGACCGTGGACTATTCTGAATCAATGGACAAACATCCATCGAACTTCACTTCCTATACGATACCGATATTGGAGTCTTGAGAATTGGCCAATATCGATACAGTAGGTATCAGTGTATTTCTTCCTAATTCTTGTGAGATTCCTGCGTGTGTATGTAGGTTATTTTGTGTCTTTATTACCAAGCTTTTTTTTGAGACTGATTTTTTGCATTTATAAATTATGTTGAACACGCATCGAAAAAAATGTGTTTAAAATTATTTGTATAAAAAATCAGTGTTTTAAAATCAGAGTATAAAAGTTCATTGTTTTAAAATTCAGTGTTTAAGAAATCAGTGTTTTAAAATTCAGTATGTAAAAATATTCAGTGCTGAAAAATTTGCTGCTTCAAAACGCAAGCCCCACTTCTGGTATTATTAAGACGGAAGCAATCGATTCTTTCTCAGATCTAGCCTATGAGGTGTCAAGTTTGCGGTATGTCATGCGACACAAGTCTTACAAAGAGACAGGTTATGCAGTTCTGCATGCAGCCAGGCAATGCAATCTGCTGTATTTTAACACTAGAGGTTGCTGTACATTAGTGAAAAAAAATCCCAAGATTACGAAAACAAGGATAAAAGTCATACTTGCCAACCTTGAGACCTCCGATTCCGGGAGGTGGGGGGGTGGGGTGGGGTGTGGGCGGGGCTGGTCGGGGGTGTGGTTGGGGGCGTGGTTAAGAGGGGAGGAGTATATTTACAGCTAGAATTCACCAACTCGAGTATTTCATATATATTTCATATATATATATATATATATATATATATATATATATATATATATATATATATATATATATATATACACTACCGTTCAAAATTTTGGGGTCACCCAAACAATTTTGTGGAATAGCCTTCATTTCTAAGAACAACAATAGACTGTCGAGTTTTAGATGAAAGTTCTCTTTTTCTGGCCATTTTGAGCGTTTAATTGACCCCACAAATGTGATGCTCCAGAAACTCAATCTGCTCAAAGGAAGGTCAGTTTTGTAGCTTCTGTAACGAGCTAAACTGTTTTCAGATGTGTGAACATGATTGCACAAGGGTTTTCTAATCATCAATTAGCCTTCTGAGCCAATGAGCAAACACATTGTACCATTAGAACACTGGAGTGATAGTTGCTGGAAATGGGCCTCTATACACCTATGTAGATATTGCACCAAAAAACAGACATTTGCAGCTGGAATAGTCATTTACCACATTGGCAATGTATAGAGTGTATTTCTTTAAAGTTAAGACTAGTTTAAAGTTATCTTCATTGAAAAGTACAGTGCTTTTCCTTCAAAAATAAGGACATTTCAATGTGATCCCAAACTTTTGAACGGTACCGTATATATATATATATGTATGAAATACTTGACTTTCAGTGAATTCTAGCTATATATATATATATTTATTTATTTTATTATACATATAAATAAAATAAATACTTGAATTTCAGTGTTCCAGAGGTTATCCAGTAGATGGCAGTATTGTCCTGTTTAAGAGTGCCACAACATTGCTGTTTATGGCAGACGAACTGCTTTATGGTAGACGAAAACGTGACTGCTGTTGTTGTGTGTTGTTACCGCGCTGGGAGGACGTTAATGAAACTGCCTAACAATAAACACACATAAGAAACCAAGAACTCACCCTCGATCATTCTACAGTTATAACGTGATTGGGCAGGCACGCTGTTTATATTGTGGGAAAGCGGACGTGAAAACAGTCTGTCGCCGCTGTCCCCACTCAGGTCCACATGGAACTGGAGGGGGCGTGGCCTCCAGCTCTGGCTGAATTCCGGGAGTTTATCGGGAGAAAATTTCTTCCGGGAGGTTATCGGGAGAGGCGCTGAATTCCGGGAGTCTCCCGGTAAAACCGGGAGGGTTGGCAAGTATGATACAAGTTGATCACATGATGGTACCAACACTCACACAGTAATGACTTTTGTTAAGAACAAACCATCTCAAAACCGGAATAAAATGTTAGTTTTTTACTAAATAAGACGCTCAAAATAAAAATACAGAATGTGGGATTTACAATATTAACTATAAACAATAAAACACTGAATATTGAGAATATATGAACATTGCTCCTCTACTTCCAAGACGACCTCCTTGGTCGACATCTTTAATAATCAGGCAAGAACAATAAAGATGCAACAAACACGGCGAAACATAAACGTGGAGGGTAAAAAAACATCCAGGGCTAAAGTTTTTTACATACTGTGTTTTAAAACACCAAATTTTAAAATACTGAAATTTCATACACTGAATTTTAAAACTCTGTATTTTTAAACACATTTTGCTGAAAAAAAAAGAAAACGTTTTCAATGAAATTGTCAATATAGTTTACAGAATTCAAACGCAAAAAATTCAGTTACATGAATTCAGTCTAAAAAAAAAAAGCTTTCATAAAAAACCTCCATACGTGTGACTGAAGCATTGAGGAGTGAGACTATCTCTAGCTGCAGTGTGCTCAAACCACCACCAGGTAACATCTGAGAGCAGATAATACTGTAAAATCTCTTTCTCTTTCTGATTTATCAGGTTTTATTAGGTGGGTAGTGCATTCCTCACTCATTTTTTACTCACGCTTAAAGTGAAGGATGAGGCAAAAATACATGACTTAAAGTCCCACACAATTATTATGAAAGTATCCTCTGCATTTGACCCATCCCCATGTTCACCCGCTGTGAGGTGAGGGGAGCAGTGAGCCGCAGCGGTGGCCACGCTTGGGAATCATCAAAAAATAAATTCATAAATAAATGACTCATCAGATCTTTATTAATATCATGATTTTTTTTTTTTAATTTTTAACCTACCAAGTTCTGTAGTATCTTTACTAAAAAAACTAACTAGGGATTAGTTCAACGTTTTAATCTTTTAAATGAATAAAAAAAGGCAATTAAATAAGAAAAAGCACTATATCTATGTACCAATACATTTGAGTTTACATGTTTCCAAGTAAAAGTATACACAAGAATGCATCAGTTATTCAACACTGGTACTCTAACTATAGTACTAGGAGTTGTCAAGTTATTATGAACTTACCATTAAAAATGTTTATTCGGTGGTCGCGTCCACAACTGGCTACAACAACAAGTAGCACAGTGATTTTCACACAGCGTTATGGCGACGAGTAGTCATCATTTTTGCAAAAGAATCATCACCTGACACGTAGAAGTAATTTGGGAAATGTTCAGCTCTGTATTTTGTAATTAGTTTGGTCATTTGAGGTGAGGTGTCCCGTGGGCAGGCATAGAGATGGCCCCAGAAGTGTGCAGGGCTGCCCTGTATAGAGAGCTGGCCCCTGGCGGCTCCATGGAGGTGCGTGTTTGTCAAGTGCACAATAAACATGATTTCCCCTTTACCTCTCAATGACACCATCACAGTCACATTACACCAAATTCGGCCACATTCCACATTCCAAAGATGCGTAAATCTATGATTTTGTTTACTTTAGGGCGTTAAAACTCCGATTGGCTGTTGCCTTTTTTATGCTTTGCAGCTGCACCTGAATGAATGAAATGAAAGTAACCAACAGGACCTTCCAACAACTTCAGATGAGCATCCTATGGAAGGTATCCCAGTAGATGATCATCTGGACAGTTCAAGTAGAGAAACACTTTTCCCCATCAGGTTAGCATAGTTGGTGTAGAGGTAGGTGGTCTTTCTTACTCTGGTGCCCACGCGTCAGCTGAAGGGTCATCAGCTAGGAACCACCATTCCTCGACGTTTCGCTCCTTTAATCGCTAGAAAGTCTCCTGATGACGGAGCAGTGACAGAGACGTCTCCCTGTCACCCCCTGTAGCTGATAGATGTTACCCCCTGCGACTGCTGTCGGGTTAGTTGTTCTTTCCCCAGCTCCTATCCTTCCTCCTTAGCCAGAGGCAAAAGTGGCCTTTCTCGACCTCCTCTGCCAAATATTTTATGGCTTTGTTCAGCTTCCCTCCAGTCACTCCTGCGTCCCTCAAAAGGTGTGTGGCCGACAGCCCCACGTAGCCTCGGCAGCCAACCTCCACTGGGTAGATGATATCCTTCCAGCCAGCCACCCGGCACTCTGCAGCCAGCTCTGCATATTTGGCCTTCTGGCGCTCAAAGGCGGCTTCAATCCCCTCTTCTGCTGGCACTGCCAGCTCATGAGGTACACCGCTCTTGCCTTTGTGGACCACACCACGATGTCAGGACGGAGAGATGTAGCTGTGATCTCCATGGAGAACCGGAGCTGCTTGTTGAGATCAAGCCTCATGTCCCACTCCTGGCCGGGGGAGAAGGGTCTCGATGTCTCTCTTGGCCTGGTGTGTCTCTGTTAACCCCCTTCCATGATAAAGCTGGTGTGGTTCTCTGCTGGTTCTTTGCTGCCCAGTCGACACCCCTCCAGCACCTCAGCCATTTTTCCCAGGACCTGGTCGTGACACCATCTATAGCGCCCCTGGGAGGGGTGTCAAACTTGTTTTCATTGAGGGCCACATTGCAGTTATGGCTGCCTTCAGAGGGCTGTTTGTAACAATGAATACATAAAAAATATTGTGGCAAATACAGGAAACACATGTTTGCTGTGTCTTTCAATGTCTTTATTGCAAGACTGTCAACAAGAATAATTATACATGCCAGAGCATCCCCCTGCTGACCTCCCTGAGGACTGGACTCTCACATTATGAAGTTGGGACCAGGGATGGACCACTCCTCTGTACATTAGTCGGTGACGTCTCGGCGCCCCGACGTGTCTACATGCAAGAGGATCACTTGCTGACCTCCCAATGGACTGGACTCTCAAATTATTAACCGTATCCACTCGGCATCTATTGCACCGGTCACCCGGGGGTCCCCGCATCTGCGGTCCCTTCCAAGGTTTCTCATTGTTTCCATTGGGTTGAGTTTTTTTTGCCCAGATGTGGGATCAGAGCCGAGGATGTCGTTGTGGTTTGTGCAGCCCTTTGAGACGTTTGTGATTAAGCTATACAGCTATATAAATAAACTTTGATTGATCGATTATACAATACTAAATGCGCTTTAATTGTGCGCCCAGAAGACATGAAACCATGCTCCGGAGTACCTTGTGTCTGCTTGCACGGACAACTCAATTCAACCTGCACTTCTGATAATGGGTAAATAAATTTGTTGTACTAAACTATTTTTGTTGCCTGCTTAAGCTTCGGACTTTCCACCACACAAATTGGCGTCACGAACAGGATGGCCCAGAAGCTACAGGTCGACAGCCGCTCCCGCTCTCTCTGTCAGGCAGACAGTGTGTAAGCAGTTTGCTTTAAAGTGTAAACATTTTCTGTCTGGAGAGAGCCGGATCGATAAGACTAATTGCTGAACCTGTTTTTGATAAAAGATAGGTTTAGTCAGGTTCTCCAAAAACAACCTGGAATGGGGTAAATTATGGTTGGATTGAGTTGTTTTATATGTGATCATTTGTCTGTGTGTTTGTTGAAAACTTGTGATTTTTTGTTTTTAGCTATAAGGGGATTGTTAATAGAATGTTGGTGGTTTGGAGTGTTTTGAAGCATAGACTATGTGAGACAAATACATTTTTTAACCTCTTCCTCCTTTTTCGTTGTCGGAAAAGGAGGCTTCTTTCTGCAAGTGCATCAGATTAGTCAGAGTTGGATACAGCTAAATTATAGGCAAGATTTGCTAACTGGTGTGACATTTGGCCCATACAAATTGATGACGTCTATGAAGGTGCGACATACCTGTCTATGTGGAAACTGCAGCGGTGGGAAAAGCCTCTTATAGGTGACCGTTCAAATGACTCCGGTAAAGGAGATCAACTGAGCAGATAGTTGTCACGACGAATTTGGAAATTTGCTGCAAATAGACCGGTAGAGATCGGGCTGCATATGGTAGAGCTTTGGTGAAACTTGGTGAAACTATATGGACTGACCAGACACGAGTCTATAGGATTGTTGGGTGATTCCTAGTGATCCTACTGGGCGTTAGGCCAGGTTTTTCCGTGTTGGTCAGGGAGGAAGCGCAGGTGTTGCTCCGCTGAATGGGTTAATCGCCGTTGTATGAGTAATGACGGGACCTGGTTTTGTGTTAATGAGACGGCCGATTCCACAAAAGCACGCGTGCATTAGTTGTTTATAATTGTCCGGACATGGAGTGGGATTGTAATTTATAAATGTGTGTGTATAATGATGAATGCTGAAATGTGTGTGTATTGAGTGAGTCAGTTTATGTTGGTACATTTAGATATATGTGTAATTTAATAACTTTTGTGTAGCACCTGGTTTCTTATCTGTTTTAATTCCCCTCTTATGAAAGGCAAACATTATACCTTTCGGTATTCCCCCTCCCTCACCTCCCCCCTCGTCGGTATTCCCCCTCTCTTACCTCCCCCCTCGGGATTCCCCCTCCCTCACGCAAACTCCCTTCACGCTTTTTTCGCACCCCCCCTGATCTGCAAAAGTTGGGAAATTGTCCAAAATGTGTGTGCTTGTGAGAAAGTAGACAAAGTTTATGTACAGAAAACATATGAGTGAATGATCTATCCATTTAATTATCTTATTCCGCTCTCTGAGGTTGGATCGCGGGGGCAGCAGCCTAAGCAGGGAAGTCCAGAACCCCCCCCCCTTGGCTATTTGTCCATCTAAGAGTGAATGATAAATGTTGTTTCTTATTATTAAGGTTCTGATATGATACAGCTGTGCTTCTGGAGGAGAAAAATAGTTGACTGTTGCATCTATTTTTAACTGTGCTGGTGATTGTAACTGTGTGACACTATAGTTTGCAAGAAGGCTCTCCCTTTTTGGGGAAAGATGTGTGTGCATGTGACTCAGTAAGAAAATAAAAAAGGAGGCCCTGCTGGGAGACATTTTTAGATAAGGAATGTGTGTGTGTGAAGAGGCTGTGTGAGTGACAGCTGCACGAGACGTGGTTCGAAGAGGTGTGACACAGCTAGGTTAGCATTGAGCTAGGTTAGCATTGAGTTAGAATAGCATTGGATTAGTTTAGCATTGAGCTAAGTTTAAAGAATAAATAAATAAATAAATAAAAAACTATATATATATATATAGTGGACAGCTGTACTCAGTCTGAGGAGAGTGCTGACAGGTTGGTTTTGATAATAGGAAAAATAAAATAGACTGTATATGAATAAATAAATATGTAAATATCAATACATACATTTGGACTGGGACATTGAAGCATTGTTAAATTCATTAGTCATTAATTATGTGTGTAATATACTGTATTGAACAGCCCTGTTGCTTGAGTTTGAGTTTGAGTTTATTTCGAACATGCAAGCATACAACATGATACATCACAATTTCCAGTTTCTTTTCAACATGTTCGAAAAGGAGTAGGAAGAAGCAGAGCTTATTTAATCCTACCCCTTTTCTTTACATAACAGTTGCAAAACTTTTTGTTCACTTCCTGTTCACAATTTTTTCACAATAAACTCCATAAGTAATCACAATAAAAATAAATAAATAAATAATAGTAAGAATCTAATAATAATAATTGGTGAAGTAAGTCATATTTCATATGATGAGATAAGTAAGATTACTTTAAGAATGAATGAATGGATTGATGAAATAAATTGAGAATGTTTGAGTTTGAGTTTATTTCGAGTTGAGTTTGTCATGGTTCTTCTTCTTTGTACTTTGTAAACACTTTAAGTTTGAAGAGTTTCTTGAAGTGTATCATATTAGTACATTGTTTGATTGCTTTGCTTAATCCATTCCATAATTTAATTCCACATACTGATATACTGAAGGTCTTAAGTGTTGTACGTGCAAACAAATGTTTCAAATTACGTTTTTCTCTAAGATTATATTTCTCCTCTTTTTTTGAGAAGAATTGTTGTATATTCTTGGGTAGCAGGTTATAGTTTGCTTTGTGCATAATGTTAGCTGTTTGCAAATTCACTATGTCGTGGAATTTCAGTATTTTTGATTAAATAAATAAAGGGTTTGTATGTTCTCTATATCCAACATTATGTATTATTCTAACTGATCTTTTTTGTAACACCGTTAATGAATGAAGTGTACTTTTGTAATTATTTCCCCATATTTCTACACTGTAGCTCAGATATGGTAACACTAGTGAGCAGTAGAGAATATGAAGGGATTTTTGGTCTAGAACATGTTTTGCTTTATTCATTATTGACGTGTTTCTTGCAACTTTATGTTGTATATTTTTTACGTGAGATTTCCAGTTCAATTTATCATCAATCATTATACCTAGAAATTTGGTTTCGTTTACTCTTTCAATTTCTATTCCGTCTATTTGTATTTGTGTTTGACTTTCTCTTCTACTGTTACCAAATAGCATTATTTTAGTTTTACTAAGATTCAACTATAGTCTGTTTTTGTCAAACCATCTTTTTAATTTGTTAATTTATTATGTTATTATTTGTATTATCTCCTGTGTGTTCTCTCCTGAACAAAACGCTGTTGTATCATCCGCAAATAATACTAACTTTAAATCTTTTGTAACTTTACAAATGTCATTTATATAGAGATTGAATAATTTAGGTCCTAATATTGATCCCTGAGGTACACCACAGGATATATTTAGCGTTGTAGACGTGTGTTCGCCTAGCTTCACGTATTGTTTCCTGTTCGTTAGATAACTTCTTATCCAGTTTAAGACTAACCCTCTGATGCCATATCGTTCTAGTTTTTTGATTAAAATATTGTGATTAATTGTGTCAAATGCTTTAGTTAGATCCATAAAAACCGCTGCCGCACATTTTTTACTATCTATTGCATTGGTAATTTCTTCTGTAATTTCAATTAAAGCCATTGAAGTTGAAACATTAGCTCTGTATCCATATTGGTTCTCTTCGAGTATTCTATTTTTATTTATAAAACTTTCTAATCTGTTATTGAACAGTTTTTCAAGGATTTTAGAAAATTGTGGAAGTAGAGAACAGGTCTATAATTTGTAAATTGATGTTTGTCTCCAGTCTTATAAATTGGTGCAACTTTAGCTATTTTCATTTTGTTTGGAAATGTACCTGTTTGAAATGATAGGTTACTAATATACATTAATGGTCCTGAGATCTCTTCAATAACCTTTTTTATCGTTTCCATATCAATTCCGTTACAATCAGTTGAAGTCTTAGATTTACATGTTTTCACGATTGTAACTATTTCCTCCTGTGTCACATTACTGAGGAACATGGAGTTGGGATTTCGCTCTATGGTATCATTATAGTCCTCAATTGAAACTGAGTCTGGAATCCTTTCTTCCAATTTTGGTCCAATATTTACAAAATAATTATTGAAGCTTTCAACTACTTCCTTTATGTTGTCATTTTTTTTATTTTCATCTAAGAAGTATTGAGGGTAGTCCCTCTTAGTTCCATTTTTAATAATGCTATTGAGGATGCCCCATGTTGCTCTCATATTATTTTTGTTCCTGTCCAATAATTCACTGTAATATTATTTTCTGCATGATCGTAGTATGTCTGTTAACTTGTTTTTATACTTTTTGTACTTAATTTCTGCCTCTATAGTCCTTTGTTCTATAAATTTTCTATATAGTGTATTCTTCTTCTTACAAGCATTTTTTAATCCTTTTGTCATCCATGGTTGATTATTCTTTCTCTGCTTGTTACTGAGTTGTATCCATGGACAATGTTTGTCATAAAGTATTATGAACTTGTTTAAGAAATGTTCATATGCTTCATCAACCTCTTTTTCATTATACACATTGTCCCAATCTTGCTTTTGTAGCTCAATTTTGAAGGCAGTCATCCTCTTCTCTGTGCATAGTCTTCGAAATGTCCTTTTGTCTTCCATGTTCTTCTTGTAGTTTCCATCATATATTGTAAAAACTGGCAGATGATCACTAACGTCGCTTATAAGTAGACCACTTGTAGTGTTATTATCAAAATCATTGGTAAAAATATTATCAATAAGCGTGGCACATTGTCCTGTGATTCTGCTTGGCTTTGTGATTTTAGGATATAGACTGATGCTGTACATTGTATCAATGAAGTCATCAATAGACTTTTGCTTGTTGGGGTTCAATAAGTCAACATTAAAGTCACCACATAAGAACATTATTCTTTGACCATTGTCCATGTAAGTTGCCTTGATCCATTCTTCAAATGTTTCTATACTTGACTTAGGTCAGGGGTCGGCAACCCGCGGCTCTAGAGCCGCATGCGGCTCTTTAGCGCCGCCCTAGTGGCTCTCTGGAACTTTTTCAAAAATGTATGAAAAATGGAAAAAGATGATGGGAAAAAAATATATTTTTTGTTTTAGTATGGTTACTGTAGGAGGACAAACATGACACTAATTGTTATAAATCACACTGTTTGTATTAAACATGCTTCACTGATTCGAGTATTTGGCGAGCGCCGTTTTGTCCTACTAATTTTGGCGGTCCTTGAACTCACCTTAGTTTGTTTACGTGTGTAACTTTCTCCGACTTTCTAGGACGTGTTTTATGCCACTACTTTTTCCGTCTCATTTTGTCCACCAAACCTTTAACGTTGTGCATGAATGCACAAAGGTGAGTTTTGTTGATGTTATTGACTTGTGTGGAGTGCTAATCAGACATATTTGATCACTGCATGACTGCAAGCTAATCGATGCTAACATGCTATTTAGGCTAGCTATATGTACATATTGCATCATTATGCCTCATTTGTAGCTATATTTGAGGTCTTTAGCTTCCTTTAAGTCCTCTTAATTCAATGTATATCTCATGACACACTATCTGTATGTAATATGGCTTCTAATTTGTTGCGGCTCCAGACAGATTTGTTTGTGTATTTTTGGTCCAATATGGCTCTGTCAACATTTTGGGTTGCCGACCCCTGACTTAGGTGATCTATATATACAACTGATGAATATGTTTTTGCTTTTTTCCTGACATATTTCAATGGTTATACATTCTAAGATATTATCTATGGCAAATGACATGTTTTTTACCACTTTGTAGTTCAGGTTCTTCATCACGTACACAGCTACTCCTCCTCCATTTTTGTTGGTTCTGTTGATGTAGTTTAGTTCATATCCCTCCAGATCAAAATCTATTCCTTTTTTATCATCAATCCGTGTTTCTGTGACAGCAATCACTTTGAAGGGTTCGTTGATGTGTTCCAAAAAGTTCTTAATGTTGTTGTAATTTGCATACAAGCTTCTACTATTAAAATGAATAATTGACAATTTGTTATCACATTCAATGTTGCTATTATATTGATCATCTGTATAATAAAAACAACTATTACTGATGTAGGAGAAAAAATTTGTATCTGGATCTATATCATTTTCCAAATCCTGGTTTTTGTGAACTTTGTTGCAGAAATTTTTTAGTTCCATATTTTCTTGTTCAACAAACTTTGATGTTGTTTCAATAATCTCTATAAGTGTAGGTGTATGCAATCCTGAATCTAGGTCCTCTTGTTTAGTCGTCCCTTGGAACATAGTAGTGCCGATGCTGAATTTAGGTGCTTGTTTTCTGTCAGAGTCCATTATCATCGTTGTTGTGGAAGCTGCGTAAACTTTAAAAATTGTCCAGGTCCTTGATGTCATGGACAACAATTACTCTTGCTTCTGGACTTCCATTCAGCTTGATGTAGATTTTACAGTTTGCGCTCCAAGTTCCCTGGATTTTTCCCTGCCTTCTCAAGTCGTGTGCTTTCTTGGCGATTCCAGCATTACGTTTTGTGAGATGCTCATTCATGTACACATTTGTTCCCTTCAGCTTCTTTCCCTGTCTCAGCAATGCCATTTTAGATTTTCTGTTTACGAGTTTCACGAGCACGACTGGAGTGGCGTTGTTGTTTCTTCCGTTCAGTGGGATGCATGTTTCGATGGTATTAATGTCAATTTCAATTTCTTTTGATTGCAGAAAGTTGACCACTTGCTGTTCTGCTGAGACCATATCCATTTCGTCTGGTTCACCTTCATTATTCACAGCTTTCACATAGGATCTTGGTTTAATTCGGTGCCCTGTCACAATGATATCATTCATTCGTTTATCCTGATCCATATCATTCATTCGTTTATCTGATCCACCCAGTTCCTGTGTGGAAGTTGAGACAAACACACACACACACACACATCATAGATGAACACATTGTAGCTTTGAATTAATAATGATATAGCAAACACATTAAATAAAATTGAAATAAATTTAATAAAGGTAAAATGATTATTTAATTATATTGACATTGTAATTATTTCAAGAAAAATCACGATGAAGTAAAATTTTAATTTATATTCTAAAAACATAAAAAAAAACATCTGTGCAACTGTGAATCATAGAGTCTGAGGAAGTACAGATAAGAGTCGCCAACACTCAGCGCCATAGTCAAGACAAAACGTAGAGAAGCGTTAAACAAATTCTAATCAGAAGACAGACAAAGAATGAGAACGTAAGTTAACAGCAAAACAAAAATTGAAAATAATAACAAAAGAAAGCAACATTTCAAAGTGATAAATAAAGGTGCATGTAGAATTACATGTAAAGAATAAAACTAAATGGAAATAACTGTCTGCAAGATGAGCATGACGTCATGAATTGTGCTCGGGTTAATAATAGATAGATAGATAGACAGATAACACGTTATTGATTCCTTCAGGAGAGTTCCCTCAGGAAGAAGAAGTAAAAAGTAAACAGTAACTAATAAGGGTATAAATTGAAACAAAATAGAAAAATATTACAAGGAGAATAAAAAGAGAACAGTAAAATAAGAATATAACAAGAGAAACTAGGCATTAGCGACCGTGTTATGAAAAAGTATTGTACTGTTATTGTTTTGCATTCCCTGTCATCCTAGCCCCCCCAAAGAGGAGTTGTACAGTCAAATGATGTGTGGGACAAAGGATTTTTTATAGTCTAAATCATTAGTTCTCAAAGGAGGGTATGGTGTTTTCCGCTCGGACAAAAAGGGGGGGTACCTAAGACTTTTAAATATTTTAAAAATAGCAACCATTCAAAAATCCCTTATAAATATATTTATAGAATAACACTTCAACAAAATAAATATTTGGAATTAAGTTCACGAGTCCAGATGGATAACTATTACAATATCCAAAGAAGGTTGATGATTGATTATATGTATAGAAATCTTTATCATAATTTAATCACTTGTTTAATTTTTAAAACGTTTTAGTTATTCTTATATTTTTTTGTTGTTGTCCAAATAAGTCAAGTAAGACCACAACAAATGAGCAATATGGTGCACTGTTATACAATTTAATAAATCAGAAATTGATGACATTATGCTGTATTTTATTTCTTTATTTTACTGGGAAAAAAAGGTTGAAAACCACTGCCCTAAATCATATCTGAAGCTAAAATTATTTTATAAGACTGATTATTTTGGATTATTGTGTTTGTATTGTGAGAGAAGGAGAGAGAGTGAGAGAGAGAGAAAGAGATGAATACAGGATGTTGTTTGTAAAGGAAAACGAAAGTGAAGAAAAGATGAGAAAGTGACAAATGAAGGTATTCGTAAATGGTATGCTGTTGATTGTGGTTAGCTGCAAGTTTGTTTATTTGTTTGTTTGTTTAATTGTTTGAGTGAAATGGGAATAAAATCAATAGGAATAATTACATGCAAAATGGAATAAAACTATAATGAATGAATAGATTAAATAAGTTTATTTTGGTCATATAATCAACCATCAACCAATTTGTGTGAGCAGTTTAACAGTACAGATTAGCCATATTAACAATCATACACATTTACACACAGAAAAGAAAAGAAAAAGAATGACCGAAAAAGGAATAGGCGGAAGCCAAAGCTTATATTGGCCTATCCTATACATTCACTGAACATTAAAATTACCTGGAACATCAACGTTAAAAGATGAAAGTAATTGTTACTATATGTTATAATGTTAAAAAAACTTTACTTTTCAAGGGTCTCTTAAACCATAACAAAAAACTACATGTGTTCAGCTGATCAATGAGGATGTTCCATCATTTAACTCCTAAAACTGAAATACATTTGTATTTTTATTTGTATTTTACTTCACCTATTTCAAAAATCAATATCCCCGTAAATGATAGGTTTCTCCTCATAATGTAAATAAGCTAAGAATACAAACTGGAAGGCTGTTGTTCTTTACTCGAAACATAATTGCCATTGTTTTAAAATTAAATTATCTGAACATTTAACACATTATGACTTATAAAAAAATGGATTGGTATGATCATAATAATAATGCTTTGTGTATTATTGAAATGAGTCTTTTAAGTTTAAGTATTGGGTCTATATTTCTTCTATAAACATTTCCCCAAACTTTAAAACAATATTACATATGGAAAAATAAATGAATAATATAACATGTGCAGACATTTCTTATTCAGCATGTGTTTTACTTTATACCGAATGGCAATGGATTTGGATATTTTTCTTTAATATGTTCAATATGCGGCTTCCAACATATTAATGATCAATTACTATTCTCAAGAATGTAGTTCATATACTCTGTCAATATTCACTTGATTCAACTTTAATTTTTGTTTCACAATTTGACTTTGCACCCTGGACAGGTCGTCACCTCATCACAGGACCAACACAGATATATAGACATACAACATTCAAACACTAGGGCAAATTTAGTCTTATTAATTTCCCCATATTGAGATATATTACTTAAAATAACTACTTAACCACTATTGTGAAACACCTTTCTAATTTATGGGAGTATTGGGATAGGATTGAGGAAGATGTCTGCTGTGGTGGAGGTTAGTTTGGAAATTAATTTAATAAAAGTAAGTTTAAGACGGGTAACTTTAAAGTGTAGTCTGACATTTTTAATTTAATTTATTTTTATTTAGACATTGCAGTACACCATACTTCTGGATGTTGAGCTAGAAGAGGATAATGGCATGACAGAAAAAAGTTACAGTTAAAGTTAAAGTACCAATGATTGTCACACACACACTAGGTGTGGTGAAATTTGTCCTCTGCAATTGACCCATCCCCTTGGTCACCCCCTGGGAGGTGGGGGGAGCAGTGGGCAGCAGCGGTGCCGCGCCCGGGAATAATTTTTGGTGATTTGGCCCCCAACTCCAACCCTTGATGCTGAGTGCCAAGCAGGGAGGCAATGGCTCCCAAATTTTTTGTAGTCTTTGTTATGACTCGGCCGGGGTTTTGAACTTGTGACCTACCGATCTCAGGGCGGACACTCTAACCACTAGGCTACTGAGATGAAGGGGGCAAACCAAATCTCAACAGCTTTCAGTTAGCTACAGATTTTGAGAGTATAATGCGAATAACTATAGCTTTACAACTGTTTGCTGTGAATAGTGTTGAATATTACAAATAACAGCCTACATTAATAATTAGGATAAGAGCCGATATGTAAAGTGTTAAAAAGAGGAGAAGTGTGATTAGGCCTGGTGCTTAGAGCATGGCCTTGTGTGTTTGTTGTGACTAGGTTGGATAACCAGACGGAGAAAGGCAAGACAAGGCGGGGCAGCTTTGTTTGTGTGGCGCTTTTTATGCACAGGGCAGACTCAAAGTGCAAAATTAAAATGCAGACAATAAAAATAAAAACAGTGCGGACGTTAAAAGTTAAAAGATGAAAAGATTTAGCTGAAAGATAAGGAGAAACGTGAATAAAAACATTCTTTTGTTTTGGAGAATATCACGCACAGCGGGATGTCAGAGTGCAAGCATGACAGCTTGCTCGAACCTACTGATAGACAAATGATAGTTTAAATTAACTTATAGATAATCTTTAAGTGAATTAAAAGGGTACTTAAATACACATGAAGTAGTACGTATAATCTTTGAATTGGGGTTATTGATTAACATTTAATGGGATAGTTAAGACTGTGATTTTAAAACGTGATATGCAAAATTGAACTAACCGAGAGGATATGAAAACGATGGGTGTACATGTTTTGAGTTCCATATTCTGGAGGGAAAAAACCTCAACAAAACGTAAAACCATACAGACGGACTTGGGTGGTAGTCACGGTTGTCCTAGGTCAGGGGTCGGCAACCTTTACCACTCAAAGAGCCATTTTGGCAAGTTTCACAAATTAAAGAAAGTAATGGGAGCCACAAAAAAAATTTTAAATGAAAAACACCGCATACAAAGCTTTAATGCTTTGTGCTATGTTAACCAGGGGTCTCCGACACACGTACCGGCACGCACTTTAATGTGGAAAATTGATGTTAGTGCAGCCCGCGAGTTTTGAACGGATGGCGCTTGATAGCGTCATATTTGCCAACCCTCTCATTTTTCACGGGAGACGCCCGAATATCAGAGCGTGATGACACTGCATTCGGCGCCCTCTACAGTCTGCCCTAACAGTGTACCTGCTCGACCACACGTAGAATGCAATTTCAGCTTGCTCACATAAGTGACAGCAAGGCTACTACCTCAGCAGCCACACATCTTACACTGACGGTACCAATACCCAGAATCCCATGCAGCTCTAACTCTTCCGCTCAACCAACGCACGGAGAGGGGGGGGTTGATGTGTGGGGGGATTTGGTGGTAGCGGGGGTGTATAATGTAGACCGGAAGAGTTAGGACTGCATGGGATTCTGGGTAATGGTTGTGTTGTGTTTATGTTGTGTTACGGTGGGATGTTCTCCAGAAATGTGTTTTTCATTCTTTTTTGGTGTGGGTTCACAGTGTGGCGCATATTTGTAACGTAACAATGTTAAAGTTGTTTGATACGGCTACCGTCAGTGTAAGCTGTGTGGCTGATGAGTAACTATGCTTTGCTGTCTCCTGTCTGTGCAAGTAATAACAACATGCAACATGTGGCTGCTATAGAGAACAATTACTGCAATGCAATTAGAGCACGCCCTGTATTTAGTAATTAGAGTGTAAATAGGGTTATTGTTTCCCTGGGAGTAATGTATGAGAGACACTGAGATCCATAATTCTCCTGGGAAAATCGGGGGAGTCGGCACGTATGTAGCTGAGCCGCATCAGAGTGGTCAAGGAGCCGCATGCGGCTCCGGAGCCGCGGGTTGCCGACCCCTGTCCTAGGTCAAGCTAGGGTGGAGGCTGTTATGCAGCCGGGGGACTGCCAACTTCTCTGAACAAGACAAGCTCCAGAGTTGTAGCCAGAACATGCTCACAAAAAATACAGGTGTGACAGAGGACGCCCACAGCAGGATACAAACAGACCCCTGCTGGACATAAGTGTCAACGGACAATGTTCAACACAATCTTTGAAGCATTCCTTTGTGGTCAACCTGCACACACCTTGTAATGACCTGCTTACGAACTGTGCCCTGACAATTCAATTTCGCACAGAAGGAACTTCCTGATGTTGCCTGACAGCACGACATCAGCTGACAACTACTGGGGACAACTACTGGGGACGCCTCCCAGGAACGAGTGGAGGACGGGGACTGCTCCAACTGTCCTAGCACTGACTGACTGAGGTGCATCCGTGTGCCCTGCCACCCAAACCGCCAAAGTGTATGATCACCAATTAGACGACTCATAATAGGAGCCTTTTGACTCTTATATATGGTGGGACTCAAGGTATGGCCGCTCATGTGAACTATCCTTTCAACAATTAGCATGGTATAAGATGGACAACTAATGACCCACATTGTTCCTTTGCTCTCTGTCCTGCCTACGAAACCAAAAATTTAGGTCAAATGATAAAACAGGGCGTAGCTGCCGCTGATTGGACCGATACGCAAATACCACATTTTTAATTATTTCGGTTGTCTGTTAAAAACATAGCTATTGGCTGCAATTTAGACATTCCTGCTGTAGGCTACAAGGAGCTAGCAGCTACACAACAGTTGAGCTAAAATAACAAATTTAAGCATATCAAATAATTGTAGTTGCTTATTACATACACAAAGTCGATTAGAGACAGAAGTCTGTAGAAAGTATTCAGTAACAAACGTGTCCGCATCATTAAACTTTCTACCACAGGAAACATACTGAACAAATACAGCAGTTGATGTCAGACTATAATCTGGGATACCTTGTCTAACAGAGACATGGTTAAAACCCACAACACCTTTCGTTATAATTAATGTCCCGGGGGACAAGATTACAGAAAAGACAGATCGAGTGACAAAGGGAGGAGGAATTATGATTTATGAAAGGGAAAACATTAAAAGTAGATCAATTTGAGTATGTTAAAAGTTAAATCACATTTTCCTCAGAAATGTATTTCAAGGTAATTGTAGTATACCGACCGACCACAGCTGAAGACATTTTTCTCGATTCATTTTCAGACATCCTCAAACAGCACAGTATGAAAGAAGTAACGTCATGGGGGACGTTAATCTGGACTGGTTAAATAAGAGGCGTAGAAAGAAACTTAAGGATATTATAAACGGCTTCTACAATGATACAAAGGATAAGCAGCCTTACTAGAATTACAATTGGATGACAAAAATCAAAGAGATCATCTGTAAATACACGAATACAAAACCAGAAAGAAGAGTGCTAAAATAAAAGTACCTTGGATTAATAAAACAATTTGGATTCTAATAAGACATCAGGACTCATCTCTCATAAGAGCAATTATAACAGGTCTAAATACAGATCGTATGATTTTAAAAGTTTTGAGGAACAAAGTTACAATGTTTATGCGGAAGTCTAAGGCTGACTTTCACTTAGAATTAATCAAAGCTGCAAAAGGGAACATTAGAACAGTTATGGAAAACCATGTACAAACTTACGGGAAGAGAGCAAACAAGAAACAACACTATAACATTAAATATCAATGGCGCTACTATTGCAGACAGTCTGGACATAAATAATAATTTTAATGAACATTTCATCCAGTCTGTACAAACCCTGAATAAAAAGTCCCTCAAAATCAGTGCAAATAATTGTCATTTATTCAGGATGGACTAATTTTAGAATTAACAAATGAAACAAAGTTAAAATCTTCGCTGCATTATCAGACTCACGATCTAGAGATATATATACGGGTTGGACACTATCTTCCTAAAAACGTATAAGGATTGTATTATTGCTCGTATAACAACAATTGATAAATAAATTAATAACGGAAAACACTTTCCCTACCACGTCGAGAAACTGCTACTATAATTAAATCCATAAAGCAGGAAATAAAGAAGACCAGAACAAGTACAGACCAATTAGCCTTCTCCCCGTTATAACAAAAGGAATAGAAAATTTGAAGTTAAAAAGTGGCTTTGGAGCAATCAAAGCTGCTCACTCTGTCGCTAAGAGGGGCATTATGTTGACACATCGACTTAATGTGCAGTATATTTATCCATGAGAGCATTTTTGTTGTAAAATGTGAGGTATGGCTGTTAAAAGCTTAGTTGTTTTTACGAATGATGACAGATGTGAACAAGAGCATGTATTATCTTTGTGTGATGATGTAAATAAGGTGTGGTTGTATTGTATGTTAGGTATGTGTCGATGAAGGGGCATTTTATGACTTTTCTTAATTTGATTACATGCTATAGTATGATTATTTTTTGATTAATTATTGATTATTATGAATGTATATATTTATTATGATTAATTAGTGTCATAATTTTATTGCTTGATTTTTGGATCCCTTTAATTTAGGTAGCCAGGGACTGCAGATGGAAAGTAGCTATTTAGATATAATCTGGTACAGAACATATCTGTTTCTGAACTTAATGTTTCTGTGCATTGTCCCATCATAGATAGACTAAATTAAATACAACTATTTAGTGAATTATTGTGGCCACAATAATTCACTAGGTGTTGTAAAATATCAAAGTACTATTGCAAAAGCGAACAGTGACCTCAAACATGACCTGTCCTCCGCCTCTGTTCTTGCTGCACTTGACTATCGGCTGCCTTTTCTTTTTCTTGGATGTTTCTGAAAACTACTAATACTACTACTACTACTATTACTATTACTACGACTAACACTGTCCCTGTTTCAGGGACAGAGGGGGGAGGTGAGTTTGGATTGGGTCAAGTTTGAGCGTGTTGAGGTTTTATTTAATCGATATGATCAATAATCAAGGATCAAGGATAATGGTACGTAATGATTTAGATTGACAATTGCAGTGGTTGGCGGAAGCAAACCCAACCTCAAAGGAGGATGCAAATTCAGTAATTAAATGTTTTGTGAATGATCTAATATCCCGACAGGGTTTCCCCAAAAAGATTAGGTCAAACAACGGCAGCCATGTTAAGAAAACAGGTTATCATCTTCAGTCACAAGATCAGCACTTCTCAGGACCAGCAGATTCCTAGGAAGGCGGAAAGACCATGAGACCAAAATGGTATGTTTGCAAAATGTAGAATTTGTGTGCCAGTTCCTCTGTGCAGATTTGTGGATGAAAGCAGCCACTCCAGATTTCCTTGCACTCGCTGAGAGGGGCACGGTCAAAGCCAATCCAGGACCAACACCCGATACCTGACTGGAAGGAACCGAGAGGAGAGACAACACCTTGCCAGCGATGACAAGAACGAATAAGGTTGCCAGCCAATGTGTCCGTCGGGACTCCAGCAGCTGTGGAAAGAAGTGTCGGGAGTGCCGAAGCAGCGAGGAGGCCTGGAAGCAAGCCGAGGGCCTGGACCAAAGCCCCACGCCCCATACTCTGCCCCAGCCTTCCCCAAAGCCCCCACAGCTCCAACTCTACCTCAATTTTCCCCAATTTCGGCCAGCACGGACATGCCACTGCACAGTCTGCCAAATGGACTGGGCCACACCCCAAGAAGAGACAGAGACAGACTGTTTGAGTGGATCTCTTTCTTCACCAAGGCAGCCAAAAGCCCAACGAGGTGTCGGCAGGCCACCAGCCTGAGGCACCACCGAGCCATCTATACGAGCACTAATCGAACATGGACTCATACGAAATGCAGTTGTGTGTTCAAAATCAATTGGTAATTAACAATATTGGTAACTACATTCATTGCAAATGCCGGAAAAAATTGTTTTGCAAATGTCTTACAGTCATAAGTATATATACATTCATCTAATTATGTTCATGATCAAAGTATTTGTTATTCCTTTACTAAATCAAAGGGTAGGCCACTAATTGTGTTCTGTGAGATGGTTTTACTGCAGGCTGGTAACAGCGATCGCTCTGAAGGAGGGTCATAGACGGAATTTTTGCCTCGTATAAAAACATTGAGGTTTTTGCCTCTATCTGTGGTAGAGATTTAAGTTAGTGGTCTACATCAGAAATTGTTTTGGTCCAGGGTCTTAGGACCCTGGAAGGAGAGTATGTCGTAGAATTTCTGACCTTTTGACCTATATTTCTTGTCTATTAAGAATGTCTGCTCATTTTCAATTCTCTTCTATTTTGTGCCATTGAATGGACCAGTTGTGGGACAAAGGTGAATATGGAGTTATGCCAACCTGTCTACAGAATGTTTAGATTTTCCAAATATGACTAAGAGATACGAAGTTGTTTTGGAACAGACAAACCAAAACAAAACAATCATGACGCACGAGATAAAAACAGTGACGCACGAGATAAAAAACAGTGACGCACAAGAGACATATAAAAAATGGCAGAAGACCGGGACTCGGGAGAGATTTTGGCTTGTGTGTGTCTTGTTTGCTCCGGAGTACCTTGTGTCTGCTTGCACGGACAACTCAATTCAACCTGCACTTCTGATAATGGGTAAATAAATGTGTTGTACTAAACTACTTTTGTTGCCTGCTTAAGCTTCGGACTTTCCACCACAGTATTTAATTGCTGCTACCTAAGCAAATAACAGTAAATACATTTAAGCTTTTCCAAAAGTGTTTTATTATTATTATCTTCTTTTCTTTAAGTTTACGGATTGCACTGCCTTGAAGTTGATAGTTCTACTATTTGTGACAGGAAGTGTTGGTGATGAACCCCAAGGTGCAGAGATGGCAGGCGTGATGCATGAAAACGTGATTTTTAATGTCCAAAGGAAATGCAGGAAAACAGGAATCAGGAACCAGGATAGCAGGAACACAGGAGACAGCAAAGAGGAACCAGGAAACGGGCAACAGGATACAAGGAGAACTGGAGACAGCACACCGCAAACAGCTAACAATCCTCAAACACTGACTGGAGGGCGAGGCAGGCATAAATATCAGCCGACTGATTGACACCAGGTGTGGCCCGGCTGCCAATCAGCAGCAGGTTAGGGGAAACAGCGCTCAGGGAGACAAGCAGGAAACAAAACCAAAATAAGAGCGCTGACAGGAAATAAACAAACACAGAGGAAAACCCAAACATAACCAAACTGTCAGTGACAAGCCTAAAAATTTGCTCATAATTAATTCCTGGCACTACCTGTTCTGTATGTGTCTATTTAAAATATAAACACGTGACATTGTTCTGACATCCATCCATTTTATACCGCTTATTCCCTTCGGGGTTGCGGGGGGCGCTGGAGTTACATTTTATTTTATTTTCACCATGCAAAGCTTCCATCTGCATCAGATTGCATCGAATTGAATCGTAATGTTTCTAAAAGTATTGTGAGTGAATCGTATCGTAATCCATGTATCGAGATTCATATTGAATCACCATTTAAGGTAGAGATGCACACCCCTGAATAACAAGTAGTCCATGAGCACACATAAAATTTGCGCCAATAACAGGGACAAAGTCCCACTGGAATTTGTGTCTACAAAGGCACACAGTCGCCAACTTGGAGCAAAAAGTGTCCATTGATGAGCTGTTAGTGGCACTCAGCTATGGCCCGCAGCCAGTGGGCGCCTCGTCTGTGTTCGTGGTGGGAAGCAGGCTGACTTGTGAATCGGAGTCCACCAGGAAACAGCTCCCTAACGACCAGTCGGAAATGAAGAACAGCTCGTTTTCTTTGCCGGCACCCACAGCCACTACTGAACACACCGCTGACAAAATCATTGATGGAAGAAACACAGGCTCGCCACTACCGTCAGGTCCAGGACCTCCATGGTCGTCTGCAGAGGACCTGCTGCGAACCGTCTGGAAGCCAGAAGCACTGGTCAGCTTCTTTAGCCAAGCGCCTGTAGTCACTGCTTTCATCTGAGCATATTGTCCATAAGATCCATCGCTGTGACAGCCCCCAAACCAGGCAGGGAAAGAAGTCTTTCCAACATCTCAGCATCAGTCAGTGTGAACCTGTTTAGCAGAAGCTGCTTAAGGGGAGCATATTTGCCGCTCTGTGGAGGAGGAACTAGCAATAGCTGCATTGCGGAAGCGTGGCTCCGTTGCTAGCGCGGTCGTGCCAGCAACTTGAGGGTTCCAGGTTATATACCCGCTTCCCCCATCCTAGTCACTGCCGTTGTGGCCCTGGGCAAGATACTTTACCCACCTGTTTCCAGTGCCACCCACGATGGTTTAAATGTAACTTAGTTAATGGGTTTCACTATATAAAGCGCTTTGAGTCACTAAAAAAAAGCGCTATATAAATATAATTCATTTAATTTCACTTCACATTGCACGGTGTATGGTTGAGGGTCGAGGGCTGCTACGACCATGTGGTAACGGGAGTCGTCGCCAGTGATTCCTCAATGGTGAAAAAGTGCCTCAGTGTGCTGAAACCACGATACCGGGTGGTTCTGCCAGAGCTCTGGAAGCTTTGTTGCTGTGTTTGTCGCACTAATGTGGCAAGTTTGCTGTTTCTTTCAATGTCTTTAAAGGCCTACTGAAATGAAATGTTCTTATTTAAACGGGGATAGCAGATCCATTATATGTGTCATACTTGATCATTTTGCGATATTGCCATATTTTTGCTGAAAGGATTTAGTAGAGAACATCGACGATAAAATTTTGGTCGCTGATAAAAAAGCCTTGAAGGGCTCCTCACATTTGCACATTGTTTACACCAGCAGCGAGAGCGATTCGGACCGAGAAAGCGACGATTACCCCATTAATTTGAGCCAGGATGAAAGATTCGTACATGAGGAACGTGAGAGTGAAGGACTAGAGTGCAGTGCAGGACGCATCTTTTTTCGCTCTGACTGTAACTTAGGTACAAGCTGGCTCATTGGATTCCACACTCTCTCCTTTTTCTATTGTGTGCCCAATAAGACAAAAAACCAAGTCCTACCAGCTGGGTGGGTGCATGGTCCCAGTGCCCGCCACAATTAATATGTATAATTGCCTCATAATATTGCCTATGGATTTGATTTTATTTTCTTTAAGCTCAGATCATCTGAGTTTGATCCAGATGCCAGAGGAGCTGAAGCACACTGAATCAGCCCTCTTTATGCTACACTTTTTTTTTTAGCATAAATTGTAGTATTTAAAAGAACAACATGAACTTAGATGAAAATCCTTTATGCTGAATTGTCTATCAAGGAGCTGGAGCGAGACATGAAACGGCAACAGCGGCAGCAATATCTCAATGTTCTGTGTAACGATGCTGCTGTTAACCTTATGCTTTTGTAGATAAAAAATGTTACAATAAAATAACAACCTTTCCTTGTCATTTTCAAAATGTGATACATTATGCAGAGAACACAACATGTAAAACTTAAAGCAAAATAACAGAAATGCCATCATTTCATATATATTGGTTTATGCAAAGTGCTGCAAAACAAAAGTATCTTTGTAAATGTGCCCAGTGTTTTTGTTGGCTACTTTTGCCGCGGGAACATGTGGGTCATTGCAATTTTCTGTTGGTGGGTCTGGCCAGCCATGCTGTCTGAGGTAATTATGTATTGTCATTGCCACAATGACAATACAGCATCTTTTTGGTTCAAAATGTAATGTAATCCTAAGACACTGGAAACAATTCTTCCGAATACCAAACATGTGCTCTACTAGCCCTCTGGTGTGGATATGTAATTGGTTGGAATGTTGGAAAACTGCATGGTGGGAGGGCAGACTCCTTGTACATTAAAGGGAACCGTTTTTTTATGATTCCTGTCCAGCTCTGCATGTTCTGTTGAAGGACACTTAATAGGAATATGACATCCAACAATACAGCAAATTACTCCAGGGAAGTTCCCATGTTCATAGAACTGTACCTTGTTCGTGGTCTGATCAACAGCACCAGGAAACTTCATGTAATCTTTCTCAGTTTGCATATTGCTTTGCAGACTTTGTGTACTATTTTGCAGAGTTGATTCACTCACACCACGTAAATACGCTGTTTAACAGTGAAAGGTTCCTAACTTTCACATGCCAAAAACCTCAAGGTGATAAGTATTTGTAAGAAATGGGGTATAGGGGTTTCCCTCACTGAGTCACACGGAAGCTTCATCTGCAGCAAACAAATGATGTCAGCTGCATTTTATTTGTGCATACAGTACGAACGGTCACGGGAATCTGTATCATCAGATTAATTTTAAACCTTTTTCAGCTTTTTCAGTACATTCTGGTTTAATATGTGATTTAGTCTAGAACAGGGGGGCCCATTAGGTCAATCGCAAGCTCACGGTCGATTGCTGAGGTTGTGTCAGTTGATCGCCAGGCATTAAAAAAAATAGAGTTAAAAATTACCGATCATCAATCTTCACTATAACGTCACTTTCCTCACTTGATTGACATACACGGCACCCAAGGAACATGTGAGATGACGCTGCCTGCTGCGAGCTCAGTATGAAGAAGAAAAAAACGACCGGCAGAAATGCGAGAAACACTCTTTACTACAACACTCTCTCTCACCAGACAACTGCTGGCAAAAGTCTAAAGACTGTCCGCACAGTTCCTGTCTTCTCAATAAAAATGCTACTCCATCCTGCCTGCGCTAACTAAACAAGAGGGTCCCAGAAAGCTAGCGCATACGAGCTAGCGAGCTACGGAGTTTGCCTCCAATGTATGTCTTGTAAAGTGTATAAATAAGTTGGATAAATAAGGTAAGAACCAACCACTTTCATGTTTTATTGAAAAAACAGGAGGACTTTCTTTCCCCTCCACAATGTCAATTTGAAGTTTTGGAACTTTTCAGCATAAGTGTAAATCCTGTCTGATTCCAATCAATGCAAGTCATCAGAATAAGCTGATACAAAAACGTATATTCTTGTCGTAAAAAAAAAAAAAAGGGAATAAACACCTGTTAAAAAAGCGTCTCTATATGTATACATACAGTCGCGATCAACATTGAGCTGTTTGGCCACAATACCCAGCAATATCTTTAGAGGAGAAAAGGTAAAGCCTTTAATCCCAGGAACACCACCCCTACCGTCAAGCATGGTGGTGGTAGTATTGTGCTCTGTGTCTGTTTTGCTGCCAATGAAACTGGTGCTTTACAGAGAGTAAATGGGACAATGAAAAAGGAGGATTACCTCCAAATTCTTCAGGACAACCTAAAATCATCAGCCCGGAGATTGGATCCTGGGCGCAGTTGGGTGTTGCAACAGGACAATGACCCCAAACACACGTCAAAAGTGGTAAAGGAATGGCTAAATCAGGCTAGAATTAAGGTTTTATAATGGCCTTCCCAAAGTCCTGACTTAAATGTGTGGACAATGCTGAAGAAACAAGTCCATGTCAGAAAACCAACACATTTAGCTGAGCTGCACCAATTTTGTCAAGAGGAGTGGTCAAAAATTCAACCAGAAGCTTGCCAGAAGCTTGTGGATGGCTACTAAAAGCGCCTTATTGCAGTGAAACTTTCCAAGGGACATGTAACCGAATATTAACATAGCTGTATGTATACTTTTGACTAGGGCTGCGAATCTTTGGGTGTCCCACGATTCGATTCAATATCGATTCTTGGGTTCACGATTCGATTCTAAATCGATTATTTTTTTTCGATTCAACGCGATTCTCGATTCAAAAACGATATTTTCCCGATTCAAAACGATTCTCTATTCATTCAATACATAGGATTTCAGCAGGATCTACCCCAGTCTGCTGACATGCAAGCAGTAGTAGATTTTTGTAAAAAGCTTTTATAATTGTAAAGGACAATGTTTTATCAACTGATTGCAATAATGTCAATTTGTTTTAACTATTAAATGAACCAAAAATATGACATTTTATCTTTGTGAAAATATTGGACACAGTGTGTCTTATGAGATGCGATGCAAGTGTAAGCCACTATGACACTATTGTTCATTCTTTATTTTTTTAAATAAATGTCTAATGATAATGTCAATGAGGGATTTTTAATCACTGCTATGTTGAAATTGTAACTAATATTGATACTGTTGTTGATAATATTCATTTTTGTTTCACTACTTTTGGTTTGTTCTGTGTCGTGTTTATCCTCTCAATTGCTCTGTTTATTGCAGTTCTGAGTGTTGCTGGGTCGGGTTTGGTTTTGGAATTGGATTGCATTGTTATGGTATTGCTGTGTATTGTTTTGTTGGATTGATTAATTAAAAAAATTTTAAAAAATATATTAAAAAAATCGATTTTTTAAGAAATGAGAATCGATTCTGAATCGCACAACGTGAGAATCGCGATTCGAATTCGAATCGATTTTTTCCCACACCCCTAATATATATATATATATATATATATATATATATATATATATATATATATATATATATATATATATATATATATATACATACATATGTCATGTCTGTGTTAATCATGTTTTTGTTTTGCTTGGGTTTTGGGCTCTTTTTTTAGTTCCTGGTTGCACTTCCTTGTTTGGTTTGGTTTCCATGGTCACCCATTAGTTTTCACCTGTCTTGTCACGCACCTGTTTCACATCCTCATGTCACGCACCTGTCTCACGTTTTCACTAATCATGTCACCAGTATTTAAGGCCATTGTTGCCAGGCAGTCGGCCTGGCGACATCACTCTGTTCACCCTCATGATCCATGCTGCTCTTCCTTTTGCCCCTCTTGTCATGTCAAGTAAGTTTTGTTATTGTTCACAGTTTTTTGCCTTTGTGCTAGTGTTTGGTTTTCATAGTCTAGTTTTGTACTTCCGCCATTGTGCGCGCCTTTTGTTTTCATAGTCAAGTTTTTTTCCCTCCGCTGTGAGCGCTTTTTGTTTATCCCCTTTCGAGCCTTTTTTGAGTTAATATATTAAACATGTCCTCACCTGCACGCCACGTTTGGTCCAATTCCTTTGCACCATGGGAGAACAAACCACGCCACAGATCAAGTCTTGACAGATGTCGCCAGCAGAAGAGTTCTCCCGCAAAATTGGACGAGGGAGCGTGGGAAGTCCTGCACGCTATGGAAGCGGAAACACTGCACTTTTCCCCCAGGGAGCGCAGGGGGATGATGTGGGGGCCCGGAGGCAAGCTGGTGCCGATCGGCGTGTCACTCCCGCTCCGGAAACGTCGCCAAGGAAAGACTTCTGCGAGTGGACAGGATGCACCACTCCTGCGGGCTCCTCCCCCTCCGGGCGGAAATGGAAGTCAGCCAGCCTGGCAGCTCAAGGAGCACTCCACAGACCTGGAGATTTTTTTTCCCAAATTCTTTACCGGTTCAATCCAAGCCACCCAAATTCCATGCCCCGCCCCCCAGAACTCAAGCCACGCCCAAGTCACAATTTTTTTTTTCACCCACAAAAGCCCAGGTGGGGGGGAAAGAAAGACTTTTTGGACAGTTTGGAGGGGAGGATTCCGCCCCCCTCCTGACCACCCTCCACCCACCCAAAGAAACGATTCCAGACCGCAGGGCGCGCGTCTGGTATCCGCTCCTTGAGGGGGGGGCTAGGGCTGGGAATTGTTCAGGTGGGGTGGCTCAGCATTGTCACGCCAAGCCACAGCCTCCAGCACGACCACCACCACCAGTCTTTCATCACGCCAAGCCACAGCCACCAGCTCGGCCACCACCACCTGTCTTTCGACCTGCCAAGCCACAGCCACCAGCACGGCCGCCACCACCAGTCTTTCGACCTGCCAAGCCACAGCCTCCAGCTAGGCCACCTCCACCAGCTCCACGCCAAGCTCCACCACGCCAAGCGCCACCAGTCGCAGCTCCACGCCAAGCGCCACCAGTCGCAACTCCACGCCAAGCGCCACCCGTGGTAGCTCCACGCCAAGTTCCGCTACCTGCTCCACGACGCCAAGTGCCGCCAGTCGCAGCTTCACGACGCCAAGTGCCGCCAGTCGCAGCTTCACGACGCCAAGTGCCGCCAGTCGCAGCTTCACGACGCCAAGTGCCGCCAGTCGCAGCTCCACGACGCCAAGTGCCGCCAGTCGCAGCTCCACGACGCCAAGTGCCGCCAGTCGCAGCTCCACGACGCCAAGTGCCGCCAGTTGCAGCTCCACGACGCCAAGTGCCGCCAGTCGCAGCTCCACGACGCCAAGTGCCACCAGTAGCAGCTCCACGACGCCCAGTGCCGCCAGTCGCAGCTCCACGACGCCCAGTGCCGCCAGTCGCAGCTCCACGACGCCCAGTGCCGCCAGTCGCAGCTCCACGCCAAAACCAAGACACACCATGCCAAGACCAAGACACACCATGCCAAGACCAAGTCCAAGACCCCCCATGCCAAGACACACCAAGCCAAGACCAAGTCCAAGACCCCCCATGCCAAGACACACCATGCCAAGACCAAGTCCAAGACCCCCCATGCCAAGTCCAAGACCCCCCATGCCAAGACCCATGCCAAGACCAACCATGCCAAGACCAAGTCCAAGACCAACCATGCCAAGTCCAAGACCAAGTCCAAGACCAACCATACAAAGTCCAAGACCAACCATGCCAAGACCAAGTCCAAGACCAACCATGGCCACGACAAGCTTCGCCACGCCAAGCTTCGCCGCCTGCTTCATCTGCTGCTTCTACGCCTGCCATGACGACGACGCCGCACCTGTCTTCTCGTCGGCCACGGATATGGCCGCTGCCTGGTCGTCCGCCACGCCAAGTGCGCCCACGTCATCGTCTGCCACGGATGTGGCCCTTCACGGGTCGCCCACCTCGCCTGTGGCGGCGGCGTTCCACTCGCCGCTGCCACATGACTATGCCTTGGTGGATTCGGGGCCACTTGGCCTGGCGACCCACCGCCATGTCCCCCTCCCGCCCCCCCATGACTCTTGTTCATTTTTTTGTGTTGGGACATCTGGGATCTGTCCGTAAGGGGGGGGCTCTGTCATGTCTGTGTTAATCATGTTTTTGTTTTGCTTGGGTTTTGGGCTCTTTTTTTAGTTCCTGGTTGCACTTCCTTGTTTGGTTTGGTTTCCATGGTCACCCATTAGTTTTCACCTGTCTTGTCACGCACCTGTTTCACATCCTCATGTCACGCACCTGTCTCACGTTTTCACTAATCATGTCACCAGTATTTAAGGCCATTGTTGCCAGGCAGTCGGCCTGGCGACATCACTCTGTTCACCCTCATGATCCATGCTGCTCTTCCTTTTGCCCCTCTTGTCATGTCAAGTAAGTTTTGTTATTGTTCATAGTTTTTTGCCTTTGTGCTAGTGTTTGGTTTTCATAGTCTAGTTTTGTACTTCCGCCATTGTGCGTGCCTTTTGTTTTCATAGTCAAGTTTTTTTCCCTCCGCTGTGAGCGCTTTTTGTTTATCCCCTTTTGAGCCTTTGACAACATATATATATATATATATATATATATATATATATATATATATATATATATATATATATATATATATATATATATATATATATATATATATATATATATATATATATATATATATATATTAGGGCTGTCAAAGTTAACACAATAATAATGCATTCCTTTAACTGCGATAATTTCTTTACGCGCGATTAATGTTTTTGACCCTTGGCCATTTCCGTAGCTTGGGGAAATTTGAGTAGATCTTACAAGTATGCAAGGTTTGATGCTGTTGAAAATATTAATGGTTGTACAGGGGTACCTCAATTTTTGTGCACCCCATTTTTGGTATTATTCGGTTGTTGACGAACATTTTGCCCTAGTTTTCATATACCATCTCGGTTATCATACACCAAAAATTGCTTCGGTTTTCGTAAAATTCGGGATCCGTCTGACCTTTTGGAAGTGATTATTAAAAACCAAGGTATCATAATCTAACATTAATATATAGCACTGTAACATAGCACCTTTCTCTCTTGTATGACTGCTGAGAGATGCTTTGGGATGTCTTTCATCCCATTTCACAGTCATGATACCCCCTTAACGGGATGTTAGTCCTATCAGAGCTCTGAGTTGCTACTTGCTGCAAATCACAGAAAGATTTCAGGAATATATAATGATAGCACAGCTAAAGATCAATATGAAGCTTTCCTGTGGGCTGGGAGAGGTTAATCAGCGGGGGGAAACAAAATGTGCTCCTGTCCTGCAGGTGGTGGGGAGCAGGCTAAAATGAGTAGGAGGACAGATGATAGCTGGAGTCTGAGGGCTATGGAGGACGGTGTGGTGGGTCGACTGTGAAATGAGGACATTCACCTTCACAAGGACGCCCAGGATTCCACACATTTCTCTCTATGCATTACAAGTGAAAGCAAGTTTTCGACAGAGCAGCCAAAATTCACTTAAGTCTATCAATTCCTGAGTAAATATATTAAAACTCTTGGGATTCAATAACCCCACCAGCTGGACCCTGGAGAAATGTGCGATATTGTTTGCACCGAATGCCCACAAATTTAACCAATCTCCGCAAATGATGTACGGCATCGCTACTTAGGGTCTGATTTACTATCCAAATACCTTGCACTAAACAGCATGTGCAAACTATAAAATTGCATTTCCTTTTAGTGAGTGTGTTGTGTGCCATCTACTTAGACTGTGTGTGCAATTAAAAAGGGTGCAGACTGCCTTATTTAAATGAGGATTTTGCGTGCACTATATGGGGGCATCACCACGGACACAATCTCATTTACTGCACATTCAAGTTATTATGCTCCTGTGGTGTTCTGCAATGTTTTCAAACAAGCAAGTGACATGCACCACATTTTATGGGCATGTTAGAAGTAGTCACGCAATGACAACACTTTTTTTTTTGTACCGCTGAAGATGCATGGGAGGGATGCTGCCCTCCTGTGCTCAAGATGCAAAAAATGCATACTTCAAAAAGTTTTTATCAGATATAATATATATTCTTTGTGAAAAAATGAATGTCATTTAAAAATTTACACTAAAACGCATCAATTGAATTTGCTTTAATCCGCCCCTTAAGTCTACTCCGAGTTATTAAATTATAAAAGGATGTTGCTAAATGGACGATGTGTCCAAAATTTTTATTTTTATTTCTGACCTTCCAAATATGTTAAAACGTACACGTAGGACATAGGATTCTCTGTCCATCGTGTGTCTTTGCAGCGCCGGCCCAACTTTCTCACATCCGTGTGTGGAGGTGTGTTGGTTTACGTGTCCTTTTTAAACGTGCTAAATAAAATGAAAATTACTACTCCCAAAACGGTGATGAGTGTTGATAAATCACATTAGGTACGTTGTTTATTATATTTGCATTTTCTCCTACCAGTATTGTGGGCGTTTTGATTATCATCTTATATGTTTATATATCTTATATAAGTTTATTTTATAATTTTAACACTTCAAGTGCAATATAATGTGTCACCTTCCAGAGGCGCTGTACTTATTCCAGCTTCACAGGCGCATAGGAACAGAAGGACTTCAGTCAAGGGGAGAATAAGTGGAAGGCCAGATATCACAGGAAATGTCCATATTATGTATTGAATTTTATTTTATTTAATGCGCATAAAGTGTGCATCTTCGATGAAGGCGCACTCGGACAAACTGAAGTCGAGGGGAGAAGGCTGCGCAGACATAATTTGCGCAAATGCGCAGCTTTTTTAACTTAAGCACACAGTAGAATAGAACCCTTAGTGCAGAAGGAAAGGTCAGGATCAGGTAATGAAACATAACATTGCTTTCCTATTGGTCAAGAAAACTCCAATCAAAGCATTACAGGTCATTTGGTTGCTGAGGGAGAGGGGGACATGTAAGTAAACACTGCCACCATGTGGACAACTTGGTTGGAGAAACAAGTTAAAGTGAAGTGAATTATATTCATATAGCTTTTCTCAAGAGACTCTAAGCGCTTTACATAGTGAAACCCATTATCTACATCCTTAAGCTACATTTAAACAAGTGTGACACTGGGAGCAGGTGGTTAAAGCGTCTTGCCCAAGGACTAGTGACTAGGATGGCGTTAAGCCGGGATCAAACCTGGAACCCTCAAATTGCTGGCAAGGTTGCGCTACCAACCAAGGCACACCGCTCCAAACACATCATGTCTTTGAAAGACCTACAGGCCTGACTCTTCATGTTCTACGACGTTCTGTCATCGACTCTTAATTACTGATGTCATGGGAACATCCTCCAAACACCGCGGTACCAATGTGTCCTCGGGCAGGAGGGAGGGGAGGGTTCAACATCCAATGATTCGTAGTGCAAGGTTGGTAGTAAAATCTGACTCCTCTGAAGTGAGTCATTGTGCAGTCGACTACTCTAAAACACCCCTACCTAATGCATACTATTATTCGCTTCTCACCAACCCCAGTTTCAGTATGATGGAACTAATTTACAACGGCAAGGGCCTGATCTACTAAACGTTAGCGTGTACTAAAACACATGTAAACTTTATAGCACACGCAAAGCCGGTCTACTAAACTTGTGTGAAGAGGGTTGTGTCTCTTAAATGAGTAGAATAAGAAACGCGATCCATTTAGCTTGTTTTTTTTAATATGCAGAATATATGCTGATTGTCAGAAAGCCCACAATACTGGGAGGAGAAGATGCAAATATAATTTTTAGCATGTGCAATACCGTTTATTTACGAGTTAGAACGCATTAAAAAAAGAAAAACATGTGGTATGATAGGCAAAATTCCCCAAAAAAAGTGCAGTTCCCGTTTAAGTCATCCAACAGCTATAGCATTATAAAATAATATTGCTGAATAGACGATATGTTTAATTTTCGACAGCCGATATACTGTATGTTGACACATGTGGATGGAGGATTCACTGTAAATCGTCTCTCTTAGCAAGGCAAGGCAACTTTATTTGTATAGCGCTTTTCATACATAAGGCAGACTCAAAGTGCTTCACAGACAACAAAGTGAAATGAAAGAAAATAAAAGCAAAATTAAAATGCAGACAATAAAAATAAAAACAGTGCGGACGTTAAAAGTTAAAAGATTAAAAGATTTAGCTGAAAGCTAAGGTGAACATAAAAATTCTAAGTCTAGTTTTAAAAGTAGTCAGAGTTGGGGAAAGTCGGACATCTTCAGGAAGTTTATTCCAGCTATTTGTTGCATAGTGACTGAATGATGCTCTCCCTTGATTTGAGTTTACTCTTGGAACCGCTAACAGATTGGTCTCAGAAGATCTTAGTGATCTAGAGGGCTTATATAGTGGGAGCATATCAGTAATATACTTGGGCCCTAGACCATGTAGTGATTTATATGTGAGCAGGAGGATTTTGAAATCAATTCTCTGACGTACAGGGAGCCAATGTAAGGATTTAAGAATTGGTGTAATGTGCGGCACAATCACCTCCTTTGTCACAGCCGTGTGTGCAACTGTGTCAGTTTGCACATACTTTTCAGATGTGGTAAATAAAAACTCAAAATAGCACCGGCGTCGTGCGAAATTCTGTATCCCTGAAATATTTTGTATCCCCTAGCGCGGGAGCGTGCATGGGGGTGGAGCTCTGTGCCGGACAGCTAACATGAGTCCACATTCACAAGTTTTGTGGTTGATGATGCTAAACATCTACAGAATACAACACATGATGTTAGTACATCAATTGGGGAAAATAGAGGGGGGGATACATTTTATGGCAACACAGAAATATGCTGAAATATTATGTATCCCTTATTTTTTTTGTAATTAATAAAATGAGTTTTGTACAATACCAAGTCTGTACATATAATCCACATGTTAGTGCATAGCTTGATGGACATACATGGGACACATATATTCTGTCATAAAATAAGTGGGTTTTTTTTAATTATTTTTTTTTAACATGGAATTGAGTTTACACTGTAGTGTTTGTTTCCATTATAATGGTGTTATTTTATATTCATCAGAAGATGAAATAAATAATAAACCAAATTACAGGATGTTATTACCGTATTTTTCGGACTATAAGTCGCAGTTTTTTTCATAGTTTGGCCGGACTTATACTCAGGAGCGACTTATGTGTGAAATTATTAACACATTACCGTAAAATATCAAACAATATTATTTAGCTCATTCACGTAAGAGACTAGACGTATAAGATTTCATCGGATTTAGCGATTATGAGTGACAGATTGTTTGGTAAACGTATAGCATGTTCTATATGTTATAGTTATTTGAATGACTCTTACCATAATATGTTACGTTAACATACCAGGCACGTTCTCAGTTGGTTATTTATGCGTCATATAACGTACACTTATTCAGCCTGTTGTTCACTATTCTTTTTATATTGTGGTTGGGGCGGGGGGCGTGTTTAAGAGGAGAGTATATTTACAGCTAGAATTCACCAACTCAAGTATTTCATATATATATATATATATATATATATATATATATATATATATATATATATATATATATATATATATATATATATTATATATGTATGAAATACTTGACTTTCTGTGAATTGTAGCTATATATATATATATATATATATTTATTTTATTATACATATAAATAAAATAAATACTTGAATTTCAGTGTCCCGGAGGCTATCCAGTAGATGGCAGCATTGTCCTGTTTAACTTCTCCGTTCATGAATGAGTATATCATTTTGGCCACCGTGTTCAATGGAGAAGTCTGTTCTACAAAATGTGCAGGCAACATACCCCTTCCCCTTCGAACTGTCCTGGATGAACTGAAATTCTTGTTTCCATTCGTTTTGGAACTTGCAAGCGTATTTCTTCATCTTGCTTGTCCACGGTGTCGCCATGTCTGTAACTTCCTCGTTCTTCTGTTTCGTCTCCTTGTTGTGTGCGCAGTTGTGCACTCTACACTCTAAAAGCCGTAGATGTTATGACGTCATTGGGCAGGCAAGCTGTTTATATTGTGGGAAAGCGGACGTGAGAACAGGCTGTCCCCACTCAGTTCCGCATTGAGCTGGAGGGGGCATGGCGTCCAGCTCCGGCTGAATACCGGGAGTTTGTCGGGAGAACATTTCTGCCGGGAGGTTATCGGGAGAGGCGCTGAATACCGGGAGTCTCCCGCTAAAAACGGGAGGGTTGGCAAGTATGATTATGCAAGTTCACCTAATTGGTCCAAAAAATATTTTTTGCAAATCAATAATCATAATAATGTGCCGTTGTCTAGTGCAGTGTTTTTCAACCACTGTGCCGATACAGTCTGGTGTGCCGTGGGAGATTGTCTAATTTCACCTTTTTGGGTGAAAAATATTTTTTGCAAACCAGTAATTGTAGTCTGCAAATGATGTGTTGTTGTTGAATGTCGGTGTTGTCTAGAGCTCGACAGAGGAAGTAGGTGGCAGCTCGTGCTAATTGCTTTGTAGATGTCGGAAACAGCGGGAGGCAGTGTGCAGATAAATTGTGTTTAATGCTTAAACCAAAAATAAACAAAAGGTGAGTGCCCCTGTTGAAAAACAGTGCCGTATACAATAGAAAAGCTTGTGCAGTGATGTGAAAGTACAACACATCATGTACGGATGACCAAAAGCATTTATTCGGGTAGGAATGTCGCATGTTACACCAACAACATTTTTGACAATCAAAGCATGATCGTAAGAATCCACATTTTGTATCATTGACATCGCTAATAACACGGAAGTGCTGCCGCTGTCTGAACAAGGCACAGAGCTCCGCACCCGTGCGCGCTCCCACGGCAGGGGATACAAAATATTTCAGTGATACAGAATTTCGGACGCTATTTTGAGTTTTTATTTACCACGTCTGAAAAGTATGTGCAAACTGACACAATTACACACACGGCTGTGACAAAGGAGATGATTGTGCTGCAAAGACAGACGATTGACGGAGAATCCTCCATCCACATGTGTGTCAACATATGTGGGCTGTAAACATTTTTAAACATATCGTCTATTCAGCAATATTATTTTTTATCGTTACAGCTGCTAGATTACTTAAAAAGTGCAGTTCCCTTTAAAAGTACCAGGAGAGGAAAAACAAGTTGACTATATATACTAAGTTGTGTTTCATTGTATCCATTAAACCATATTCAATTGTATTTACAATCTGTAAAGGATGTGAAAATATTGCCACAAATTAAATCGGCCATTTTGATTATTGCGCTCCCAAATATCTTCGGCCATTTCCATGGAGTCTACGTCTCGATAGGAACACTTCTGCACTCTGACCATATTATCAGATCAGTCATACTGGAAAAACACAACAATTAGCAAGAGATGTGCTGTTTATCATTCACAATCCCTATGTAAGACCAGAGCACATACAATTGGCTTTTTTTTTTTTTGCAATCGAAATCGTAAATAAATAACTAACTATTAAGTCAACAGATGGAGGGTCCTCTATTGTGCCCATTATACCCTCTATAAAAACATCCAGAAATTGCCAACAATACTCCCATTTACATGTCATGACCTGAAAATTAACCAAATATGACTGATATTTGTATTATAAGCACCAATGCAGACAAACTATTGTAGCGGCGCATTGATAGCAATGAGCTAATTATAGTTTACACTGCCATTGTTGACACACTAAACCAGCGGCTACTTCTGCTTCATCTCAAACTTGCTAAAAGTTAATTCAAGAATATAATGAATGCATCGCTCACCTGATAGTAGACAAATGTGGCCAGGTTGGTCGAATTTGACATCCTCCCGAGATGGTGAAAAAGACGCTAGTTGCTGCAACTTTTTTTAAACCCTTTGTGAGGATTGTGATTAAGTCTTCATCTAAACAGGATTATTTGAGTGTCCCGTCTGTCGGCATCCCCGCAAAAGTGGAATTATTACAGTAAGTGTGTGTTATACTATGGTTTATTATGGTTAGTTTGTATGTTTAGCACCTAGCAATGCTGCTGATGCTATAGTGTTTCAATAAAGTTGCATCCTTTTAGCGCTGTAAAATGTATTACTCATCCTCTTTGTGTTAGGACTCAAAAATATAAGGTTCTGGAACATAATTTTCCCAAAGTAATCGTTGTTGGCTCTCACAAAGTGTGCTTGATTAGCATTGGTGTTGACGGGAAAGGGGTCCCTAGTTCCTAACGCTACGTCACGGCTGGCTTCCTCATTAACTCTGAGATTGATACTATTTTGGTCAGAACTATTTACTCACAAACTTTGGAAGTCTTTTGGTGTCATAAACCAGATAAATATGATAATAGTTTTAATATAAAGGCAACTTGTTTTTTTCACTTTACTGGTATTTTAAGGGGCTGATTTAAACAAATATAATTGATGCATTTTGGTGTCTGCTGACATCTTTTTAATTACATTTGTTTTTCATATAGAAGACATATAATTAATATATCTCCTATATAAAAAAAACTATTCTTACAGTATGCTTTTTCTTGCATCTGGAACATTCCAACGGACGCTCGTTGGGTGCATTTTGGCGCTCTAAAAAGTGATTTCCATTATAGATGCACTGCAGGACTGTCTCTAAAATGCCCGTAAATAGTAGTACATGTTTGCTGCATGTTTCAAAATATGAATGAATGAATGATATAGCGCTTTTTTATAATTGTCTCAAAGCGCTTTACATTTGGAAACCAATACATTTAAGATTTGGTGGTGGTAAGCTCCATTTATGGGAAGCTTCCGTTGTCAATTGTACGCACAGTTTTAGTAGATCATACACAACACGTCCATTAACGGCAAACGCTATTTTATAGTTTGCACATACTATTTAGCGCTTGGTATTTGGTCTTCAATATATAGTCTTGAATCTCGTAACTTGCGCAAGCAACGCCGTCTTGCTCCTTCTCCTGCGTAACCTCCCGCAGACCCTAATGTGCATCCCCCAAAAATCCTTGACACTCTTTAACTTTTATTGCCAATCTTGTGTTAACTACAGGTTCAATTTTGGCACATATTCTATCTCATGCACACACGTCTGTCTCCGTCTTTTTCAGTCACTCATTTTCTCATTCTCCGTCAATCACCTTACAGGCACGGTATGTTCACGAACATGGGAACTCTGAACATCAATAACACATGAACATAAACATTAACACCAGCAGGTTGTTACAATAGTTATTTAACAGTTTTTCAATTACATATCTCTCTCTTGCTCAATGTCTCAAACAGCCTAATTGCCTTGCAAATTTGTCCGTCCTCTGCCGCAACTTGTTCAGGGGTTGGACAGTCCATCTTCATGAATGTCTTTTCCTTTGGTTTATGAGTAAAACGTAAATTAAAAATACAATGATGTTTCTGAATGATTAGTTCCGTTGCCAACAAAGATGTCAATCTTGCTCTTGTCATTTCTCACTCTTCACAAGAAGGTACACACTATAAAATGCTGGCTTATTTTGATAACCCAATTTATGAGTTGCGAGTGTTGGGTTCAATTTTGTTATGAAGAGCAATCCATTTTTTGTGTTATAAGGGTATTATTTTAACTCAATTTCTGGGTTTTCAAAACTATGAACCTTTTTGGGTTGTTTTTCAATGAGCTATGCATTTTTGTGTAAAAGGCTTTTTTTATTAAAAAGGTACTTTTTTCTTGAAGGGAATTTTATTAAGGATTAATCTCATTAACATTATTTACAATCACACATCTTATGTACATGAAAATATTTGAGCATGCTGTATAGAACTACTATGACCATACACGGCAATTCTTATATATATAAAAAAAAGCCACTCATATTTTGCTTTTGAGTATATTTTAATAGAATAAAAATACTTTTGATCTGTAGTTGGGAAGGAGTAGGACAAACTAGCAGTAAAATTTATAATTTTTAACCAACTATTGGGTCAAGGAGCGCTAAATTGCGCAAATTGTGTTAAATAAATTCAACCCAATAACTGGGTTATGAATCAACCAACATTGAGTTAGCATAACTCAACTTTTGGGTTAAATAATTCAACCCAATCGTTTGGTTGGGAATAACCCAACATTAAGTTATCATAACTCAACTTTTTGGTTAAATTATTCAACGCAAAGATTGGGTTGAAAAAAGTTACTCAAAATGTTGAGTTAAAATAACTCAAATAAGGGGTTCGTCCTATTCTGAACCAGCAGTTGAGTTAAAATTGGGTTATTTTTCAACCCAACATTTTTTTGTGTGTGAATATCCAGTTAAGGACAGCTGTGGTTGCTCCTTCAGGAGACACTGCCCCTTAGTGTTTTGAAGGAGAGGTGCAAGTCACGTGCCAGCCCCCGCAGAAGAGCTATAAACGAATCAAGACATCGTCAGAGGGGATGCAAGCTACGTGAAGCTACCAGTGGCTACAATATCAAAGATAAATGGGACTGTAGCTTTGATTGATAGATTTAATATTTGCCTGGTCCCAAAATACATAGTGATTACTTTATTGTGTCCAAAATCAACTGAAAAACCGAAGGACGCTAGAGGCTACTTCGATAATCCTCACATTGTGTTTGTTAAAGATTCTATAACTAAAGTAAGGCAACATAAGCGTTCATTCAAATGGCCTACATTATATTTCATGAGCACTCTACACCTCTCCCCGCCATCTGTGGTTTTAATGAAGCTGTCATTTTTTAGATGACTTGACGTTTCTCGCAGCACGATTGCTAACGGTTAGCCAACGGGGAATTAGCAACACATTCAGCTGTGTCAGGTAGTTTTAAAACGAGCAATTTTCAATGACCTCCCTTGTGATTGTTGTTTTTACCTGTAATGAACCAAGCTTGTAACCTTTTCAAAGCAGTACTGGGTGATGTTTTAGTGTAGGTCTGTACTTATACTTAACTTAAAGGCCTACTGAAACCCACTACTAACGACCACGCAGTCTGATAGTTTGTATATCAATGATGAAATCTTAACATTGCAACACATGCCAATATGGCCGGGTTAACTTATAAAGTGCAATTTTAAATTTCCCGGCAAACTTCCGGCTGAAAACGTTTCGATATGATGACGTTTGCGTGTGACGTCAACAGTGGAAGCGGAAGTATTCGGAGCCCATTGAATCCAATGCAAAAAGCTCTGTTTTCATTTCAAAATTCCACAATATTCTGGACATCTGTGTTGGTGAATCTTTTGCAATTTGTTTAATGAACAATGGAGACTGCAAAGAAGAAAGTTGTAGGTGGGATCGGTGTATTAGCGGCTGGCTGTAGCAACACAACCAGGAGGACTTACTTGGATAGCAGACGCGCTAGCCGACGCTAGCCGCCGACCGCACGGATGATCGGGTGAAGTCCTTCGTCCTTCCGTCGATCGCAGGAACGCAGGTGAGCACGGGTGTTGATGAGCAGATGAGGGCTGGCTGGCGTAGGTGGAGCGCTAATGTTTTTATCATAGCTCTGTGAGGTCCCGTTGCTAAGTTAGCTTCAATGGTGTCGTTAGCAACAGCATTGTTAATCTTCGCCAAGCTGGAAAGCATTAACCGTGTATTTACATGTCCACGGGTTAATAGTATTGTTGATCTTCTGTCTATCCTTCCAGTCAGTGGTTTATTTAATTTGTTTATATCTGCATTTGAACCCGATGCTATCACGTTAGCTCAGTAGCTAAAGTGTTTCGCCGATGTATTGTCGTGGAGATAAAAGTCACTGTGAATGTCCATTTCGCATTCTCGACTCTCATTTTCAAGAGGATACAGTATCTGAGGTGGTTTAAAATACAAATCCGTGATCCACAATAGACAAAGGAGAGAGTGTGAAATCCAATGAGCCCTTTTACCTAAGTTACGGTCAGAGTGAAAAAAGATACGTTCTGCACTGCACGCTAGTCCTTCACTTTCACGTTCCTCATCCACGAATCTTTCATCCTCGCTCAAATTAATAGGGTAATTGTCGCTTTCTCGGTCCGAATCTCTCTTGCTGCTGGTGTAAACAATAGGAAAATGTGAGCAGCCTTTCCTCCGGTGTCGTCACGCTACTTCCGGTAGGGGCAAGGCTTTTTTTTATCAGAGACCAAAAGTTGCGAACTTTATCGTCGTTGTTCTATACTAAATCCTTTCAGCAAAAATATGGCAATATCGCGAAATGATCAAGTATGACACATAGAATGGATCTGCTATCCCTGTTTAAATAAAAAAAATCATTTCAGTAGGCCTTTAACACTGGTTAGTTATCACAGATGTTTTCACGCGTTCAAAAATACCATCTTTTCTTCGTCTTTCATGGTGGTTTGAGCAGCTTGGACCGAGCATTTGATCATTGTCTCTAATACCCTCACTAACTAACAGAGCTTTGAGAGACAATGAGCTGATATTTTAAAAACCCATGATTTGGAAGAGGGCAGTTTTGAGGCATTTTTAACTAATGGTAATCATAGAAGTAGTTTCAACAGGATTACTTCTACCTCACGTAATTTTTTGAATAATTGTGAGCACATCTAGGAATTGGTATGGTCCGAATTTGGAAATTACTTGCCACCTGCTGCAGTTAATTTTTCAACTCATATTTTGCTACTCCAGCAGAAGACATGTCCACGCGTGGTTGGTGTACAGAGATTGTTCAGCCTGGCGCTAGTTAGTTTTAACCTAACTGACTCCTCACCAGGGCTAGCAGGCTCTCTAGTCGCCTGTGTTGCAACTTGCTCTAGTGTAGCTAGTCAAGTGAGACTCAATCATTAATCAAAGAGTGATGGCGATTCGGGTGAAGTCCATCATGACATTCTCAGCAGGTCAGGTCTATAAAGTTATAGCCCTGTTCACTAGAAAAGTTAGCCAGCCACCTGTTAAGCAAGACTATTCTGCTATATCGTTCATCATTGCCTCTCGCAGGCAGGGGACCAGAGACAATTACTCAATGCCAAGCCATTGTTTTAGCAAGATTAGAAGTCTTGGCTATGTTTTTTTTTTAAATCTCAGATTGTCTCATCCTAGTGTCGTTGGAGCAAATGTGTAACACTATATCCGAGTAGCTAGTGTGATTAGCCTGTCATAAGTATCTGGGCCTCTTGCAAGTCAGCTCCCTTAGGTTAGCTTCAATGTCGGGAGCGTTGTCCCAAAAAATACACATTTCCGTGGCTGGTTTACTAAGTTTAAAAATGCAGGTGATGGAGTCATGTATAACTTAAGTATGGTGGCCGGTAGACTGGAAAGTAGGACTACCTAACGGGCTAAATCTTTTATGCTTCATAACCGTCTCACTGTAGTTAGCAGCCCGCTTTAGGCTAATGCTAGTCTGCCGAGTACAGTCAACACGAACAGGCATGTCCGCGACATCTAAAGTTACGTTGTTACTCTGTTCTAGCTGGCGGACACATCCCTCTAGCAGAGGCAACCTTTCCATTAGAAGGGTGTCTGGGTCCCACCGCCCACCACGGATGCCCGTCTTGGTTGGTGCCTGCTGAATCTAGTCCCCGTGTCGGTGCGCTACAAAGTATTCCGCAGTGCTGCAAATCGGCCAGCTGCTGAGGTAGTGACCTTGTGTGTCAGCGTGTCTATGATCTTTGTTATTTATTCTTAATATATATATATATGTTTTTAAATTTGTTTTTCATCCCTCAGGGGAAGGATTCGCCAGGGCAGTTGCTGGATGTTCCATCTCCATCGTTGGGGTCCCTGCAGGTGGGGTGGGTGGCTCCCGTGGCCCCGTGCTGGGCGGTCCTGCGGGGCCCAACTTGGGGGCTCCGGGCTCGTGGGGGCCCGGTTGCTGGTGGGGCAGGGGCGGTCTTCTATCTCTGGGCCCCTCGGAGCGGGGTGTCCCGCCTTTCTGCCCAGGGGTGTGGTCTCTCGCTAGCTTGGGGGATGGCTGTCTTCGCTTCTCCCGTGCCTCGTCCTCTGCCAGTCACTTCTGTCTATGGCCTGGTGCTGGCCCTGCCAGGCAGTACAATGGTCCCAGCTCTGGGGTTCCTGTGGCTGGCCGGCCTGGCTGCGTGGGGCCGGTGGTCCCTTGATTCCTGGGCACCGCACCTGCTGTTTCTGGTAGGGTTCTCTGGGTGGCTGGGACGTACTTTGGCTCCCGCACACACTGGGAAACAAATATATTGTACATTCAAATAGACATACATACTTACATACATACTTACATACACACAACTATACATACAAACCAGTGGCGTGCGGTGAGATTAATGTCTGGTGAGGCACGACTGCATCATCACAGTCAAATTTAAAAACATATGAACCTGCAGTGCAGGTGTACCTAATGTTGTGTCCCTGCGGTCGTTCTCGGCTCCTGCAGCGCGAGCATTGTTGTTTTTGCACTTTTTGGCTTCTTGTTAAGTGACTTTTTTTGGGTGGATTCGGTCTTGCACGTGGAGGGTTTGGGTGTGGGCTTTGGTTGGTGTGGCCGCGGTGCTCCCGTCGGGCAGTGCATTCTGCGGCGGAGGTGCTTGGCACCAGGAGGCGGGGTTATGATACGAGCCTCACACAGTGTGTCTCCGCAGCAGATTTATGATCGCTCAGCACTAAAAATACGTTACACACATACAGTTGTTGACAAAATACACTGTACATTATATACCTCAGCTAACTAAACTGTGGAAATGTATAATATAATTCATATAGCAATACGGTGTCACTGCACAGCAGGCCAGCAGTTAGCCGAGTCACAATCCATGGTGAGGCACAAGTGCCTCAACTGGCTGCTGATCACCGCACCGTCTCTTCTCAGTATTTGAACGGCAAATGTGAAAATAAAATTAAAAATAATCTAAAACTGGTGAAGTTAAATGGAAAATAACTTTAGTATAATCATCAATCAATCAATGTTTATTTATATAGCCCTAAATCACAAGTGTCTCAAAGGGCTGTACAAGCCACAACAACATCCTCGGTACAGAGCCCACATACGGGCAAGGAAAACTCACCCCAGTGGGACGTCAATGTGAATGACTATGAGAAACCTTGGAGAGGACCGCATATGTGGGTAACCCCCCTCCCCCTCTAGGGGAGACCGAAAGCAATGGATGTCGAGTGGGTCTGACATAATATTGTGAAAGTCTAACACATCAGCGAAAGTCCAGTCCATAGTGGGGCAAGCAGGAACCATCCCGAGTGGAGACGGGTCAGCAGCGTAGAGATGTCCCCATCTGATGAACAGGCTAGCGGTCCACCCCGGGTTTGGAGCAGAGTAGAAAAGAAAAGAAAAGAAACGGCAGATCAACTGGTCTAAACAGGGAGTCTATTCAAAGGCTAGAGTATACAAATGAGTTTTAAGATGAGACTTAAATGCTTCTACTGAGGTAGCATCTCTAACTTTTACCGGGAGGGCATTCCATAGTATTGGAGCCCGAATAGAAAACGCTCTATAGCCCGCAGACTTTTTTTGGGCTCTGGGAATCACTAATAAGCCGGAGTTCTTTGAACGCAGATTTCTTGCCAGGACATATGGTACAATACAATCGGCAAGATAGGCAGGAGCTTGACCGTGTAGTATTTTATACGTAAGTAGTAAAACCTTAAAGTCGCATCTTAGGTGCACAGGAAGCCAGTGCAAGTGAGCCAGTATAGGCGTAATATGATCAAACTTTCTTGTTTTTGTCAAAAGTCTAGCAGCCGCATTTTGTACCATCTGTAATCTTTTAATGCTAGACATAGGGAGGCCCGAAAATAAAACGTTACAGTAATCGAGACGAGATGTAACGAACGCATGGATAATGATCTCAGCATCGCTTGTGGACAAAATGGGACGAATTTTAGCAATATTACGGAGATGAAAGAAGGCCGTTTTAGTAACACTCTTAATGTGCGACTCAAACGAGAGAGTTGGGTCGAAGATAATACCCAGATTCTTTACAGAGTCACCTTGTTTAATTGTTTGGTTGTCAAATGTTAAGGTGGTATTTTTAAATAGATGTCGGTGTTGAGCAGGACCGATAATCAGCATTTCCGTTTTCTTAGCGTTGAGTTGCAAAAAGTTAGCGGACATCCATTGTTTAATTTCATTAAGAGACGCCTCCAGCTGACTACAATCCGGTGTGTTGGTCAGCTTTAGGGGCATGTAGAGTTGGGTGTCATCAGCATAACAGTGAAAGAAAACACCGTATTTGCGTATGATGTCACCTAGCGGCAGCATGTAAATACTAAAGAGTGCAGGGCCAAGAACCAAACCCTGGGGAACTCCGCACGTTACCTTTACATAGTCCGAGGTCACATTGTTATGGGAGACACACTGCATCCTGTCAGTAAGATAAGAGTTAAACCAAGACAAGGCTAAGTCTGTCATCCCAATACGCGTTTTGATACGCTCTAATAAAATATTATGATCAACAGTATCGAAAGCGGCGCTAAGATCAAGAAGCAGCAACATAGATGAAGCATCAGAATCCATCGTTAGCAATAGATCATTAGTCATTTTTGCGAGGGCTGTCTCCGTAGAGTGATTTGCCCTGAAACCGGATTGAAAAGGTTCACAGAGATTGTTAGACGCTAAGTGTTCATTTAACTGCTGTGCTACAATTTTTTCGAGGATTTTCGAGATAAACGGAAGGTGGGACACCGGCCGGTAGTTTACCAGGAGATCAGGATCGAGGTTAGGTCTTTTGAGTAGAGGATGAATAACCGCTTTTTTGAATGCTAGGGGAACAGTGCCAGAGGAAAGTGATAAGTTTATAATATTTAATACTGATGGACCTAATAATACAAAAAGCTCCTTGATAAGTTTCCCAGGAATTGGGTCAAGTAAACATGTTGTTTGTTTTGTCCCATTTACACATTTTGACCATTCCTCCAATGTTATTTCATCAAAGAGAGAGAAACTATTTTGGAGGGCAGTGTCCGTCGTATATACAGTCGTATTTGTGTTAATAGAACCCAATTGTAGCTGAGATGCATTGTCTTTAATCTCTTTTCTAATGACTTCAATTTTCTTATTAAAGAAATTCATAAAGTCATCTGCTGAGTGGGTGGAGCTACTGGGAGAAGTCCCTTGTTGGGTTAGCGATGCTACCGTACTAAACAGAAATTTAGGATCATTTTTGTTGAGGTGGATGAGATTTGAGTAATATTTAGCTTTAGCTGAGGTAAGCATGCGTTTATAAGTTATTAAACTATCACACCATGCTTGATGGAAAACCTCAAGTTTTGTCAGGACTTGGTCTTTGACGTGGTTTGCTCTCCCATGGTGCAAAAGAATTGGAACGGACGTGGCGTGCAGGTAAAGACATAGTTAAATTATTACTATAAACTCAAACAAAAGGTACAAACAAAAGGCGCTCACAGAGGAGGTAACTAACTTGGCTATGACAAAACAAAAAGCGCGCACAAAGGCGGAAGTAGAAAACTAGACTATGAAAAAACAAAAGGCGCGCACAATGGCGGAGAACTATGAACATTAAACAAACAAAAACTTACGTGACAAGGAACTGTGAACATGGCATGAATGTGTCGCCAGGACGAACAACAGAAACAGAAAAGCCTATATAGTGACATGATAAGTGAAAACAGGTGCGTGACTAACTGTGAACAGGTGCGTGACATGACAATGTGAAAACGTGAGACAGGTGTGTGTGAGTCCAAACGTGGAACAGGTGAAACTAATGAGTAACCATGGAAACAAAACAAAACCAGGAAGTGAAACCAGGAACTAAGGAAGTGTCCAAAAAACAAAACAGCACATGGCCAAACAAAAACATGAACACAGACATGACAGAACCCCCCCCCTTACGGACAGATCCCAGATGGACAAAAACAAAAAACAGGATCAAGAGTCATGGGAGGGGGGGAGGGGGACATGGCGGTGGGTCACCAGACCAGGTGTCCCCGAATCCACCGGGGCAGAGTCAGGTGGCGACGGCGGGTAGACCGCCGCTGAACCTGACGAGGTGGGCGACCTGGGAATGGCCACATTCGTGGCAGACGAGGAGGTCGGCGCACCTGGCGTGGCGGACGCCCATGGAATGGCCACATCCTTGGCCGACGAGGAGGTGGGCGCGTTGTCGTGGCAGGCGGCGAAGCTTGGCGTGGTGCGTCAGGCGGCGAAGCTTGGCGTGGGGGGTCTTTGTCTTGGCATGGGTGGTCTTGGCCTTGGCGGTCTTGGTCTTGGCAGCGTGGGTCATGGTCTTGGTCTTGGCATGGTTGGTCTTGGTCTTGGACTTGGCGTGGTGCTTGGACTTGGTCTTGGTCTTGGTCACTTGGCGGGTCTTGGTCTTGGTCACTTGGCGGGTCTTGGTCTTGGTCACTTGGCGGTTCTTGGTCACTTGGCGGTTCTTGGTCTTGGTCACTTGGCGGTTCTTGGTCACTTGGCGGTTCTTGGTCTTGGTCACTTGGCGGTTCTTGGTCACTTGGCGGTTCTTGGTCTTGGTCACTTGGCGGGTCTTGGTCTTGGTCACTTGGCGGGTCTTGGTCTTGGCTTTGGTCTTGGCGTGGGGCAGCCACGGGCGGCACTTGGCGGCGTGGGGCAGCCACGAGCGGCACTTGGCGGCGTGGGGCAGCCACTGGCGGCACTGGGCGTCGTGAAGCTGCGACTGGCGGCACTTGGCGTCGTGAAGCTGCGACTGGCGGCACTTGGCGTCGTGAAGCTGCGACTGGCGGCACTTGGCGTCGTGAAGCTGCGACTGGCGGCACTTGGCGTCGTGAAGCTGCGACTGGCGGCACTAGGCGTGGAGCAGGTACTGGCGGCGCTTGGCGTGGAGCAGGTACTGGTGGCGCTTGGCGTGGAGCAGGTACTGGCGGCGCTTGGCGTGGAGCAGGTACTGGCGGCGCTTGGCGTGGAGCAGGTACTGGCGGCGCTTGGCGTGGAGCAGGTACTGGCGGCGCTTGGCGTGGAGCAGGTACTGGTGGGGCTTGGCGTGGAGCAGGTACTGGTGGGGCTTGGCGTGGAGCAGGTACTGGTGGGGCTTGGCGTGGAGCAGGTACTGGTGGCGCTTGGCGTGGAGCAGGTACTGGTGGCGCTTGGCGTGGAGCAGGTACTGGTGGCGCTTGGCGTGGAGCAGGTACTGGTGGCGCTTGGCGTGGAGCTGGGCGTGGAGCAGGTGGATCTTGGCATGGTCGAAAAACTGGTGGTGGTGGTCGTGCTGGTGGCTGTGGCTTGGCAGGTCGAAAGACAGGTGGTGGGGGTCGTGCTGGAGGCTGTGGCTTGGCGTGACGAAAGACAGGTGGTGGTGGTGGCCGAGCTGGAGGCTGTGGCTTGGCATGGCGATGCTGACCCACCCCACCTGAACAATTCCCAGCCCTAGCCCCCCCCTCAAGGAGCGGATCCCAGACGCGCTCCCCGCGGTCTGGAACCGTCTTTTGGGGTGGGCGGAGGGGCTTCAGGAGGAGGGCAGAATCCTCCCCTCTAAATTGTCCAAAATGTCTTTCTTCTTGTACCTGGGATCTTGTGGGTGAAAAAAAAAAAGTGTGACTTGGGCGTGGCTTGAGTCCTGGGGGGCGGGACATGGAATTTGGGTGGCTTGGATTGACAGGATCTGATTTCTAAAAACATGTCCTGGTAATGTCTTATCATGTTTTTAGAGTCTTTGGCTGGAGGCGGATGATCAAAAGAAAAAGAGTTCAGAAAAAAAAAATCCTGGTCTGTGATGTCATTTTGGAGCTGTGGAGCTGGCAGCAACCTGCTTCCGCCCGGAGTGGGAGGAGCCTGCGGCAGCGCCGCATGCTGTCCGCTCGCCTTCCCTGATGTCTTTGGTCTGGAGCGGCGCTTCCAGGACTGCGGTGACGCAGCGCCATCCTCGGACCAACTGGAGCTCAATGGCACCAGATTTCCATCTGGCCCCCACATCAGGTCTCTGCGCTTACCGGAGGAATAACGCAGCGTCTCTTCCTCCAACGCGCGGAGGACCTCCCACGTTGCCTCGTCAAAATTGTCCAATTTTTTTGCGGGAGAGCTCTCGTGCTGGCGACATCTGTCAGGACTTGGTCTTTGACGTGGTTTGCTCTCCCATGGTGCAAAAGAATTGGAACGGACGTGGCGTGCAGGTAAAGACATAGTTAAATTATTACTATAAACTCAAACAAAAGGTACAAACAAAAGGCGCTCACAGAGGAGGTAACTAACTTGGCTATGACAAAACAAAAAGCGCGCACAAAGGCGGAAGTAGAAAACTAGACTATGAAAAAACAAAAGGCGCGCACAATGGCGGAGAACTATGAACATTAAACAAACAAAAACTTACGTGACAAGGAACTGTGAACATGGCATGAATGTATGATGTCGCCAGGACGAACAACAGAAACAGAAAAGCCTATATAGTGACATGATAAGTGAAAACAGGTGCGTGACTAACTGTGAACAGGTGCGTGACATGACAATGTGAAAACGTGAGACAGGTGTGTGTGAGTCCAAACGTGGAACAGGTGAAACTAATGAGTAACCATGGAAACAAAACAAAACCAGGAAGTGAAACCAGGAACTAAGGAAGTGTCCAAAAAACAAAACAGCACATGGCCAAACAAAAACATGAACACAGACATGACAAGTTTAGTCGCACGCCAGTTGCGTTCCAGCTTTCTACATGATAATTTCTGGGCTTTAGTCTCTTCTGTAAACCATGGGGTACGCCTTTTAGGGGCCCTTTTTAGCTTTAGCGGTGCTACACTATCAATGGTGTCGCGCAGGGCGTCATTAAAGTTGTTAGTGAGGTTATCAATAGAGCCCACATAATTTGGGAATGGTGCCATTACCGAAGGCAGTAGGTCAGTAAGAGTCGTCGTTGTGGCAGCATTAATGTTGCGGGTGCTATAGTAGTTATTATTATTATTATTAGTTTGTTGACAATGAGTCAGAACTTCGAATTTTATAAGTTAATGGTCGGACATTACTTTAGTGTACGGGAGTATCGTAACTTTAGAGGTGGTGACACCCCTGACAAGCACTAGATCTATTGTATTACCGTTGCGATGCGTGGGTTCATTTATTATTTGTGTAAGACCACAGCTATCAATTATAGTCTGGAGCGCCACGCATGGAGGGTCCGATGGGGTATTCATATGGATATTAAAGTCCCCCATTATGATTATATTGTCGGCGTGCGTCACTAGATCAGCAACAAACTCTGAGAATTCACTGATGAAGTCCGAATAGGGCCCAGGGGGGCGGTAGATAACAGCTAGGTGGAGAGGCAGCGTGTGACAAACCTCAAAGTGAGCACCTCAAACGAGTTATATTTATTATTTAGGTTAGGTGTAAGATTATAGTTTTCATTGTATATTAGTGCGACACCCCCTCCCCTTTTAAGAGGTCTGGCAACATGTGTATTGGTATAGCCAGGAGGAGATGCTTCATTTAGCGCAAAAAAATTGTCTGGTTTGAGCCATGTCTCGGCGAGACCAACGACGTCAAGTTTGTTGTCTTTAATGACTTCATTAACTAATAACGTTTTGGAAGATAATGATCTTATGTTTAAAAAGCCCATATTATAGGTAGTGGGCTGTTTTGAGGATTGTTTGTTGAAATTATCCGAAGTAGCAATATTAATAATGTTGCGTTTATTATGCGTATTGCACTTTAAATAGTTTCGACCATATCTAGGATTTGATACGACGGGGATATTCAGATTGTTTGCTTGATGTTGCGATAAACTGAACGCATCATAGTTAGCTACCTCAGTACAATGTATGTCTGCCTCTGACACGGTCACAAAAGAAAAAACATTATGTGAGTTGTGTTTTATTCTAAAAGAATTGCTATGTGTGCAGGGATTATCCAGCCTGACGCCCACGTTTCTTTGGTTAGCTTTTCTCTTTGTTGTTAGCCCAGCTCGGCATCCCCGCTTCTGCTTCCGCTCGCACCGCCTATGTCGTCTCCATTGGCGGTCACCGCTAGCACTAGACTCCGCTGCTACAAAGGCCGCTCGAAGTAGCCCACGAAGTATTCCCATGCTAGCGAGGAGGTCCACCGTACATGCATCTTTCAGTCTATAACGACCCAATCCATCCACATCCAGAATTGTCTGTCGGTCATATGTGATCACAGAGTGTTCACGCTTTATGCCAGCCATGAAATTGACAGAAATGACGGGTGTTTTTTGCCAAATCGCTCTACACTCCCAAGAGCATTAGTGAGCCGCAGCATTTCCCATGCGCCGCCATTTTGTCAATCCAAATCATAATCATAATCACTGGATACATATAACAATTTAATTTTTTTTCTTTTCTTTTTCTTTCCATGATGGCAGGTGAGGCACCGCCTCCCCTGCCTCTAGTGACGGCACGCCACTGATACAAACATACGTATATTCATTAATACATACAGTACATACGCGCACTCATTGGTACTTACCCACATAAATAGGTACCTATGCTCTCACATACATACACAAATACAGTACATACATACACACTCACAGTACATACTGTACATCCACAAGCAGATTCACTGTACAAACATACATATACCTATACAAGTACATATGCATACATACACTCTTGCATATAATCATGTTTCATCAAACATATATTAACATATATAAACTGGGTAACTGACAAAGTTTAACCTATTGTTACTATAACAATCTACAAGGTTATGACAGTTCGCTTCTCTTTCTTCCCCTCCATTTGTCTGCTTTCTTTAGTTTTTCAAATTATCATTACATATATGTATTGTTGCATTTGAAACAATTGTATTGTTGATAATAAAGGTAATTATTGTTATTATTCATTATCAATATTGCTATTTCTTCTGGTATTTGTATTGCTCCATTTGTAGTGTAATAATGTTCATTGTCACTTGTGTGTTATTAATATTTACTTCACTGACTGCTTCTGTGCTATCACTTTTCATATCATATTGGTACATATCGTATTTGCTGATGCTGTTCTGTTGTTGTTATTATTGTTGTCTCTCTGTCTTATCCCCTTTTCCCCCACGTTTTCCCCCTTTTTCTTCCTTTTTTTCCTTTTTCTATCCCCTCCAGCTCCGGTCCGGCTGCGCCAAATAATAAATCCATTTAATAAAGTCAAATACAAATAAGGCAACAAGAGAAGTATCACACACTTCTATTTTGTAAAGTAAATCTGAACAGCAAATAAGGGCATCTACATGACCAATATGATTGCCTGAGTAGCTGGACAGGACAAAAAAAGAAGGGTGCTTGAAGTAGACAAAGCCATACTCACATTTCATTCTTTCACCAAGTCGAAACTCTTGCCGTCTTCAGAGTGGTGGTGACTGGGGCAACATAAAAAAGTAGATGCTCTGTATAATTCAATGTGACTAAAAAAATGTTGGAGAATGGCTAAAGAGGGCTAAAATAAACGGGCTAGCATGCGAAAGTACCAACAAAATCCCATCTCTAATTTTAATCACGCAAAAGGTTCAAAACATATGGTTTAAAAATAGCATCACAAAAACTCCTGTCACAGATCAGCATTGCAAATCTTGAGCTATTTAGTTTTTGGAGTTTGGCCACAGTGTTTATGACCGATGTACCCAAAGGACCTCATAAAGTAGAGCCAATGGTTATATGGGTTTTCTTCCATATAATATAATTATACTTTTCATACACAGTAATTGAACTGTAGTCATCACTTTTCACATTCCAGTCTTGACATTTATGACCATAAATCATATACATTTTTTACAAGGCAGATTTAGCACCTTTTGTAGCAGAAAATGTGGAAACGAATAGAAAGTCTTTAAACACTCAAAACGACAAAGTGTTGAAAGTGTGCAGTGCTGATTGGGAGGATTAAAAGCTTGTCGTAAAAGTGCAGTCCCAAATGCGGATGAGTAAGTTTTTTCTGGGCTGTAGGGAATGAGGTTACTTTTACAGAGAAGAATGACAGTAGCCTCAAAATGAGCACATTCTCATCTGCAGCTTCGAAAGACAAACTCAACCAGTCAGCTTTTAGGAGACAATGACTCAGACTCTTTTTTTTAGACAGGTAATTCCTTTTCATATCTGTTTATTCATAATATGTTTATTGCTTCACCTTTGTCTGCATCTTTCTATCTGTTATACTACAAACATGATGGAATGTCATAAGACCAGGAACTAAACAAGGATATTTCTGTACAATTTACGTGATTAATTGAAAGGCTGTACAGAAAATGTGAATTGAATTTTTGGAATCTGGAAAATGGTTGTACTGTATTATGTCCCAGTTAAAAATGAGGTACAGAACTGATGGTCAAAAGGGGTTTCATTGAACATTTGTGGTTCCAGTGATTAAATATCAACTAAATAATAACACTATCAACAATATAACTCCTCAGCCTTCCTGGAAAGGTATATTCAGGTGTACTGGATAGGAGGCTGCGCCGAATAAACGAAGGGTGGCTATTTTGAAGAAACTAGAATATAAAACATGTTTTCAGTTACTTCACCTTTTTTTGTTAAGTACATAACTCCACGTATTCATTCATAGTTGTGATGCCTTCAGTGACAATCTACAATGTAAATAGTCATGAAAATAAAGAAAATGCATTGAATGAGAAGGTGTGTCCAAACTTTTGGCCTGTACTGTATATGTATGTATGTATATAAAAAATATATGATATATCATATCATAATAATAATGCAAATAACTCTTTCAAACACCATAAAGTTATATTTGTCATTAGTATTTTTTTAACCATTGTAATTGGAAGGTCAATAACTTATGATTATCCGAAAAGAGTAAACATACTGATTTAAAAAAAACTGCCCCCAATTGGCCCCAGTGTGTGAATGTCAGTGTGAATGTTGACTGTTTGTTTGTGTTGGCCTTGCGATGAGTTGGCGGCTTGTCCAGGGTGTACCCTGCCTTCCGCCTCGTGCAGCTGGGATAGGTTGCAGCCCCCCTGCCCGCGACCCTAAAAGAGACAAGAGGTAAACAATGATAAACTTTTAGGTTAGTTTCAAACCCATCTTATTGCTGCCTTTAGAAGGCCACACAACAAGTATTTGAACACATTTGTTAGGTGTAATTGCATGTAAAAGGGAAACAATTAACTTTGTTTGCTTTTTCATTACATTGTATTGTGCACATGTAGTATTCGTCATTACCTTCTGATTACTGACCGCTGGAAATGTCTGGAACACTTTTCGTTTTGAAAATCTGTCTGGATTGAATGTGTAATTAAATAGTGTCGGTGTGGAGGAAACCACAGAGCAAATAAACCAGCTTTGAGTGTGAATCTGGACAATTGTGCACTTGATGCCTGCCGACATCATTGAAGTCTGTTCAAATTCGATCACGTGTGAAGGCTTCTTCAAAATGCAACAAGCGTGTTTTCCTTCAGCACAGGTTTAGAATGTTCCGTTTTAACTGTTCCTTTTACTATTAGCATAAATGCCGTGTGACTATATTTTATGTATTTGCTTATTCCATGCTGGAAAATAACCCCTGTTAATTTCAGTCCTTACAATCATCTCCGGCTTAGAAACCTGAACACATTTATTTTAATAGAGTTCAAACAAGCAAATAGCACTAATTTAATTAAATGAACCAACAATACTAATAGGATAAATGTCACTGTTTAAATGACTTTCAATCAATATACTGGTTATTCTTTGTTGACTTCTTGTTTTCAAATGAGAATGCATTTAGCAAGAACAATGTAACATATTTGAAACATCAATTAGTATTATTTTTGAAATATTATATATATATAATATGATATTGATACAATATGTGTAAATTTGACCTTGCATGGCTGTGGGTTTTAAAATAGTGTCTTCGGGACAATACACACACACATATTGAACCCAGACCTTTATGAAGAGTGTAAGGTGAAATACTATTAGTTTAGGCATTCTTAACACGTTAACAAATTGTTGAGTCAAATCAAACACTGTTGATGAGACAGGATTGGGAGACAGTAGTTGCATTAGAGTCCATCTGCCAGAGACTTGCTTTAGCAAACATGCTGTCGCTGTCCTGGTCAATTTCACTTATCCTGCCAGGTTGTAAGAGACATCTCCAATGTGTTGCCAGATGATCAGGAGACTTTTCTTTTCATTCAGACGTACTCCCAGCATACAGAAGATAAGAGAAGCAAGTCCTTTAGTACATAACTTTGTTATTTTATTTTGTTCCCCCTGTTGGTTGAGGTATATTAGGGGTGCATTATAAATATTAGACAGATAATTATCAGGCATAAATGAGGAATTATGACATCATTAAAAATGAACTGCTTCAACCAACAAAAAAAAGCAAGATTACCGGTACTGTGCGTTAGTTATGTTAGGGTGAGCAAATCAAGCGCTCTTTTCTCCTAACTAGGGGGTCTGCAACCTGCGGCTCTTTAGTGCAACCCCAGTGGCTCCCTGAAACATTTTTTGTTTTAGTATGTTTTTTGTTTGAGGACAAACATGACACAAACCTTACAATTTGTTAGAAAGCCCACTGTTTAATATGTGTGTATGCTTCACTGATGACAGTATTTAGTGAACATTGTTTTGTCCTACTAATTTTGGCGGTTCTTGAACTCACTATAATGTGGACTGTGACGCAACAGTTTGTTTACGTGCAAAATCTTCCTCTCCTTCCTTCTTTGTCTCATTTTGTCCACAAAAAGTTTCATGCTGTGTGTGTGCGAGTGCACAAAGGTGCGCTTTGTTGATGTTATTGACTTGTGTGAAGTGCTAATCAGGCATATTTGATCAGTGCATGACCGCAAGCTAATCAATGCTAACATGCTATTTAGGCTAGCCGTATGTACATATTGCATCATTATGCCTCATTTGTAACTATATTGATTTAATTTCCTTTACTTTTATCCTCTTTGTATATAATTTAGTTTGGCATGTCTAATGACACATTATCTGTATGTATCTGGCTGCATTTCTGATAGTGGTTTGTGTGCCATGTGGTTCCAGACCACAGCAAACATTACCTAGCTTGCCAAAGATTGTAATAAATCTATTAAAAGAAGACAGCCTTAACTTGGACACACACATCTATACCTTTGGCCATTAAAAGCCAGTAATTTGCAGGAGTTATCTCACTTTCTGAGTAGCCTCTGATTTACTAATGTTTTACAATGTTGTAAAAATGTATAGAATAAATATTACATTTCAACATTTTTGTCAACAAAGATTTGCGTCAACCTGCGACACATAGTCATTTTGATAGTAGGCTAATATAGCTGATATATTAGCCTACACTTAAATTATAACACTTATAACACTTAAATTAGACTTTTAATTTTGTGCGACTCCAGACCGATTATTTTTTTGTATTTTTGGTCCAATATGGCTCTTTCAACATTTTGGGTTGCCGACCCCTGTCCTAACTGTTAAGCCGGTCGCAAACCTTCCCTGAGTTCATTGTAAACAAACATGACGTCACCCGTTCACTGTTTCAGAGGTTGACTTAACACGTGCTATTTGCACCAAATGTTCTGCAAAACTTCAGTGAGAGAAAAAAAAAGCTGACAAAAACGCCTGCGCCGCTGAAGAAGCTTCCCCAAAGCTAGCTGCAAATAAAGGACATACCACATACACATACCACAGTTCAATCTGCATTTGGAAAAAAAATAGATAGAAACTAGAAACAGCAATATCAGGAAACATTTTAGGACAAATTGAGAACCATTCGGAACCTCAACTTCCTGGATATGGAGGTTCCTGTAAAAGTGTGTGGTTTGTGTTTCCACCGCATTTCACAGTTCAGGATAGTTTATACAAATCAGGCTAATGATCAGTGGAGGAGTGGTTTTGTATATTTCTAAACCAATACCATATAAATCCATCCATCCATTTTCTACCGCTTGTCCCTTTCGGGGTCGCAGGGGGTGCTGGAGCGTATCTCAGCTGCATCCGGGCGGAGGGCGGGGTACACCCTGGACAAGTCGCCACCTCATCACAGGGCCAGCACAGATAGACAGACAACATTCACACTCACATTCACACACTGGAGCCAATTTAGTGTTGCCAATCAACCTATCCCCAGGTGCATGTGTTTTGGGGGTGGGAACAGACAATATCAGGTCAGAGTCAATATATTTGTAATAAACTATATTTTCTACATTTTGGCTTTCATGTCTGCATCAGGGTCCAATACCAATTACACATCCACCACTAAAAGCAGAACTAGTTAAAGGCCTACTGAAACCCACTACTACCAACCACGCAGTCTGATAGTTTATATATCAACGATAAAATCTTAGCATTGCAACACATGCCAATACGGCCGGGTTAACTTATAAAGTGCAATTTTAAATTTCCCGCTAAACTTCCGGTTAAAAACGTCTATATATGATGACGTATGCGTGTGACGTCAATCGTTGAACAGGAAGTATTGTTGCGCGCGTGGTGGTTGTCGGGCCTGACAAACTGTGTATATGTATGTGTATGTGTGTGTGTGTATGTATGTATGTATGTATGTATGTATGTATGTATGTATGTATGTATGTATGTATATATATGTGTATGTGTATGCATGTGTATGTGTGTGTATGTGTACATGTGTATGTTTATGTGTATGTATATATATATATGTATGTATATTTCTGGGGGTACGTTCTGGGCCTGCCTGTCGGGTGGGGGTCGGCGCCTCAGGCTACTGCATCCGGACTGCGTGTCTGGAGCTCCTGGGTCCCACCGTCCATCCCTTCCGGGTGCCCGTCTTGGTTGGGGCCTGCTGGGTCTGGTCCCTGCGTCTACTGTGGTAGCTTGGTGCTGCACGGTATTCCGAGGTGCTGCGAGTCGGCCAGTTGTTGGGGTAGCGACCTTGTGTGTCAGCATGTCTGTGATCTTCTTTTAATTCTTTTTTTTTTTTATTTAAAAAAAAAAATTTTTATAAATAGATTTTTTTTTTATTTTTTATTTTTTTATTAAATGTATTTATATTATCATTTGGTGCAGCCGGGCCGGAGCAGGAGGGGATAGAAAGAGAGAAAAAGGAAGACAGAGGGGGGAATTGTGGGGACAAGAGGGGCATTAGACAGAGAGACAAAAACAACAACAGCAAACACAACAACAACAACAACAACAACAACAGAGCAACATCAGCAAATACGACATGTACAAATATGATGGTAAAAGTAATAGCAAATAAGCAGTTAGCGAAAATTTAAAAAAAAAATTTAAAAAAAAAATACAGAAATGACAATGAGCATTATTACACTAAAAATGGAGCAATATGAATACCAATAGAAATAGTGCTATTGATAATAAACAATACCAGTACTTTACCTTTATTATCAACAATACAATTGTTCAAATGCAACAATACATATACGTAATGATAACTTGAGATACGAAAGAATGCAGAAAAATGGAGGGGAAGAAAGAGAAGCAACCTTAACCTTGTAGATTGTTATAGTAACAATAGGTTAAGCTTTGTCAGTGTGCCATGTGTTATACCCAGTTTACCCTAGGGCAACAACGTTAATATATGTTTGATGAAACGTGATTATGTGCATGAGTGTATGTGTGCATATGTACTTGTATATGTACAGTATGTGTATGTGTGCTTGTACAGTGAATGTATATGTACAGTATGTGTATATGTGTGTACAGCGAATGTATATGTACAGTATGTGTATACAGTATGTGTGTTTGAACAGTGAATGTATATGTACAGTATGTGTAAATGTGTGTTTGTACAGTGAATGTATATGTACAGTATATGTATGTGTGTGTTTGTACAGTGAATGTATGTGTAGTATGTGTATGTGTGTGTTTATACAGTGAATGTATATGTACAGTATGTGTATATGTATGTTTTTACAGTGAATGTATATGTACAGTATGTGTATACAGTATGTTTGTATAATGAATGTGCGTGTGGATGTACGAACTTTGAGTGTGTAAATATGTACTGTATTTATTTGTATATGTATGTGGGAGCGTAGGTACCTATGTATGTATGTGTGTGAGTATATGTGAATTTGCATGTACAATACATTTGACTCCCAGTGTGTGCGGGAGCCAGAGTACGGCCCCAGCCTCCCCGAGAACCCATCCCACAAACAGTAGGTGTGGTGCCCAGGGAACCAGGGGCCACCGCCCCCACGCAGCCAAGCCGGACAGCGACAGGAACCCCAGAGCCTGGCCCACCGTGCCGCCCACAAGGGCCAGCAGCAGGCCGCAGACAGACGCACCCGGCAGAGGACAAGGCACGAGAAAAACAGGGGGAAGCCAGACCCCAAGCCAGCGAGAGACCACACCCCACACGGACAGAAATAGATTTAATTATTTATTTATTCTTATTTTTTTAAATATATTTTATTAATATTATTATTATTATTATTATTATGTATTTATTTATTTTATTTATTTATTCCCCTACCTCGGGGGGGGGGGGGGGGGGGGCTCGGCGGGGCGGTTGCTGCTTGTTCCATCTCCATCGTTGGGGTCCCTGCGGGTGGGGTGGGTGGTTCCTGTGGCCCCGTGCTGGGTGGTCCTGTGGCGGCCGGCTTGGGTGGGGTGGCCGTGGGCTGGCCTCGCCGTGCTCTCCGGGGTGGGGGGGGGGGCTCGTGGGGGCCCTGTTGCCGGTGAGGCGGGGGCGGTCTTCCCGTCCGGTTGCGGGGGGTCTCCGGGCCCCTCGGGCGGGGCGTCCCGCCTTTCTGTCCGTGTGGGGTGTGGTCTCTCGCTGGCTTGGGGTCTGGCTGCCCCCTGCTTTTCTCGTGCCTTGTCCTCTGCCGGGTGCGTCTGTCTGCGGCCTGCTGCTGGCCCTTGTGGGCGGCGCGGTGGGCCAGGCTCTGGGGTTCCTGTCGCTGTCCGGCTTGGCTGCGTGGGGGTGGTGACCCCTGGTTCCCTGGGCACCACACCTACTGTTTGTGGGATGGGCTCTCAGGGAGGCTGGGGCCGTACTCTGGCTCCCGCACACACTGGGAGTCAAATGTATTGTACATGCAAATTCACATATACTCACACACATACATACAGACATACATAGGTACCTACGCTCCCACATACATATACAAATAAATACAGTACATATTTAAACAGTCAAAGTTCGTACATCCACACGCACATTCATTATACAAACATACTGTATACACATACTGTACATATACATTCACTGTAAAAACATACATATACACATACTGTACATATACACTCACTGTACAAACACACACATACACATACTACACATATACATTCACTGTACAAACACACACATACATATACTGTACATATACATTCACTGTACAAACACACATATACACATACTGTACATATACATTCACTGTTCAAACACACATACTGTATACACATACTGTACATATACACTCGCCGTACACACATATACACATACTGTACATATACATTCACTGTACAAGCACACATATACACATACTGTACATATACAAGTACATATACACACGTACACTCATGCACATAATCACGTTACATCAAACATATATTAACGTTGTTGCCCTAGGGTAAACTGGGTATAACACATGGCACACTGACAAAGCTTAACCTATTTTTAATATAACAATCTACAAGGTTAATGTAGGTTGCTTCTCTTTCTTCCCCTCCATTTTTCTGCATTCTTTCGTATCTCAAGTTATCATTACGTATATGTATTGTTGCATTTGAACAATTGTATTGTTGATAATAAAGGTAAAGTATTGGTATTGTTTATTATCAATAGCACTATTTCTATTGGTATTCATATTGCTCCATTTTTAGTGTAATAATGCTCATTGTCATTTCTGTATTTTTTTTTTTTTTTTCGCTAACTGCTTATTTGCTATTACTTTTACCATCATATTTGTACATGTCGTATATGCTGATGTTGCTCTGTTGTTGTTGTGTTTGCTGTTGTTGTTTTTGTCTCTCTGTCTAATCCCCCTCTTGTCCCCACAATTCCCCCCTCTGTCTTCCTTTTTCTCTCTTTCTATCCCCTCCTGCTCCGGCCCAGCTCCACCAAATGATAATAAAATACATTTAATAAAGTCAAAATACAAGTAAGGCAACAAGAGAAGTATCCTACACTTTTCTTTTGTAAAGTAAATCTGAACAGCCGATATGGGCATCTACATCTGCTATATGATTTGCCCGAGAAGCTGGGCAGGACATTTAAAAAAAACAAAACAGGAGGTATTGGTACCCCATTGAATACAATACAAAAAAGCTCTGTTTTCATTTCAAAATTCCACAGTATTCTGGACATCTGTGTTGGTGAATCTTTTGCAATTTGTTTAATGAACAATGAAGACTGCAAAGAAGAAAGTTGTAGGTGGGATCGGTATATTAGCGGCTGGCTGTAGCAACACAACCAGGAGGACTTACTTGGATAGCAGACGCGCTAGCCGGCGCTAGCCGACACTAGCCGACGCTAGCCGACACTAGCCGACGCTAGCCGACGCTAGCCGCCAACCGCACGGATGATCGGGTGAAGTCCTTCGTCCTTCCGTCGATCGCAGGAACGCAGGTGAGCACGGGTGTTGATGAGCAGATGAGGGCTGGCGTAGGTGGAGCGCTAATGTTTTTATCATAGCTCTGTGAGGTCCCGTTGCTAAGTTAGCTTCAATGGCGTCGTTAGCAACAGCATTGTTAAGCTTTGCCAGGCTGGGAATTATTAACCGTGTAGTTACATGATTTATTTATTTTGTTTCTATCTGCATTTGAGCCCAATGCTATCACGTTAGCTCAGTAGCTAAAGAGCTTCGCCGATGTATTGTCGTGGAGATAAAAGTCACTGTGAATGTCCATTTCGCGTTCTCGACTCTCATTTTCAAGAGGATATAGTATCCGAGGTGGTTTAAAATACAAATCTGTGATCCACAATAGAAAAAGGAGAAAGTGTGGAATCCAATGAGCCCTTGTACCTAAGTTATGGTCAGAGCGAAAAAAGATACGTCCTGCACTGCCTCTCTAGTCCTTCACTCTCACTTTCCTCATCCATTAATCTTTCATCCTCGCTCAAATTAATGGGGTAATCGTCGCTTTCTCTGTCCGAATCTCTCTCGCTGCATTGTAAACAATGGTAAAATGTGAGGAGTCCTTCCTCCGGTGACGTCACGCTACTTCCGGTACAGGCAAGGCTTTTTTTTATCAGCGACCAAAAGTTGCGACCTTTATCGTTGATGTTCTGTACTAAATTCTTTCATCAAAAATATGGCAATATCGCGAAATGATCAAGTATGACACATAGAATGGATCTGCTATCCCCGTTTAAATTTAAAAAAATAATTTCAGTAGGCCTTGAATAGTCTTGCATCAAGCAGTTTGCATCAGTTTTGCGGACCGCAGAGTTGTGATTGGAGGGTCCATGAGCACAGGAGAGCAGATATAGTGCTTGGAATGCACGAATGATTGTGTTGGACCAGGGGTAGGGAGCCTATGGCTCTAGAGCCAGATGTGGCTCTTTTGATGACTGCATCTGGCTCTCAGATAAATCTTAGCTGACACTGCTTAACACGATAAGTAATGAATAATTCCACTGGTAATCACAGTGTTAAAAATAACCACGTATCAACCAGACTACAAAGCCATCAGCAAAACCATGCAGCACCAGAAGACGCATTAATGGTAATATGTATTTTGTTTATTGATTGTTAGCTTCAGAATAACAATGTTATTAAAAGAATAAGAGACTTATTATACTCAAAAAATGTTGGTCTTACTTAGAAATGCACACATTTAGTTGTATTCAGTGTTAAAAAATATTATATGGCTCTCACAGGAATACATTTTAAAATATTTGGCTTTCATGGCTCTCTCAGCCAAAAAGGTTCCTGACCCCTGTGTTAGACAAAGCAATAGTGATTGAACATTTGCATGCAAACTGGTATTGTGTACTTAATATCTTGGTGTGCTCTAAAAATAATTACTGAATATGTTGTTTTTCAGTTTGTTTTTGTTGCGTTCAGAAGAAGCTCTTTTTAACTTTTATTGCCAATCTTGTGGTAACAACAGGATCGATTCCGACATAGTCTTTCTCGTGCACACACGTCTTTTTCACAACACTTACTCATTGTCCGTCAATCACCTTTTAGGCACGGTATGTTCATGAACATGGGAACTCTGAACATCAATAACACATTAATATAAACATTAACACCAGCAGGTTGTTACAATAGTTACTTAACGGTTTTGTTATTTTCAATTACATAGCTCTCTTTTGTCCCTTGTCTCGAACAGCGTTGCAAATTCGCCCATCCTCTGCCGAGACTATAGTTCAGGGGTTGCACAGTCCATCTTTACGAACATATTTTCCTCTGGTTAATGGGTAAGACGTCCATTAAAAATAAACTGATGTTTTTGAATGATTAGTTCCAGTGTGGATAAAGATGTTAATGTTGTGGTTGTCATCACTTTTCTCAAGAAGGTAAATCTCTAGTAAACGACAGCTGCCGTTCCTCCTTTGGAAACACTGCAGATGAGAATTACAAGTCATGCGCCAGTACCTGCGGGAGAACTATAAATGAATCAAGATGCCGTCAGAGGAAAAACAATCAAGAGTATATTTTAACCTTGAAGGAGAACTGCACTTTTTTGGAATTTTGCCTATCATTCACTCTCATTATGAGAAACATTGCATTTTAATTGGTAATAACCGACCTGTTTTAGGTGGCTAGTAATGCTGCTAATGGGAACAATCCATTCTGCCTCTAAGTCACTCTAAAAATGAATCCAAAAAACGTCAACAATACTTCATTTAAATTACGCATCCTGCATAATAACCAAGCTGTAGCAACTTTGTTACTGTAAGAGTGAACACTGAAGAACTGTTTTTTTAGCATAGCACATCACTTTGCGACGGCATGCTCCAGGCTTTAGCAAGAGGAACGTTAGCTCCTGCGTCAGCAGCTGAATCGCTTTTGAGTTTTTGTAATGCACAACACAATTCGATTGGACACCAATCTGTATTAACTGAAAAACATGAAGAATCATATTACAGTATCTGTAAAGTATTATTACATGTTTTGTTTGTCTACAGCTAGCTCAACAGTGTATGTAGTTTTACTAACAAGCAGGATGTTCTGCATGTATCCTGATCGATATTATAGTGACTTACTCGATTTACAGTTGTCCGTTTGGTCAAGCTGGCAAGGGAGTTTTTTTTCCAGTTGATTTGGGTAGGCAGAAACAAGTTTCTATCACTGCAGGGTTTGTTATCGCAAACACAAACAGTTCGCCTTTCGTTGTGATGCAGTTTTTTTGCGCTGTGTCTTCCTAGCCAGATACAAAATGCCTTTCCGTGGGAATAGCTTGGCAAGCTCCACATTTACAGCACCAAATCCTGCTGATCCTGACTCTGTCGGCCCCCGTCTGCTACAATGTTTCACCCTCTCTCCGTTCTTAATGTAGTCTCCTGTTGCCTAACCACTACAACATTAATATTTTGTTTGTTAAAAAACAACAACAACATATTATTCACATGTGAATAATGCTGTATAATAGACAGGTATTTTTTACATGTGAATAATATAAATACAAAGTGTTTATTGTCTATTGAGAGCGAACTGTTGTGCTGAATTTCCCCCAGGGATCAATAAAGTACTTTATATTCTATTCTATTCTATAAAATGAAAATAAATGCAATCACTAAGTGGCTCAAGAAGATTGTAAATAATGGATGGAAAAGACACCTCAAGTAAGATTTATAAAATAAATAGATAAAAGCAGGCAGGGGCTTAAAACGTAATGTCATCGTATTATGGAGACTTGGTCACAACACATCAACAAGAGTGTTTTATAATTGTTAAAATGTGTATTTGATCAGTTTTGATTAATTTGCTGCTTTAATTGTAACTTTATTTTTGAAAGTAAAACATAACATTACCGTATTTTTCCGAGTATAAGTCGCTCCGGAGTATAAATCGCTCCGGAGTATAAGTCGCACCGGCCGAAAATGCACAATAAAGAAGGAAAAAAACATATATAAGTCGCACTGGAGTATAAGTCGCATTTTTGGGGGAAATGTATTTGATAAAACCCAACACCAAGAATAGACGTTTGAAAGGCAATTTAAAATAAATAAAGAATAGTGAACAACAGGCTGAATAAGTGTACGTTATATGAGGCATAAATAACCAACTGAGAACGTGCCTGGTATGTTAACGTAACATATTATGGTAAGAGTCATTCAAATAACTATAACATATAGAACATGCTATACGTTTACCAAACAATCTGTAACTCCTAATCGCTAAATCCCATGAAATCTTATACGTCTAGTCTCTTACGTGAATGAGCTAAATAATATTATTTGATATTTTACGGTAATGTGTTAATAATTTCACACATAAGTCGCTCCTGAATATAAGTCGCACCCCTGACCAAACTATGAAAAAAACTGCGACTTATAGTCCCAAAAATACGGTATGTCTGTGCTTCTATTTTTCGCGTCATGTCAGCATGTCAGCCTCTTCCTCAGTAACAAGTTAGTATTTGTGTCACCAATGTCAGATGTAAAGAGTAGTCAGCTCATGTCAACAAGATAGCTTTAACTTGACCTTGAATATAATAAAGAAACGGTTGCTGCTCCAGTTGATGCACTATTTTTCATGTTTTGCCTCTAGTTGCCAGTCTGTAAGCACATTGGACAAGTTCCTCCCATCTGTATTTTTAAGGCAGGTGACGTATTCCCAAACAGATGATTTAGTTATTTTAAACGGAGGGAAAAGTACAGGGTACGATCATCCTTCATCTGTCAGACAGCGTGCAGAGCCGCGTCCTGATAATGTCAGTGCAGCCACATGCGGCCTAAAGGATTTCCATCTTTCACTTATACTATATTGACGGTATGAAGAAACATTTGAGTGGTTCTGAGGCTGTACCTGTAACGGTACCTTAAAACAAGCAACAAAATATAAAACGCAGATTTTTTTGGAATCGAATTAAATGATTACTATATTTCCAGGATTTGAAGCTGCTTCTTTTTTTCTACGCTTTGAACATATTTATGGATTTTTTTTGCTAAAGGCCATAATGTTTTCTATTCACAAATAGTTTTCAACATTGACAGAGACACTGAAAACGTATGTTATTGTTTGTGCTATTGTGTTATCTTTCGGACAAGTTTGTTCACTGCAGGTGCTGCAGGGTAAAAATGTCCTTTCTATTTTGTGCCTTGAACTGGAAGTGTATCCAGTTTTGTCTATTATTTGTCTATAGTGTTTCTGCTCAAAAGGATTCTTAATGCATCACTCCAAGCAATGTTTATAAGTTTTACAAGATAACTAAAACAGTTCATACTTACTAAACCATCCCATGCTTGATGTCTGTTCAGAGTGTTTTCATGCATATTTGTATGTGCTGGCGTAATGTAATCAAGCGACTGTCGCTAGCATTAGCGAATATGCTAACACTTTTACAAGTGTCAGTGTTAGTGGTAATAACTTACAATGGCATTCCTTGTGTATTGTTTCAGTTTCGTAAATTCAGCAAAACGTCACTGTGGAGTTATTTAGTCTGGTTAAAGTTAAAGTTAAACTATCAATGATTGTCACACACATACACTAGGTGTGGTGAAATGTGTCCTCTGCATTTGACCTATCCCCTTGTTCACCCCCTGGGAGGTGAGGGGAGCAGTGAGCAGCAGTGGTGGCCGCGCTCGCATGGCGAGCTTGCTTCCGCAGCTAGTGGGTCCATGACGATGACTTCTGTTTTGTTTGATCAGACGTTTTACTGCTGTGTGACAGGCACTGTTTGGAAAAAATTAAGGTATGTAAATAAACATTTACAAAATTGTTCGGACCAGAATATATTTAAAGTACGTAACAATATTTTTTTCTTCTAAAATTTGGTGGGTGCTGCTGAAATACGGGTGCACTAAATCGCCCAGAAAGTAAAATAATCGCTCCAGCCCTAATATGAACTAATGAATCTAATTTTTTTAGAGCAACAAGAATAAAACGACACCAACAACCACCCATTCTGCTTTTTAATAAAGCAGCCATGCAGGAACTTTTGGGTTAGTGCTCATTATAAGAAGTCAACAATGTTATCTTATTTTCTCTTGGCTTCACGGTGGGTTGAGTTCAGCCTCCTTGATTCAGAAAGTCATTTACAAAGCAAGTAAAAAAAAAAAAAGGCTGAGACCTGTGAAGAAAATTAATTTAAAGATAATTGTGGAATGGGATGAGCCTGATTATCAAGCATTAGGTCTTCCTCCCGTTTCTAGCATGTCCAGGAGCCTTGCTGAGCAGCAGATGGTAAAGGAGAAATGGCTTCATGCATGTTCCTCTCCTGCCACCTGCTGGTCACACGCAGAGGTTCATTCTCTTTTTCATTTTGTCATACTGTATAACGTCTATCCAACAGACCCTTTTTGCCATCCTGTTTAATTTTGAATAATTGTTGCAAAGAAAGTATATAACCAAACTGGGGCATGGGAGCAGTTTTGGGGTAATATTCTGTCCATTAAATTAAGGACAACCACATTTTCATTTCCAGCACTGTAGATTAAGGTTGAAGTTAAAGTACCAATGATTGTCAGACACACACAGTAGGTGTGGTGAAATTTGTCTTCTGCATTTGATCCATCCCCTTGTTCACCCCCTGGGAGGTGAGGGGAGCAGTAGCGGTGGTAGCAGCTGGGAATAATTTTCGGTGATTTAACCCCCAATTCCAACACTTGATGCTGAGTGCCAAGCAGGGAGGTAATGGGTCCCATTGTTATAGTGATTGGTATGACTCGGCTGGGGTTTGAACTCCCAACCTATCGATCTCAGGGCGAATACTCTAACCACTAGGCCACTGAGTAGGCTTTGTATGCATGTACTTTTCTTTGTATAGACTATAGCTACAATAGCAACTCCAGACAGCTGACATGACAACGTTGCTTGGCTAATCTACTTACACTCTAGCAACTGTTTTATCGAGATAACTGACTGAGCTACAATGCATTGTTTTACTCACAGAAAACACGTAAGGGAGGAAATAGACACAATAAATGCCCATCCATCCATTTTCGACCGCTTGTCCCTCTCGGGGTGACGGGGGGTGCTGGAGCCTAACCCAACTGCATTCGGCCGGAAGGTGGGTCAACTCATCGCAGATAGACAGACAACAATCACACTCACAATCTAGGGCCAATTTAGTGTTGCCAATCAGCCTATCCCCAGAGCCAGGCCTACCATGCCGCCCAGACCAGCAGCAGGCCATAGACGGACGCGTCCAGCAGAGAACAAGGCACGGGAGAAGCAGGTGACAGCCAACCCTCAATCCAGCGAGAGACCATGCGGGCAGAAAGGCAGGACGCCCTGCCCCGAGGGGCCTAGAGACTCCCCGCAGCCAGACGGGAAGACCGCCCCCGGCCCACCAGCAACCAAGCCCCCAGGAGCCCAACCCCACACCCCGGAGAGCACGGCGGGGCCCGCCCCAGGTGTGTTTCCTACTGCGTTGATAAGGAGGTATGTTTTGTTTATATCAAAATCAGTTGTGCGGAGATCACCCAACAGGCAGAATGAGGGGGAGATGGGAATGGGAATCTGTAAGGCTAATGACAGGTTCTCGCACACTCCACGCCAGAAGTTATTCCCGGGATCACAGGACCATATTGAGTGTAAGTACTTGTCTATCTTATTATCACACAGTGTACACAAATGTTAGAGTCAGGTAAACCCATTTTATACATTCTTAGACCGGTGTAATGTATTCCGTAAAGTGTCTTGAGCTGAATCAGCCGTAAATTTGGATACTTATCAAACGAGAAGTATTGAGGCATATTTGATTCCAGAATTCTGGGTCACAGCTTGTGGATACATCTGAGTGCAATTTGGAAGTTGGGATACATATTGTGATACCATTCTTGATAATAAAGCATATCATTTGGATAAAGCTTTGGGGGAAGATATTTTAAAGAATGTAACTGTAGTGGGATTACTTTCGCATGTTGTTTTGTTGAATCTGATTCTGATTACAGATTTGATTTGTATATACAGTATTCTCTGAATTTGTTAGGATGTATTGCATACTGTGTTATTAATCCTTTAAAAGAGATCAAACTGTTTCCATTGATGATATCTCCAAGGCATCTGACTCTCTTATCATACCATGTTGGAAAGTTCAATGGTTTCTTGTTAAGGAGAAAATCCGGAATAATCCAAATAGGCGTTAATTGGCAGGGAGTGAGTTATTTTCAAAAATTCTGAAAAGCTGTTAAGTAAGTGCGTATATTAATACTTTTAAAGCAGTTGTGTTTTTGTAGAATTGGGTTAATGAAGGGCAAGTTAGAAATTGGGATGTACTGGCTTAGTGATGTTCAATATCTAACCATAAATGATCTGATATTTTAATATGCGTTGTAGTTTATTTGCAAGGAAGTAATGGGGAAACAATTGGGAGTTCTTGACATTTTCCTTGAGTTTGTGTAATGTTTTAAGGCTGATTTGTGCTGGTTTACTTTTCCAAATAAACTGATTGAAGTGTGAGTCTATTGATTTAAACCAAATTTGAGAAGGTTTGGTGGGAATCATTGAAAAGAGATCATCCTTAATCAATTGAAAGATTGGGGATACATTCAAGCGATTCAGATCTGACAATGTGGAGGAAGTATTGATACCCAGGTATTTAATATTCCCTTTGTGCAGTGGAATCAATGAGGTGCTCTGAAAGTCAAATTAATAGGTAACAAAGTAGATTTGGACCAGTTGACGGAGTAATCTGAAATATAACTGAATTTATCAATGAGTGAGATTGTGTCCTGAAGTGAAGAATGTGGATTTTGAAGGAAAAGTAATACATCATCAGCATAAAGGCTTATTTTATGATGAACAGTTGCAGTATGGATGCCATTAATATTTGCATGCTGTCAAATTGCGGTTGCAAGATGTTCAATAAATATAGCAAACTGTGACGGAGAAAGTGGACACCCTTGCCTAGTACCCCTCATAAGATAAAACCTTGGAGAGATTTTGCTGTTAGTTCTAACTGAAGCTGTAGAAAAACTACATAGAACCTTAATCCATGCTCTTAATGAGTCTCTGAATCCAAATTTCTGGAGAATAGCTAGAAGAAAATTCCAATTAATTCTATCAAACGTTTTGTCAGCATCTAATGAAACAACAGCCGTTTTAAGATTATGAATAACAGAATAGTCTATCCGATTGAGTAAACCGCCGAACATAGTTGGACGATTGTCTCCCTTTATTGAAACCTGTTTGATCAGGATGTACTATTTATAGAGGGACTTTTTCTAATTTTTGAGCTAATACTTTGCAGTTAATTTTAAGATCAACATTAATCAGGGAGATTGGCCGGTAACTGGATGGAAGTGTTTGGTGTTTTAGATCTTTGGAGTTGAACTCACGAAAAATGGGAGCTAGAACAAAAGTGTTGCGTTTATATTTTTGTTCAGTATAGATTCCCATATCTGCAAAGTATTTATAATATTTATTACAAAAGAGAAGTGTGGGATACTTCTCGTGTTGCTTTATTTTTATTTGAGTTTAATAAATGTAAATAAATAGTTACATTTTGTGTTTGGTGCAGCCGGACCGAAACAGGAGGGGATAGAGAGAAGAAGAAAAAAAAGAAGACAGAGGGGAAAATTTTGGAGACAATATACATACATATACAAATCCCGTTTCCATATGAGTTGGGAAATTGTGTTAGATGTAAATATAAACGGAATACAATTATTTGCAAATCCTTTTCAACCCATATTCAATTGAATGCACTACAAAGACAAGATATTTGATGTTTAAACTCATAAACTTTTTTTTTTTTGCAAATAATAACTAACTTAGAATTTCATGGCTGCAACACGTGCCAAAGTAGTTGGGAAAGGGCATGTTCACCATTGTGTTACATGGCCTTTCCTTTTAACAATACTCAGTAAACGTTTGGGAACTGAGGAGACACATTTTTTAAGCTTCTCAGGTGGAATTCTTTCCCATTCTTGCTTGATGTACAGCTTAAGTTGTTCAACAGTCCGGGGGTCTCCGTTGTGGTATTTTAGGCTTCATAATGCGCCACATATTTTCAATGGGAGACAGGTCTGGACTACAGGCAGGCCAGTCTAGTACCCGCACTCTTTTACTATGAAGCCACGTTGATGTAACACGTGGCTTGGTATTGTCTTGCTGAAATAAGCAGGGGCATCCATGGTAACATTACTTGGATGGCAACATATGTTGCTCTAAAACCTGTATGTACCTTTCAGCATTAATGGCGCCTTCACAAATGTGTAAGTTACCCATGTTTTGGGCACTAATACACCCCCATACCATCACAGATAATGGCTTTTCAACTTTGCGCCTATAACAATCCGGATGGTTCTTTTCCTCTTTGATCCGGAGGACACAACGTCCACAGTTTCCAAAAACAATTTGAAATGTGGACTCGTCAGACCACAGAACACTTTTCCACTTTGTATCAGTCCATATTAGATGAGCTCAGGCCCAGCGAAGCCGACAACGTTTCTGGGTGTTGTTGATAAACGGTTTTCGCCTTGCATAGGAGAGTTTTAACTTGCACTTACAGATGTAGCAACCAACTGTAGTTACTGACAGTGGGTTTCTGAAGTGTTCCTGAGCCCATGTGGTGATATCCTTTACACACTGATGTCGCTTGTTGATGCAGTACAGCCTGAGGGATCGAAGGTCACGGGCTTAGCTTTTTACGTGCAGTGATTTCTCCAGATTCTCTGAACCCTTTGATGATATTACGGACCGTAGATGGTGACATCCCTAAATTCCTTGCAATAGCTGGTTGAGAAAGGTTTTTCTTAAACTGTTCAACAATTTGCTCACGCATTTGTTGACAAAGTGGTGACCCCCGCCCCATCCTTGTTTTTGAAAGACTGAGCATTTCATGGAATCTGCTTTTATACCCAATCATGGCACCCACCTGTTCCCAATTAGCCTGCACACCTGTGGGATGTTCCAAATAAGTGTTTGATGAGCATTCCTCAACGTTATCAGTATGTATTGCCACCTTTCCCAACTTCTTTGTCACGTGTTGCTGGCATCAAATTCTAAAGTTAATGATTATTTGCAAAAAAAAAAAAAGTTTATCAGTTTGAACATCAAATATGTTGTCTTTGTAGCATATTCAACTGAATATGGGTTGAAAATGATTTGAAAATCATTGTCTTCTGTTTATATGTACATCCAACACAATTTCCCAACTCATATGGAAACGGGGTTTGTATTTACATACATATATATATATATATATATATATATATATATATATATATATATATATATATATATATATATACATATATATATATATATATATATATATATATATATATATATATATATATATATATATATATATATATATATATATATATATATATATATATATATATATATATACATATATGTATGTATATATATATATATATATATATATATATATATATATATATATACATATATGTATGTATATATATATATATGTAATAATGGATTAGATGTATATAGTGCTTTTATAGACACTCAAAGCGCTTCACAGAGAAGCGAGAACCCATCATTCATTCACCCCACATTCACACTTGGTGGTGGTAAGCTACATTTGTAGCCACAGCTGCCCTGGGGTAGACTGATGGAAGCGTGGCTGCCAGTTTGCGCCTACGGCCCTTCCAACTACCACCCATCATTCATTCACCAGTGTGAGCGGCACTGGGGGCAAGCAAGGGTGAAGTGTCCTGCCCAAGGACACAATGGCAGTGATTTGGATGGCAAGAGGCGGGGAGCGAACCTGCAACCCTCAAAATATATTAATGGTGCTAAGAATGCAAATCATAAAAATGGGGCAGGTATAGCTGCACCAGATACATTTAATTTAATTTAAAAACTGTACTTTTGAGTTTAAACAAAAATAGTGATAATTTTAATAAACTTCAAGCAAAAAACAAGGCATAAAAATGTCTCTTTTTTTTGTATTGAAAACGTTTCGAACCGTGACACTGTAATATTGAACCGAACCGAACTTTGAATTGTGTGTATCGTTGCAATATGTATATATGTGTCATATTCCGTGGCCCGGATCATGTTTTGTTTTTTTCTGTTAGTTTTGGACTTCCTTAGTTCCTGTTTTTGTGCACCCTTGAGTTTGTTTTTAGTTACCATATTTCCACCTGTCTCTGATTGGTGTTCGGGACTCTCACCTGTTTCCCGAGCACTAATCAGAGGCATTATTTAAGCCTGCCTTTGCCAGTCGGCCTGGCTTCTTTGTTTGCTTCATGCTACAGTTACGTGAGTATTCCTTGTCTTCTAGCCTATGCTAAGCGGTAGCCCTAGCGTCCAGTGCGATCAGCACATTTTTCCTCTGGCTTGTTTTCTGTTTTTGGTACTTGTTAAATTTGTAAGAATAAATCATGTTCCTACCTGCACGTCCTGTCCGGAGTGGTCTGTCTGCATCCCGGGGGAACGAACCTTGCAGCAAGCTGCGATCCCCCCGCCGTAACAATATGTATGTGTGTGTACATACACATATATACTGTGTATATATATGTATGTATGTATATATATATATATATATATATATATACATATATATTTGTGTGTGTGTGTGTGTGTGTGTTTGTGTGTGTGTGTGTGTGTGTGTGCATATGGCAGGAAACTAGACAAAGTGAAGTTTCAGCAAAACAAGGAGTTAACAGGAAGTAGAACCAAAATAAGAGCACCAGGACAGAAAATTATACGGAACACAGGAAAATAACTAATAAAGTCAAAACTGTCATGAGAGTTTCTAGATTACCTCCGCAGATCCGTGTTTAAATTTAAATTGGCACTTTCTTTTTTTAGTATTTCTTATATTGCTATTGAATTTCAAACTTTTGCATATAAAGAGACAAGCGGTAGAAAATGGATGGATGGATGGATGGATATATTTTTAATGAACTGTGTTGTACAACATTTTGTAACCCTCGTGTTTGCGTTGAGGTCTAAAACCTTGAAAATATGGAATTGAGTAAAATCTCAATATCTAACAAAGCAACTGACCTGGGGGGTACAGGACTGTCAATACCTACTCAGTCAATCCCAGTTCCAACCGACATTGGCTGACATTATGAAATTTCCAAGAGAACCGTTTTCTCCCAGCTAAAGCAACACAAGAAACACAAGCAAAATTTACCGAACTAACTAACCTATTTATTATTAACTGTCTGGAATGGATGTACAATGTCTTTAAGTTTAAGTGGGATGATAATGGTTTGTTGGCAACACCTGGTGACCACAATAATTTGTGAAAATAAACTCATGAAGCAGTACAGTAAATTAAATAATGCGGACAAGTTTGTTACTGGATACTTTCTAATACGCTTCTGCCTTGGAGACTTTGTATACGTAAATAATATGTGAATTAGTGGTGTGAAGTAAATTATATTTATATAGCGCTTTTCTGTACTGACTCAAAGCGCTTTACATAGTGAAACCCAATATCTAAGTTACATTTAAACCAGTGTGGGTGGCACTGGTAGCAGGTGGGCAAAGCGTCTTGCCCAAGGACACAACGGCAGTGACTAGGATGGCGGAAGCAGGGATCGAACCTGGAACCCTCAAGTTGCTGGCACAGCCGCTCTACCAACCGAGCTATACCGCCCCATATATACTATTATCATTATTTGGTACTTGTTTATATTGACAAATGTGCTGTTTCAGACACAATATTGTTCAATTAAGGACACTTAAAGACATGAATGCTGGTGTGCTTTTGTATGCTTAGCTGTTGTCTAGCTGCTAGCGTCTAGAAGTCTATAGCTGCTATAGGCTTCATGGTAGGCTATAGTATAGCCTACCATGTTTAACTTTTGTAATTACTAAAATTGTTACGGTACAGGGGGGGGAAGAAGACAGCACAGATCGCAAGGACGTAGTTTAGCTTTATTTATTTCTATACAATATTATGAAGTGTGAAAACTAATCCAAAATGTGTATGGTGTGACTATGTGTAGCGATTAGCTGAGTGTTACCAGGACTGTTGAGCGAGAGGGGCCAAGGCAAGCTCAGCGATCCAAAGACAGGCAGGAGGTCTGGGGCAAGAGCGAGGCGTCAAAGTCCGTGTCCAGGCGGGAAGTCGAGATCCAAAGAGGCAGCCAGGGGAACCAGAAGGAATACGGGTAGACCAGACACACAGCTCGTGACGAGGAAACGGAGGAATGTTGCTGGATGGCGACAAGGGACACGAGACAAATGAACACGGAGGGGGAGAAACACAGAGAGAGAGCGAGACAGTCTGTATAGAGCTAGAGATTGTCGGCTTACTGTACGGGAACAGGTCGCTACGTTCTGGCCCGGAACGCAGGTTTTCTCTGACTTAAGAAGCCCAAGGAGATCATCAGCGACAGGTGTGTTGAGTACTGACTGATTGCAGATTGAATGCAACCGCCTGCTGCAGCTTGGAGGTGCGTGCTTGGCGGTGCATTCAGCGCAGCGCACAGATGAATGCCAGAGCGCCCGGTCCGTGACAAAAATATAAGAAAAGACCAACCTTGTGTGTTTATTGGAGGACTGGCTGTCCAGCTTTGCACAAGTAAACACGCTGCAGGACTGCTTGTGTTATATTGGACATTTTACATGCGAGCAGATATAATCCCATACTTTTCGCTGATATCAGACTGATGTAAATTGGTTCGGGACGCTCTGGTTCTACATTTGTATTTCATCCAAAAACTGTACAAAAGGTAAAGACATTTTTCAATTTGGTGTCATGTGACTACATCACATTCTCCTTGTGGTTTTGTGCGAGTCATTCAGATGTTGATAATCCAACTTGTAGTCCTTTCCAGTCTCGTGCAGATCTTTGTCTCTGAGGTCCTTGGACAGCTCTTAGTTTTTTCCTCTTAGGTGTTCAGAGGTTTTATTGAAGAAGTGTTTGTGTGACGGGTGTATTTTATATTCATACTTAGTTAAAATTAAGAGTACTTTCTTAGAACGACAAGACTCTTCTGTGTGCTTCATCACTCAGTTGGGGTCAGAATGCCTGCTGCTTGGTAGTGGATTCAGATATTTATTTTCCCCAATCAAATACAAATTAATGTATAACCTTTTTATATATTCTGTCTCTCTTTGATCAAATAAAATGACTAACTAATATGCTGGACTCACTGTGTACTTACTCTAGACACGCCCATTACTCTATGTCCTTTTGCAACACTTCACCCTTGAGGACCCTTCTGTCAGCGTCGTGCAGCAGGATCTCAAGGAATTAACAGAATTTGTGGTGAAGTGCAACAAGCAGCCGTGTCCAATCAACACAGTCAGTGAGCAGGCTGTGCAGTCAGAGTCCCGGGAGTCAGGATAAGCTGACAGTCCCCGTACAAGGGTCCATTGTCGGGATTGTACAATTTATACTACGGATGCATGAACACAGGTCGAAGACAAGAATAAAATGAATTTCTCTTCTGTTCTTGACTTGGTTTCATATCATATATTTGTGCTAACTTCATGTCTCCCAGTCGGTTCATTCATGGCTTTGACAGCCTCCTGCAATAATTCACCAGCTGTGTTGATAGGTTTTCAACGTAGTGAATCCCGAGGACCTACAGGTGGTGATTTGGGTGGGTCCCTGGGAAATTCAGTGGGTCGCCAACTCATCACTAAAAGAGGCTGTGTGCAACCTTTACACAAATGTGTTTAAAAGACCACCAATTATGCAAAACCAACTTTTCCTACCTATTGATACTTATTTGTGTGTATTTGGGATCCGCATAAGTCCCAAAAACTTGAAATCAAACCACAGAAGCATGGTTGAGATATTTATAAAACAATCTTGCATTCCTTCATACTTTCTTCAAAGGAGCTGTTTGGAATTTGCCCAAATCGTGACGGTTTTCACAAGTTTGATGTCTGCAGATATCTCCATACATGGTAGAGATTTACCAAAAGAACCTTGCACAAGTCCGGCATTGAAGTCTGACACTGTAGTCAATAAGTTCCTTCTTTTTCAGACTGGCTCGCACATGCACATGCATCCTCAGCTGTAGCCGTTTGTAATACAAAGTAGCATATAGTTTCAACTTATATCTGTAGTAGACTCCATTTGGATTATATATTGTTGGAAGCAGATCAGAATCATATCCATATTTAAGTGTTACTTCTTTCTAAACTCCTATAGTCATATAAAGAATAGCTAGTATTCTTCCTTCTTTTGAGTCTCATAGTAAGGTGTCAGCCTTCTAGATTGGAATGTGTCAGAGTAGAGATAACTCAGAGTAGTCTAAACAACGGGAGTGGGGGCGAGGGACAGAGGGAAGATCACAGCACTTCCGTGGGTTGGGAGAGACCGATCTGGACCGGGCGAGGGAACGCTTGTGTACTGGGTTGGTCTCACGTTTGTCCTCTAAGCTTGGAGAATAAACCACAAAATACCAACTACTGCCTGGTGATTGAATATAAACATCAGCTTATGTGCCATTTAAGAATTCGGGAATGACCAGCAGCTTAGAATCCCTGGGAGGAAGAGCTGGTCAACGCAACAATATCCATTATATAAAACTACAACATGGCTGACGGCAAGAAGCCACTGTCACAGTGGAGGCACGTAAATACGACCGCTCACAAAACGTTGCATCCGAAGAGACGGTCAGAAAGCGGTTTGAAGGTGGTTAAATATTGTGACTAAAGAATCACCATTACATGTCTTGTAGACCGCACATAAGTGTTTTAAATGTAGATTTAAATACATATAACTTGGACACAGTGTGCATTACCTTTATGTGTTAGGTAATATAAGCAATTTGGATAAATAACGTTAGCTATCACTGAATCTATGTTCTATCAAAACAACAACATTATTGCAAATTGTTCGTTGTTTTTCTTAAGACTGATTTTGTGCATGCGTACATGCTCAATGGGTGTTCAAGTATACCAGTTATACCCCAAACTACGGCCCGTGGGCCGGATCCGTCCCGCCAGTATCCAGAATCCGGCCCGCAGAAAGTTAAAAAATTATTATTTTAAAAAAAAGATATATATATATATATCTTTTTTTTTATTTGTCCTTCATTTTCTACCGTTTGTTACTCTCGGTGTCTCCTTACCGCTCAGGCAACTCCTAATGTCTAAAAATGCTTTTTCCCATCGATAACGTGACATCATTGCGCTCGGAATACACACACATATATATATATATATATATATATATATATATATATATATATATATATATATATATATATATATATATATATATAACAACAACAGGTGAAGTTGAAGCACTATCACTTGTCTGGTCCTGCATGTGTGTAACAGGAAATATAGACATGTAATTGTGTCTTCCTAAGCGTGCATCCCTTTTGAGATATTCTTTTATGTGAGCACAATCTAAATCTTTAGTGTGTAAACACTGGGACACAGATCGACTGGGCACGGCAGCTGATCTCCCATCAATTTAAAAAAATGCAAATAACAGTCCAGATCCGATTATCTGTAATTTACTTTTACAGATGTTGTAGCAGCTCAGTTGAAATTAAGGTCTGGAACTGATGGTCAAATGGTCTTTTATTTACATCCGTCCCCGTGGGTCCACTGACCAACGTAAGAACGAATGAACAAGCATACAAGATAAATGGCACATTAGGATACATTGTTTACTTCAGCACTTTCAACATTTATAACTAAAATCTTGATTATAATTGGTACGAATGAAGTGCCAGATGGGTCAGTACATATTGCTACCTATTTGTGATAGGCGGAGCCTGGCGGTAAATATTGCTCCTCGCCATCAACAACTAAACTGTCCTTTCATCACTTTAAATCAGGGGTGTCAAACGTACGGCCCGAGTGCCGGATCTGGCCCGCAAACAGGTTTTATCCGGCTCGCGGGATGAGTTTGCTAAGTATAAAAATTAACCTGAAATTTTTGAATGAAAGAAACAGCTGTTCTAAATGTGTCCACTGGATGTCGCAATAGCAATTATTTGTATCTTTGTAGATCAGTGGTGTCAAAGTCAAGGCCCATGGGCCAGATCCGACCCGCAAATGAATGAGTGATATTTGATTATTATTAGAACAGGCCCGCAGGCCACAGCCGCCTGCTGCTGTTCTGCACGCACCAATACACCATCAGTGTTGGCGCTAGGAATTTTCAAAATGAGGTCCCAGGGACCCCATCAAGTCATAAAAATGAGGTCCCACAGTAAATTTTTGGGGTCCCACTTTTTTGTAACCGTTTTGAAAACAAATGATAAATGCATGCATTATCCTGTCACATTCTATATTGTGTTTTGGAAAAAGGTTGTCATAAACATTACTTAACTCATTAAAAAAGATAATACAAAAGAAAGCTAATGTGTATGCATTTATTCAGTAATAAACATTCATTCACTTTCTTCTTTCCGTCATGGATCTAAACTTTACCGCTGCCGGTATTTTTTTCTATATTTTTATTGCAGTATTTTCAGAATGTGTTTGTTCTGTTTTTGGCCAAAGTAAGACAAAAAAACAATCTGAAGTCGTCTTTATTTTTAATTTTCAAAATGCCATGATTTTAATAGTCCGGCCCGCGTGTGCACAGATTTTCCTCCATGTGGCCCCTGAGCTAAAATGAGTTTGACACCCCTGCTTTAAATGATCAGGGGCCGTACTTATCAAGCTTCTTAGAGTGCCATTTTACACTTAAGTCCTGAGAATTTGCGAAATGTAGTCCTACTCTCAAACTTAAGAATAAAAGCTTTTTATCAACGTTCTTAAGTCTAAGAATCACTCCTACTCTCCACGATATTTAAGAGACCTTCAGAGGTGTCTTAAGTGGTTAGGAGTTGCCAGCAGGGGATGGCACTGAGGCGAGAGAGACGTGCGCGAACGTTCAGGGAACGGAACAATGTTTTTTGTTTTTTTTATGACGAGCAGCTGATCAAACGGTATCGTTTAGACAGAGCGGATATTATTTTTGTCACAGATTTAATACTTTTCGATTCCTTGTTGATTTCTGCATGTGTCTGCAGTGGGCTAGTATATATAGAGCCACCCACACCAGTTTCAAATTAGTTGCCTAATTAATGAATTGGAAAGAAAATGTTATGACAGTAGCGTATGTGTGTGGCCGTGAGGTGAGTGACGTCAGTGAGTGTGTGGGCGATAGAAGAGAGGGAACAGTAGCGTGAGTGCCGGCGGGGACTAGTTTGTTTTGTATTATTTTGTAGTTTATTGTCAAAATATACACTCCCATTGTCCACTTAAATATTTCCAAGATATTTCTTTATTCTTAGACAACGGATTCCATTCCGTGATTAGTCATTTCTATGGACAGAAATTACGTCACCTAAAATTCCGTTTACGGCACATAGTAATGTCGTAATTCAGCTCTGAGTGTGACACTTAAGATTCAGTCCTACACTTCGCTGAAAGTGTGAGTAAGACGCTTGATAACTAACTTTTAAGTGCAGCTTTCAGCGAAGAATTTATTTACTCTTAAGTCAACTCTTAGCAGACTTCTTAGGAGTAATTCTAAGAAGCTTGATAAGTACGGCCCCAGATCTCCTAACAAACTGATATGAGGCTTTAAGGTTGACTAAACGTTTATATCAACACCAATATTGTCCCTTTGTGTTGGAAAATTATAACAGTTTTAACTTCCTTCCTTCCTGAAATGTTTTTATGGTGGGTCTCAGCATTGGTAAGGATGTAGCTGCATGCGTCATGCGGACCCGCCAACTCGCATGAACCCCGTGCGAGGGCCCGCTCAACGCTGCTTGCAGCTTTAATTACTCATTTTATTTTATTTTTCTAATCCAAGAAGTATTTATTTTGTTTGTAGAATGTGTCGTGGGCCAATAAAAAAACAAGCTGCGGGCCACACTTTGGACACCAGGGGTCTAAAAGAAGTACACATTGTAACAAGCTTTGTGTAGTTGAACCACCGGAAGGATCATTACTGCTGCCACAGGGGAGCAGTGAGGGAGGCTTCCTACCCGAGCGAATCGGTCGCGAGCCGGGTCCAATTTCCAGTGAGCCTAACCAGGGCTGATGGTGCACGATGGCACACATTCTGCAGACTGCAAAAAGTCAGGCTTCAAACCAAAAGTATGGCCGTAAAACATGGTTGGTTGCACACACAAATTGTGCAGGTAATGATAGCGACGTGGGGGGGGGCAGCATGTCATGTGATTCAATCAAATTGACATTAAATACATTTTGCAGGAGAAGGTATCTCTGCCAAAAAATCTAAATGTGTGTAAATTACAGATGTTCCGATCAGGGTTTTATGTTACCATTCATTCCGATAGTGATCATCCATGACTAAGATTGTCTGATGCTGATGACATGTCCATCCATCCATCCATTTTCTACCGCTTATTCCCTTCGGAGTCGCGGGGGGCGCTGGAGCCTATCTCAGCTACAATCGGGTGGAAGGCGGGGTACACCCTGGACAAGTCGCCACCTCATCGCAGGGCCTCAACTGTAAATGTTATAATGTAATTATAATGCTATTGACAGATTAACAATATCAACACAATATTTAAACTACTTCCTTATTCTCTTTAATTACATCAATTTGTTTGAGGAATTAGTCAATAAATAGTACACAATAAATAAACAAAAGCAAAAACTATTCTTCTAAATCCTTTGGTTTTTGCCATCAAAGTCCTCCTTTCTTTCTTTTCTTCTTTCTTTAGTTTATTTCGAACATGAACACACTTACAGCATAATACATCACACAATTTCATATAATTTCACTTTACATCATGTCCGAAAAGGAGTAGGAAGAAGCAAAGCTTATTTAATCCTACCCCTTTCCCACTTCAGAGCGTTTACAAATATATACCCGTATATTACCAAATAGTAGCCCGGGCGTTTATTTCACAAAATGGGGTCAGACCCTGGGCGGCTATTAGGACATGGGCGGTTATTTGCACAAGGCTTTTATTTATTTTTGCACCAGCCTGCACCAGGCCATTGTTTGGTTACAATGGTTATTGTCCAGTATTTTTTTTTTCGTACAAAAAACGTCAATGTAAACGCTATTGTAAACATACAAACAAAAAAACAAGAGATCAACATGAGGTAGGCTATCAAAAGACAAGAGATCAACAAGGCGTCAACATGGCAGTAGTGCAACAATTGTCAAATAGAATACCAATACTAAAAATAAATAAAATTATGGTACCAAGTACTCAAGTATAAAACCCACCATCAAAACAGAACAATAATACTGTCACTTTAATAAAAATAAAGGTTACAGTACTCCAAGTTTTAAATAAAGCAGCATACGTGATGTATCCACTGACACAAATTAGCATCAAGCTCGTCGCTCACTTTCTTCCTACCTCCACCAGATAAGCGAGCCCGTTTTCCATCAATTGCCGACTGAGATAGTAGTTCTCCCTTTTTTATTTCCATTCTCGTACACGTTTTGGGTCAATGTTAAACTGCCTGGCCGCTGCCAAACAAGAATTCTGCTCCGCATACTTTACAACCGCTAGCTTGAACTTTAAGTCAAACTTTCTGTACTTCTTCCCCCTTAAAGTATTCCCGTCCATCAGTTGTGGTGTACCGGTATCCTGTTCATTCAACTCACTGCTACTGTTGCTTGCCATGTTGAAACTTTTCCTCGTGGGTTTGTCGTTGTCGTTGAGTGTGTGTTACGCTATATGCGGTGACCCATTGCAATATGTTGATTACCCAGAATCCCCACGTAACGTCTGCTGTTACCGTAATTACCAGAAATACTGCACCTTTGCTTTTCCTTTTAGCTTATAAATTGGGCTTAATGAAATCAATATGATTTTTATCTAAATTATGCAAATAACAGCCCATGGGCGGCTATTTGGACATGGGCGGTTATTAGGAAGAGGCTTTTAATTCACAATATGGGGTCAGACCCCGGGCGGCTATTAGGACATGGGCGGTTATTTGCACAAGGGCGTTTATTTGGTAATATACAGTACATTAATTTACTGACTTTTTTTTATAGTAAAATAACATCCGTGAATGAGTAATAAAAAAGTTTTGTAATATATAATTAAGTCAGTCATTATTAACATACTGAGATGAAGAATATGTTATTTTCGATAAGGTTGAAATTATTTCTCATAATACTTCTTTGTACTTTGTAAGCACTGTTGATTTGAACAACCTCTTAAACTGGATCATGTCAGTACATTGTTTAACTTCTTTACTTAATCCATTCCATAATTTAATTCCATATACTGATATGCTAAAGGTTCCAAGTGTTGTACGTGCATACAAATGTTTTCAATTAGATTTTCCTCTAAGGTTATATTTCTCCTCTTTAGTTGAGAAGAATTGTTGTACATTATTTCGTAGCAGGTTATAGTTTGCTTTGTACATAATTTTAGCTGTTTGCAATTTTACCAAATCAAGAAAATAAATATAAATATTTTTGTAATAGAGCAATTGTGAGTCTCCTTGGGGATCAATACAATTTAGAGACTTAGACTTAGACTTCCTTTTATTGTCATTCAAATTTAAACTTTACGGTACAGATAAGAACGACATTTCGTTGCATTAGCTCTGATAAAAGACCAATAATGTGCAGATATAAATAAATAGATTGCTGTACAGATATATATATTGCACTTTTGCATATGCATCAACGTTTACGGATGTATGTTATATTGTCTTTATATTCCAGCGAGTTAATCCATTTTTGGGGGGAATTGAGGGAATTATTATGATGCGTTCAAGAGTCTTATGGCCTGAGGGAAGAAGCTGTTACAGAACCTGGAGGTTCTGCTACGGAGGCTGCGGGACCTCTTTCTAGAGTCCAGCAGTGAATTTGTTGAAGTCTAAGATATAATCACTCTAGTATCAATCATATACTGACACTTCCCTTGGTATCAACTCTACCAATATATGATATACGCCTGGCCGCTACACAGCAACATACATCGATATATTATCCTCTCTCTAACTTGTTAATTTCCTGTTAATACCTGCTTACTTTCTGCTGAACGTGCTCCATTTACATTTCTTAAACTTTATTAATCATTATTTATTCTGTTCTTTCAAGCTAGCTTAGTGAATGGCTTAGCAATTAGCATGCCTGTTCTTGCTTGTTCTTACTCGGTGTGTAACATGTTTAGCCTCATCCACAAGTGATACTAAAATACTTGTAAGAAATGTAGTTTATTGGCGGCAATGGAGTTGGTGGTTATTAACTTAGGGGAACGGCTCAACACTGTGTATGAACATTCACAGTTAGGGGCTAGCTGCCTCTGTCAGCCATGGGAACAAAAATAAATAAATGATCAGCCAGAGGTGATCGACTTTTATGATCGGCATTGGCCGATTGTAACTTTTTGACAAAATTGGCCAATAGTGATCGTTAGCTGATCGGTCGGTGTATCCCTGATGTAAATATATTTGTCTTCCTCTATCCTTATCTAAAGAAAATCAGTGTCGCACCCACTCAGCATAGGCAGACCAATTTCCGATTTGTGCTCTGCAAGTAAATCTTTTATTTTTCCTGAAAATGTCCCATATTTTAAAATGCAAATGAACGATATTAGCTCTGTCTTGGAACAAAAGGAAGCAACATAAAAAAGCTAATGTGTAGTTCTTGTCAGGGTTGTCACTGAAAGTTTGGTTATGTTTTTGTTTTTCCTCTGTGTTTGTGTTTTGTTTCCTGTCAGCGCTCTTATGTTGGTTCCTTTTTCTGCACGTCTCCCTGAGCGCTTGTTTCCCTCACCTGTACCTGATTGGCAGTCTAGCCCACATGGTGGCAATTGCCAATCAGGCTACTATTTATACCTGCCTCGCCCTCCAGTCGGTGCTGGAGTGTTGTATGCTGTGGACTGTTTGCTGTCTCCAGTTCTCCCTGGTTCCTCGTCTCTTGTATCCTGTTAGCTGTTTGCTGTATCCTGTATGCTGATAGCTGTTTGCTGTCACTTAGTTTGTCGTTTCCTGTTTGCCTGTTTCCTGGTTCCTGGTCCCTGATTCCTGTTTTCCGGCATTTCTTTTGGACATTAAATCATGTTTTCCTGCATCAAGCCTGTCATCTCTGCATCTTGGGGTTCATCACCAACACTCCCTGACAGTTTTCTGAACATGTTTGTTTTGTCTTCGTGTGTTTTTTTAACCACGTTTGCAGTCCTGTAAGAAACACTGTATGTCCTTGGTTAGCGCGAATGAAGCGGTTTCTTGAACAAAAAATGAAGAAGCCTAAATCAATGAATGACATCATCACCCATCCAAAGCCCCATCAGTGCATCCTATCATCCTCGTCCTCCTCCAATTGTATTTCAGTAGAGGGTCTTATCAGCAAGGATTGTTTCCTGGGCCAAGGTCACCCCCCATCTATTCAGCTCCCTGTGCTTGAAGTATTGATGCCAGTAGATCCACGGCTTTTGGCCACTAAAGCAAAATCGATATCCCTGAGCGCTTAGTGCTTGTGCTTTAATATCCTCCAAACACAGAGTGCCAAAATGTTTGTGCTGCGCTGGATGCTTAAGGAGACAGCAGCAATGACGAGGTGGGTAACAAAGACAGATTAGAAATCAACCATTTACGATCTCATGGCTTCAAGGCTAACACTGGTGTCTTCGGTTGTGTCATGCACCCAAAAATAGAGCAAATATTTGTGTTTTTATTTCAATAGGCATGTATTGCGTTATTTTTTTTCTACAGTGTGTATGAGTCACTGCATTGTATTTTTTTTATATGGTGACAAAAACAACACTATGGGTCTGCGTGTGATCTACTAAGACTGCTTGTAAAATTGAAAAGTGGTGCACAACGCCTGTTTTAAATGAGGTTTTTGCATGTATTATGCAGCTTTCACCATGGAAAAACTCATTTTCTGCACATTCATGATATAACGCGCCTACCTGTGGCGTTTTACTAAGTTTTGAAACAGGTAGCAGACCATTATATACTACTTTTTATGGGCATTTTAGAGAACGAAACCCACTTTTTTACAGCGCTGGAGGTGCGCTCATGGGAAATACTGGAACTAACTGCGAGTGTGCGCTTGACTGTGACTTATTGTGCAACTTATTGTCTTGTAATTAATGTACATCAGAGCTATTTAAATGTTTGTATTTGTTGTATTTAGTGTATAAGATTATGCAACTAGTGTTTGGATCCCACTGTACGCAATATCTGAAGAGCATGGAAAAAAGCATTTCACTGTGGTGTACTCTGCATGTGACGAATAAAACCTTGAACCTTGAACCTTTAACCTTGAATGTTCCAAATGCAAGAAAATGCATATTGCAAGAAGTTTTTTTCATAAAGGAAATATATTTAGTAATGTATCTACTAAATGAAAAAATGAACATCCCCAAAAAAAACACCAGCAGACACCAAAACGTATCAGTTTAGTTTGTTTTAATGAACCCCATATGAGTTATGCATCAGCTAAAAAAAATATAAAATGAAATTGCTGAATTGACAATATGTCAAAAATATTTTTGTTGACAGTCCATATATGTTGACAAGCTTACGTAGGGCATCAGACACGAGTAATTCTCCGAGCACATGCATGAAAAGCATCAACTTTTCTCGACCACAGCACTGATTGTGGGTGACAGCATAACTAGAAATTAAACTAACTAGAAAAATAAACACTTTTTACCACTATTACCGTAATTTTCGGACAATAGGGCGCACCGGATTATAAGGCGCGCTACCGATAAATGGGTCTTTTCAGGTCTATATTCATATGAAAGGTGCACCAAATTATAAGGAGCATCAAAGGGGTCATGATATAATTTTTTTCTAAATTTAAAACACTTTCTTCTGGTCTACATAATATGTAATGGTGGTTCTTTTGTCAAAATGTTGCTTAGATTATGTTTTACAGACCGTTTTCAAGTTGCTTTCTGACCGCCTCTTCCGAATGCGCCGTTTTGTGGGCATAGCCCCTACCACCGGTAGAGTTTAGTGCTTCCATTGCGAGTCTGCTGACAGATATGTTAGAACTGTACACTACTTTATATTAGAAATCGCAACAGGGGAGGATGAATGCGCCACAACAAGAAGATTGAGAGAAAAGAAGGAGCTCATTGACTGAGGCGCGGACTACAAGGGCGAATGCGCGCACATTTTTGTGACACTAATGCAGATCCGAAATAAACATCAGCAGGTACCAATGGGTAACAAAAGTTGGTTTTGCATAATATTGTGGAACAAAACGCCAGATTATGTCTCCTAATAGGTGCCATTTTGGAGTCCTTCCATATTAATACCCATATGTTGAAGCACAGTACGTTTGACAACGGTAGCCGTAATGCACCACATTCCATCAAGCGGTGCGGCTTCATAGCTTACCAGTGTCGTACTAAAACATTTTGACAGATTTTTGAGCGCCATGTGAAATGTTCTATAGTCTCAATGAAACATCAAAGTTTTGGTTTTGCTTCCTTACGGGTACTTACGCCGTCATTTATTGAACAGGCGTCATACCTGCAGTCCACATGTATCTCTTATGTGTGACTGCCATCTACCGGTCACACTTATATACACCATGTCCCAAATAAAATTGCTTTGAGGTTGGTAAGCACAACCAGAATTAATACAAACATTAGGGCCATAAGGCGCACTCTAAATTTAATTAATAAATAAATAAATAAATTAATTAATTTGATTTCAATGGGCAGGGCTACTTTAAGATACGAGTATACCGATTTACGAGCTAGGGCGTTGGATGTCCTTAAAGTTTGAAGTACCACTATATATGTTAATTTATTATTACTCTTAATATGTATTTTTTTTGGATCAACTAATTGGATTAACATTATTTCTTATGGGAAAAATTGCTCGTGTTTTCAGACCTTTTAGAACGTATTACTAGCAAAACCGAGGTACTACTGTTCTGCGTTGAGAGGCCGGGTCCTCAACTTCCCATCAAGCTGATTGCTTTGGGATAGAGGACGTTTCACAAGCCACTACTACGCCATGCCAGATGGTGACACAATGCAAACACATTCATAGTCGCTCAGTGTTTGCATGAGATTAATTGATGTTGGACCTCTTGACTTGATCAACTCCTCAGGACTGTATCCTTGCCGACAAACAAAAGCGGGGAAAAAGAGCGCGGGGGAGTTGCTGCTCGGCAGTCGCACGTCCCTGCTGTGTGTCTGATACGTCGCAATGGGAAGTACTGAATGTTCACAGTGGGAGTGGGGACATGCTGTGTCTAGCTGGTTAAATATGCAAATGATTAGTTTAATGCAGCGCTATAGCCTTTTATTATTGATCTTGGGGACGGCGTGGCTCGGTTGGTGGAGTGGCCGTGCCAGCAACCTTAGGGTTCCTGGTTCGATCCCCAGCTTGCAACATCCTAGTCACGACCGTTGTGTCCTTGGGCAAGACACTTCACCCTTGCTCCTGATGGGTCGTGGTTAGGGCCTTGCATGGAAGCTCCCACCATCAGTGCGTGAATGTGCGTGTGGATGGGTGAATGAGGAAATAGTGTCAAAGTGCTTTGAGTACATTGAAGGTAGAAAAGCGCTATACAAGTATAACCTATTTACCATTTACTTATCTTTTTTTAACGCACACCAACATCAAGGCCATGTGCTTTTTTAAAGAAATCACAACTTTAAAAAAATATTATTTTTAATATAATTAGATGCCTTGTTGTCTTGTTCTGATTTAAATAAACAGTCTCCTCTTATGGCTGGCTGAAATATTGTGTAGATTATTTTATTACATGTTCTGATTAAGTCCTCAGTTACAGAATGATCAGCAGGCTATTAATTAATAGAGAAGGTTAAAACATTGTCATGCAACAATATGTAGCCACTCCCCTAGAAAAGTATCTGTCTAGGGTACACTTATTAATGATGAAAATGTACACCTATCTGCGATTAATCACGATGAATTTTGAATTAACTATGGACAATGCGATTAATCGTGATTGAATATTTTAATCATTTGACAGCCCTAATAATAATATAAGAAAGAAATACATTGAATTTCTCAGGGACCCACTCAACTCACCACCTGTGGGTCCCGGGGACTCACTACATTGAAAATCTATCAACATCACTGTACATGTGCCAGTATCCTATTTGCTTCTTGCCTATTGGTCTGGAGGATGCTACATGCTAATTTATATGCTGATTTCAAAAGGCCATGGCCCCTTGACACCCCTTTTCAACTGTCTATGTGACATCAAGGCTTGGTTAGCCCAGAGTTTTTTAATAATGAATGAGGAAAAAACTGAAATTTCAGTTTTTGGTCCGGCCCTCACTGACTTGGACCATTGCAATATTATGTGCGTCCCAAAGTCACCAGCCTTGGTGTCACTATAGACAGCGATTTTAAACTTGACAAACAAGTCAGTGGCGTTTTAAAATCGTGTTTTTATCATCTTCGTCTTTTAGTAAAGGTAAAACCGTTTTTATCTTTTAACCTTTTTGAACAAGTCGTGCATGCTTTTATTTTAAGTCGCCTGGACTACTGCAATGCACTTTATGCTGGCATTAGCCAAAAAGCTCTCTCCCGGTTGCAGTTAGTCCAGAACTGGACTAACTTTTAACAGGGGCCAGGGAACGCGAGCATATAACCCCAATTCTTCAGAGTTTGCACTGGCTCCCTGTTCATTTTAGAAATTATTTTAAAACCTTGCTGTTTGTTTTTAAAGCTTTACATGGACTGGCACCTTAGTATATCTCGGACCACATCCAAATGTACACTCCTGCGCGCGCTCTGAGGTCCGAGAGCCAGCTCCAGCTCGTGGTGCCCAAGACCAGACTTAAATCCAGGGGAGACAGGGCCTTCTCTGTGGTCGGCACTAAGCTCTGGAACACTCTGCCCCTCCATGTTCAAACTGCTCCCACAGTGGAGTGTTTTAAGTCTCGTCTTAAGACCCACTTTTATTCTATGGCTTTTAACACTCCGTCCTCTGTTGTCCTCTGTGGTTTTTTTTAAATGTTGATTTCTATTTACTGTTTTAATTGGTTTTACCCTTTAAAATCGTTTGTAATCATATTTATTTTTATATTGTTTTTATATCGGTTTTATATTTATTTATTTTTTGTTTTTATTCAGTCATTGGTGGAGCTAAGGATAATATTTGAATATTGTTTTTAATATTGTTGTGCAGCACTTTGGAAACATTTTTGTTGTTTAAATGTGCTATATAAATTAAGTGGATTGGATTGGATTGGATGCTAACGTATCATTGCAAACTGTCATACAGCTCCTGTTAGTGGACTTAAATCTTCATTGTATCCACTGTTGCTATAAATTGTAGGAATTGTCTCCACGATTAAATGTAGTTTGGGGTAAAGCCTTCCGTATATTGCTCATCGGAGCAAGGCGAGTGTCTCAGTCAAGCTCTGTAGGCCTTGTAAGTAGGGCTGAACAGTTATTAATAACATTTTGATTTTGATTATGGCTTCACCCAATTGTCTTTCTGTCTTGCCTCTGGTGAGGGTGATTTTTCCGCTCCGTCTTCTCCCAGCTTACTCTCTTTGTTGTTGTCTTGTCTAAACAAATGTAATGTGTTTATGTGTGCATTGCATGGAGGTTTTTTCCCACTCCAGACTAGGCCCCCTTAGGAGCCCAGTCTAGATTGTATTTTTGTACTCATCTTTTTCCCCAGCGTTTTACCTTTTTCCCATCTTTTACGGGGCGCCTTGTGGCGACCCATCAGCGTTCCTGTTCTGTAACCCTGTACACTGTTTGTTTGTCTAATCTTGAATGGGTTTTTGCTGAAAAAAAAGTTTCGTTGTACTTGTGCAATGACAATAATGACCTATCTGATCTGATCTGATTATGAAAATATAATAATCGAAAAATAAAAAACGATTAATGGCCGGCGCAACGTGCATGCAAATTCCGGAGCTTGTAACAGTGAAACAGATGAGGAGCGAATGAGTGAAAACAGGATGAGAAGTTTAGGACTCACCATGGTTGCTTCTTTTATTTAACACAGCGCTAGTAGGTCTAGTCGATTATCGCTAAATCACTCAACAAAAAAAGTAAGGCATATGATTTTACGAGCGTTCGCATAACCGTGGACAGAGTCACATAATTTGCCAGTTAAACGTAATCCGCTGTTAAACGCAGAGAATATCAGAGAAATTGACATAAATGTGACTGAAATGTTGTTATTGTTAAGAAAAGGAACATTTGTTTGGGAAAATAATGTGTTCAAGACCGCTCATTCATCCCCAACACACTCAGCCGCTCTGTCCTGAGCTATACAATGTTGAGAGGGCCCCTTGAAACAGCGACTATGAACTACAAAGCTAAAGCTAGCAAGAACAATCTATACACCTACAACACATTTCATCTACTTGTGTTGTTGTGAACGACATCATCGATTTAACATTAATAAACAGCAGTCACAACTTGAGAGGCTCTCTTTTTTTACAGCCTCAAATTGTCTCCTTACTCGTCAAGCTGAGAACTGCAGCGTAGCCCACTCCCTCCCTTCACAATAATAGAGCGGTCCGCCACATCCCGTCTCACTGCACCTACAAAATAAAGGTTTAAAAAAAGTACCTTACACAAGCATAATGTACTTAATGCAACGGTACAGTGGAGAAGGAGACGGCACAGAGACAGGGACGTCGCTTAGCTTGCAGCGTATTTATTAACACAATAGAATGATGTGTGTAATTAATCCAAATATGTGTGGTGTGACTATGTGAAGCGATTATATGGTGAGTGTTACCGGGAGGTGTTAAAGGTGCGTGTTGAGAAAGATGCGGAAGTCCGGAAAGGGCAAGGCAGGCTCAGAGGTCCGGGGACAGGCAAGTGGTCAGGGACTGGAGCGAGGCGTCGTAGTCCGGGGCAGGCGAGAGGTCGAGATCCAGGGAGGCAGCATGAAGTCCAGAGGGAATCCGGAGTGACGAGACACACAGCTCGAAACCATGGAATGACGAGGAACCGCAGGATGACGACACAGGACAAGACACGATGATCACAGAGGAGGGGAAAGATGGAGAGCACATAGGCGAGGAAAACCAGAGACGTGTAAGGCTTACTGTACAAGTAGCTACGTTCTGGCACTGGAACGCAGGACACGCTGGCTTAAGAAGTGAAGTGAAGTGAAGTGAATTATATTTATGTAGCGCTTTTTCTCTAGTGACTCAAAGCGCTTTACATAGTGAAACCCAATATCTAATACATTTAAACCAGTGTGGGTGGCACTCGGAGCAGGTGGGTAAAGTGTCTTGCCCAAGGACACAACGGAAGTGACTAGGTTGGCGGAAGCAGGGATCGAACCTGGAACCCTCAAGTTGCTGGCACGACCGCTCTACCAACCGAGCTATACCGCCCCAGAAAAAGGAAGTGGAGTCCTCATTAGCATCAGGTGTGTTGATCACAGATTGAGTGCAGCCGTGCGGAGGCGCGGCCGCAGCAGGAGAGGAACGCCCGTGGGCGTGTCCAGCGGTGCGCTCAGAGGAGCGCTTGAGCTGTAACACTTAAAGCATTTATTGATACATTTACACAATTATTATGCTTTGACCTAAAATATTGATTAAAATGTATGTATTACACCAATGAATGTGAGGATTTTTGCATTTGTTTAACAAACATTTTATGACATTCTATTTGACGCAAAAAGCATGCACTCTATGGTGGTAAAATAAGTATAAAAGGTAAAAAAAAACAGAATTAAAAACAATTAAAACGGAAAAAAAATGTTTTATTGTTTTTATATCGCTATTGTTATTTAAATCGACTGTTATTTCTATTATTTTAATGTTTTTACTTGTTGTTTATTTGTTACTAATTTATATCAGGTTTTTTTAAAACTATATTTAAAGTTGAGTTTTGGTGGTACAATAAATACAATAGTTTTAAAATTAACAAATAATTGTGTTATTAATCGTGATTACAATATCAATCAATATAATCGTGAATATTGTTTTTGCCATTATCGTCCAGCCCTACTAGTAAATACATTGTCACGAAACACAAAAATTAAGATGGCACTTTTTACTTCTTTTTTCAAATGATGCTGAACATTTGTGTAATGAGCTATGCTTAATACAACCAATACGGGGCAATTTAGTTTATGGGTCTCAGAGTGGACATATTTTCGTTTGGACTACAACTGCTGCTACGGGAAATAAAAATGGTGAATTCGCGCAATATACGTCACATGTTAATAAACGTCACAAGATGGGGAACATCTGAAACATCTTGTTTGGAACATAACAACATTGTTTTATTAATATCTCCTCAAAGCCTGCATGGTTTAAAGTCACATTTCTGCACTGATGGGATCCCAAATACACAAAACAAGATGCCAACAGGGAATAAAAGTAGGTTTTTGAAAATATTTTATACAGTCGCGATCAAAAGTTTACATACACTTGTAAAGAACATAATGTCATGGCTATCTTGAGTTTCCAATACTTTCTACAACTCTTTTATTTTTTTGTGATAAAGTGATTGGAGCACATACTTGTTGGTCACAAAAAACATTCATGAATTTTGGTTCTTTTATGAATTTATTATGGGTCTACTGAAAATGTGACCAAATCTGCTGGGTCAAAAGTATAGATACAGCAATGTTAATATTTTGATTACATGTCCCTTGGCAAGTTTTACTGCAATAGGGCGCTTTTGGTAGCCAAATTGAGCTGTTTGGCCACAATACTCAGCAATATTTTTGGAGGAGAAAAGGTGAGGCCTTTAATCCCAGGAACACCATCAAGCATGGTGGTGGTAGTATTATGCTCTGGGCCTGTTTTGCTGCCAATGGAACAGGTGCTTTAAATGGGACAATGAAAAAGGAAGATTACCTCCAAATTCTTCAGGACAATCTAAAATCATCAGCCCGCAGGTTAGGTCTTGGGCGCAGTTGGGTGTTCCAACAGGACAATGACCCCAAACACACATCACAAGTGGCTAAATCAGGCTAAAATTAAGGTTTTAGAATGGCCTTCCCAAAGTCCTGACTTAAACGTGTGGACAATGCTGAAGAAACAAGTCCTTGTCAGAAAACCAACAAATTTAGCTGAACTGCACCAATTTTGTCAAGCGGAGTGGTCAAAAATTCAACCAGAAGCTTGTGGATAGCTACCAAAAGCGCCTTATTGCAGTGAAACTTGCCAAGGGACATGTAACCAAATATTAACATTGCTGTGTGTATACTTTTGACCCAGCAGATTTGATCAAATTTTCAGTACACCCATAATAAATTCATAAAAGAACCAAACTTCATGAACGTTTTTTGTGACCAACAAGTATGTGCTCCAATCACTCTATCACAAACAAATAAGAGTTGTAGAAAGTATTGGAAACTCAAGACAGCCATGACATTATGTTCTTTACAAGTGTACGTCAACTTTTGATCGCGACTGTATATTTAAGGTTCATTTCTTCTTTGCGGCTTGTGCGTCGTCTCCGTTTTGTCGCACACTGAAGAATTGCACCACACGGTAAAGCTCATAGTGCAGCACAGAGATAAATAGACAGCGAAAAGTGCCATGAAGAACAAATGGTGATGGCGGCGAGAGGCGAGTGTGCTCAGGTCGTTTTGGGACAATCCATTGATGTATTTTTTTATGTGTCTTTTTTATCCTATTGATATGGACACTGGGGAGGTAAATGTCATCATGCTTGTGCAATAGATGTCCGCTTGGCGAATGATTGATTGTTCTGGCATTTGATCCTGCAGCTCTCAGTGAAGGATGAGGTGATGGAGTCATAAAGGCACCCCCTTCACCCCCACCCCACTTATCTTTTCCTATTTACCCCAACGTCATCTATCTTGCTTGTCATATATTTTTCTGTGTCACTTTCCGACACAAGTGCCTCTTGCAAACATGCCGTTTCGAAAGGTGTAAAGATTTCATCTCGGGATCTATTGTTTGGAGATCCAGAAGTGTCTGAGGCCCCAATCAGCTGGCAATTTCATTGTGTGTCTGTCACCTTGAGATAAGTTGTGAAGATAACCAACCTGAAGTATTAGAAGAATATAACTGAGAGGGCAAGAAATATTTTTGTCAGGGTTTTTTTGTGATTGCCGCGTCCTGAAATGTCTCAATTTGCGGCAAAAGTTGCAAAGTTTTGACGCCTGTTTTGTTCAATAACATTGATCAAACTTATGATTTAATGAATTTGCTATCAATGTTTTTAGTGCTTCTTGTAACATTAACCTCACAAAGCACAGGGTTGCAACAGGAATAGGAATATAAATACTGCTTTGATGTTTTACTTGTTTTATACCACACACAATTAAAAGTAGACTGGAGAGAGCAGTAAAATCACATACTGATGTCCACTGTGTGCTCTGTCATCCAAAAAAGAGCTGTGTATAGAAAGAGTATGGACTACTCGGTTTGAAAGTTGGCAGCAAAATGGCACCCTCGAGTCAGCTGACTGGCTTTTGACCAATCATTGAAGAGATCCTCTGGCCATACTTTCTCCGATTGGTCAAAAGCCCCTCACGTGACAACAGGGCGCCATTTTGCTGCCAACTTTCAAACCGAGTTGGCCATACATCTCTGTACATGGTTCTGGTCCACAAGTTTACAGACATATATGTTTTACACTTGAAAATTTTTTGTCCATATTAAACAGTGGTCCTCAAACTACGGCCCGTGGGCCAGATACGGCCCACCAGCATCCACAATTCGACACGCGGGACCTTTCAAGTAAAACAATTTTAATATATATTTTTTTAAACTGTTCTGTCCAGCCACTCAAGTTTCTGTAAATGCCCATAAATGCTGTACATATTTTACCAAAGAGAAATGTGGGATGATTATCTTGTTTATTTGTATTTGACTTTATTAAATGTTTATATATATATATAGCACGGTTGGACCAGGGGTAAGTGTGTCTGCCTCAAAATATGAAGGTCCTGGGTTCAATCCTGCGCTTGGGATCTTTCTTTGTGGAGTTTGCATGTCCTCCCCGTGACTGCATGGGTTCCCTACGGGTACTCCGGCTTTCTCCCACTTCCAAAGACATGCACCTGGGGATAGGTTGATTGGCAACACTAAATTGGCCCTAGTGTGTGAATGTGAGTGTGAATGTTGTTTGGCTATCTGTGTTGGCCCTGTGATGAGGTGGCGACTTGTCCAGGGTGTACCCCGCCTTCCACCCGATTGTAGCTGAGATAGGCTCCAGCGCCCCCCGCGACCCCGAAGGGAATAAGCGGTAGAAAATGGATGGGTGGATGGATGGATGGATGACACGGCGCGGGCTCGAACCCGCTTTTCTCCGTTGGCAGCGCGCCGAGACACGCCCCTGTTTGCGCTGGCCACATCACGCCTACATGCCGGCAAAGCTGTGGGCGATCATCAATCAGCACACCTGGGACTGCTGAGGGCGAGGAACTTAATCTTCAGTTACCTGTGTAAGCACCCCGTGTCTGGCTTCCATAACGCAAACTCGCTCTTCCTCCTGTGACTTCCTTGTTTCCATGTTTGATGCCCCTGTTGTCTTCCCGCAGTGCTTCCCGTGTTCTCCTGTGATCCCCTGTTGTTCCCCTCTGGATTCTGGACTGCCTCCCTTCATCCTCGACCACCGTTTTGCACACGGACCCCTTGATTCCTCTCTCAGCCCCACGGACTTCCCGCTTGGATCACGGACCTTTTTCTGCTTGCCCCGTTGGACTTGTCTGCTTCCTCATCCAACAATTAGGTAATACTCAACAGCTAATGATTCATACACATAGCCACTCTCCATACACCCCTTGGACTAGTCACACTCCAGTTTAAGTATTATTGTTTTATTATTATTATTTAGTTATTTATATATTTATATATATATATATTGTTTTAAATCATAGTGCTTTACTGGCCCCTTGTGTCTGTGCCGTCAACTCCCCCTGCAATACATAACAATAGATCTATATATTACAGTCGTGGTCAAACGTTTACATATACTTGTAAAGAACATAATGTCATGGCTGTCTTGAGTTTCCAATAATTTCTACAACTCTTATTTTTTTGTGATAGTGATTGGAGCACATACTTGTTGGTCACAAAAAAACATTCATGACGTTTGGTTCTTTTACAAATGTATTATGGGTTTACTGAAAATGTGACCAAATCTGCTGGGTCAAAAGTATACATACAGCAATGTTAATATTTGGTTACCTGTCCCTTGGCAAGTTTCACTGCAATAAGGCGCTTTTTGTAGCCATCCACAAGCTTCTGGCAAGCTTCTGGTTGAATTTCTGACCACTGCTCTTGAAAAAATTGGTGCAGTTCAGCTAAATTTGGTGGTTTTCTGACATGGACTTGTTTCTTCAGCATTGTCCACACGTTTAAGTCAGGACTTTGGGAAGACAATTCTAAAACCTTAATTCTAGCCTGATTTAGACATTCCTTTACCACTTTTGACGTGTGTTTGGGGTCATTGTCCTATGGGAACACCCAACTGCGCCCAAGACCCAACCTCTGGGCTGATGATTTGAGGTTGTACTGAAGAATTTGGAGGTAATCCTCCTTTTTCATTGTCCCATTTACTCTCTGTAAAGCACCGGTTCCATTGGCAGCAAAACAGGCCCAGAGCATAATACTACCACCACAAGGCCTCACCTTTTCTCCTCCAAACATATTGCTGGGTATTGTGGCCAAACAGCTCAATTTTTGTTTCATCCCACACAGCAGAAGACTGCTATACGGATCCGCCTTCAAGTCGCCCAATCCGCGTTACTATCACATTCGTTTTGGCTCCGCCTAGAGGATGCAGCTCCGCCTCTGAAAATTGTACGGTCAGACAGCTGATCCTGAGCGGACTCGTGTCTGATTCGCATACGCAGACGCGACAAACCAAACTGGCGCGCGCCGCCTAGAGTTATAGGCTCCGCCTATGCGCGCTGAGCCGACCAATGTCTGCACCCGCAGACGTGGACGCGCCTACTAGCGTGTATGCGCATGAGCCAAGATATCTGGACTTTCTTTGCTGGAACACGAACGTAAGTATAGATTTATTGATTTATTGCTACATTCGCAGTAAAGATCAGCCTTTGTGTTTCCATCATCATTTATGTATGATTGTAATGACGTTGTTTGATATTAGGACTAGCAGTAAAACTTTATATTCTGTAAAAAAAGGCTATATTATTTCCAGGGCCGCCTCCCAGAATGCTTTGCATGGGGACGTGCGTCTGACGTCACGTATCCAGAAAAATTCAAAATGGCTGCATGCGGTAGGTGAGGCCCGAGCGAAGAAAAGTGGAAAAGAGTGTTATTCGTCAAAAAACCCACACAACGACGGTCATTTTTTCGCCGTGCTATTGTAAAATTGTCTTTTATCTGTGTTTTGTGTTCCGGGGACCCCGACTCCAGAATGTGAAAGTTTCCCGCGTGAAGCCGGTGAGTAAAAAGTTCAATACAGTTAACTTAGGCCATCTTTTGTTAGACGCTGTGAATGTGTGTAGGTTACCCACACAGCAGAAGACTGCTATACGGATCCGCCTTCAAGTCGCCCAACCCGCGTTACTGTCACATTCGTTTTGGCTCCGCCTAGAGGATACAGCTCCGCCTCTGAAAATTGTACGGTCAGACAGCTGATCCTGAGCGGACTCGTGTCTGATTCGCATACGCGGACGCGACAAACCAAACTGGCGCGCGCCGCCTAGAGTTATAGGCTCCGCCTACGCGCGCTGAGCCGACCAATGTCTGCACCCGCAGACGTGGACGCGCCTACTAGCGTGTGCGCGCATGAGCCAAGATCTCTGGACTTTCTTTGCTGGAACACGAACGTAAGTATAGATTTATTGATTTATTGCTACATTCGCAGTAAAGATCAGCCTTTGTGTTTCCATCATCGTTTATGTATGATTGTAATGACGTTGTTTGATATTAGGACTAGCAGTAAAACTTTATATTCTGTAAAAAAAGGCTTTATTTCCAGCGCCGCCTCCCAGAATGCTTTGCATGGGGACGTGCGTCTGACATCACGTATACAGAAAATTCGAAATGGCTGCACGCGGTAGGTGAGGCCCGAGCGAAGAAAAGTGGAAAAGATTGTTATTCGTCAAAAAACCCACACAACGACGGTCATTTTTTCGCCGTGCTATTGTAAAATTGTCTTTTATCTGTGTTTTGTGTTCCGGGGGACCCCGACTCCAGAATGTGAAAGTTTCCCGCGTGAAGCCGGTGAGTAAAAAGTTCAATACAGTTAACTTAGGCCATCTTTTGTTAGACGCTGTGAATGTGTGTAGGTTACATGCTACGATATTCCACATATTTCCAACTGCTTGAAACGAAAGCGTATTACTTTATTGTCAGTGTTGTTTAGGCCCAGGTCGCTAACGTTACTGCGTTAGTCAACAACCTAACGCTAGTGGAAACAGCCGTTCTTTGCCATTAAAATGAGTGTGTATTATTTCTTTCTTTGTTCTTTAGTGGAGCTCGAGATCCTGTTTACTGTGGACTAGCTGTGTGTGACGCCATGTTGTTTTTGTTTCCATTACAAAAAAAAGGTATGTCTATGTGTTTTTTGGCATAGTTAATTGTAGAAAAAAATATAAAATGAGGTGATGTGAGTGTGAAAAATTGCTGGACATATTAAGGATCCTTTTTCTTGATCTATATTTTTGTTATTTGCTGATGTATATATTTTATATGCTGTTTTTTATTTAATTAATTTATTAGAGACTATTTTATGCTTTATTTACCTTTTTTTATTATTATTATTTTATTTACTATTATTATTATTATTTCCACATGTAAGCATAAATAATTGATCATATTAGTACATTGTTTGATTGCTTTGCTTAATGCATTCCATAATTTAATTCCACATACTGATATACTGAAGGTCTTAAGTGTTGTACGTGCGTACAAATGTTTTAAATTACATTTCTCTCTAAGATTATTTTTCTCCTCTTTTTTTGAGAAGAATTGTTGTATATTCTTGGGTAGTAGGTTATAGTTTGCTTTGTTTATAATTTTAGCTGTTTGCAAATTCACTATGTCGTGGAATTTCAGTATCTTTGATTCAATAAATAAAGGATTTGTGTGTTCTCTATATCCAACATTATATATTATTCTAACTGATCTTTTTTGTAACACCGTTAATGAATGAAGTGTACTTTTGTAATTATTTTCCCATATTTCAACACAATAACTCAGATATGTAACACTAGTGAACAGTAGAGAATATGAAGTGATTTTTTGTCTAGAACATGTTTTGCTTTATTCATTATTGACGTGTTTCTTGCTACTTTATGTTGTATATTTTTTACTTGAGATTTCCAGTTCAATTTATCATCAATCATTATACCTAGAAATTTGGTTTCATTTACTCTTTCAATTTCTGTTCCGTCTATTTGTATTTGTGTTTGACTTTCTTTTCTACTGTTACCAAATAGCATTATTTTAGTTTTACTGAGATTCAAAGATAGTCTGTTTTTGTCAAACCATCTTTTTAATTTGTTAATTTCTTCTGTTATTCTTTGTATTATCTTCTGTGTGTTCTCTCCTGAACAAAACGCTGTTGTATCATCCTCAAATAATACTAACTTTAAATCTTTTGTAACTTTACAAATGTCATTTATCTAGACATTGAATAATTTAGGTCCTATATTGATCCCAGAGGTACACCACAGGATATATTTAGCGTTGTAGACGAAACCACCACATTAATATTAAAGATATGGTTAACATTCTTAGTGCTTAAGATATTCCCCTCTCCTTGTATCCCTTCTCCCAGCTCCACCGTCTCGCCGAGTGCCAGCAAGAGTCATGAGTACTTGTCAACTCGACTCCTCAACTGGAGATAACTTTCTAGGTAAAGACTGATCTCCAAAATAATATCTCAGCATCCAGTAACCATGGTTAATAGATCACAACCATTTAATACCAATTTATCTCCCTTAGCACCTCACCATGGGGAAGGATGTATTCATATGCCTTCACTAGCACATGCATTTAACATGCAGAGAGTTACACAAGGTAGGGACTGATCTCTGTATACACTACACCCATAATTTCAAACCCTACTTTACGATTGAGCTGAAGTTCTGACTATTATGACCTGTACTTTTACCTTTCTTATAGTTCTTACCACCTTGGGGCACCATTCAGGTAAAATCTCAGCTCATCTTACTTGCTTATTTGTATACACTAACACCTGTGCATGCTTTTGTCCACGTTGTTCCTTTGACGATGAATAAATACCCCTTTTCTTTCTTTCTACATTAAGGGTGCCTTTTCATCTGATTAAATTTATAATGAACAGGGACATTGCGGTTGTCCCAAGTGGATGGTATGATGATAGGATGGTTTTCTGGCCCAGCTATAAAAACACCGACAGAATTGAAAGGGCCGCTTTAAATGAGGAGCAGCATGAGCCAAACTGGCCAAGATTTGACGTTTCTGTTGTCCGAACTTGTGGTATGCAAATTCATAATCTTCTTGTTTAAAAATAACGTCATAGTTGCTTCTCTTTATGCTTGGAATAACCTATTGTGTCTATGTTCTGACCAGGTCTCTTGTAAGAGAGAGACCTGATTTATCATCATCAATAATAATAATATTCTGTTCAGCTCTACAGCTAATTTGAAACTCATGTTCATTTTAACATATTCAATTTTAGACAACTACAAAGACGCATTAAAAATAATGCAACAATATGGAAAGGGCTGCAACACCTCAGACCTGCAATCTGAGGCAGAGAACGAGGAGCTGCCAGAAAAAAGGAACAGGAAGCCAGTGTAAGTGTGTTCCGTCTTGTTTTTGTCATGTTTCTACAGTAATAGGAAGGTTAATTCCGGTAGCATTCAAAAATAGACCAGAGATGCTTGTACTATATGTATATTTGTCAATTTTGGTATTGCAATAATCCTAATGATATGGTTACCCAACAGCCATCGTCTCGGGGACTCAGATGATAGCGAAGAAGACCCGGGAAATAGTGACCTCACATCTCTGGGGTTGGCAAGCCAATTGCACAGGCAGAGTAAGGAATAATCTCTTAACATCGAAAACAACAAAACCACCACATTAATATTAAAGATATGGTTAACATTCTTAGTGCTAAAGATATTCCCCTCTCCTTGTATCCCTTCTCCCAGCTCCACCGTCTCGCCGAGTGCCAGCAAGAGTCATCTCTGAAATAATATCTCAGCATCCAGTAACCATGGTTAACAGATCTCAACCATTTAATACCAATTTATCTCCCTTAGCACCTCACCATGGGGAAGGACGCATTCATATGCCTTCACCAGCACCTGCATTAAACATGCAGAGAGTTACACAAGGTAGGGACTGATCTCTGAAATATTAGTGTATAGATAGGCCCCTTGGGTATTACCTGTCATGGTTAACTGATGGCTCTCTCACAATGCCCACCTCACTAGGAACGGCAGTCCCTCCTCGACTCCCTCCACCCCCCTCACCAGCAGCCCTCAACATGTGGCAGACAGAGGAGCCTGGATCCAGCCTGGCCTACAGGCCAACATGGCGAGGGGAAAGAATGGCCGACAACATTTCCTGCCCTGGTGAGCAATAACTGACAAATACCGGATGGTCATTCTGTGCCACAAATTTTGGAAAAAATTCAAATTCACAAGCAATCACATATTTTCTTCAAACTTTGTCAATAACTTTTGTCATTAACTAAGGTCAATAGCTAATGTCAGGATTATGAGTAATGAGGATAAACACTGAAACATGTTAATTTTATACTGCTGTTTGTCAACAGCGCCAGAGGTAATCCACATCCTTAGCCTGCTGGAAACTATTAAGCACAACCAAGACCAGCTGATTGCGAAGGTAAACTTCTTAAGCCTTGAATAGGTCAATAATTCATAATGACATTGATTTTGATTCATTATTATTTTTTAAAGAAAGAAACAGCCTACATGGCAGCTTTGTGTGATTAGAGTAAACATTGCTACATTTTCTTGTTACATTTCACCTGTTTGCTCTTTAAATACCACTTTTAATGTTTTTTATTTATTTCGATCATATTTTTTAAAAATGTGCCCTGGGGCTGTTAAAAAATGACCTGCAGGCCGCAAATGGCCCCCGGGCCGCACTTTGGACACCCCTGGCCTACACGAATACAAACATAGAATGATAGTACAAATATAATAAGAAAACAATGTCAACCTCCCAAAGTTGGGTTATGGATATTTATTTATGCCCCCCACCCCCAACCCCCCGCCGCCGTCATCCAACAGAGCCAAACAAGTACTCTGATCAAGGAACCAAATAACGATATTGTTTAAACATTTTGGATGTCTTGCACACCTATACCCTGATCACAAATTCATAGTTTACGCACCTTATTTTAACCACCTCCAGTAACTTTAAGTCATGTTTTTTTTTTCAAATGTAATCTCCTTAATACCTATCACATATTTTGTATTGTGTAAGCATACTTGGCTTTGGATGCTTCCGACCATAAACATAAACGTATCTGTCTTGTAATCTTGTTTGATTACAGGTGCTGTGAGTAAAAATGTGTTGACAAGGTCAGCCACGGACGCTGAGGTCACCAAACACGCCATCAGGTGGTTCAACTTGGCGGGGGATCGGGCAACGAGGAGACGAGTCCCGCTTCCACCTCCTCAGGAGGAATAGAGATGTATATGTATAAATAAACAACCTTTTATTGGACTTCTTGTCATTCACCAGTTATTCATTTTCTGATATGTTAGCTGTGCATGGAGCAGCGTTTCCTTGAAGTTGTAGCCTAATAGATTAAATATGTATATTTACTTTTTAAATATATATTATATATATTTACTTTATAGAGTGAATTGACCATTTTCTGTTTCTGCCTATTGACAATATTGTTAGTTTAAAAATACAAGGCAATGCATATGTAAGCCTATATTGCTGTAGTAGGGCTTAGTGAATTTTTTTGTTTCCTATTTTATCCTACAGCAAGAACAGAAGGGATTTTGAAAATAAGATAAAGGGGTCCAAAACGGCCAGATGAGCCAGGGTTTTTATGAGTCCGTTGCTGGTCCGCCGCGGAAATAAGGCTTTGATCATGGGTGCGGAGCGCATTCAGCGTGCCGCCACGGCGGATCCGCTACCTGTCGCCGTGGCGGATACGTTCCTGAGTGCAAATGGACGCCGATGCTGGTCCGTTTCGCAGTTCCGTTCCGGAAAGCGCGATACCTGCGCGGGGGATCCGCCGCGAAATGTTTTTGCTGTGTGGGATCTGACCACATAACTTTCCTCCAGAAGGTCTTATCTTTGTCCGTGTGATGTCAGATGAAAGCCCATCTTTCAAAAGTTGCAACACATATATTCCACACCTTTTTTGTTAGAACAAAATGCTTGTCCCCCGGACTTATGATTTCAAACGCAATTTGCACGTAAAAAAAGGAATATTCAAATCCATGGTGAAATGGGTAATAGCATAATGAGGCGATTATACATTATAATTTATATATATTTACTGAAACAAGCAGCCCTCTGAGAGCAACCATAACAGCAATGTGGCCCTCATGAAAACGAGTTTGACAGCCCTGATTTAGGTGATCAAATTACAAGAAGGGTATAGTAGTGTACTGCACTGCCATCGTGTGGACAATACCTCTGTATTCATATTTATATTTTGTCTTGAACGCTGTACATATGAATATCACCTACCAGCTACGGTACTGTTGCATATTCAAGATATCAATTAGACAGTGAAACTTATTCATAATATTCATCATATTCATAATATTTTACAAACAACTCGAATGATTAACTATAGTCATCCATCCATCCATCCATCTTCCTCCGCTTATCTGAGGTCGGGTCGCGGGGGCAGCAGCCTAAGCAGGGAAGCCCAGACTTCCCTCTCCCCAGCCACTTCGTCCAGCTCTTCCCGGGGGATCCCGAGGCGTTCCCAGGCCAACCGGGAGACATAGTCTTCCCAACGTGTCCTGGGTCTTCCCCGTGGCCTCTTACCGGTCGGACGTGCCCTAAACACCTCCCTAGGGAGGCGTTCAGGTGGCATCCTGACCAGATGCCCGAACCACCTCATCTGGCTCCTCTCGATGTGGAGGAGCAGTGGCTTTACTTTGAGCTCCTCCCGGATGACAGAGCTTCTCACCCTATCTCTAAGGGAGAGACCCGCCACCCGGCGGAGGAAACTCATTTCGGCCGCTTGTACCCGTGATCTTGTCCTTTCGGTCATAACCCAAAGCTCATGACCATAGGTGAGGATGGGAACGTAGATCGACCGGTAGATTGAGAGCTTTGCCTTGCGGCTCAGCTCCTTCTTCACCACAACAGACCGATACAGCGTCCGCATTACTGAAGACGCCGCACCGATCCGCCTGTCGATCTCACGATCAACTCTTCCCTCACTCGTGAACAAGACTCCGAGGTACTTGAACTCCTCCACTTGGGGCAAGATCTCCAACCCAACCCGGAGATGGCACTCCACCCTTTTCCGGGCGAGAACCATGGACTCGGACTTGGAGGTGCTGATTCTCATCCCAGTCGCTTCACACTCAGCTGCGAACCGATCCAGTGAGAGCTGAAGATCCTGGCCAGATGAAGCCATCAGGACCACATCATCTGCAAAAAGCAGAGACCTAATCCTGCAGCCACCAAACCGGATCCCCTCAACGCCTTGACTGCGCCTAGAAATTCTGTCCATAAAAGTTATGAACAGAATCGGTGACAAAGGGCAGCCTTGGCGGAGTCCAACCCTCACTGGAAACGTGTCCGACTTACTGCCGGCAATGCGGACCAAGCTATGACACTGATCATACAGGGAGCGGACCGCCACAATCAGACAGTCCGATACCCCATACTCTCTGAGCACTCCCCACAGGACTTCCCGAGGGACACGGTCGAATGCCTTCTCCAAGTCCACAAAACACATGTAGACTGGTTGGGCAAACTCCCATGCACCCTCAAGGACCCTGCCGAGAATATAGAGCTGGTCCACAGTTCCACGACCAGGACGAAAACCACACTGTTCCTCCTGAATCCGAGGTTCGACTATCCGGTGTAGCCTCCTCTCCAGCACACCTGAATAGACCTTACCGGGAAGGCTGAGGAGTGTGATCCCACGATAGTTAGAACACACCCTCCGGTTCCTTCTTCTTATTCTTTATTATTTTCAAAATGGCGGCGCGTGTACATGCAGCGACCACTCTCTCTCCTGATAATGCGGTGTTTTCTTGTTTTACGTGTGTTTTTTCGTCTCATGTGTGTAAGTGTTCGTCGCGTTTATCTGCCCCACGGCAAACATACAGCCGTGAGGGACTGCTCGCCATAGGCAGCACCGGAGTTAAGGACTTAAACCCGGCGGACGTCGAGGTGCTACGAAGCCTCGGATTACTCCGGCGGCCCACCACAACACCGACCCCCACAGCTGCTCCGTGCCCGCAGAGGAGGCGCCGCAAGCGGTGTGCGAGAAGGCGGAAGCGCGGCAAGCGCGGAGGTATCCGAGCCAGGCTAGCGGCTAGCCCAAACAAGCCGGCTATTCCATCCATCCTCCTAGCCAACGTACGCTCCCTGGACAACAAACGGGACCACATACAGCTCATCCGATCCACACAGAAGACGGTGAGAGAGTGTTGTGCTTTTGTGTTCACTGAAACGTGGCTCCACGACGGCATCCCGGACTCCGCCATCCAGCTCGACCAGCTAACATGCTATCGGGCAGACAGGGCCCTCACTGCAGGAGGTAAGACCCGCGGTGGCGGGGTCTGTGTTTACATCAGTGATGCATGGTGTAAGGACACTGTTGTTACACAGAAGCACTGCTCAGCCCTGGTGGAGTTCATGTTTTTAAAGTGTCGGCCTTTCCACCTACCGAGGGAGTTTACAGCCATTCTACTAGCTGCTGTTTATATTCCCCCCTGCTCTAACAACAAGGACAGAGACAGGGCACTATCTGAACTGAACTGTGCCATCACCGAACACCAGACAGCCCATCCAGACGGCTTCCTCATCGTGGCTGGTGATTTCAACCAGGCTAACCTCAAGTCAGTGTGTCCACAGCTACATCAACACATTGACTTTCCTACAAGAGGTAATAACACACTGGACATGGTCTTCACCACTCAGAGAGGAGCTTACAAGGCGTCACACCTCCCCCACCTGGGTGCTTCTGACCACCTCACTGTCATGCTAATGCCAGCATACAGGCCGAGGGCTAAAGTCACCAGACCAGTTCAGAAGCAAGTGAGGGTGTGGCCAGTGGATGCCTCCTCTGCTCTGCAGGACTGTTTTGACACCACAGACTGGGACATTTTCAAGCAGGCAGCCACCTACAACCACCACATCGACATACAGGAATATACAGAGACTGTCACTGCATACATCACTAAATGCATCGATGATGTCACAGAGACCAGGACCATCACGGTACGGGAAAATCAGAAACCATGGCTGACGGGGGAAGTCCATAGGTTGCTGAGAGCCCGGAACGCTGCCTTCAGAGCAGGAGATGAGGCTGGCCTGAGAACAGCCAGGGCCAACCTGAACCGTGGCATCAGAGATGCTAAGAGGCAGTACGGCAGCAGGATAGCCCACCGCTTCAGTGACAGCAGAGACACCAGGAGCCTGTGGCGGGGGATCCAGACCATCACGGACTATAAACCCCGACCACAGACCTGTGACAGTGACACCGCTCTGCTGAACAGCCTGAACGAGTTCTTTGGACGCTTTGAGGCAAAAAACAGCACGCCTGCACGGAAGACTCCACCCCCTCCGGATGACCAGGTGCTGTCCCTGTCTTCGGCCAGCGTGAGGCGTTCCCTCTCCAGAGTCAACGCACGCAAAGCTGGAGGCCCGGACAACATACCTGGTCGTGTGCTGAGAGACTGTGCAGCGGAGCTCACAGATGTCTTCACGGACATCTTCAACACCTCCCTGAGCCAAGCTGCTGTTCCCACGTGCCTCAAAGCCACCACCATCATCCCGGTTCCCAAGAAGGCTTCCCCATCCAGCTACAACGATTACCGTCCCGTTGCACTGACGCCCATCATCACGAAGTGCTTCGAACGGCTAGTCTTGCAGCACATCAAGTCCATCCTCCCCCCCACCCTGGACCCCTACCAGTTTGCATATCGGGCCAACAGATCGACCGATGATGCAATCTCCACAGCCCTCCACTCAGCTCTCACCCACCTGGACACTAAAGACTCCTACGCCAGGATGCTGTTCATAGACTTCAGTTCAGCATTTAACACCATCATCCCACAGCAGCTGATTCACAAACTGGACCGGCTGGGGCTGAACACGTCGCTGTGCAACTGGCTGCTGGACTTCCTGACTGGGAGACCACAGGCAGTCCGGGTCGGCAGGTACACATCCAGCACCATCATCATGAACACAGGGGCCCCTCAAGGATGTGTGCTGAGCCCCCTTCTCTTCACCCTGCTGACCCACGACTGCACGCCGAAGCACAGCACCAACCTCTTCGTCAAGTTTGCGGACGACACAACTGTGGTAGGTCTCATCCACAATAACGATGAGACCGGCTACAGAGACGAGGTGAGCCAACTGGCCACATGGTGCGGTGACAACAATCTCGCTCTCAATGTAGAGAAAACAAGGGAGATTGTTGTGGACTTCAGGAGAGCGCACACCCAGCACCCTCCTCTGACCATCAACGGTGCGGTGGTGGAGAGAGTGAGCAGCACCAAATACCTGGGTGTGCACATCACAGATGACCTCTCCTGGAAGACCAACACTGCATCACTGGCCAAGAGGGCTCAACAGCGCCTCTACTTCCTCCGCAAACTGCGAAGAGCAAAAGCCTCAGCCTCCATCATGCACTCCTTCTACCGGGGCGTCATTGAGAGCATCCTGACCAGCTGCATAACTGTGTGGTACGGAGGCTGCACGGCGTCCTGCCGCAGGACGCTGCAGCGCACAGTTAGGGCAGCTGAGAAGATCGTCGGTGCCCCCCTCCCCTCCCTCCAGGACATTTACAACACACGCCTGTCACGCAAAGCACTCCGCGTGGCAGGCGACATCACACACCCCTCACACGGCTTCTTCAGACTGCTGCCATCCGGCAGACGACTGAGAAGCCTCCGAGCTCGAAGCTGTAGGCTGAGAGACAGCTTCATCCATCAGGCTGTCAGGAAGCTGAACTCTCTCCCGGCCCCCCCCCCCCCCCCCCTTCTCACTCTGCCCTGCAATCTGATCTGAACTGTGAACTGAGGCACTACACCCCACCCCCCCCCCCACTCACCCACACACACACACACACACACACACACACACACACACACACACACACACACACACACACACACACACACACACACACACACACACACACACACACACACACACACACACACACACACCATCTATCACTTAGCCACTTTACTCCGGACTCAAAATGCTGCTAACTGTTTTAACTGTTTACACTGTTTACATTGCACTTTGCACTCCCATCTGAATACTTGAATACTTACGTTGCAATACTGTATATACAATAGATAGATATTATAGATATTCTGGTATTATCTTCTTCCCCTGTATATTTTTCCCCCCCCTCATGCGACTGTTTAAATTGTTGTCTTTTTTATTCTTCTTTTACACTTTATATTTATAGACACCGTGGTTGTGAGAGGAACGTAATTTCGTCCACCTGTATGTCCTGTACAAACAGTTGTTTGACAATAAAGCTGACTTTGACTTTGACTTAAAGAGAGGAACCACCACCCCGGTCTGCCAATCCAGAGGTACCGCCCCCGATGTCCACGCGATGCTGCAGAGTCTTGTCAACCAAGACAGCCCCACAGCATCCAGAGCCTTAAGGAACTCCGGGCGGATCTCATCCACCCCCGGGGCCTTGCCACCGAGGAGATTTTTAACTACCTCAGCAACTTCAGCCCCAGAAATAGGAGAGCCCATCACAGATCCCCCAGGCACTGCTTCCTCATAGGAAGACGTGTTGGTGGGATTGAGGAGGTCTTCGAAGTATTCCCTCCACCGATCCACAACATCCGCAGTCGAGGTCAGCAGAACACCATCCTCACCATACACGGTGTTGATAGTGCACTGCTTCCCCTTCCTGAGGCGGCGGTTGGTGGTCCAGAATCGCTTCGAAGCCGTCCGGAAGTCGTTTTCCATGGCTTCCCCGAACTCCTCCCATGTCCGAGTTTTTGCCTCCGCGACCGCTGAAGCCGCACACCGCCTGGCCCGTCGGTACCTGTCCGCTGCCTCAGGAGTCCTATGAGCCAAAAGAACCCGATAGGACTCCATCTTCAGCTTGACGGCATCCCTCACCGCCGGTGTCCACCAACGGGTTCTAGGATTTCCGCCACGACAGGCACCAACTACCTTGCGGCCACAGCTCCAATCAGCCGCCTCGACAATAGAGGTGCGGAACATGGTCCACTCGGACTCAATGTCCAGCACCTCCCTCGTGACATGTTCAAAGTTCTTCCGGAGGTGGGAATTGAAACTCTCTCTGACAGGAGACTCTGCCAGACGTTCCCAGCAAACCCTCACAATGTGTTTGGGCCTCCCAGGTCTGTCCGGCATCCGCCCCCACCATCGCAGCCAACTCACCACCAGGTGGTGATCGGTAGAAAGCTCCGCCCCTCTCTTTACCCGAGTGTCCAAAATATGAGGCCGCAAATCCGATGACACAACTACAAAGTCGATCATGGAACTGCGGCCCAGGGTGTCCTGGTGCCAAGTGCACATATGGACACCCTTATGCTTGAACATGGTGTTCGTTATGGAAAATCCGTGACGGGCACAAAAGTCCAATAACAAAACACCACTCGGGTTCAGATCCGGGCGGCCATTCTTACCAATCACGCCTCTCCAGGTTTCACTGTCATTGCCAATATGAGCGTTGAAGTCCCCGAGTAGAACGAGGGAATCACCCGGGGGAGCACCCTCAAGTACTCCCTCGAGTGAATCCAAAAAGGGTGGGTACTCTGAGCTGCTGTTTGGCGCGTAAGCGCAAACAACAGTCAGGACCCGTCCCCCCACCCGAAGGCGGAGGGAAGCTACCCTCTCGTCCACCGGGTTGAACTCCAACATGCAGGTTCTGAGCCGGGGGGCAACAAAAATTGCCACCCCAGCCCGTCGCCTCTCACTGCCGGCAACACCAGAGTGGAAGAGAGTCCATCTCCTCTCGGGAGAACTGGTTCCGGAGCCCTTGCTGTGCGTCGAAGTGAGTCCGACTATATCTAGCCGGAACTTCTCCACCTCGCGCACTAGCTCAGGCTCCTTCCCCCCCAGCGAGGTGACGTTCCACGTCCCAAGAGCTAGCTTCTGTAGCCGAGGATCGGACCGCCAAGTGCCCTGCCTTCGGCTGCCGCCCAGCTCACATTGCACCCGACCTCTATGGCCCCTGCTATGGGTGGTGAGCCCATTGGAGGGGGGACCCACGTTGCCTCTTCGGGCTGTGCCCGGCCGGGCACGATTAACTATAGTGTATGGGTTAAATAAGCGCAATGAAATAGAATAGAAGCACTACACTTCAAGAAATGTCAATTATTTACTTATTTTTCTTCACACATACACATAAATGATAGTACGTGCAAATAATTCTCGTAGAAGTTTACAAATACTCAACACAAAGGTATGGGTGAGGGCCGACATCCGGGCAACTGAGCTACATACGGGTTCTTCGAGCCATAGCAACCAGACTGGCGTTGAAAACAAACCGTTGCCATTACTCTTTAACCTGTCGACCTACGCTGGTTAAACCCGTCATTCTGCCTCCAAAATGCCGAAAAACTGTGTTGTTTTTGGTTGTGCTAACCACAACTGGAAACAGGGAAAACAAAGGTTGTATTTTGTTCTGCCAAAGCGTGATAAAAGCCACAGAGACGAGACAAATGGCTCGCAGCTTTACACTGGGAAAACGAGGACGGTTCTCACTGGAGTCCCCCAAAGTCCCGGGTCGTGTGTTCGGATCACTTCGTTTCTGGTAAATATAAGGAACAAAAATCCACCTTCTAAACCGCAACTTGGCTATACGTCCGTGCTAATGTTGTACTTGTTGAATTTGTACCTTATAACGTTCGACAGCTGAAGTTGTTGTTGTACAAAAATAACATGCGGTATATACTATATAGTCTATAGCCTAGCTAGCTATTTTCGAAAACCGGACAACGAGAGGATACCAAAGGCAGCGTTAAGATGGACACCACCGGGAAAACGTAAGCCAGGGCGGCCAAAGAACACCTGGCGAAGAACAGTTGAAGGGGAGCTGAAAGAGATGAAGCTTACATGGGGCGAGGCACAGAGACGAGCACAGCAGCGAGATGAATGGCGTCGAGTCGTCGAAGCCTTATTTCCCATCCGGGAAGAAGAGGATTAAGTTAAGTAAGTAATATACTATATAGTCTATAGCCTAGCTAGCTATTTTCGAAAACCGGTTTCGTTATACACTAACACTTGATCTTGTTGTTGATAACTTCCGCGTCTCTTTCTTAATAGCGCGCAGGCTAAGCTAACTAGCAAGCTAAGCTAAGCCTGAGAAGCTTTAAAGTTCACTGAGACGAGTCTGACGCAAATAATACATTTTCGTTTTTTCACACGATATGCGAATAAGTAAAAATGCGTAAATGAAGGATTTAACGCCGACTTCCAAGCCACAACGCTCGTTAAATGCTTTTTCTGTCAATGCTGTGTTCGCTGTGAGCTGGTTTGTTTTCAACGAATTCCCGGTTGCTAGGGGATTGGTAGGCGGAAGTGACGTAGGTCCGCCCTCACCCATAGCAGCAACTGAATGTGTCACTGCATAGTGTAACAATGTTGTTTTCTAAAAATGGTTTTGTCTCTGCCAAATTCCATCAGATTACATTAAAAGAAGGCAAAAAATAATAAATTATTTTCTATATCGAATTTAATTCGATAAATAAAATAAATTATTCTTCATGAAATGCAGCAACAGCACACGAAACGGGTAACCCGAAACGGAACTCTTTCCTACAGTAAGTTGCTGTTTTAGGCGGAGTTATATAAGCGGTGCACTCCTGATGGAATCGACCGGAGTTTAAAACCAGCTATAATCTTTGGGTAAGACACATATTAGTTCCGTGACTTAATGTATTGTATAATTCCATTTAGCAATCAAATATTTTTGCCATTATGTTGTCTTGTCATGTTGTATTATCAACGCGTTTCTTACAACTTCCGGCAGCAGACAGAGACACACGCTCCAAACACAGAAATGATCTAAATCTAAAAACACCCAAACACAATCGAACCGATGCAAAATAAAAATGGCTTCAAAATTCCAAATCACACACAACTCCCCAAAAACAACTATGCGGGAAAAATGTCCCACGTTCACGGAACTAAACGAAAGTTATCTATGCTACCAGGAAGATAGCAAAGCGTTGTCTTAACAGACCTTTTATTCAGGTACACGGCCCGAGGTATACTTGTCATTAAAGTGGTCATATCCTTGTCATTTCAGGGATTTTAGAATTATATTGCATACCAGTGGGGCATGAATAAAGTACATTTTTGTCAAAAATACTCGATAAATCTCAAATTGCTCTTGGCCAAATCTTCCATATAATATAATATCCTCAATTACCACAATAATGGCCAAAATTAAAACGCAGGAGCATAGTAGGCCTAAGTATTAATAAAAAACAAATCAGAGGTTTAATTTAACAAGTATATTTAAAGGCCTACTGAAACCCACTACTACCGACCACACAGTCTGATAGTTTATATATCAATGATGAAATCTTAACATTGCAACACATGCCAATACGGCCGGGTTAACTTATAAAGTGCAATTTTAAATTTCCCGCCACACTTCCGGTTGAAAAAGCCTTCGGAGGATGACGTATGAGCGTGACGTAGCCAGTAGAACACAGGTATGGCTTCTCTATTGAAGCCAATACAAAATAGCTGTTTTCATCATTATTCCACAGTATTCTGGACATCTGTGTTGGTGAATCTGTTGCAATTTGTTCATTGCATTATGGAGAAAAAAGCTGAGCAAGCAAAGAAGAAAGTCGGTGCGAAGCGGAGTATTTTGCGAGGGAAGTCAGCAACACAACACAGTCTGTTTCATTGTTTACATTCCCGAAAGATGCAGTCAAGATCGAAGAACTCGGACAACAGAGACTCTTACCAGGAGGACTTTGACTTCGTTAACAGACGCAGATGCGATATCGTACTTAGGTGTTTGTTATGCGGGATTCATTTGTGGCATATTAAATATAAGCCTGGTTGTGTTGTGGCTAATAGAGTATATATATGTCTTGTGTTTATTTACTGTTGTAGTCATTCCCAGCTGAATATCAGGTCCCACCCGCGCGCTTCCAAACATTGGATTGCTTGCCCGTATGTGCGTGTCATGTACGTAACTTTGGTTAAATATATAAGCTTTATGAACCTTGGGTTAGGTGAACGGTTCTTTGGGCTGAGTGAGTGTGTGTGTTGTGCAGGTGTTTGAATTGTATTGGCTGGTTAAATAGACGGGATCCCGTCCATATTACCCGCTCGAGCTATAACTAGCTCGAGCTAGTAGCTAGTAGCTAGCATAACAAACACCTAGGTGTTTTTATGTGGGATTAATTTGTGGCATATTAAATATAAGCCTGGTTGTGTTGTGGCTAATAGAGTATATATATGTCTTGTGTTTATTTACTGTTTTAGTCATTTCCAGCTGAATATCAGGTCACCCCCGGCTCTCACAGCATCTTCCCTATCTAAATCGCTTCCACTCCCCACTAGTCCTTCACTTGCACTTTACTCATTCACAAATCTTTCTTCATCCTCGCTCAAATTAATGGGGAAATCGTCGCTTTCTCGGTCCGAATCTCTCTCACTTCATGCGGCCATCATTGTAAACAATAGGGAACTTTGCGTATATGTTCAATTGACTACGTCACGCTACTTCCGGTAGGGGCAAGCCTTTTTTTTATCAGATACCAAAAGTTGCGATCTTTATCGTCGTTGTTCTATACTAAATCCTTTCAGCAAAAATATGGCAATATCGTGAAATTATCAAGTATGACACAGAATAGATCTGCTATTCCTGTTTAAATAAAAACGTTTCATTTCAGTAGGCCTTTAAAGCAGCATTAAATAACTTTTCAACCTTCGAAAAAAAATTTCTTAACTGTTGGGATGATACATTGACTAACACATAATTGAATGACACCTCTGTCATGGCCTGGAGGGGTGTGTATCGCTTTTGCCTGCACTTAGTGACATTGAGGAGAGTGGCAGGAACCCTGCCACACAAAAAACTACAAATGTGCTGACTTGCTTTATGACATACTTGACTCCCCCTTTCCCTCCATCCATCCATTTTCTGTCGCTTGTCCCTTTTGGGGTCACGGGGGGTGCTGCAGCCTATCTCAGCTGCATTCGGGCGCAAGGCAGAGTACACCCTGGACAAGTCGCCACCTCATCACAGGGCCAACACAGATAGACAGACAACATTCACACTCACTTTCACCCTATTCGTTAAAAAGACGGAAGTCGATGCGAACGCACACGTGCCACCAGAAAACAATAATAATAAGAACGCCTATGTTCAATTACTGCTATCATGACCGAAGCTCCAAAGAAATGTAAAGTTTTGTCTAAGGAGACTAAAAAAAGACAGTCAGGATAAAAATTGCCCCAGCTTTTCACTCACTGGCCTGAGCTGCCTTGGCTGTGTTCCTGCTAAACTAGTAAGTAACTTTCAATGCTCAAATCAAAATGATAATGCTAATGTTAGCTGTTGAAATTTGTGTGGTAGCAATAGATAGCCACCAACGTGATAGTTTCACTACTACTTCCCTCGGAAAAAATCTCCTGCCGGTCTTTCTTTGCTTTGGACCTGCATCCGCCCGATACATTCTTGGTAGTAGCGTCATGTTTGTAGCGCAATCCAAAATAATTTGTTGATAGTGTCTGCTATTTAACATCAGCATAGCCATTAGAGACATAATATGTGTGCCAACATTACAGCTTACATCATGTCAGTTTGACGCTATATGCGCTAGTCATCATGGATAATGTGGTCCTCTTCTGGCAAAACACTACCGTTTTGGTCCACTGGCGCCGCCAAAATCAACCAAAAGTGAAAGTTCTTAAGTGGGGCTTTAATATTTTGACCACTGTACTATTACACACAGTTTGAACAGTAACACTGTTTGAATTAAAGAAAATAAAACGCTCCCATACCAGAATAAGATATAATGGTAAATGGGTTATACTTGTATAGCGCTTTTCTACCTTCAAGGTACTCAATGCGCTTTGACACTATTTCCACATTCACCCATTCACACACTGATGGCGGGAGCTGCCATGCAAGTCCCTAACCACGACCCATCAGGAGCAAGGGTGAAGTGTCTTGCCCAAGGACACAACGGTCGTGACTAGGATGTTGGAATTTGGGGATCGAACCAGGAACCCTAAGGTTGCTGGCACGGCCACTCTCCCAACTGCGCCACGCCGTCCCCGATGATGAAGATGAAGCGTATGTAGCTCTTGGCTTCACTGTGTGAGACGAGGAAAGGCCAGTGTGTTGTTTCCTTTAATGTTAATAAACTCACAATGTGGGACAAGCGGTAGAAAATGGATGGATGGATGGGTCATGCAGAGGATTTAGTTATAACACTTTTATAGACAAATTATACTACTTATAGCCACAGTGGACAGTGGGGTGGCGCAAAATAGTTTCTTCTATTTAGGGGGGCGTAACAGAAAATAACTGAGAACGTACCACAGTTTGAGAAACAGTAATATAGCATTACAAGGTAAATTCTTAAATGTCATTCATTACTTCAATATGTCCTGCCATTTTTTGCGGATTTAAGAAGCCAATTAAATACAAATGTGCTGTATTGTTGACCCTATTGTGTGAATGTGAATGGTTGTCTGTGTATCTGTGTTGACCCTGCATGAGGTAGTGACTTGTCTAGGGTATACCCCGCCTTCCTCTTGAGTGCAGCTGGGATAGGCTCCAGCCTCCCCTTGACCCCGAGAGGGACAAGTGGTAGAAAATGAATGGATGTAATTTGAGATTGAAACTAAATTATAACCATGTCTGTTTGTGTCCTTTCACCATTCACTTCACCCATATTTGACCACCAAGAGAAGATGCTTTGTCTGCGATGGCACCCGTGGCTTCGACCTGCAGATGCACTTTGTGTTTTCTCTCACCAGAGAGTTCACAAGCTGGCCTCGCTGCAAGACGCCAGAACGTTACCCCCAAATAAAATCAAAAGGTTGCTTTACCCCTTCACTGATGTTGACGCCTACCTGGACAGGTATTGTTGACGATGTTGAACTCCACTCTTTGCCTGCCTTTGAACTCTTGATATTAGAGATGTGGCTTCGGGGCTGATGAACTGCTGAGTTAGGGGTGGACAATCAAATGTTATTCTCGATCTCGACAATGGCTTCTCACCGATCATAAAAATATTACAATAAAAAACAAAACAATGTTTAATGGGCTACATAACGCGCAGGGAAATTCCTCAGCTACTAACTGTGAAACGGACGAGTGAGCGTAAGGCTGGGCGAATATATGATTGATCGTTGATCGTGATTAATTTGAGTTCGATCACGGTGATCAGCTTGTAGCACATTTCCTCTGTCAAACATGACGGAAATGTCTGTTAGAAGTTACCGCAGTATTAAACAATAGGGAAGCAACTTTGCTCGATGTAATCCTGTACAAAACAACCACCTTTATTGGCCAGGATTTTGTGTGTGTCTGTGAATGTGTATGTGTTTGTGTACGTTTGTGTGAAAGTGTGTCCGTGTGTACGATCAACTCGTTCCATCATCGCGCTCAGTCTTCTCACAATGTAATGAATGTTCAATCAGCGTTGTGCCTCTTCTCCCCCTTTACACAGCTGAAAGTGCAGTCCAGAAGAACAAAATAAAGACATATGACTAACACGAGTATAGAAGTTGAAACACAACATTTTAAAGGAGCAGGGACTTTAGTTTTACTATCTGCTGCAGCTCACTAGTAAGAACGTCTATATGACTGTATTGGTCTCAACCGGGAGAATCAACACACCCACTAATTTAATCAGAAAAGGTTTTTTTATATTTAAATATTTTTTAATCAGACTTTTTGTATATGTGTCTGCAAAGATTTCACTCCTTTAATGTAACTGCACTTTTTTTGGGCATTTTGCATATCGTTCACAATCATTATAAGAGACAAGAACACATGCCCTTTTTTTTAGGATTTTAAAGATGATAAGAAACACTTTCAAGATGCGGCTAATGGGAGTCACCGTTTTAGCCTTCAAAGCCTCTAAAACAACTTCAAAACCCTCCATCAACGTTTGTTATACACACTGCAAATCTGTATATAATGTAGTCAGACAGGTTCATAACAATATGTACAATATTTACCGTATTTTGGTCATTTTATGCACAGCCGGAAGTTCGGAACTAATTCTTTGGCACATTTATTTCCGTTTCCATAACAACACACTTCCGACTTCCTGCAACAAATTTGTTCCTACTCCTGGAATTTTTTTATTGATTGAGACTTTTATTAGTAGGTTGCACAGTGAAGTACATATTCCGTACAATTGACCACTAAATGGTGACACCCGAATAAGTTTTTCAACTTGTTTAAGTTGGGGTCCACACATGAGTGTGTTTTTTAATCATGGCGGACTTGATAATAGACAACGAAGACAACTATTTTTGGACAAATGAGGATTCACAACCTTATCTTTTTGAAACTGTATGGAGAATGAACTGCATCTTATATAAGCGAGCACAAAGAAGAGGCTGAAACGTTGGAGCAGACTGAAGCCAAGAGTGGTCATGGTCACGCTGTGAATTTGGAACTTTTGAGCCAAGCTATGCCGAATTAATGGGAGTGCCCAAATCAACAGGAAACGTCCCCGACCACCTTGACCAAACAGACAACTGTCCATCGAGTGAGTCACTATACTATTGATCATAATACATACAGCACATCACTGTACACTACAGTGTATACGCTGTTGAGCTAGCTGTGTACAAACAAAACATGAAATATGGGCTAGTACTTTACAGATACTGTAATAGGATTGTTCATGTTTTCCAGTCAGTAAGATTAGTGGTGTCTTATCGCACTGTGTTGGCCATTACAAACTCAAACGCTTCTACGGCTAATACCGTAGCACGCCAATGTGTTAGTACGCTAGAAAACGAGTTCCTCAATGTTCGCTCTTACAATAACAATGTTGCTACAGCTTAGTTATTATACAGATTACGGAACGTAAATTAAGTATTGACTGTTTTTTGAATGCATTTTTAAAGTGATTTAGAGGTAGAATTGATTGCTCCCGTTAGCTGCATTGCTAGCCACCAAGAAGAACAAGCTGATTTGTATGTGTCAGAAAGTGAAAAAAACAAAAACCTTTTGTCTTCTTGCCTCTCATAATGATTGTGAACGATAGGCAAAATTCCAAAATGTGCAGTTCCCCTTCAAACAAAAAAAATGTTGTATTTGTTTTTTCATATTGCTATTATTTAAATTTATTGTTCTTACTCTGACTATTATTATACTGGTTTATTTGTTAATCATGTATACATGTTCTTTTTAAATTATACTTAAAGTTGCGTTTTATTGGTACAATAAATATTCATGTTTTCAAATCAAAACTATTCATGTTATTAATCATGATTACAATATCAATCAAAAACAATGGTGATTATTATTTTTGGCATAATCATCCATCCCTATGCCGAGCCCAACTGATCTTTACCACAGCTGTGTCCCAGTCTTTATATGTTAGGGATTGTACTCCCGTGAAAGATTCCTTCACAAGGGACGCACACTCAGGGAGCCACAATCGCATTTACATATTCTTTGTTCCACACATGCAGGAGTTACATGAATTGTGCGTGTCTGGCCAGAGCACCGGCTCCAATTTGAGAGCAAGCTGACACAAATGCGTCAGCGATCCACATTGCAAAGCCGCTCTTAAGATACTAAACCTCACCACAATGGCGAAAAACAAACTTTGTTTCTTTCAAGTAATATTATAATTGAAGGACTAGAGGAAAAGGAATGACTAAGCATCTCACACACACACACACACACGTGAGTTCAAACCCCGGCCGAGTCATACCAAAGACTATAAAAATGGGACCCATTACCTCCCTGCTTGACACTCAGCATCAAGGGTTGGAATTGGGGGTTAAATCACCAAAAATGATTCCCGGGCGCGGCCACTGCTGCTGCTCACTGCTCCCCTCACCTCCCCTTGGGTGATCAAGGGTGATGGGTCAAATGCAGAGAATAATTTCGCCACACCTCGTGTGTGTGTATGTGACAATCATGGGTACTTTAACTATTTAACTTTAACACACTTTAACATTATCCATGGAAAGTAGGGGTGAAATGGGACCCGGTTCCCTCCCTGCTTGGCACTCGGCATCAAGGGTTGGAGTTGGGGGTTAAATCACCAAAATGATTCCCGGGCGCGGCGCCGCTGCTGCCCACTGCTCCCCAAGGGGATGGGTCAAATGCAGAGGACACATTTCACCACATCTAGTGTGTGTGTGACAATCATTGGTACTTTAATCTTTAATCAATCCTGATGTCGATACTATCACTTTTATAGTGTATTGTCAAAATCGGATCGAATCTGAGGCCCAAAATTGATGATAATAATATGTGTATATGTCTTTATTACACTTTCAGCTCTGTGGATAGATCACAGTTCCAGCTTTTCCACCCCTCTGTAGAGGACATTGAAAAAGCTGAGAAGCTCTTCTGCTCTTCACCATCTCATAAGATTGATTACTACGTGTCAGCAGAAAGGATGGACCACACACCCACACTGAGACAACCAGAGGTCAGTAGATTGGGACATGTCCACTTTGTGGATTGTCCCTTTTAAACAAATAAACAAATAAAATCATGTTTTTTTTCCCCGTATTGGTCTCGACCGAGAGAATCAGCATAACCATTAATTTGATCAGAAAAGGCGTTTTGTTATATTTCAATATTTTTTAATCAGACTTTTTGTATATGTTGTAACTGCACTTTTTTGGGCATTTTGCCTATCGTTCACAATCATTATGAGAGACAAGAACATTAGAATTATGATTTTTTTCCCAAATATTTTCCCTTTTGTTTTAAAGAAACCAATAAATATAAATGGCAGAGATAATTCTAAACAAGTTTTAGTCCACCTTGATATGTTTTAGCTGCTCAGATCACTTCCACAGAACACTTCGACCACAGATCTTGTACAAGCTCTTCACGAAAGGGTGACTGGCCAGATCATGGTCAAGAACCATATCTCTGACTTCTTCTCCATCACCGCTGGCCTAAAGCAAGGCTGTGTTCTGGCCCCCACAATAGTCTCCCTCTGAGTTTCCTGACACGGCCTGCGGCATCTAACTTTGCTGCCAAATGGATGGAGGTATTTTCAACACTGGACCTCTCCGTGCGCGCCGACTTACCACCTTGGTAACAGTATGCGGATGACAACGCGACCCCTGTGGACACAGTTGTCAACCTGCAGATGTGTCTACTTCCGCTTCGCTCTTATTTCCAGAATGTCGTACAGGAAAATTTAGTTACGTTTTTCTCATTTAATGTACAGTTCTAATTTATTTGAAAGCCAAATTTGCCACCTGGCACACCAGTCAGTCTCCTTACTCATCTTTGCACTGACATATACACTCTGCTGTGAACCGATCCAGTGAGAGCTGAAAGTCACGAACTGATGGAGCCATCAGGACCACATCATCTGCAAACAGCAGTGACGCAACCTTAAGCCCCCCGAGACGTATACCCTCTCCATCATGGCTACGACTCTGCCTAGAAATCCTGTCCATGAAAATCACAAACAGGATAGGTGACAGAGCGCAGCCCTGGCAGAGACCAATACCCACTGGAAACGGATCCAACCTACATCCAAGCACTCGGATACAACTCTCACTTTAGTTGTACAGAGATTGGATGGCCCTCAGCAGGGTCCCCCTCACCCTGTACTCCCTCAGCACCTCCCACAGGATTTCCCGGGGGTCCCGGTCATACGCCTTCTCCAAATCCACAAAGCACATGTAGACTGGATAGGCATACTCCCAGGCCTTCTCCGGGATTCCTGCAAGAGTAAAGAGCTGGTCAGTTGTTCCACGACAAGGACGGAATCCACATTGCTCCTCTTGAATCTGAGGTTCGACTATCGGCCGGACCCTCCTTTCCAGTACCTTGGCGTTAACTTTCCAAGGGAGGCTGAGTAGTGTTATACCCCTGTAATTAGCACACACCCTCTGGTCCCCCTTTTTGAATAGGGGAACCACCACCGCAGTCTGCCACTCCCTCGGCACTGTCCCAGACTTGACGCAATATTGAAAAGGCGTATCAACCAAGACAGCCCCTCAACACCCAGAGCCTTCAGCATTTCTGGACGAATCTCGTCAACCCCCGAAGCTTTGCCACTGTGGAGTTGTCTAACTACCTTAGTGACTTCCCTCCGAGAGATCGATGTCAAACCCCCATCATCCTCAGTCTCTGCTCCTGTCAGGGAGGGTGTGTCTGATGTAGTTGGGTTCAGGAGTTCCTCAAAATGCTCTTTCCAACGCCCTACGACTTCCTCACTTGAAGTCAGCAGAGTCCCATCCTTGCTGTACACAGCTAGGATGGTTCCCTGCTTCCCCCTCCTGAGGTGCCGTATGGTCTTCCAGAACAGCTTTGGTGCCACCCGATAGTCCTTCTCCATGGATTACCCAAACTGCTCCCACACCCTCTGCTTAGCCTCGTCCACAGCCATGGCCGCAGCCCTTCGGGCCTGTCGATACCTTGCAACTGCCTCCGGAGTCCCCTGGTATAACATACTCCTTCTTCAGTCGGACGGCTTCCCTGAACACCGCTGTCCACCAGGGTGTTCCAGGGTTATCGCCCCTTGAGGCACCTAAGACCTTCTGGCCACAGCTTGCAGCTGCAGCTTTAACAATAGAGGCTTTGAACATTTGCCCATTCCTGTTCAATTTCCTCAACCTTCACAGGGATGGCAGAGAAGTCCCGCCGGAGGTGGGAGTTGAAGTCCTCTGGACAGAGGACTCCTCCAAACGTTCCCAGTTCACCCGCACTACACGCTTGGGTTTGCTAGGTCTGTCCAGAGGTTTCCCCCGCCATCTGACCCAACTCACCACCAGATGGTGATCAGTTGACAGTTCGGCCCCTCTCCACCCGAGTGTCCAAAACATACGGCCTCAGATCAGCTTCATTGATGTTTGGCCTAGGGCAGGGGTCGGCAACCCAAAATGTTGAAAGAGCCATATTGGAGCAAAAATACAAAAACAAATCTGTCTGGAGCCGCAACAAATTAAAAGCCATATTACATACAGATAGTGTGTCATGAGATATACGTTGAATTGAGATGACTTAAAGGGAACTAAATGAGCTCAAATATAGCTACAAACGAGGCATAATGATGCAATATGTACATATAGCTAGCCTAAATAGCACGTTAGCATCGATTAGCTTGCAGTCATGCAGTGACCAAATATGTCTGATTAGCACTCCACACAAGTCAATAACATCAACAAATCTCACCTTTGTGCCTTCACACACGTTAAAAGGGTGGTGGACAAAATGAGACAGAAAAAGAAGTGGCATAAAACACGTCCTAGAAAGTCGGAGAAAGTTATACATGGACACAAACTAAGGTGAGTTCAAGGACCGCCAAAATTAGTAGGACAAAACGGCGCTCGCCAAATACTCGAATCAGTGAAGCATGTTTAATATAAACAGTGTGCTTTATAACAATTAGGGAGGTTTATGTCATGTTTGTCCTCCTACAGAAACCATATTAAAACAAAAAATTTATTTTTTTCCCCCTCATCTTTTTCCATTTTTCATACATTTTTGAAAAAGCTTCAGAGAGCCACTAGGGCGGCGCTAAAGAGCCGCATGCGGCTCTAGAGCCGCGGGTTGCCGACCCCTGGCCTAGGGTGCTCTGGTACCAGGATACACCTATGAGCATCCTTATGCTTGAACATGGGGTTTGTTATTGCAAGTCCATGACTAGCACAGAAGTCCAATTACTTTTCACCGCTCAGGTTCAGATCAGGGAGACCGTTCCTTCCAATCTCGCCAGTCCAAGTATCACTGTCATTGCCCACGTGCGCGTTGAAGTCCCCCAGTAAGACTATGGAATCCTCTGCCGGTGCCCCATACAGGACCCCATGCAAGGTATCCAAGAAGGCGGAATACTCTGAACTATTGTTTGGTGCGTACGCACAAACAACAATCAGAGTTTTCCCCCCTTTAACCATAAGGCGAAGGGAGGCGACCCTCTTGTCCACTGGGGTGAACTTCAACGTACAGGCACTAAGCCGGGGACTTGTGAGTATCCCCACACCAGCCTGAGCTCTCACACCGTGAGCAACTCCAGAAGTGAACAAGATCCATCCCTTGTCCAGGAGTGTGGTTTCAGAGCCCTTGCTATGCGTAGAGGTAAGCCCCACCAGATCCAACCGGTAGCGTTCCACCTCCCGCACCAGCTCAGGCTCCTTCCCCACCAGCGTAGAGACGTTCCACGTCCCAAAAGTCAGCCTCTGCTGCCCCTTGCCCAAGGGTGACTCATTGCATGCAAATAAATAATAATCTTCAACATTGGGATTATAAAGTGCAAACTTAAAACTTTTGTCTTAAATTAAATACTTAAGTAAATAGAAATGTAGTATTGTACATTGTATGCAAATAAATAATCAAGTAAAACAAGATGTGGGAGACTAGTCCGTCCGGATAGAGAGAGATGAATGCAGCAATGTACAGATCCTGTACACTTCCCGTCCAACCTGATGGAGCTTGAGAGGTGCTGCAAAGAGGAATGGGCGAAACCGCCTAAGGATAGGTGTGCCAAGCTTGTGGCATTGTAATCTAAGACTTGAGGCTGTAACTGCTGCCAAAAGTGCATCAGAAAAGTTTTGAGCAAAGGCTGTGAATACTTATGTCCATGCGATTTTTTTGTTTTTTTATTTATAATAAATAAGCAAAAGAAAAATTAAAACTTTACACATTGTTATTATAAAGTATTGTCTAAAGAACAATGAGTGAGTACAAAAATGATTGTATTCAATTTTGGAATTAGTCTGTAACATAACTTGTGAAGCACTGTGAATACTTTTCGGATGCACTGTATGGATTATATGGGCAAAGCAATGGCAGACTATGATGCAATATATTCTTTTTTTTCCCTACCCCTAGCAGAGTTGAAAAATATATATCATGCCTTCTCCTTTTTTGTACCACATTCTTTTTACATTAATACATCTTGGATGAGTGTGATGAATGAACAGATGAAAAAGCTAATTGACAATGGTGTTGACTGCAGGTCTTAGAACGAGATGTTCTTCAGGCCGAGTCTGTTTGGCATGCTGAGTGCCAACACTACACTGGTCAGGAGATGATGTATTCATAGCTTACTGGCAGCAAGAGCTTCCAATCTATTTTGTGTCCAAGAGATGGATGAGCCAGAGCTGTGTCCTGAAGGGCTTGGCGGTCACATTGCAGCAACCATGTTGGTTACAAATGTTTTTGACTTCAATTAAGATTCGATATAAATTAATGAGGCAGATGTTCCATTACAAAAAAAACATACCTGTATACTTGCAAAGAAAGGAGCGCACAGATGTGCTTTGCCACAAGCGTTACTGCTTCAGTTATGTAGTGTGCACTGAAGTAGCAGAGCAAATGGGATAATACTGTACTTACTCCAGGTTATTTAACATTCCCATTGTGTTGGTGTGTCCCTAGGTGTGTTTCATTGGCCGAAGTAATGTGGGCAAGTCATCGCTTATCAAAGCGCTCTTCTCTTTGTGTCCAAATGTGGAAGTCAGAATTTCCAAAAAGCCTGTAAGTAGTCCAGACTGACATGCTGCATGTAGCACCAACAAGATACTGCATACTGTAAACTTCATGTGTTTCTCACAAACAATGCAAATATCTGATGCATAACTAAGTTACATAAAATAATATTTGTTTCCCAATCAATATCCATGCTGCTCTGGTTTGTCAATGCATGCAGCATCTATCAATTTTCCTCTGTTTGTTTTTGTCATTAGATAGGAAAGCTGAATAAAGTAGATGCTTTTTGTGGGGGTTACATTACAAGACCACACATAAGTAGCAAAAAAAGTCCTGAGTACTGTAATTTAGACACTCATAAAAATGTCCATCATTGAGACAAATAAAGCAATAATTTTGGTACCGTGTGGAGGCGGCAATGAACACTACAATTGCTCGGCCCTTCCCCTCTAAATTATCGAAGCTTGACATTCTCTGATTTTGGATCAACAATTTCAATAAAAGTGTGTGTTGTAATTATTGATACTGATAACACTCTTTGTTTCTTTTTAATTACCATTAATATCATGCGCGAAAAGGGGAACTGCACTTTTTTTTAAAATTTTGCCCATTGTTCACAATCATTATGAAAGACATGACGACGGATGGATTTTTTGAATGCATTCTATATATTAAATAAACGTAAAAAAAGTCAGCTTACAGCGTAGCCAGTGGGAGCTCCACTATTTCGCCCATAAAATCTGATAAATAATTATTCAAAAAGCGCCAACAATACTCCATTTACATTTTGTGATTTGAATATTAACCAAGTATAAGTGATATTGTTGTTATAAGCGCTAACGCAGATGAACTATATATAGCGGCAACGTAATCACTTGTGGCGAAGTTGGTAGAGTGGCCGGGCCAGCAATCGGAGGGTTGCTGGTTACTGGGGTTCAATCCCCACCTTCTACCTCCTAGTCATGTCCGTTGTGTCCTTGGGCAAGACACTTCACCCTTGCTCCTGATGGCTGCTGGTTAGCGCCTTGCATGGCAGCTCCCGCCATCAGTGTGTGAATGTGTGTGTGAATGGGTGAATGTGGAAATACTGTCAAAGCGCTTTGAGTACCTTGACGGTAGAAAAGCGCTATACAAGTATAACCCATTTATCATTTATCATTTATCCCTATGTTCACATCATCGAGAGGTCTGCTATTTCCTCTGCTTCCATGCTCCCTGTAAGTTTTTATTAGATCATAAATCCTGCATCTCACCTAGACATGAGACGTCTGAGTAGGTAATCCAACAAGTTGGGACACTTTAACAGCAAATGTACGACCTCGAACTGGCAAGAACGACACAAAAACCCCGTCCAGTTTCTTTGCGAGGATTATGAGACATTATTCACCTAAATAGGAATATATTGACATCCTAGCAGTCGGCATCCTAATGACAGCTGATGTTGGACAGTAAGTGATGTTTTATTATGTTGGTTGGCTCTCATAAAGTCTGCAGTGAGCAGAAATCAGTGATGAAGAAAAAAAAAAGGCAAACGCTCTCATGCGTTTTCGAAATTAATGCACCGCGTATTTTTAAAATTATCAAAATATGTAAATATTACATGTTATTATAAATGTGCCTGTTACTACATTACATATATACTTACACCATGTATATAAAACCCTATTGGAGGTGTTTGGATGTTTTTTTAGGGGCTCCATAGGCAGAATTGAATGGCTCCTATAGGCTCTATTGTAAGCAAACTTTTGATCGCATTTATTTAATATTTAGAATGCATTAAAACCAAAATCCATCCGTCTTAATGTATCTCGTAGTGATTGTGAATGATAGGCAAAATTCCAAAAAGAGTGCAGTTCCCCTTTGAGGAAGCTAACAAGTTAAGAATGCTTTGAAGCACAATCCAAGTAAAGCCCACTTCTCGCTAATTACCATTGTTCCAACAAGCTAAATAGTCTACACAGTTGTCCCCAACCACCGGGCCGCGGACCGGTACGATTGGTACCGGACCGCACAAGAAATAAATAAATCAAAATATATATATATTTTTTTTTAAAAATTAAATCAACATAAAAAACACAATATGTACATTATATATTAATATAGATCAATACAGTCTGCAGGGATACAGTCCGTAAGCACACCTGATTGTATTTCTTTATGAAAAAAATAAAATAAAATAAAAATACCCCCCCCCCCCCCCCCCCCCCCCCCGGTCCGTGGGACACATTTTCAAGCGTCCGCAGCTACAAAAAGGTTGGGGACCACTGGTCTACAAGACTTGTGGTTGCTCACAGAGTTCAACTTTGATGAAGATCGATAAAAAAAGTTTAACCATAAAAAAACACAACATTAAAAAAATAAGATATAATGGAAAGGGAAAGGCTCAAATGTTAATACTAATAACTAGGGTTGTCCTGGTCTGACAACAAAAAACAAGTATTGGATTCTATCGGCTTTGATGTAAAATATCCAGTATAAGCCCCGATTTAAGCAGTCTGGCTGCGCGTTCACTTGTGCAAAGCTGGACAGCCAATTAACATCTACAGTTGTGGTTTACATACACTTGTAAAGAACAAAATGTCATGGCTGTCTTGAGTTTCCAATAATTTCTACATCTCTTATTTTATTGTGATTGAGAGATTGGAGCACATACTTGTTTGTCACAAAAAACATTCATGAAGTTTGATTCTTTTATGAATTTATTATGGGTCTACTGAAAATGTGACCAAATCTGCTGGGTCAAAAGTATACATACAGCAATGTTAATATTTGGTTACATGTCCCTTGGCAAGTTTCACTGCAATAAGGCGCTTCTGGTAGCCATCCACAAGCTTCTGGTTGAATTTTTTACCACTCCTCTTGACAAAATTGGTGCAGTTCAGCTAAATTTGTTGGTTTTCTGACATGGACTTGTTTCTTCAGCATTGTCCACATGTTCTCAACAGGGTTTGAGTCAGGATTGACTCTTGATGGTCCTGACCAATTTTCTCTCAGCAGCAGGTGATAGCTTGCATTTTTTTCCTGATCGTGGCAGGGACAAAACTGTGCCATGCACTTTATACTTACGAACAATTGTCTGCACAGTTGCTCTTGGGACCTTAAGCTGCTTTGAAATGGCTCAAAGTGACTTTCCTGTCTTGTTCAAGTCAATGATTCGTTTTTTCCAATCTGTGCTGAGTTCCTTTGACTTTCCCATTGTAACCGAGTCTAATGACCGCATCACATGAGCCCTATTTAAATGGGCTCAGAGAAGTCAACAAGTGTCGTCAATCATAATCACTCACATGAAGTTAAGAGGCCATGCCATGAAGCTAATTTGATTTGATTGTAACTTTGCTACATCACCAACACTGTATGTATACTTTTGACCCAGCAGATTTGGTCAAATTTTCAGTAGACTCATGATAAATTCATAAAATAACCAAACTTCATGAATGTTTTTTGTGACAAACAAGTATGTGCTCCACTCACTCAATCGCAAAAAAATAAGAGTTGTAGAAATTATTGGAAACTAAAGACAGCCATGACATTATGTCCTTCACAAGTGTATGTAAACTTTTGACCACGACTGTAATTGTCCTCCAATAAGCACACACATTTAGTCTTTTCTTGTATTTTAGTCAAGTCATTTACAAAAGGTTTACATGGTAGGCTGTAGGCTAAGCACATAATGGCACACAATCTAGACATATGTAATCAGTGTCCTCAATTGAACAATATTGTTGTCTAAAACAGAACATTTGTCAATATTAAAAAATCGAATAATTAATTATTAATTATAGTTGCATATTACTTACACATTCAAAATCTCCAAGGCAGAAGCGTATTAGAAAGTATCCAGTAACAAACCCGTCTGCATCATTCAATTTACTGCTTATTGTGGCCACTAGGTGTCACTAAACGCAATTACCATTGTACTTTAACTTAAAGACGGCATAAGTGCATTCCAGATGTGAATAATGAATATGTTAGTGTTTTTCTTACCTACCATTGTTTCTTTGTTTGAGTAATTTCATTGTTATCAAAACCTTTTCTAACAAAGTTATTAGGTCTGCGCTGATATCGTATGATTTCGAAGAACTGCTGAGAGTGACAGTCGTTCTAAAAAAAAAAAGCTTAGTAAGGAAGCACAGTAGCAATGTAATTAATTTCAGTACATGTTTGTTACTGTATATCCTCTTAGGGTCATACAAAAAAGATGAACTTCTTCAAAGTGGGCAGAGCTTTCACCCTTGTGGACATGCCAGGTTATGGACACAAAGCACCTCAAGATTTTGTGGAAATGGTGGAACCATATCTCCACGACAGAAAAAAGTAAGTCATTGACTTGGCTCCATGGTTGCACATCTGTGTGGAATGTTAGTACTTATTAGCCAAATAATACTTATTTGATCATAAAGGAAATGAAATATCGCCAAGATAGAGCTGTCAAACAATTCAACTATTTGATAGAGATTATCGCATATCATCCATAATTAACTTGTGATGAACCATGATTAATCGCAGATAGAAGTTTTTTTTGTCATTAATAAGTGTATCTTAAACATATTTTCAAGTTTTTAATACTATCAAACTTTGTTTGCTTTATGCAAATGTTTATTAATTCTGCTCAAAAAGAAATGGACACAAAACTCTTTTGCAGACACAGATGCACAGAAACACTTTCGCATGTGCGCAGACACACAAAATCTCTCACACGAACAAACATAATGTCTCACTCGTGTGTAACAGCTTTAAAATGCCTCCTCAGTCTTAATAAGATTCAAAGCATGTGACTATTGCTAAATTGGTAGCAACATTGTTAATTGCTCTTGAAAGTATGTTGGTTGTGTAGTGTACTTTTCAGCGTGATCTGCCTTTGTCAAACATGAGAGCTCCCTGCATAAGTTAGCCGCGAGCAGCTAAGATATGGCTTCACCTATTCCGGTAGATGGAAATAACTTCGGTCTTATGGAGAGAGCAACCTACCAGGGCTTTAAAGCTAAACTTACCATTTAATATACAGGTTTTTTTTGTCCATTTCTGCTCTCCATTCATGGATCAGCATTAGCTGGAACCAGCTGTTATGGAGGGTCACAAAGCAGTGCTGTACGCTTAGCTTTTTAACTTGAAAATTTAGCAGCACAGAACATTTTTTGCAGCAATAATAAATGCCTTATATATTACAGTTTCATTATTAACACTCACACAAGGTACACATGTGCATACATATAAACACAATGCCATCAGAAGGCTCACTGTAACGCTCAAGTAAACATAGAGAACATTCCTAAACTGTGCTAGCAAAGTCGCTAACACTAGTATAGGGCTGTGCCATACGGATCAAAACTCATATCCCAATATAGTCTGGCCCGTAAACTAACGCATAAATGGAAATATTCGTTGACGTAACTAAATATCTCCACCACCATGCCTTGTTTTTAAATTTTTGGGACTGATGGGGATCCCAAATACACAAAAACAGGTACCAATAAGTAAGAAAAGTAGGTTTTGTTTAACAGGATCCCAACTTAAGAGGTGTTTTGAGATAAGAAAAACACTTGAAAATGATATAAGAAAAGTCAAATATAATCTCCAATCTTTTTAATAAACACTTAGCTATGCTCAATTCTTCAGCTAACAAAAACACAAAATAACAAAATGTGAAACAAAGTGCCCTGGTTTAAGATGACAGCAGCAACATGAAAATAATTGATCTTTAATGATGGTGGTTTTAAAGGTGAACATTATTATAGGACATACACAAAGATGTTAGCCAGAAACACCGACCCGCCAACTGCTTCATGATGCTGTGTGACAGGCTGTGTTCTGAAAATTATTTTTAAAAAGTCATTGGTTATAGTTACTTTTACTTTACTTTTTTGTAATTGAATTACTAACAGAAACTCTTTAAACTAAACTAAACTAAACTAAACTCTTTAAAAAAAAATAAAAAATTAACTAATATGTTACCTAAAAAATAAACTTCAAATATCTGGCATAATGCAGTTAAGATAAGTTTCAGTGTGTGCACGTGCCGTTTAAAAGGCTAAAGGTTTTACAAGCCTGTAGCCTAGTGACGTGTGACATCAGCGTGACACTCATTAGTCTGAATTTGAGCTTTTTTTATTTGCTTAGCATGCTAGCAGCGGCAATTTGTCGGCTATGACGGCAGCTCTTTTGAATTTTTCACTGGTTTGTCTTACCTTTCTTAATAAATAGATTTAATGTGCTGCCATGGCTGTATGTTCTTGTCAACAAACACGGTATTATTTGAATGGCAAGTTTTCCCACTTCTATTATTGATTTGTTGTTCAATATTCCCTCCGACCTTTGTAGTTAGGAGAGTGCAGTGCAGTTTGTGTCAAGTGGTGGTGAAAAAAACTTTTACTGACAAGTTCCTTTAACTAATATCTAGAGATGATACTCGAAACCGGTTTTCCCGGTTGTTCGATAAAAAAAACTCGAATCCCTTTTTGAGAACCGGTACCCGTTATCGAGACCACTATAGTAAAGACAAAGAGTTGGTTCTTTATTCGAATCCCTCGAAACGAATCCCGTCCCGACCAGAAATGCCCCATGGACATCACAAGAAATGACGTCACGTAGCTCAGTCTTTAGGCGGAGATAGGGAAAGCAGGAAAAACAATGCACCGGAAAAAGCGCTCCAAGGTGTAATAAAGTTCAAAACAAAAGGTATAATCAAATGAATAACTTTACTGAGAGATTTGAGCAGGGTACAAACACATGACGAACACTTTTACGACCAACCGGAAACATAGCAACCAGGCTAGCAACGCACCTCCTTTACGGCAGCTGTCGCAACGTTCTTAAAGCAACCACAGCACATACATATATATGACACTTTTGTTTTTTTTCCTTGTAAACAAAACAAAATCACACTGTATATGTGTTGTCTGTCTAATTATAAATAATGCAGACGAGACGTGTTGGCTGAGTTCTTGACGTTTACTTTCACAGCGTGCTCATAATAACCTCATTCTTAGCTGCCGGGTGACGTCATGCAACAACACTTTTCGGGGCTACCGCGCATGCTCGTCACTCCCGTTGCATGCTGGGTAGTGTAGTTGTTATATTCCCTAGCCTAGCTCATAACATCACATCTTTCCCCCTATAAAGAAATAATGTAAACTTAATAAAGTGTATTTCTTTTTTTAGCTTTAACTTTTCATTTTTTAGCATTGTAACCACATTTGCAAACAACTTTTCTCTTCATAGAATTTTCTTTCAATAAAGAAATAAAGTGCAAAAATGTCAAAGCATCATAACAAACAGTTATGTCAAATAGCAGCAGAAGTGCACTTTTTGGAGAGCTGTATTATTTTCAGTTTTGTGCCCAAGGGACTGATTTTATTTAACACTATATTATTATTTATACACCTATAGTGATCACAGAGACAGGTTGTTTTTGTGTTACTGTATATATTTGTTTTTCTGAAAAATCCCACTTAATATACTTTGGGTAACAACAGTCAATATTTTTTTTTTTTTTTTTTTTTTTTTAGGGGGTAACAGTCAATATGTATTTATTTATTAGATTACATTTTTTTCTTATATAATAAAAGTGAGCTTTTGTTAAACCAAATATTGTGTGTTTTTTTCCATATACAACAACCTATCTGGACTCGATAAGAGAATCGATAAGGAATCGGTTCGATAAGAGGATTCGATAATAGGCTCGAACTCGATAATTTCTTATCAAACATCATCCCTACTAATATCTCTTTTCACCCATGTTAGAACGAGTGTGTGAGCTCAAAGGAGCAGCCCCGCTCCTCTCTTTGCATGGCGCAGGTGGGGTGGGGAGGATACACACAGGTCTTAGTGCGAGAGTTCAATCATTTGATTATGGTTTAAATTTATTTCAAACATGCTATATAGATGGGCAAAAATTTTACTCTAGTTTTATCAAATTTGGATGGATTTATTTTAGGAGCAAATGCGATAAAAGGGTTGAAATCCCTTTTTTTGTTAAGTCGCACGGTCTATTTTTAGTTGCATTTGCAAGTAAATTTGTCACACCGTACAGCACTTGTCACAAAGGACGATGCACACGATATTCGTTCGTCAAAAAAAAATAATGGGAATTTTTTTTATCGTGTAAGCTTGACAGCCCTACCCTAAAAGAAAAACTTCAATAATGACATATTTCATGGTGTTTCCAAGGTAATACACATACATTACATACTGTTTTTTTAATTGTGTATGTTACTCTACATCAGGGGTCACCAACCTTTTTGAAACCAAGGGCTACTTCTTGGGTACTGATTAATGCGAAGGGCTACCAGTTAGATACACACTTAAATAAATTGCCAGAAGTAGCCAATTTGCTCAATTTACCTTTAACTCTGTTATTATTAATAATTAATGATATTTATCTTTGTGGAAACACTGATCATCTTAATGATTTCTCACAATAAATATATATAGAAACAGATAAATATCAATATGCAACACTTTATTTTTATATTTTCTCTAAGTGCACATTTTTCAAATTGAACATTTTCAAATGATCACTTCTAAGACAGTCTTGTGAAATCACAATATCCCATTTTAACTAGCTAGCCACTAACATTTTTTAACAAATCATGAATTACTTTGCACCATGTTTGTACAAATAATAACTAATGTAAAATACAAAAGTAAACTCTCAAATTTTTAAATCATGTCACACTTTGAACTGGACACCAAATCTGTTATCTGTTTCTTTGTCAGTTAGTGGGAAGCCTGGCATTGCATGCTGTTAACTAGTGTGTTATACTCTGGTGTGTAACTTGACACTGCAACTCTGAGTGAGTCTTGCAGATGTGCATCAGTGAGGCGTGTTCTGTGTTTGTTCTTGATGAAGTTCATGTCAGAAAAGGCTGATTCACAAAAATAAGATTTTTCCTCATTGTTTGCGGAACCTTCTTAATCTTTTGGACATATTTTCACAGCAATCTGGCCTTAAGCTTAATTATGATAAATGTAAAATGTTAAGGATCGGAAATCTAAAGGGAACGTCCTTTCGAATGGAATGCAAAGTGTTTTGTTTATAAATTATATGCAATCTGTTGTGTTCCCTAATTTTTTTCTGTGTACATGAATGAAGGTGTGTGTTGCTGAGTCCGACTTGGACATTATCTGGACTGGGCCTGGTTTAAAAAACCCTTTAAACAAATCTAATTTCATTGACAACCTGGTCTGTTGAAGATAAGGCCCTTTTTAAAAAAAAATAAAATAAAATAAGATAAATAAATAAAAAACATTTTCTTGGATAAAAAAGAAAGTAAAACAATATAAAAATAATTACATAAAAAATAGTAATTAATGAAAATGTTAGTGGACCAGCAGCCTATACAATCATGTGTGCTTCAGGGACTGTGTCCCTTGCAGATGTGTTGTGGGAACCAGAATATTGGTAGCAGAAAGAAATAACCCCTTTTGTGTGGATGAGTGTGCATGGGGGAGGTTGTTTGGATTGATGCACTGATTGAAAGTGTATCTTGTGTTTTTTCTATGTAGATTTAATTTAAAAAAAAAAAAAAAAAAATTTTTTTTTTTTTTATTTTTTTTTTAGAACAGGCCCGCGGGCGACTCATCTGGTCCTTACGGGCGACCTGGTGCCCGCGGGCACCGCGTTGGTGACCCCTGCTCTACATCATCTTTAGAAACTGACAAGACCAAGTTGTCTTTGGCAATGACTTTGTATCTTGGTTTTTTCAGCCTGGTCAGGACATTCTTATTGGTTGATGGCAGTGTTGGTCTTCAGAAGATTGATCGTATTGCCCTCGAGATGTGTGAGGAGATGAGATGTCCATATGTGGTAAGAAACTTGTATCCTATTCGATTGTGCTGTAACAGTGGTCCATAATAGCAGTTCAGTACATACTGTGGTTTAAAGGTCATGGTTAGGTTCATTTTGGGTACAGCAAAGGAGGAAAATGCAAAACAGAAGTGCTTAGCTTAGCTTTTATGTAAACATCCTTCATGAAAGTGCAACAACAGTAAGAGCTTTAAAGGCCTACTGAAACCCACTACTACCGACCATGCAGTCTGATAGTTTATATATCAATGATGAAATCTTAACATTGCAACACATGCCAATACGGCCGGGTTAACTTATAAAGTGCAATTTTAAATTTCCCGCTAAACTTCCGGTTGGAAACGTCTATGTATGATAACGTATGCGCGTGACGTCACGACGGCAACGGAAGTATTCGTACCCAATGTGTCACCATACAAACTGCTCTGTTTTCATCGAACAATTCCACAGTATTCTGGACATCTGTGTTGGTGAATCTTTAGCAATTTGTTTAATGGACAATGGAGACTGCAAATAAGAAAGTTGTAGGTGCGATCGGTGTATTAGCGGCTGGCTGTAGCAACACAATCAGGAGGTTGTGTTGTGTTTGAGCTGGATAGCAGACGCACTACCGTGAGTACAGCTTTGGCTTCCAAACATTTGATCGCTTGCCCGTACGTGAGTGTCGCTATGTGCATGTCACGTACGTAACTTTGGGGAAATATATGTTTCTTGCCGACTCTGATGGCGGCCGGGGTGTCGTCGAGAGCTACAACGCCCGCCGCCGCCGCCGCTCCGTAGTTAGCTTCAATTGTTACGCTTCGCCAAGCTGGAAATTATTAACCGTGTATTTACATGTTCATGGTTTAATAGTATTGTTGATCTTCTGTCTATTCTTCCAGTCAGGGTTTTTTTTAATTTTGTTTCTATCTGCATTTGAGCCTGATGCTATCACGTTAGCTCCGTAGCTAAGTCAGCTTCAATTGTTAAGCTTCGCCAAGCTGGAAATTATTAACCGTGTATTTACATGTTCATGGTTTAATAGTATTGTTGATCTTCTGTCTATCCTTCCAGATGATGGTAGCCACACAATCCAGTTCGTGAGGAATTTTGCATTTAGATATGTGGCTTGGCTCAGGTCTCCGCCCTGTATTTGATTAAACAGATTATTTTATTGTAAAACTTTGCAACTTGGGCTAGGCGATTATATGATCATGATCGTTGATCGCGATTCATTTGAGTTTGATCACGGTGATCAGCTGTTAGCGTATTTCTCCGATCAAACATGGCGTAAATTTCTGATAGAAGTTACCGCAGTAGCCTTGCGATGAGGTGGGGCCTTTGTCTAGGGTGTAAAGCCGCCTTCCGCCCGAATGCAGCTAAAATAGGCTCCAGCACCCCCTGCGACCCTGAGAGCGACAAGTGGTAGAAAATGAATGGATTTAATTTGAGATTGAAACTAGATCATAACCATGTTATAACGTTGAAACTAGATTATAACTTCTTACTACTGCAGTAGGGAAGCAACGATGCTTGGTGTAATCCTGCACGGAACAATCCACGTTTATTGACCGTAATCCTTCGTGTGAATGGGTGCGTGTGTGTGTGTGTGTGTGTTTGTTTGTGTGTGTGTGTGTGTTTGTTTACGTTTGCGTGTGTTGTTATGAAAATGTTTGTGTGGGTGTGCGTGCGACCATGCGTTCCACCGTCGCAAAAGTCAGTCTCGTTACGACTTAATGACTTATCAGCGTTGTGCCTCTTCCCCCTCACACAGCTGAAAGTGCAGCCCAAAAGAAAAAAATTAAGAAATATGAATAACACTAGCATAGAAGTTGAAACACAACATTTAAAAGGAGCAGCGACTTTAGTGACACACTTTAGTTTTGCTATCTGCTGCAGCTCATCAGTAATCCGACCCTGAATGCAGACTTGCAGGCACTCACATAAACGTCTATGTGATTGTATTGGTGCCGACTGGGAGAATCAACAGACCCACTAATTTAGTCAGAAAATACATTTTTATATCTAAATATTTAAACAGACTTTTTGTTTGTGTCTGCAAAGATTCCACTACATAAAATGTACAAAAAAAACTTTGCAGACAGACACTTTGTGTTCTATTTGTTTGTGGATAGAAAGACATTTTGTTCCTGAAATAATCATTAAACATGTTTTATGTGTTGGTAAACAATTTTTTACTGTACTTTAAATTCAAACTGTATTTTAATGTATTTTCATTCAATATGAGATACAGAATTTGAGGTTTAAAAACTCCAAAATCTGTGTCACCACTTGTTTGCCAAATCACTGGTGAGAAGCACTGATGTGTAATTAAAGAAGTAATTAAAAAATACAAAACATGTACCATTTGAAAATGTTGTCTAGTAGATGTTAACTTGAAATAAAAGTCCTATAATATTCACTACACCACTGATACTTTGTTTACCGCAGAATGTTTGTGATGACAAGCAAAAAAACAAAATAACTTTGAGAGGAAAAAAAGTTGTTCTCTTTACACCCACAAAACGTAACGAAAAAGAAGCATTACCGTGGCCCTAACACCAGGAAATGACCGTTGCGTGGGTTACCTGTACCGTTGCACCTCTAGTAAGCACAATTAAATATATGGACAAAATGACAGTTCTCAGCTGTTAGCATATCCCATCAAACATGTTGGAAATATTTGTTATAAGATACTGCAGTAGTAAACAGTAAGGATGTGGTACTCGGTATAATGTTACACGGGACAATCCGCTTTAAAATTTAAAAAAAAAATGGTGATATTAATGGAGATCGGATGATATGAAAAAATTAATCGTGAGCTTTTTTTTGCCATATCTCCCAGCCCTACAATGAACTCTTTTTTATAACTTCGAACATAAATATAAAATGTGCAGTTAAAAAGATAATGTACAACTTTATCAAAATAAAGTTAAATAGAGTGAAGTACTTAATGTAATTATTCACCTTCAAAGCAAGGCAAGGCTTCAAGCAGCTACAACTAACTATAGTCCTTCAAAATCAGCTACATGTTACTGCATTCCTTCGTTTATACTCCATAAAGAGAGAACAGTGGTGGCTTTGATATGGTAGACCTTGCTCTTGGACTGACAGGCCTTTCTCCACTCCTTCCTAAACAATAAAAAAACATAAAAACAAAACATTATTTCAGGATACACATTAGTAGTGCAGTCTGGTGTGAGAGAATGGATAGACAACTTTCAACATTGTCATTTATCAATTACACTGTGTATGATATGCTTGTAAAAGAATGAAGCTAACCAGATTCACTGTGAAAATAAATGAAAATGTTTTCGTATTTGGCTTAAATTAAAGTTAAAAGTTAAAGTACCAATGATTGTCACACACACACGAGGTGTGGCGAAATTATTCTCTGCATTTGACCCATCACCCTTGATCACCCCCTGGGAGGTGAGGGGAGCAGTGAGCAGCAGCGGTGCCGCGCCAGGGAATCATTTTTGGTGATTTAACCCCCAATTCCAACCCTTGTGGACCCTATAGTTTCCTGAAGTAAACTAGACAATAATAAAGTTCTATCTTCATTTGGTAGAGGAGATGCTTAATTTTCTTAAAATTATTGCTGCTTTAATAATTTTCATTTCATCATTTTATTCCATTCCCGAAGTAAACATTTAAATGTGCTCATTCAGATATTTAAAAACTCTAGACATTTCTGAAAGCCCCCTGTTGTGATTGTATAATGAAGCAGCCCCTCTTTTGTCCCTGAAGTCAATTATTCATTCTCTCAGGCTATTAAACGTTTGAAACACCATTAAGGCTCTGACAGCACAGCTTTTAGGAAAGATGAACTATTATTCGTCAGAATAAAAGAAAACTTTAATCTCAAGATTAGATGTGTCTCTTCGACCCACCTACCTACCTTAGGGAATATAATATGTTGAATGCTGATGTTGTAATTTTACCTTTTACAAAGACAAATTGTCATGCACCACCAAAAATAGCAAAACCACCTCCAGTCATCACTATTAAAGGTGTTGAGCTCAAGTGCGTTGACACTTTTAAGTACCTTGGCAGCACTATATAGGCAGATGGTTCCCTTGATAAAGAGATATCATCGGGGATCCAGAGGGCCAGCTGGGAACTCGGTAGTCTGAGAGTAGAGGTCCTCCAACAAGAAGGCATCAAACTGTCCACAAAGCTGGAAGTTTACATGACGTTTGTCCTCCTTTCACTATTGAATGGCAGCAAAACATGGACAGCCTAATACCGTCACATAAAACAGCTGTACAAGTTTCACATGCAATTGCTTCACAAGGTTATTGGTATCCACTGGCAAAACAAGGTCATCTCCCAGGAGGAGTTGGACAGGGCAAAGATGTTAATGAAGACCCAATTATGTTGGACAGGTGATTTGAATGGAAGATAATTGAATCCCAAAACAACTTATAAAATGACATGAGGTGGGCACGAGCAGATTGAGGAGAACGACGATGAAGAAAATCCAATCAGACGAAGAAAAAAAAAGTAATATTGGAAGAGGACCTGCAGCAAAACGTAAAAATTACTATGAATGTTTGTCAAAGCTATCTGGCAGAGTTGTAGCTACCATACGAATTCCTGGTGTTTGCAATGGCAGACAAGTACACAGTGTTTAAATGCATCCATCAGACATATTCAATTTGTACCACAGAGTATTATTAATATCTGACATCATGACGCTGAACATGTTAAAAAATATTTAGAAAGTACACATGTACACGCACAAATAAGTGTGTAAAGTTCTAACTTAACTTCCCAGCTGTTTTGCACAGCAGAGCACATTTCACAACGCAGCTACCGTCAAATACTTTTATTTCAATTTCGCCTGTTTCAGTTTGGACTTGAGTTGGTGAAGCATGGATTACACTTTGTATAATAATAATGTATAAAATAATACTCTTGTGTCCAAATGCCGCGTATGTTGCAACAACAGGCCACGCAACAATGGGTTTAATAGTGTGACATTCTGTATACCTCCAAAAAAATCCTCTAGCTGACAGCAATGCGGATCGTTAATGCGATTGCGCTTTGATTTGCGATTTTTATATTTTACATATACATGCATAAAACTGCAAAACTAACGAGTAAAGGAAGAAGACAAAAAAATATAAACAAGTATTTGTCTTTATGCAGACAGACCTCAGAGCTTTTGTCTACACCAGGGGTGCCCAAACGTCTTGCCTCCAAGGGCCAAACTAAAAATATGCCAATGGTCTGCCGGCCAAACAGCGATTTTTACCATAGAACTCCACGAGTGAGGAATTTAGCCTCATACCGGCAATAATTGATTATAAGGTTGTAGAGATTGTCACAGTTGTGTGCCTGATTCAGTTAGCATACAACTCTGCATCTTTTATGTACATTCAAAAACGGTAATTTTCTGCAGATTTTCGCCACTTTTAGGTTTATTCTGTGACCAGTTTGTCCTAGATATTTCATCTGATCACATTCAAACTTCACCCAGACAGATTTGACATATGGAGGACACTAAATTTCAAAGCATTTAGCTTTTCAAAATAGGATGTTGGCGAAGCATGGCAACCAAGATTATTCTTCTCCATAGAATGTCAATAGGTGTCAACTTTGCTGTTGAGCTGGGGTCTCAAATTCAAATTCTCAAAAACAAAGCGCAACTAATTGAAAAATATAAATCTGTACATTTATGGTTACAAAAACTGGCAGCTCAGTCACCAGAATTGTACTGTAAGATTTACCGTTGACTTTTTTATGTAAATTGAAAAACTGTACCACTGTTGTTTTTATGTTAAATTCTGGTGACTGAGCTGCCAGTTTTTACCGTCAAATCTATGGCCATTTTTGTACAGTGCATTACTGTAAATTGAAAAACAGTACCACAGTTTTTTTGCCGCAAACTTTACCGCTACTTTTTTATCGTAAAATCTACGTTCCCTGTGTTTACAGTGCATTACAGTAGATGCAAAAATAGTACCACTGATGATTTTACGGTAAAATTCTGGCGACTGAGCTGCCAGATTTTTTGAGTAAAATCTGCTGACTTTTTTTTTTTACAGTGTAGCCTTGTGGACATGCCATCAATGATTGTGCAGCTTGAAAGGGGTCAGTATGAGTACCGTATTTTTCGGACTATAAGTCGCTTCAGAGTATACGTCGCACCGGCCGAAAATGCACAATAAAGAAGGAAAAAAACATTTATATGTAGCACTGAAGTATAAGTCGCATTTTTGGGGGAAATTTATTTGATAAAATCCAACACCAAGAATAGACATTTGAAAGGCAATTTAAAATAAATAAAGAATAGTGAACAACAGGCTGAATAAGTGTACGCCATATGACGCACAAATAACCAACTGAGAACGTGCCTGGCATGTTAACGCAACACATCATGGCAAGAGTCATTCAAATAACTATAACATATAGAACATGCTATACGTTACCAAACAATATGTCACTCCCGATCGCTAAATCCAATGAAATCTTCCTCCCCGGTGTCTCCTCTGGTATGTCCTTTCTTTCTGCTGCTCAATTGCCGTTCTCTGCTGCATATTTCACTACGTCCAGCTTGTAATCTGCAGTATATGATTTCCTTTTCGGTGCCATTTTTGTTCAGTTCTTCTCAGTTTTTATAAGGTACCGCCAATGTTGATGTGATCCATTTTAATAGCTACAGCAGTAGCATATAGCATATAGCAGTTAGCATCCCATGACCCACAATGCACTTCTGCCATGACCCTCCCCCGCCGAATTCTTATTGGTTGACGTGTGAGTGACGATTGCTGCCATTTGCTTCGTCTCTTACACGAATGAGATAAGTAATATGATTTGATATTTTACGGTAATGTGTTAATAATTTCACACATAAGTCGCTCCGGAGTATATGTCGCACCCACGGCCAAACTATGAAAAAAACTGTGATTTATAATCCGAAAAATACGGTATGTATTAAACTTGGTAACGATACTTTGGCGGGCCAAACAAAATGACACAGTGTTTGGCCCGCTGGCCCCACTTTGGGCATCACTGGTCTACACCATGAACTTAAGAAATAACTGATAATAACTACCGGTACTAATGTAATCATCCATCCATCCATTGTCTCCTGCTTGTCCCTTTTGGGGTTGCGGGGGGTGCTGGAGCCTATCTCCGCTGCATTCGGGCGGAAGGCAGGGTACACCCTGGACAAGTCGCCATCTCATCACAGGGCCAACACAGATAGACAGACAACATTCACACTCACATTCACACACTATGGCCAATTTAGTGTTGCCAATCAACCTATCTCCAGGTGCATGTTTTTGGAGGTGGGAGGAAGCCGGAGTACCCAGAGGGAACCCACGCAGTCACGGGGAGAACATGCAAACTCCATAATATACAATAATAATGTTACTAACCATTTAAAAGGATATCAAGTTTTATTTGTCCATACTGTAAAATTGTTTACCATTATATTCTAATTAGAAGGTAAATAACTTTGTTATCCTAAATTAATAAACAAACAAATTAAATGGACTCTTATTTCTGTAAGAAACAATTTAAATTAAAAATAAATATTGAACATCTCAAAGTGCATTTTTTCCAAGTTGGAAAAATTAGATCGGACGTTGTCTTTTTGTTCGTTTCCATCATGTGATCACTGCATTCTTGCTCGTCCCTCCGTGTTGATGGGGTCATAATGCCTATCCGATTTGAAGCTGGCTCCTCCTGATTGTTGTGACTTGGCGGCACTTCTCACTGGCGAGTCACGAGGCTCTCTGGTCATGCTTCCTGTGTGTGTGTGTGTGTGTGTGTGTGTGTGTGTGTGTGTGTGTGTGTGTGTGTGTGTGTGTGTGTGTGTGTGTGTCTGGACAAAGAAATGCAAGGAACAACAATTTTGATTGGCAAACATGTCTGTCACTGATATGCTGGTGAGGCAAAGAAAAAAAAACCTAATCTCTTGCGATTACGTAATTGCACTAATTAAAACCTCAATGTCGATTCGATGTCGATTAATCGTGCAGCCCTATTGTTAAGGCTGACTCTTATGATGTATTAATTTGATGTACAATAACTCTTACTTAGCTCTTGAACTACACCATCATTCACTCCCAATGGGAAGCTAACAAGCTAAATAAAGTTGTGAATGCTCACAGTTGATGTGAAGTCACACACTCAACCCTGAGGAAGTCAAACTGTAGAAGTCCAAATTTTGACGCAGGCTCAATATGGTGTCTGCAGCTTGTTGTTTTTGGCCCTTCGACACATTGTTGAAATAAAATTAAACACAAAAAACCTCAGAAGAATGGGAACTGGGAAGGGAATCTGAAATGTTATCAATAACTAACAATAACACAAAACTCAAAAATGTTGATGAATTAATGTCTGTTTAAGTTTAACCTTCACACATAAATGCTGCCGTTCTGTTTCTGTTTTGATCCTAAAAATACACACAATTGACTGCAAACCATGTTATTGTCTGAATATTGTCACACAGTATTTTTTGTATACATATACAGTGTATATTTAGTGTTTGAGGGGATTTTTGGAAGGGGCTGAAACCATTCTTATTTTCCAAATAAGGGCTCGGCAAAAAAAAGTTTTGGAACCACTGGCCTAGTCCATTCCAGGATCTGCATCGACGTCACGGGTGAAAACATGTAAATTGTGGAAACATTTCCTATTCTTAAAAATGTGATTACCTTGCTCATTTTGCAAAGCAGGCCTTGTTTTTATTACACAACATCTGTGATACGGGAGCTTTTAAAGCGGAGGAATTTTGGATATCTAGATGGTGCTTTCTCAACTCGCTAAGATTGTTAGCCTGTACCTTGATAGCTAGCCAACAAGTGTGAAACGAAGTTGTGTGAAAAATGTATTTGACTATCATTTTAACCAAAGTCCGCCAGTGAAACTTTGTCTAAATCAATTCAAGTACTTTTTAAAGCAGTGTTAGTTTGCACTGCAATGAAGAAAGGCAAATTAACAAACGTCAATTGCACATGCACGCACACACACGCACTAAGCATTAGGCACCAATGCGATGGTAAACATACAATCAGATATGTAAAATCTTAAGTATTAATCAATGATACAATTATATGCATTGAGTCTATTATAGTGCTTAAAATGCCAGGGAGTTAATCAGTAATTAATAATATACCAGTGTGCAGCCTTTTAAACACATCATCACAAAATGCTTTCTTTTTGAGCAAGTTAGTTTTGTTGTTTGGTCGTTTGTTGTTATGGCTGCTATTTTAAGTGTCCTTTTTTTAACATAAAAGAATACAATCGTTTATTTTTGCACTTTTTCTGTCCTTACTTTTAAATGGTCAAAAGCTTAACAGTTATTTAAACTTTTAAAACAGCCTAATGAGCAGCACAGTTACAGTATAAATAAATATTTTTGAACGAATGAGTCATATTTGTTGTTAATAAGCACATGCCTAAAAATATCTCAAGCTGAATTTAAAAGGTGATGGCTAAATCAGAGCCACTGAGTATGTGCACGCTTTATAATCCGACTAGTCGACTAATCGTTAAGATAGTCGATGACTCGACTTTTAAAATAGTTGTTAGTTGCAGCCTACTTGGTAGCAGAATCTCATCTTGATATCACTTAGCATTAGGATTACTTTCAATTCTTCGATAAAGATATTGCCACGCACCATCACACGGCCTCCACCCAAAATATCCCCATTATTTCCACAATCCAACTTTTACTGTCAGAATCTCCCTCCCTGAACAAACGTCAGTCCACATGATAGGTTCCAACATTGCAAATGGGCCTGACAGTGAAGGACTGCCATGGCAACTAGAAATACTGCAACTTGGTTATGTGGAACACCAACTTAAAGCTTGATGCTATTGTTCAGGCCTTGGCAAAAATCAGCAGAATAAGCAGTAGGCTACGGCAGAGACATTGAAGATTTAGCACTTTTTAGACAGAAGCAGTGCACGTAGTTGTGCTACTGAGCCCAAAAATGCACCTTAAAAAATGTCTGTCTGGACGACTGACAGTCAATCTGTCATGATCACACCAGCCTTCATAATGAAAAATGATGATCGCAAAACTTGGCCAGACTCCAGTAGTGTTTTTAATTGAATTGCTGTACCACTAATTAGTGCTGTCAAGTGATTAAACAAAAAGAGCAAACAATTATGATCTGTAATTAGTCTAACTAATCTTTTTTTAATCTCATATAAAATGCTGAGAAAAGCTCTCAACCTACATGATTGTGGCGGATCAAAAGATTGATAACCGGAAAAAGTGGCTTTATGAAGTCACTTATTGTTTGACTTAAACATATGCAGTGTTTGTACTGAAACCATTTACTAAAATAAAACATCAGGTCCATATAAAACGCTGAAGTGAACACATCGAAAAGCAGTACAAACACTTTTTTCAAGCAATAAACAAGACAGTATTGAACAATGGACTTGTTGCATATCCTCTGATTCAGTAGGGCTGGGCGATATATCGATATACTCGATATATCGCGGGTTTGTCTCTGTGCGATATATAAAATGACTATATCGTGATATTCTAGTATACATTCTCACGCAGTTGCTTTTAGCTGCGGGCATTACACTACAGGCTTTTTTCACTCTTTCTTGTCTCTCCTCACAGAGACTTAAAACAAGTGCACCTTCTTACATACGTCACATAGTGTCGCGTCATACGCCCTCGCGGAGCAGAGAGGTAGCAGCATGGGTAACATTAGCTGTGATGCAAGTGGAGTGGTGCGAGTGGTAATAAGAGAAAAAGAAGGTGCGAATCTGGTAACAAATGAGGGAAGAATTAATTCCCAAGAAAAGCAGAACAGGTTCCATCGTCTGGCGGTGGTTTGGCTTCAAGCGGGAAGATGTCGAACAAGTATGCGGCAAAAGCGTTGCTACAAAAAGTAGCACCTACAGCTAATTTGTAGCATCATTTGAAAAGTCACACGTTAGAGAATGAAGAGTGCTTTAAACTCCGGATGTCAACATCTTCGTTCGGTGCCACACCCACAAAATGCCGAAGCAACTATTTCCACATCAACACCGTATGAAAAAATTAGTCAACAACTGAAGGAGATAACGTCCGCAGGAATCCTACCACATAGTGAAGGACATAAACCATTTGATTTCTTATTATGCAGCTCATTTTTATTTGACAGTTATTGAAATATCTTGTGTGATATCATGCACAAAAGTGCACTTTATTTGTTTTAAACTATTGTAGTTGCGTTCTGTACAAAAAGTGCACTTTAATTTAGTGTTGTTTTGATATGTCATCTTAGTGACATCATGCACAAAAGTGCACTAATAGCTTGTTTTAAAATGTCTCTTACAATCTTGCACTTTCTGTTTTGAAATCACATGAATGTTTGTGCCACTGCTTAATAACTGTTTAATAAATACAGTATTGGTAAATTGACTTAATTGTGGTTTCCCTCTCTGCATAAAAGTTTAAAATGAGCATATATTAATGCAGTATGAACAAAAATGTTTTAATGTAGACACATATAATCCTCATACTGCTGTGATTATATGCATCAGGTGTTAATTCAAGGCTAAGGCAAAAATATTGAGATATATATCGTGTATCGTGACATGGCTTAAAAATATCGAGATATTAATAAAAGGCCATATCGCCTAGCCCTAATACAGGGTTATTTTAAAAGAATGAACCGATTTCATTACGCAATATTTTAATCAGGAAAAGCAAAATAAATGTCTAGCCAAGTAACAGGTATTCTATCAATTAAAGCTATCACTCAGTCAAAGTTTATTTATATAGCCCTTTTTTTGTCCTGTCCAGCCACTCGGGCAAATCATATTGTTGATGTAGATTCCCACAATTGCTGTACAGATTTACTTTACAAAAGATAAGTGAAGAGATACTTCTCTTGTTGCCTTATTTGTATTTGACTTTATTAAATGGATTTATATTAATGTTTGGCTCAGCCGAACCAGAACACGAGGGGATAGGAAGAAAAATAAAGGAAGACTGAGGGGGAAGTAGCGGGGACAAGAGGGGAATAAAACAGAGAGACAACAACAGAACAGCATCAGCAAATACGATATGTACAAATATAATACAGAAAGTAATAGCAAAGAAGCAGTTAGTGAAATAAATATTAATAACACAGAAATGACAAGAAACATTATTTTACTACAAATGGAGCACTAAAAATACTAATAGAAATAGCACTATTGACAATGAATACCGGTAATAATAATAGTATTACTTACCTCTATTATCAACAATACGATTGTTTCAAATGCAACAATACATATATGTAACGATAACTTGAATTACAAAAGAAAGCGATAAATGGAGGGAAAGAAAGAGAAGCAAACTGTATTAACCTTGTAGATTGTTATAGTAACAATACGTTAAGCGTTGTCAGTTTGCCGTGTTTTACCCAGTTTCCTCTTGGGGAACCACGTTAATATATATTTGATGAAACATGATTAGACGCATGAGTGTATATATGCATATGTGCTAGTATATGTACAGAATGCGTATATGTATGTTTGTACAGTGAATGTGCAATGTAATTACGGTATATAGCCCTTAATCACTAGTGTCTCCAAAGGCTTTACAAACTTACAACATCCCCTGATATTCTACTCACAATCAACTTTTATTTTCTGTATTACGAGTGTTCAATTTGGCACCTGTTGCACGGGGAACATCAATGTGATAAGAAAATTCTCTCAACTCTTTTTTTTGTTTTTGTTTTTGTTTTTTTAAATAAAGCTGGAAATGTATAAAACAGACCTGATGTAAGTTATATTAGTGTTTATCATCACAAAATAAAGTGATGATCATGGATGGAAATAATATCAAGCAATTACTTCTAGTATGCTACAGAAAGGATAAAGTGGCTATGCTGACATCATGTCACTTACTTGATCTTTGTGGAGGACAAGTACTCTAATGCTTGGGCTGAAAGTCTTTCACAGGCTCCTGGGGCTAATGTTCTCCATAGTTGTCGTCTCATTTAGTTTGGTGAAGAGCTAATGCTAGCTTGTTAAATTGCTAATATCTTCACTGCTAATGTTAGCTGTGGATGCAGTTTTGACTGAGTGATTGAGCTGTTTCGATGGTAAGAAAACTCCTTACAAAGAAGACGTATCACTCTAACTTTATCAATAGTGCTGTTTGGGCGTTTTTGAAAATTGTATTTTACACTCATTGGACCAACAACTCACTTGCAGTGGCTCAGTCTCTGCTGCAGAGAAGACTGCTGCTCCTCCCTTTGCCTCCCCAACCAAAATGGGAGTCTATCAGCTTCTGCTCATCAAGCCCAATCCCAATGACAGCCAATCACTGTCCACTTCAGGGTGTGACTGACCATTGTTTTACACCCCAATTCAAGCACAAGAAGCCAAATACAAAAATTGTATTAACTCAATTAAAAAAACATTACGCCCTAAATATGACCACCGCATTTTTTCAGATAGGGCGCACTGGATTATAAGGCGCACTGCCGATGATATGATTTTTTTTTTCGGCTTGTGGTCTACATAACATGTAATCCATTTGGTCAAAATGTTGCATAGATTCTTTTAAAAACCATCTTCAAGTCGCTTTCTGAGCATCTCTTCGGGATGCGCCATTTTGTGGGCATGTCTTATTTACGTGGCTCCACTTCGACAATGTCTCCTCTCCGTCATCTTTGTTGAACCGGTGTAACGTGTAAGGACGGGAGTTGATGGAGGAGTATCAAAAGATGGAGCTAAGTGTTTTAATGACTTTCAGACTACTTAAATCAATAACGGCGCAGTAGCTCCTCATCCATGGCTAACTAGTGCAACAACAACACCGGAAAAGGGTCTCGTGAAAAAATGTCCGCCCGGAACTCTCTAACTAAAGTTCTGTGGGTGAATTAATAAAAAACCTACTACACCGGTAGTTTTTAGCACTTTCATAGCGAATCAACTGACAGATATAAATTAGAACTGAATGCCACTTTATTTCAAAAATGGCAACAGCAGAGGATAAATGCCCCCGCAACAAGAGAATAGAGAAAAAGAAGGAGCTTATTGACTACGACGTCGGCGCGGACTACAATTGAGAACACGCATATATTTTCGGGACTTACGCAGATCACATATACAAATCAGCAGGTACTAATAGGTAAGAAAAGTTGGTTTTGCATTATATTGCAAAGCATAACGCCAGATAATGTCTCCTAACGTATGTTGAAGCACAGTGCGTCTGACTATGGTAGCTGTAATGCGCCGACAATCCATCAAGCAGTGCGACTTTGTAGCATACCAAAGTCATAATAAAAAATGTTGAAAGTATTTTGTGTAATGTTCTATAGTCTCAATGAAACATCAAAGATTTTGGGTTGCTTGCTAGCGTCATCTTGCAGTCCACATGTATCTCTTAGGAGTGACTGTCATCTACTGGTCACACTTATCATTACACCATGGAGCAAATAAAATTGCTTCAACGTTGGTAAGCCGACATGAACTCAGGTTAGTTCAGTTCAGTTAATTTTATTCTGGACATGCATAACAAATTATAATTGTCTACAAACTAAGGTTGACAGTTTTCATTTCTACATGTCAAAAAAGGAGTAGAAAGAAGCAGAGCTTATTAAATCCCACCCCTTATCAACAATTTTCAGAGCAAAATTAATCTAATTTTGTTCACTCCTTGTGTTCAGTTTACACCACTTAAAATTTTTTACACAATTGGATCTCAAGGCGAACCGTCAGGATGGAACGTGAGCGCAAGCCTTCACAGATGAACCCAAACCTGAACTCTGGCTGCACATCTCCAAAAGTCCAGTGCCAGGTGTCCCCCACACATCCCACTGCCCTCCAAGCATGCAGACAGACTGCAAACCCCACAAGGTGTGCGTACCATGACTGGTCCAACAAAACTGCTAGCTCTGTTAGTATTGGCACTTCAAACAGGACTGGTGGTTGTGTCGGTTACATCTTGACATCCCGGGACCAAGATTGATAGTCATCGGTCCTCAGTTCCTCGCAAGGGCCCAGACTGACCTTTCAAAGAGAAAAAATGTGTACTAAGCCCAGAGCTCCTTTCAGTACCACCAGCAGGCAGTTGATGTCTGGCCACCCAGCCCCTAACTAATGAACAGCGAAACATGCAGAAAGCACCGAACCCCCAACAGCCAGGCACATGCAGTCAGAGGCCCAGAGAAGGCCAGGCCGAATCAACTGCAAAGGCCACAGCGCAATCTATGTCCATCCCAAAGTCCCACTCAAAAACCCAACAGTGCAGCTCAAAAATGTTGGCACTCAATATATATATTAGCATATATATATTAGCATTCAACAACATTTTCATCAACATTACTTATATCAATTAACAATGCATTATTGTGGAAAACATTTGTTCTAATAAAAAAGAAAGAAAGGATAAATAGGGAATTCAGAGTATTTTTTTTTAACCATCATTTACATCATCAATATGCTTGATAGTCGGCAGTATTAGTTTCAGTACATAATAATTACATACAGTAGGTATTTTACCATCCCTTTCATCGTTATTGTTGCATTATACTGTAGACAGGTTTTATACTGTTTTATATATAGTATTCAGTTCAGTGCTCATAGCACACCTACATCTTCTATATGTTTTTCTATAAAATGGGATTTATACTTCTTTTTTAATATTTTATTGAGGTACTTTCTTTCAGTTCATCATCCAGACTGTTCCATACGTTAATGCCTTTCACTGAAATACACATGCTTTTTGAATAGTCCGTGTTTTTTGGAAAATTGCAGCACCTCTTAAACTGTGTTGGCTCTCTCAGTTTGAACATTTCCTAGATACAGTATGGAAGCATGTGATTGTATGCCTTAAACATGACAACTGGTGTGTTTAGCTCAACCACGTCAGTAAATTTTAAAGTGTTGAGTTTGATGAAAAGTAGATTAGTTGGTGCGTAATAGTCTGCGTGGTTGGCAATTCTAAAGGCTTTTTTTTGGACCAAAATGATGCTATTAATATTTGATATATAGTTATTCCCCCATATTTCCGCACAGTAGTTTAAATATGAGTTTGAGTTTATTTCGGAAGTACAAGAGATGTGTATAATATGAACAATGACTTGTGTTCTCAATATGTTTTAATTTTATACAGTACAGAAACATTTTTGATATGTTTGTCCTTAATTTATTTATATGCAATTTCCAATTAAATTTTCTGTCATTGGTAACACCCAGAAATGTAGTTTCTTATACTCGTTCTATCTCTGTTTCATTTATTCAGATTTTAATCTGTTTATTATTTTTTTAATTTCCAAAGAGGATGTAATTAATTTTATTTGAGTGATAGTTTGTTGATATCGAACCATGTTTTCAGTGTTCTGACCTCATGTTCCACTGTATTCAGGAGATGACCCAAGTTATCCCCTGGGCAGTAGACTGGTGTCATCTGCAAATAATATACACTTTACATTTTAAATACCTCACAGACATCATTTATATCCAAGATGAACAATTTTGGCCCCGATATAGAACCTTGTGGGATTCCATATGTAATGTTTTTTTTATCTAAATTGACATGGTTCATGTGTACAAACTGTTGTCTGTTGCTAAGATAACTACTTAACCAGTTAAGCGCAGTGCCTCTGACCAATTCAATTTTTTTCAGTAAAAGATCAATCCGTACATTAGGCGCATCGGGTTATAAGGCGCACTGCCAACTTTTGTGAAAATGAAAATATTTTAAGTGTGCCATATAGTCAGAAAAATACAGTAATTAATTAAGCGTAATTAACGCGATAATTTGACACCCCTACTTCGAAATGTCCAACAGGTGTCAAAATAAGACTTAGTTAATGGATTTTTTTAAATTAAATACAGTCCGTTAGTTTATCATCTGATATTGTTTTCACAGATGGTGGTGACGAAGATTGATAAATGTGGTCGTGGCCCGTTGCTGACAAACCTTTTGAATTTCCAAGGTGTCCTTAATACTCAGACCACAAGCTGCTACCCTCAACCATTTCTGGTCAGGCAAGTGTCACATCAAGGTTGTGTGTATGGTGAGGTCTTGTTTTTTTTTTTTTAATCCATCAAATGATATGTTAAAATCAACAAAGTATAAATCCTGATCAGAATGTTTGATTTGTTTACACTGTAGTAAGGGTGTTGTCCTGGGGACCATTGGATTGCTTTTTAGCATCTTTGTTGTACAAAATGTATCAAAGTAATATTGAAAAATAATAATAGTATTTGCCTCTACATTTTGATTTGTGCCTTTGTTTTCCTAATGTTCCAATTAGTCATGCTGTTGTTTTTCTTAAATTTACTTTACCGACCAATGTGATCTTTATTTTTTGTCTTATAACAGCTCTCTCCATTTTTCGGGAATCTATCTCCTGAGATGCTTCATTGCTCATGTGACGGGAAAAATCCAGTTAAAGGACACCTCTACAGGTATAAACTGCTGAGGTATTGGCTTTTATGGCATGCAGAATAAACAGTTTTCTTTTGGGTCAACTGAGTAGTCAGTAAAAAGTTAGGTAGCACGGTGTGGCCAATGCATCCATGCTGACTGGATTAATGAGCAATAAAATGTGGAAAATATGTGCATCTGTTGAAATTGTAAACAGTGGTTAGTAATGTTTGTCAATCCTACAACTCACGATTCAGTTTTGAATCCGATTGTTGGGGTGACAATTCGAATTACTTAGTATAAAAATTCTAATCAAACCTTTTCAAAACATGTGGCATGTTACAAAAGCTCTTTTCGCTGCTGACATAGGACGTATACGCGCAGCGAGTAAGCGCAAAGATGACCTAACTAACACAGCCTATCATGTTAGCACTATTATTTGTAAAATTGAAATTAATACCTTCTCATTTATTTAGCTGAGCAAGATGAGAAACAGATTTAAAAGCTTTATTTTTCTGTTGGTGAATGTTCAATTGTAGTCAGAGTTGCATGTTTTCCTGCAACCAAATTTTCTCTGTAATTATATTATACAGGTAAAACTCACACGGTGGACCAGGGGTTAGTGCGTGTGCCTGACAATACAAAGATCCTGGGTCCGAGCCTGGGCTCGGGCTCTTTCTGTGTGGAGTTTGCATGTTCTCCCCGTGACTGCATGGGTTCCCTCTGGGTACTTCGGCTTCTTCCCACCACCAAGGACATGCACCTGGGGATAGGTTGATTGGCAACACTAAATTGGCCCTAGTGTGTGAATGTGAGTGTGAATGTTGTCTGTCTATCTGTGTTGGCCCTGCGATGAGGTGGCGACTTGTGTACCCCGCCTACCGCCCGAATGCAGCTGAGATAGGCTCCAGACCCACAGCGACCCTGAAAGGGACAAGCCGTAGAAAATGGATGATTGGAACTCATAAAATTTGATTATGGCGTAAAAGTCCATTCATGTCAGCAATTAACTTCAAATGTGAAACTAATCTGTGATTATAACTTAGTACATGTAAAATGCGATGGGACAAGCGGTAGAAAATGGATGGATGGATGGGCTTACAGTTTTTGAAACCTTGCATTTTCTGAGATTTTCAATACAAAGTTTTCATAAACTGTAAGCCATAATCATCAAAATGATAACCAATAAAGGAGTGACATATATATCTCACTTTGCATGTATTAAGTTAATATCACATGTTACTAAATGTTACATTCTTGTGTAAATTGCACATGATTCAATTATTACCTCGGACCCCGACGTAAACAAGTTGAAAAACTTATTCGGGTGTTACCATTTAGTGGTCAATTGTACGGAATATGTACTTCACTGTGCAACCTACTAATAAAAGTCTCAATCAATCAATCAAAAAACCTCTAAACTAAGCCAAATGTATTCTAATCCGCCCTTTTTTCCTCTTTTATTTTTCTAAATAAGAATCGACAAGAAAACTGATAAGGAACCGAATTGTTAAGCAGAATCAAAAGAGGAATCGGAACCCCCGTGAGGGAGCGAGAGAGGAAGTCAGCCACAGCCACTGCGCCCCCGGTCTGTGGATCACTCTGAAATTGTAGGGTTGTAAAGCTAGATACCAACAGGTGATCCGCGCGTTGGCATCCTTCATGCGGTGGAGCCACTGGAGGGGTTTGTGGTCCGAGCAGAGACTGAATGAGCGCCCCAGGAGGTAGTACCGCAGGGCCCCGACCGCCCACCGGATGGCGAGGCACTCCCTCTCCACGGGGCTGTACCTCGCCTCCCGATCAGAGAGCTTCCGGCTGATGTACAGGATGGGGCGGTCGACGCCCTCCACCTGCATCCAAACAGCTCCCAGCCCTCTGCCCGACGCGTCAGCCTGCAGACAAAACGGGAGAAAAAAATCAGGCATGTGCAGGGCCGGCCCCTCGCAGAGGGCCTTTTTAACCCTCTCAAACGCCTGCTGGCACTGCTCCATCCACTGGACCAGTTTTGGAGCACCCTTTCGGGTGAGGTCAGTTAGTGGGCTGGTCAGGTCCGCGAACCGGGGGATAAACCTCCGGTAGTAACCTGCCAGACCCAAAAACTGCCTCACCTCTTTTTTCGTCTCAGGGTTTGGGCAAGCTGCAATGGCCGCTGTTTTATCTACTTGCAGGTGCATCTGCCAACCGCACACTTCGCCGCATGTGTTCTTCCCAGACGCCACTCTGGATGATGACGTCATCCAGATAGGCAGCCGCGTATGCAGCGTGAGGGCGCAGCACCCGGTCCATGAGGCACTGGAACGTGGCGGGCGCACCAAACAAGCCGAACGGAAGTGTCACGAATTGGTACAATCCTTCCGGAGTGGAAAATGACGTTTTTTCCTTGGACTCTGGTGACAAGGGAATCTGCCGGTAGCCCTTGGTCAAATCCAGTGTCGTGAAAACACGAGCAGTGCCCAGCCGATCCAGGAGCTCGTCTACTCGGGGCATTGGGTAGGCGTCAAAACGTGACACCTCATTTACCTTGCAGTAATCCACACAGAACCGCACAGACCCATCCCTCTTCCCTACCATACCGATGGGGCTGCACCACGCACTGTGACTCTTCTATTACCCCGCATAGACTTTAATTCGTCCCGAACCACTTTGCGTTTGTGTTCGGGGAGCCTGTAGGGCCAAGACCGCACCGTAACACTGGTCTCAATGTGATGTTGGATGAGGTTCGTGCAGCCGGGCCCAGGGGAGAACACATCAGAAAAGCGCTGCTGCAGCTTGGCAACATCTGCTTTCTGCGCTAACGTGAGCTGATTGTCACAGAGGAGGAGGGAGGGCGAGGCGGAGTGCGGGCTCTCCGGCCCGAACTCCTCCTCCTCCTCCTCCACCACCGTCACCATGGAAACAGGCTCCGCCTCCTTCCATGCTTTAAGGAGGTTGAGATGGTAAATTTCGGTGCCTCCACCCCGGTCCGAGCGCCGGACCTCATAATCCACATCGCCCACTCGCCGTGTGACCACAAAGGGTCCTTGCCACTTGGCGAGTAATTTCGAGCTGGACGTCGGAAGTTAGGACAAGCACTTTTTCTCCCGGTAAAAAATTTCCTTTGCTGCGTCCCCCTGTTGTACAAGCGCTGCTGACGTTCCTGGGCCCGGAGCAAATTCTCGCGTGACAAGTGCCCCACCTTGTGGAGTTTTGCTCTCAGGTCCATGACGTATTGAATTTCATTTTTGCTGGGGCTTGGACCTTCCTCCCAGCTTTCTTTAATTATGTCCAAAAACCTGCACGGCTTCATGCCGAACAATTCAAAAGGGGAAACCCTGTGGAGGCCTGGGGTACCTCCCGCATTGCAAACAGCAGGTGATCCAGCCATTTATGCCAATTTGGTTAGTCCTCGTGCGTAAACTTACGGATCATTGTTTTCAGCGTCTTATTCAGCCGCTCTACCAAACCGTCGGTTTGCGGGTGGTAGATGCTGGTTCGAATAGCCTTAGTTCCCAATAATCCGTATAGTTCCTTTACGTGTGTGACATAAAGGACGTGCCCTGGTCAGTCAGAATCTCTTTCGGGATTCCAACTCGGGAGATGACCTGAAACAGTTCTTGTGCCACGCTCGTTGTCGAGATGGACCGCAGCGGCACTGCTTTGGGATATCGAGTTGCGTAATCCACCAGGACTAACACAAAACGATATCCCGGAGTGGAATGGTCCGATGAGGTCCATGCCAATCCTTTCAAATGGACCTCCGTGAGTGCTAATGGGCGCAAGGGCGCCTTGGGGGTGGGCGCAGGATTGACTAGCTGGCAGTCCGGGCAGGAAGCGCACCAGTGCACCGCCAGGTGGTCCTCTGCGAGCGTCACTGTTGCGGCCAGGTCTTGGGGCCGGTGGTAACGGACCCAGGCCGCCGTCCGCGCTGGGATCGCCGTGACAAGCCGCTCCATCACCTGGTCGTCGCCCTCTCTTGGCTGTAGCCAACCTGTCGCCGTGTCCCGTAGCTTCTGCCCAAGCACGAACGGGTGGTCCTCTGTCCCCCGACGCAGCGCCCGGAACCGACGTCGGTGGTCCTCGGCGGTGCAACCGGTCCGGTCCAGCACCGCCCTCCTCAGGTCCGGGAAGTGCACGTGGGAGGCCGCCGGTAGGCTAAGCGCCGCTCGCTGCTCCTCCCCCGCCAGCAGCGGCAAGAGTCACACTCCCCACTCCTCTTTCGGCCACGCACATGCCTCCGCTGTGGCCACAAAAATGTCTATGAAGGCTTGGGGGTCCTCTTCTTCCCTCATGCGCTGCATAGAGACAGCCGCTGATGTTGGCGGTGCCGCTCCAATCCGGTCCGCCAGCGCCTGCAGGATTTGGCTCTGCTGGGCCACTTGTTGGCTGACCGCCTCCAGCTGTTGACAGCTGGCCATTGTCACCTCCGCGAGAACGCTCGACAAAGCCGTCAGGGGGTCGGCTTCCATCTCCTTGGGTGGTCTGGCTTGTTGGGCGCCAAATGTAGAGGTTGCCCTCTAGTGGGTTCTTCGGACCACCACACACTGCCAGGAGAGCCAAGAATTTCAGGGTATAACACTGTTTTATTTTCATAAAAAGGTGCAGAGGCTTTTACTTTTCAGCAAAGTGTCTTTGTCTGCTGCGTCCGCTCAGCAGCACCTCCAACCCCGACTACTTCTCTCCTCCCGGCTGCTGCTTATAAAGGGTGACAGGTGATTAGATAACAAGGCCCACTTGGGCCATCTACGCACCTGTCGCTGTCTTCGAAGCCGGTCCTGGCAACACCCCGTTCCACGGCAGGCCCGCAGGCCATGCCCCCCTCCACAAAAAGTAAAAGTATGTGCAAGTGAGAGTAGAAATCCGCCACCACAAGCCCAGGGAGTGTGCATTACTACAGCGTGCAGAAAACCTCCAGAAGCGTGCTGCTCAAACTTTAACTTCCACAAGTGTTAAGAAAAATATAGCTTAGAGACATTCTTCTGTCGTTTGGCAACACTTTTTTTATGGGCCTGTGGAACATTGTAGAAATAAAGTAAAAAAGGAGAACGAGAGCATAAACGCATAACGTAATGAGAAAAAGTTGAAATGTACTAACAAAACACAAAGATTTGTCTTTAGATAGGTTTGTCTTTTTATTAGCCTATTTTATTACATAGGAAGTCACACTACCTCCATATTAAAAGCATGTTAAGAAAATATTGTTTGTTTCATATACTTGAAGGCTTAACAGTGGAAATGTATAGGTGTCAATACTGACTACTCAAATTCTGGTATCGTAATAACCCTATCCAGTGACATAAAACATGCCTTGGCATGCAAACAGTGACACATCACTACAGTTATGTCGTTAAAACAGTAGGAGACCATCGCAATGCTATGGAGTGAAAATGTGTAGTAATTGACTTGGGTGATTGTGTCTCTTAGCGACATATAAATATGAGGACACAACTGATGATCAGCAGGTAAACGCAGTCATAACTTTTATAGAAAGTAGTGCTGGAGGGGTCAAGGTTATAGCCTTAAAATCTTTTGCACTGCAGTTTCTATCACTTCATAAAAGGTAATCTAGATGTTGACCTGAACCTCATGGCTGCATGTTCTTCCCCTAAGGATGAACGTGTTTAGAGTGTCATTATCTCGATTCAGATCGCTTAAGAAAATGACCATGACGTGACACAACTCCTCACACGCATTTTAACAACCCGGGAAAACATCCCGATTGAGGAACCAGCAGTGAAAAAAAAGATAAGATGGGGAGAGATAAAGATTAGATAAGACTCTGTTACCTACCCCTAGTGTTTGATTACCCCTTCTGGCAGACCGCATACCAAAATCCTGACTCCGAAGCGTAAAAGTGCAACACTTTGTTTGATGTTTATTCTTCTGTGATCCACTTTCCTATCTCATCAGTCTGTAAGTTTACTTATGGAGACACAAAAAAACAGCAGTCATTTGGAAGTGAATACCAAATTACACTCCTGACACTTCCCAGCATTCACTTTACTAGTTTGTGTCCATAAAATAAAACAATAACTAAGCAAGTAAACACAAACGCTAAATGAGTAAAGAAATAATGTAACATTTCACATGACATTGGTGGATTATCGTAATGACACAAGCATCACTGGAAAGAGCAGGACCTTAATTGTCAGAAACCACTGGGCAGTGTTGCCCCTAATTTTTCACGTGTCTGAGCAAATGCACAAACTCCCTGAGCATTCTTTTGACCACATGTGAGCAACGTCAGATGTGCACACTGTAGCCACACCAGCATTGCACCTGTTCAAAAGCTGACATAATAAGTTAAATGTTTTATTACTTAAGTATAATATTCAAAAAAGAGCTGTAATTTCCATTATATTATTTTATGATTATATTTTTTATTGTCTAATATGTAATAATAATATATCATTTTGACTCACTTACAATGAAAATAAAAAATATTGTTTTTCATGAGCTGTATGTTGTATTTTTGCAGGGGAGTCCTGCTGTGTACCTCTCACAGCGATCACATTTTGTTCACCTTAAAACGTCCACATTTTGTACAATGAGATGTGTAATGTAGCACAAGCATGGGATAAAGTGTACATTTTTTACAAAGTTTTTTTTTAGCATGTTGAATGCTGATTAAAACGAAAGAACAGCATTTCATGATAATATCCAAAAACTAACATTCTTAAACTCATGACACTGGAATAAGCACAAATGTGATTTGGGAGTGTTGGTGTACGTGTAGTGGCTGTTCCTTCTGCTAAATTAAGAGTTAGCATGTAATTTATTTAAAAGCAAAATGCAAGCATAACATGCTGTTAATGTCTTTGATAGGTTGCGTGTGAACAATGTATGCATCACAATGTAAAGACCTGGCAGTTACAGTTTGTGTGGTGTTGGACTGGTCTGACGGTTTTTGTGGCCATTAACACATCATTGGTTGAGCAGAGTGTGTGCGTCTTCTGACACAAATTAAAGAGAGAGACTGCTGTCAATTGACATTTAGTTTGTTTGTTTTGGTGCGATTTCAGCAGATAGTGACTAGTTTTTTTCTGATGATTGTTTGGTTTGGGTACTGCCGACAGTAATCAGTTTTGCTCAATAAAATGATTGTTGATGCAGACCACCTTCTCCTTCAAATGTCTCGGCAGGTGCAATTTTTTTTATCTGTTGTGACCACTTGTCACCTGTCATTCATAGAGTTGCAGTGCAAAATGGTACAGAATAAATACATTATTTTATTCTGTTTGGAGTTTAGGTTGGATTTTGGATTTTGGATTTGGATTTTGTGCGCAGCATAGATTTTCTGTGCGCGGAGACAAGGGAGCTATGCGCAAGTGTGCACCTTAGACTGTAAACTGCCGCTGGGGTTGTTTTGATAGCGCACATCAATCAATCAATCAATCAATCAATTCCTTTATTGTCATTGTCATAATAACACTTAAGTCATACATGTCTTTTATTTGTCGTTTAAGACTTTCGGTAGTTTACAATAGTGTTACAAATCCTCTAGCAGCTTCGGTGTTAAAAGGTATGAATACAATACATTTGGAAAACCTTGGTGGGCTTGGGCCCTAGTTTGCTGATGCTTGTTTTAAATGGACACAGCCACATTAGGTTTGATGAATCAAGCAAAAAAGAAAAGAGGTGGATTAAATCAGAAAATTCAACATTACTAGAAAACAAAGGTAATTTTACTGTAGAATTTACTGTTGTTTTAGTATCGACGACTATTGGGCGAGTCAATTTGACGCAATCTGATTCGACTATTAACCAGTCGAAATCGTCGGACATTCAACCCACTCCTCTAGTTGAGTACCTAAAGCACCCTGCGTACGGTGGGCGTGTTTGGAGGGTGTTGTGAGATGGGGGATGGGCCGCCGTCAGACACAGGGCTCGTCGTTCCACCACGCTGGCCTGTTGGGACACTCCAGAAATTTTTATGTTGTATCTTCGACCAGTTTGCTCAACCAGGAAGTCTCCCTCACTGCTCCCCTGCGGCAACAGTCATGATCCTTCCACAGGTTCACCTTTCTTAGTTTTTCCTTTTCTTTTCTTTTCTTTCCTTTTCTTTTTCTTTCTCTGGTCAAGTTTGATTGTCTACCATTTTAACATTTATCGGCACTGCCAGAGCCGAGGACCTCACTAAATTGTTCAATCTCAACCTTGTTTATTTGTTTATCTGAAAGTGGAAAAAGTTGAAAATGAGATTTGTTCTTTTCAATGTAAGACTGTGTTCTGTTTATAAGTTTCTTGATTGTATTTAATCATGGAAAACCACTGTAACGGCTATATCCACATCCATGTGAACTTACTTATATTTAGTGACCAGTCAGTGTATAGTACTACATATCATAATCATCACCAGGTGTGCTCTTAAAAAATACGATGGGATAGATTTGAATCAGTTTGACTAGGGAAATCCTTAATCGAAGACAGCCCTATTAGGGTTGCAAACTTTCTCTTAAAATAACCAAAACGTTTTGTTCCACAGATCCGGATCATTTATTCGCATGAACTGGTCTCTGATTGGATGATTGATGACCGGTGACAGACTGATCAGCGCTGGTAGGCTATTCAATCAGACCTGGGATCTAAAATTATCCACATGTGATATGACACAACTGTTTCATCAGATTTGGTATCTGAACAATTAGCTGTTTAGGTTACCTTTTAGGATTAAGTGTATTTTTTTAGAGCATGTTTTACATAGTTTTGGCCTTAAGTTATGCATCATATGCAGTAGCGGCTGCATATAACCAATCAGAGTGTACTGTTCAGTATCTTGTCCACTTATTGGCTCAGCCCTCGGTAGCATCCAGGCCTGCCTTTTAATGTAAAAGTGACCATGTGGATGTTATTTCATGTATCATAATGTTAAAAACTGTATTTATATTTTTTCTAAAGCTCAATTTATGAACATTTTCAATTTAAAAGGATTGCTTCCTACTTTGCAGAATTTAATTCTCCACAGTCTAGGCCCGAAACCAATTAATAAACAAAGGTTCACCGTATTTGTTAGTGAGTTGCAACAAAACAATATCCCTAAATTTGCAAACACTTTAATTCTTTTTTTCACCAATGATAAGAGTTAGTTTACACGCAGGGTCTTAAAACTTTCTACGCAAATAGAGGCCATGATAAATAAATACATTTTGATTACATATTTGACATATGCAAAGACTTGTTATATTTTTTGATAAATTGTCCAAAGTGGAGAAACACAGCTTTAAGGACATATAGGGCCAGCTTCATATGATGAAAAATTCATCCCATATAATTATTTAATTGATAATTTGATGTTTATTATAATTAATGACTATCAAAAATGCACAAATATTTCCATGGTGATAAAACCAAATTATCAAATATCAAGTGCTGTGTTGTTTTTTTATGTATAGAGTGCCAGGTTGTGTGTAATGGTGTTTACTTTCTGCTACCATGACAAATACATCTATTTATACTCGCCACACATATGTTAAAGAGCAAATACAATACAGAATATTACATTTGATTAACAAATTGCATCAGTCAGTGTCATGTAAAATAGTAAAGTCACTATTGATGATCGATTAAACAATAAAAAACAAAAAGAATTAGGAAACAAATGTAAGTCAGATTTTGTTCTTTATTGATAACATTTGATTTACCTCCAAGGATGAAAATTAAAAAATGTTCTTGGGGCGTCACTTCACCATGCTGGCTTTTTTCTGCCTTGTCTTCAAAACGTATTGTACTTTGCGCACATTCTCACTTCTGGCGTGTTTTTAATAGATCACATACTTTGCGTTGAAAACATCGTATACGCCCTGTTGTGCGCACGTAAGCCTTATACATGACACCTTAGAAGTGTATGAGACATGGCACGGATAATCGCTGGTACCACGGGACCACGTGTTTATCACCAATGAACCCTTCAACTACAGTATGTCTGACAGGCTACAGCAATGCACTGTGTGAACCCTCTGCACTCAAAAGACTCTCAGACATGTTTTAAAATCATAAAAAGTAAATTTTATATGTGGTTCTTTCACGTGCATACGTGTAGTCTGTGTGGAGTAAAACAAGCCGCCGCTTTTGAACCCATAAGAAGCTACAGCCATTTGTATTTAAAGAAGATAATAATTATGTTTTTTGTAAAATACTACTTATTGATGTGAAAAATGTGTGATGTTTCATGTTACATTCTTCATAATAAATGTATTAATTTTTTGAAAAGATGTCAACTTACACTTTCTTGCGCAGCATCATGTGTTCATGTGTTTTGTTAGTATTTTTGTTATTGTGACAAATGTCACGTCAGACTTCACATATACAATTTTAAGGCTAAAAGAGAGTGATTTTTTTTTTTAGCTTGTTTTTCTATGAATTCATTGAATAACTGTAGTACGGACAGCTGAATAGTAATATTTGACACCCTATTAAAACATTACAATTACATTATTTTAAAATTAGCTTTAAAGGCAAAAAAGGATATTTTCGAAATGAGATAACTTACCTGACACATTTTGGAAAAGCCATAACTTGGGATAGTCCCTTTGGAATTTAAAAATCAAATCAAGAACAAAGCTGTATAGGACCTGTTTTAAAGCCAGGCCATTCCACTGAATTAGAGCCTATTGCTTGTTTTAACTCTCAAAATAGTCTTCAATTTCTGTCTTTTTAACTCTTAAGTCTAATAATACACAAATTGTACTACTCAAAATCTGTATTGTCCCATCTTTATTTAATTTTTGTAGAAGGTATGAATGTTGTCTATCTGTGTTGGCCCTGCAATGAGGTCCAGGGTGCACCCTGCCTTCTGCCTGGATAGGCTCCAGCACCCTCCGCGACCCTGAAAGGGACAAGTGGTAGGAAATGGATGGATCGAAAGTTGCTAAGCTAAATGACTCATTTGTCTTACAGGACTGAAAGTAACAGTAGTGAGTTTTTAGTATAGAATTTATAGGTACTTAAAATATACCACATGATATTTATAAAATAAATACATGTTGACAATAAACACATTGTAGTGATTCAACAAAAATATAAAAAAATAGATTAACAACACAAAAATAATGTAGGTATCAGGACTATGCTGAGATGTTTAACCCCCAATCATAGTGGGGGTTAAAAAAATGGGTGAGCTCGCTTTTGTTCTTCCCATGTCCTGCAGAGGATGTAAATGAAACAACTCCCTGTGGACTTGTGGAATACTCCACATTTTCAGAGTTGGTAACCGTTAGGTTAACAGGACTGGGAGAAAACCCTAAGGCACCCCTGAAGTGTACATTTTTAACTGAGCTGTCGTTTTTTTTGTTTTTTTAAAGAAAATAAAGTTATAGTATAGTTGGGATAAGAAGTAACACAGTTGGCATGGTTTATAAAAATAGTTCTGTCAAACAATAGATGTTTTTAATCAGATTAATCACAGTAAATAATTGCATAATTTAAAGTTAACGTAGACCCCAATATTTTGACACAAATATGTTACTGTCAGAATGTCAGAGAATTTTAAAAATGTAGTACTTGATTGTACGTCATTTATTCGCTCAAAACTTGGTAACCGTCTTATTGTAAGTCCCGTTGGGTTGTATTTTGAAGTGAGTACACCACTTGGAGTCTCCTCACTCATCTTTGCACTGACGTATGCCTTGACCTGATAACTGACTGTATAACCCGCACCACCTTTCAGGTACCCATCCAAAGGAGCATGTGTGCCCAAAAAATAAAGTGTGTGATTATTCTGATCTCACACGTGATTAATGCAATCATTTTTGAGGAAGAATCCCATGTGTTAACACGTTAACTTTGAAAGCCTTAGCAAACATTTCAGAAGAATTTAAATGATTATACAAACCCCGTTTCCATATGAGTTGGAAAATTGTGTCAGATGTAAATATAAACGGAATACAATGATTTGCAAATCATTTGCAACCCATATTCAGTTGAATATGCTACAAAGACAACATATTTGATTTTCAAACTGATAAAAAAAATGTTTTGTTGCAAATAATCATTAACTTTAGAATTTGATGCCAGCAACACGTGACAAAGAAGTTGGGAAATGTGGCAATAAATACTGAAAAAAGTTGAGGAATGCTCATCAAACACTTATTTGGAACATCCCACAGGTGTGCAGGCTAATTGGGAACAGGTGGGTGCCATGATTGGGTATAAAAACAGCTTCCCAAAAAATGCTCAGTCTTTCACAAGAAAGGATGGGGTGAGGTACACCCCTTTGTCCACAACTGCGTGAGCAAATAGTCAAACAGTTTAAGAACAACGTTTCTCAAAGTGCAATTGCAAGAAATTTAGGGATTTCAACATCTACGGTCCATAATATCATCAAAAGGTTCAGAGAATCTGGAGAAATCACTGCACGTAAGCGGCATGGCCGGAAACCAACATTGAATGACCGTGACCTTCGATCCCTAAGACGGCACTGTATCAAAAACCGACATCAATCTCTAAAGGTTATCACCACATGGGCTCAGGAACACTTCAGAAAACCACTGTCACTAAATACAGTTTGTCGCTACATCTGTAAGTGCAAGTTAAAGCTCTACTATGCAAAGCGAAAGCCATTTATCAACATCCAGAAACGCCGCCGGCTTCTCTGGGCCCGAGATCATCTAAGATGGACTCATGCAGGGGCGTCACTAGCTTTTAAGGACAGAGGGGGCTTAGCCCCCAGGAGATGCACAGGATGCAAGCGAACGTAGCGCAAGAGCACAAAACTTCACAAACAGCTAATAAAGACTTAGAAATTAATCATTGTTATTATTATTATTTCAGTCGGTTTATTTTCAATCTGTGTTCAGTACAACAACAAAGCACAGTGATATTTTGTTTACAGCATCAACAAGAAACAATTACCTGCATGATCCTTCAAGATACACTGAAACACAATGAAAGTCATGGCATTAGCCTCTATGTTATTAATTCACAACATAGAGGCTAATGCCACCACTTTAGCTCACAATACAATAATTGTTTGTTCCCAAATATTTTGAAGTTGCACAGATTACATTTTGGGCACATATGTGACTAAAATTGTTATAAATTCAAGCCCTGGAAATATTACTTAATTACTTGAATTAAAGTAATATCTGGATCGGGATAATTTGGCTTGTATATATATATATTATGGCAAGCCGTTAAGGAACTTAAATATATATGGAAGTCTGAATAGAAATGAGAAACTTTTATATTTACTGTAAATAAGAAAGACTTAGAGTCCGTCTGCTGATCTGAAAAAGAGCCAAAGCTGTCAAAGAGCTGAGGGACCATCTTCAAAGTGCAATATTGAAACAAATAATGCAAACAATAAAATGTAACTTCCAGGGCTTGAGATTAACGTAGTCCCGTCGTCCCGGGGACGGTAAAAAAAATGCACGAAATTAAATGCTCCCCGGGACGATAGCTTAAAACCTTTTTTTTTTCTTTTTCTTTTTATGTATTTATTCATTTTACATTTTATATTAAATGTCTTGGTTTTTCCACCCTCTGAAAATCCTATGAAATGTTTAACAAGCCATCCTATAATAATACAACAGCTATTAATGTAACAATACAATAAAACAAATATATTTAATTATGTTTTTTCCATTATTTTAACAATAGGCTAATGTATATTACTTTACATAGGTTCCACAAGAAACACAAAACTTAAAAACTAAATTATTTACAATTGCAGACACAAGGTTCTTGTTCTGCAGTGCTGTGTGCTAATGTGCTTCATACACCTGCAGGACCGCAAGCAAGGTCGCAGAGAAAATGCGGACTGGATTTTGAGTGATGTGGGCATTTTCTATATGAACAAGTGGGATGGATTGGATACTGACGCACTAAAGGGACTCTCTACCTTACGCTATGAAGTGAGGGGAAACTGAGTGAATAATGACAGGTTATATGATTATTTATTTAAACTCATATTCGGGCCACTTTATAATAGATATATGTCGGCATGTATTTGTAAAAAAAAAAAAATAGCATTTTTTTTTTTTTTTTTTAAACACCAAATTATTTAGGGGGGCTTAAGAACATTTTAGAGGGGCTTGAGCCCCCCTAAAATAGGCCTAACAACGCCAATGGACTCATGCAAAGTGGAAAAGTGTTCTGTGGTCTGACGAGTCCACATTTTCAATTGTTTTTGGAAATATTCGACATCGTGTCATCCGGACCAAAGGGGAAGCAAACCATCCAGACTGTTATCGACGCTCCAAAAGCCAGCATCTGTGATGGTATGGGGGTGCATTAGTGCCCAAGGCATGGGTAACTTACACATCTGTGAAGGCACCATTAATGCTGAAAGGTACATACAGGTTTTGGAACAACATACGCTGCCATCTAAGCGCCGTCTTTTTCATGGACACCCCTGCTTATTTCAGCAAGGCAATGCCAAGACACATTCAGCACGTGTTACAATAGCGTGGCTTCGTAAAAAAAGAGTGCGGGTACTTTCCTGGCCCCCCTGCATTCAAGACCTGTCTCCCATCGAAAATGTGTGGCGCATTATGAAGCGTAAAATACGACAGCGGAGACCCCGGACTGTTGAACGACTGAAGCTCTACATAAAACAAGAATGGGAAAGAATTCCACTTTCAAAGCTTCAACAATTAGTTTCCTCAGTTTCCAATCGTTTATTGAGTGTTGTTAAAAGAAAAAGTGATGTAACACAGTGGTGAACATGCACTTTCCCAACTACTTTGGCACGTGTTGCAGCCATGAAATTCTAAGTTAATTATTATTTGCAAAAAAAAAAAGTTTATGAGTTTGAACATCAAATATCTTGTCTTTGTAGTGCATTCAATTGAATATGGGTTGAAAAGGATTTGCAAATCATTGTATTCCGTTTATATTTACATCTAACACAATTTCCCAACTCATATGGAAACGGGGTTTGCATTTCATTGTAAAATCTAATTTTAGTAAGCATGGGCAGGCCACAAACGCTATTTTCCCGTGTTCATTGTAGTTTAAATGAATCTTTTAAATTATTATTTATATTAAATATGCAATCAGATTAATGTGCAAAACAGTTTGCTTTGTAGAAACAATATTTCACAGTTATTTTTATCATGCATTAATACATTTGATTTTCATGGGGGCACAAATGGCACTGTGACACCAAAAGTGTTGGTGTCACAATGACTTCTTCTGCATTAAACTTATAGGACATGATGCTTCATGGTTTAAGTGTGCTATAAAGTTTTAAGAGTCCAAAGATCATTCCAAAGATTGATGGTGCAATCATACTTCAAAACGATTCTTTTATATGCACATGCTTTTGAACACTGACCCCATAAAACATAACAATGCTTCATTTAATTTTTTTATGTCATTTTCCTTCCCACTTGCACTTGAAGCAGTGGGCTGGTCTGTTAAGTCATCGCCATGTTATTGGACAACCTAAGGAACAGAAAATGAGTCAGTCCAGTAAAATCTACAAATTACAAGCTACCAAAGAGAACACTTCCATTTGTCCCTCAAAGGTAACAGGCACGGATAATTTTCTCCCGCCATCACGTTTCCAAAATGTCTGTATTCCAGGAAACGACTGCAGGACTTCAGTGCCTCGCCGAGGCCACCATCTGCTCGGGCGCCAACTGCCTCGTTCCGACCAGTGACTTCAATGCAACATTGAGTCTCGTGTTGAGTACGGTGCTCACCATCATGCTAGCTATGGTGATGTTTTCAATGGGCTGCACGGTCGATGCCAAGAAACTTTGGGGGCACATCAGGAGACCATGGGGCATCATTATTGGTTTCCTCTGCCAGTTTGGCATCATGCCTTTCACTGCCTTTGCCTTATCCATCGCCTTCGGCGTGCTGCCTGTTCAGGCCATTGTCATCGTGATCATGGGTTGCTGTCCAGGAGGTTCCGGCTCTAATATCATCTGCTACTGGCTAGATGGAGACATGGACCTAAGGTAAGATATTATCTGGTCTCTGTGATACCTAGTCATGGACTTAATGTAAAGAAATTGTCTGGACTCTTGACGTCTAGTTATGGATCTATGGTAAGACATTGTCTTGACTCTGATGTCTAGTTTTGGACCTAATGTAATATATTGTCTGGACTTATGTCTATTCATTGATTTAGTGGATCTACAGTCCATCAGTGAATGGCTGAAGACTGTGTGAGGTTATGTTCATGTGGTAGAGTGGTTGTTTCCCAACATGATAGTTGTGAGTTCAATCCTCAGCTCCCCCATGATCAGGTCCAAGTATCCATGGGCAAGATACTGCACCCACATTCATGTCTGTAAAGTCTCAGTCATTATGGTCATGTATTTAAAACGTTCAACTCCTGTAGCTTTAATGTCACTCTGTGCACTCACGTCCTCACTTTCTTGTTTACATTGAAACAGGTGTTAATATCTGTAACATGTTAGAACTATATGAACTATCTCTGCCTCTGAGAACCTCATGTCTCTTGTTGGTGCCCAGAGTCAGGACGGAAACATGGTGAGACTGCGTTTCAGTTTTTATGCTCCTAAAATCTAGAATAGTCTTCCAGAAGATGCAACACAGGATTTCAGTGTTGGCAAAGTTCCAATCCAGGCTGAAAACACTTTTATTTACGTAATTGCGCATTAAAAAGTTCAACTCCTCTTGTAGTTTCAATGACACTCACTTCCTCACTTCCTTTTTATTTTATTTTTTTTGTTCCTCACTTCCTAGTTTACATTGACACAACTGTTCATTTCTGATGACAGTCCCCCATTGGTTTAGTTGACCTGTAATCCAATTCTGGTGAGCAGTATGGGGGGAACCCATTTAACACATATTCTGGCCCGATGAACTCTTGGCACTACTATTTCCCCCTTGTCCTTGAGGCGCCCTCTAAGGCAATTGTCCATGTAGATCATATCTAAAACTTCAAATCGATTTTTGTCACTTCAAGTTTTGTTGATCAACATTTACCATTATCATTTAGGTCAGCATCTTTCCATTGAGTTGGTTACTGGACCAAAAATCAGCGTTTCTTATGACCCTTATTAAACAAAATGTAATTAGAGAGGCTTGTAGAATTAGCAGTAATCCATTTCCTTCTCGCAGTATCAGTATGACAGCCTGTTCCTCCATCCTGGCCTTGGGCATGATGCCACTCTGTCTGCTCATCTACACCTCCATCTGGACTTCTTCAGACACAATCCAAATCCCGTATGACAGCATTGGTGAGTGAAAAAATCATAGTTAATTCATGAAAATCGACATGACATTTTTATTATTCTGCAGGTATTACTTTAGTGGCCCTCCTTGTCCCAATTACCGTGGGAATATATGTGAAACGTAGATGGCCCCAAGTGGCTAAGAAGATCCTCAAGGTATAAATATACATAAATTCTTCTTTTCTTCATTAAAAGTGACATTGTTATTGTGTGAAGGTTGGATCCATTGCAGGCTTTGGTCTCATTCTCATCATTGCTGTGGTTGGAGGAATTCTTTACCAATCTTCCTGGACGATTTCCCCTTCCCTGTGGATAATCGGAACAATCTACCCTTTTATTGGTTTTGGGTTGGGTTTCCTTATGGCCCGCTTTGTTGGACAACCATGGTACAGGTAAGATGATAGATGCACAATGACATAAACCATTTTTGTGCGGAGCCTAGCAAATAGCAACCCACAATGCATCGCTTTGTTGTGAAAGTGAGTGGCGCCAGCTCATTAGAAAAAAACTCAAAACCATGTCCTTCTCCACCTGGAAAAATGGCTGGGTATTGGCAAGAACGTCACTATGCGATACGTATCACGATACTGCAGTCACAATAATATTGTGATATTCAGTGTGTGAATGTGTGTGTGAATGGGTGAATGTGGAAATACTGTCAAAGCGCTTTGAGTACCTTGAAGGTAGAAAAGCGCTATACAAGTATAACCCATTTATCATTTATATTGTACATCATTCACTGTGGAGTTGTACGGTATGCCACACATAGATATGTCAAAGTACAGCGGTACTAATGAATGAAAAACGGTACTTTACTGCCTCTGAAAAGTTTTTTTTTTTTACAGACATGACTGTGCGCCGTCGTCACATCGTGACATTGCTGGTTTTACTAGCAGAGGCGCATGTTAGGCAACGCACACGCACGGAGTACTTAAAACCTGTAACAGTATAGAGATGAAAAAAAGGGAGAATGGACTCATTTGGGTTGAAAACTAACGATAAAGGTGAAGCTATAACATTGAAACGCAGCGCTCAGCACGAGGTGCTTTAAAACATGGCTAGCTAGCCGCTAACGTCCATCCACAGTCAGCAGTGTTTTAGCTACTTCTAAATCACTAATCCTTGCCTCCATGGCGACAAATAAACTATGTTTCTTACAAGTATCATCCCTGCAGGACGAGGACTAGCTAAACATACTTCACGACAAACCGTAGGAGGATACAACAGCTACCTGCTAACAGCAAGCTAGTGTTGGGTGGATCTACACAGACATCGATTGTAACAATACCAAATACAAGACCCATAAATAGTCAATACTACAATGATTACATAGCTATGTTTTATTATCACAAAATCTTTTGTCATTTTTATTGTTTAGAAATTCAGAAAATACGTCCCTGGACACAGAAGAACTGTAATTATGACCAATGTATTACCCTTGAACTACTTGGTATTGGGTTGATATAAAAATGTTTAGTATAACCCGGAAATTATATAAAGTATCCAAACAACAGAAGAGTATAGGTGATTATTATATTTTAACAGAAGTGTGGATAAAAGACACATTTTGCAGATATTAACAGTAAATGAAAAGTACATTTTTAAGCCATCCATTTTTTACCGCATGTCCCTCATAAATTTGACAAAATGATACAATATGTTACTGCATACTTCAGCAGCCAAATTAGGAGTTTTTGTAAACTGTTTGCTTGCTTACAACTAAAAGAGAAGTTGTCTAATATGTTCACTGTTATATAATGACAAAAATGTTCTCTGATTGCAATAAGAAACATATTTATCGTATAATTATTATTTTTTTTTTTAAATAAGACCAATAATTAAATTTTTTTGCGGTTTCATTTGTTTTGAAAAGTAACAAAATACCTTTTGATACAGGTACCGTTACCATAACATTGGTATCGGACAACTTTAGTTCACTGTTAAATTTAAAATGCAGCTTAAAATACAGGATGTAGATATCTACCTTAGGTAGATAAGTTGTTGGACAAACAAATCAAAAATCAATGTAATTCAAATTAACCATTTGCATTTATTGCAGTTTTATACAAAGTTTCTTGCCACTTAAACTTGAAATAATGTCTTCTACTTCTTAACTGTCTTCTTGTACTGCCTTACTCACCACACGTTATTCAACTTTCCTGATGAAAAATCTTTCTGTACGATATTATCAAGGTATTAAGACCTTGGTACGATATTATTGTGGTATATGCAAAACAACCAAGATGTGATCATGTGTAAAATGAAGTGCAGGAATGTTTAGGATAAACACACCTACTGTAATTGAACACATATAATGCTAAAATGTTGTAATCATATTAATTACTACAAACATGTATTTAAGGTGTAAATAATTGTGCAGGAACATCTAATGTTTCAAGGAAATATTTAAAAAATAACTTACAGTTGATGTCTTTAAAGGGCCAATTTAAACATCCACTGATGTTTAGCTTCGTTGACTTTAAATATATTTCCTGGGTGACGGTTTATGAGTTAATGACTTGTACAGGGTGTACACCGTAGACATCATATATATAAACACCACATGGACCACTACTGCCTATTGGCGCTGACGACACGTGGGGCCGCTATCTTGAAAAGGGCAACATCTCCATCTGCTGACAGGCTTAATAAAGCTTCAACTTTCTAAATCCCAAACTGATTTTCGGTTTAGCTTACAACTAGCTGGCAACTATATAACTGGGGGGCATAAATACAGTACAATAACCTTCGATTCACAAAATACAATCAATAGTAATGTTCACTCTTACTTGTAAAAAGTAATCCCCCGTGACCTGTTTTTCCACTGTCTGCAGATTTGAGCAAGAATATGCAGAACAGTGATTTGGCATAGTGTTTTTCCTCGTTTCTGCTGCTGAAATACAAGTAGATGCCCCTTTCAAGTTGGCTGCTGAATTTCCTGCGCTTTAGCAGCCAATGCTGTGTCTACAAATATGATATCTATGGTGTACAAGGCCTTCCACAGAAGTGCAGCTGGGGTAGGCGCCAGTCCACAACCTATATTGTTTTTTTTGGTGATTTCCCTCCGTGCGCTGCAACATGACCAGCTGTCTGTGTCCCCTTTGAAACACTCAAGACAAAAGTGGTGCCTTTTTTAATTCAAACCAATTCTCGCAAAATATAATTTGGTATATGTAAATTGGAATAAATCATTTTCAGAACAGGTTACAAAAGTGCATCCTATCTGCTAACGTATGTCCTATACGTACAGCGAGGTAAGCGCAAATATGGCCTAAAAAGCGTCTTTTAAAAATATATATATTTTATTGTATTCTATTCCTAATCTTATTTTATCAATCTTGTTCTATTTTAGCACCATTGCACCATCAAAATCCTACACTGTGAACACTTTTACGGAAATGGTGATATCAAATCTCCTGATTCAGATTAAAATCTAATTTAAAAATTTGAATCAATTTAGATTGGAGTAAATAAGAATCACGATTTGGATGTAAATCCATTTTTTTTAATCTGGCACCCTTAAAAAATATTGGGGACAAATAGACCTCTTATTCAAAACACAAAGGTCCACTGCAGAGGATGCTGTTCCCAGGATGCCTAGATTTAGCGCAGCAGTAAAAAGTCACATTAGAGAATTAGGAAGCATTCACACGTTTGTTTTTTTGCACAATATCGTTCTTTCTTTTTTTTTTCGTTCCATTTTCTGACACTCAACTAGTACCACATTTCTCAACCGATTTAAAGCAATTCAACATTCATATGTTAGTTAATTCAGGATATAATGGCCTGCTATTCATAAATTCCAAAACATTCTCACATTTGCCATGTCAGTATTACCTTTGAAGATAAAATGTATTATTTCTCAACTGATTCATTCAAACATAAAAATGGTAAATTTATTCAGGGCATTCAGGCTATATAAAACGTTCAATTTATTAAGGGCATTCAGGCTATCTACTTTTGACATTACAACAATTATCTTTTTCCTGGTAATAATACCATGTTTTGTGGACAAAAAAACCCAAAAACATTTTAATGAGTGGATTTTTTTCACATATTTCTAAACCCATTTAAATTATTCTAGCATCAAAGCATTCGGAGAAACAATTTTGGCACATTCCAAAAATTCCTACTTTTCCCAATTTGTTCTCCAAACACAGATCTCTTAGAGCTTAAGATTAGTAACGACTCTCACATTTGTCCAACCGTTTTGAAGACCTAAACATTATGCTCAATCAAAACATACAGACTATTTCCAACATTTCCAGTTTTCCCAAAATCCTACATGTACCGCTTCAATAATTCCCATTAAAACAGATTAAAGTTTCCCACATCTCTAAACTCACTTACAAAACTTCAACATTAAACAGTCCATCTTGGAAGTTGTGATGTCACGATCACGCCAATTCATGCAAATTTGACCAATCCCATCTAATATAATAAAAGTTAGTCCTATTGCTCGCAACATCATTGCACATGTTGACCAATCTTTTTTGCCAATCGAATTTCAATCAACAGTCTATTCAAAACTTTTTTTGTTTTTGTTACAGTAATTTGTAACAATGTATCAACTCTTTGTTGATCAAACGGCACAACTGTCGTCCTCCTGTGTAGCTCAGACCTACTCTCTCTTCCTGTCTGCAGTGCTAAGCCTTCTGTGTAATGTAGTATATAAAGATTTAGCAGCATACCATTGTCCCCACTTACTATTTGACATGTATTTACATATTTATTTAAGCTTTATTTATCCAGGGTATGTACGGGGCAGCACGGTGGAAGAGGGGTTAGTGCGTCTGCCTCACAATACGAAGGTCCTGAGTAGTCGTGAGTTCAATCCCGGCCTCGGGATCTTTCTGTGTGGAGTTTGCATGTCCTCCCCGTGACTGCGTGGGTTCCCTCCGGGTACTCCGGCTTCCTCCCACCTCCAAAGACATGCACCTGGGGATAGGTTGATTGGCAACACTAAATTGGCCCTAGCGTGTGAATGTGAGTGTGAATGTTGTCTGTCTATCTGTGTTGGCCCTGCGATGAGGTGGCGACTTGTCCAGGGTGTACCCCGCCTTCCGCCCGATTGTAGCTGAGATAGGCTCCAGCGACCCCGAAGGGAATAAACGGTAGAAAATGGATGGGATGGATGGATGGATGGATGGATGGATGGATGGATGGATGATAAATACGATCAGATTTTCATTCGCAATGCTAATTTAGGAAAAAGGCAGCATTGATATGACAGAGATGTTGAAGTATGATGATAATCCCTCATTGTCTCTTATTCACCAACTAAAAATACCTGTAAACATTGCCTCAACAGTTCACAAATGCTGTTAACATGCAGGTATAAATGTGTTCGAACATAAATGAATGTATAAAAGATGGACAAACTCGGAGAATGTCTGCAACTTGTTGATGATGACAGAGCAGACAGGGAACAATCAGTTGTGCTTCTTTTCATAATTATAATGAATTAATATTATTAGTTATAACTATTTAAAACAATAAAGTAGTTTGACAGTGTACTTTGAGTTTGTGTTTTTTTAAGGACACAAGTAACACTTAAAACATTGATCACACATTTCTAAGTGGATTCCATGTTAAAAATAAGCCTCAAACTTTCTAAAAATACACCGCAAATTCAGACATTGAAGGCAGCAACAATCACAAAATTAGTAAGCAAAATCCTGGAGGGACTGAATAAAGCATAAAGGCTAACAATTTTCCACATTCTGAAAATTGCCAATTTTTCGAAATCTCCCATTTTCCAAACAGCATTTTATTTCAGTTCTTCTTTACGCACTCGCAATTACTGCACAAATGGCCTTCTGTAGATTTTCAATTACTACGCATGTATATAGTCCTAATTACAGTGAGTTGTTTTTCAGGTGTCGTACAATTGCACTGGAGACTGGTTTCCAGAACTCCCAGTTGTGCAGCACCATTGTCCAGTTGTCCTTCAGCCCAGCTGAGTTGGAGGTGATGTTTGCATTCCCGCTTATCTACAGCATCTTCCAGCTGGTAGTGGCCGTCCTGTTTGTGGGAGGTGAGCGTTCACTGAGCAGATGTAAAATATTTTGAGTTTACTTTTCCCAGGAAAACTGGACTTGGTATAGACACTCTTGTTGACAATCACAGAGGTCAGATTTTCATTGTAGTTGGTCAGCAGGGCTGCATAAACGTCAGTGTGAACTTTGTTCGGAGAAACATTGCGAAGTAGAACGTTTGCACCTCCATGTTTGACAATAGTGACATTTTTGTTGGATTCAAATTCAACATTTCTCTGCAAATAAACCTGTTGTGTCCACTTGATGACAAACACCTCCATTGTTATATCTTGTGACCACATCATATTCTCCCAAGCCTTGTGTGTTCAGTCATAGTGCTTCGTAGGCACATGGCTGGTAGGATTATTGCTAAGTACTATCTTTCTATCTGTGTGCTTCTAAATGTTTTACGGCTCTCTTTATTCCTTCTCAAACATATTTAGTAGTCTTATCAAACTTGCAAAGCACCCACTCTCTGTCTCACCGCCCCTCTCTCAGCTAGCTAGCTGCTAAGCTAACGAAGCTAAGCTAGTTGCGGCTCAAAGCAACTATGCTCCAAGGAAAACATTAAAGTGTCAAGTCAAAAAATAAGGCAGCATGTCTTAAAAACAGAAAATGCACAGCAAAACAAATGAAGGACAAATGGGTGGAAACTGAAGTCACCGTCTGTGACCGAACCGTAAGAAACCGCCTAAAGGAAATGGGATTTAAATACAGAAAAGCTAAACAAAATCCGTCATTAACACCTAAACAGAAAAGAAAGGGTTACAATGGGCTAAGGAAAAGCAATTGTGGAATATAGATGACTGGATGAAAATCTTATTCAGTGATGAATTGCAAATTCCACAGTATTTGATGATATGGAAAAGCATGTCAGTAATGGCACTGGGGACATAATCTGTCATTATATCTTCAATACATGCACAGGTTTACGTTGACATTTTGGACACTTCTTTTACTCCATCAATTGAAAAGGATGTTTGGGAAAGATGACATAATTTTCATGATGATAATGCATCTTGCCATAACTTTAAAAGGTTCCCATGAAGAAAAATTCATAAGGTTTAAGTCATGGGCTGCAAATAGTCCGGATCTCAATCCAATTAAAAATCTGTGGTGGAAATTGAAGAAAATGGTACATGGCAAGACTCCAACCTGCAAAGCTGATCTGACAACAGTAATTAAAAAAAGTTGGAGCAAGATTAATTTAAAGTACTGTTTTTCACTCATTAAGTACATGCCTCAGAGACTGCAAGCTGTTATAAAAGCTAAAGATGGTGCGAAAAAGTAGTGGTGTGTTGTAGTGTTTGTTTTACTTTTTCATGATTCTATATTTTCCAAAAAAATTTGTGTTACCGTATTTTCCACTCAGCTTGATCTAAAAATGAAACTGTTACTGACCACCACAATTTATTTTCCTGATTTCTTTGTGTTTCCTAAAGCTAGAAAGTTACCATTTGATATTACTATAGTTTTGTCCTGATTTTTAGACATAATTAAACAATTGAATAAACATCATTCAAGACTGATGATTCATAATTTTGTCAAAGATAGTATAAAACATATATAGGAAAGATTAACTTCTGCACCTGCTGATTGTTTACACATAACCCAATTTCAGTTCAAGAGCTTGGGACAATGTGACTTGGTCAGGTGAGACCAAACTTGAGGTCTTTGGCCTCAAGTGGAGTCAATGTGTTCAGATGCAGAGAAAACAAAACCATCCCCACTAAAACATACTCTAAATTCTGATTTGTAGCTGTTTCTCCAAGAAAGGTACAGGTAGACTTCACCGCATTGAGAGTGTATCGTTGAAATGTTGGATGACAACTGCCCAAACACTAAAGCCAAGGCAGCAGAATGGCTCAAGAAGAAGCAAAATAAGATCCTAGAGTGAGGCAATATAGCTATTTACACGGGCCATCATCTTTTCTAGAAAGGTGCCAAGAATATTTAGAATGATACATTGCACCTTTAAAAATGTTTGTCTTCCATTTTAGGGCATTTAATCAATCAAAACTGGACTGGACTCTTGGAAGACGTTTCACCTTTCATCCAAGCAGGCTTCATCAGTTCATGTTCAAAAACAAGATAGGGCAGCTCTCGTCTGAGGTGATGGTGTAAGATCCAAAGTAATTATCTTCTAATGTAGTAGCATGCTACAAAATGAATGGATTCACTCTTTTGGGATGCAAAGTGACAGTCAAGATAGAGTGGGCTGAGACCTCTGCCACCCAATGACACTCGCTTTGGTGGAATCACTCTTGTTAGGATGACATTTAGTTGCAACAGAATGTTGTTCAACTGAATGGAATTCTATCAAGGTTGATACCACCCATCCGTTATCTTGGAGGATAAAAACTTTGAAACAACACGATTACCTCAGATTCATGCTGTCCTATCTAGTTTTTAAGCATGAACCAATGAGGCCTGAAACATTCGAGTGGCGATGGATTCAATGCCCTGAGAATGCAATGAATTTGGATGAACGATATTATTCACGTTAGTCCTTCAGTTCAAATTGGCCTGGTGGCAGCTATAGACTCAGTTCTATCAATCAATCAATTTGTTTTAAAGGTTGAACAGTCATATAGGTGATGTTTACACTACAGGTCAATTCTGATTTTTTTGTCCATGTATATTTGATTTTTTTATATAAATGTGAACAGTACAATTGCTTTGTTTTCAAATCCAAACCAGGCCTATTTCATATGTGGATATAAATCAGGTATGTATCCGATGGAACTGCAGTTCATCTGACCTACATGTCATTGACAGGTGACAAACGTTGCAATTCTTTGCCAAATCAGACAGGCAGGAAAGTAAATGCTGGATGAAAGAGCAGAAAAGTGTTGAAAATATGAATTAAATTAAAGATAAACAATATAGAAAGACTTTCGCTTTGTCTTGTCAACCACACGGCAACGGTACAGACATAAAAAATTCCCAACAAACTAGGGCCAGACAATTAATCAAATTTTGATTCTGATTTCGATTATGGCTTCTCATGATCATAGAAATATAATTAAGATAAAAAAGATTAATGTGTCGCGCAACGTGCATGCAAACACCTGAGCTTGTGACGGTGAAACGGATGAGTGAGCGTTTTAGTTTAAAAAAACCCCCCACACTTCTTACTAGAAGTTTGGAATCTCACCATTGTTAGTTTTTATTTGCCACGTCACTCGTATGCCAAACCAATAATCACTAAACCTAAAATGTAAGGCATATGATTTCCGCGTTCATGTAACCGTGAACGAATCCGAGTCACAGAATTGGCCAATAAAACAAAATCCGCTGTTAAACGCAGAATATCATAAATGTGAGTGAAATGCTGTCTTTATGAAGAGAAGGAACATTTGTTTGGAAAAATAATGTCTCATTCATCCCCCGAAACACTCATTCATCCTGTACTGAACGAAACAATGTTAAAGTACCAATGATTGTCACACACACACTAGGTGTGGTGAAATTTGTCCTCTGCATTTGACCCATCCCCTTGTTCACCCCCTGGGTGGTGAGGGGAGCAGTGGGCAGCACCGGTGGCCGCGCCCGGGAATAATTTTTGGTGATTGAACCCCCAATTCCAACCCTTGATGTTGAGTGCCAAGCAGGGAGATAACAGGTCCCATTTTTATAGTCTGAGACGGCTACTTGAAACACAGACTAAACTACAAAGCTAAAACTAGCAAGAACAATCCATACACCCACAACACATCTTATCTGCTTGTGTTGTTGTGAACGACATCATTATTGTTAGATCAATGTACAAAAAGGGCAGCAGTCGCACTTGAGAGGCGCTCTCTTTTTCATAAACAACCTCAAGTTGTCACCAAACTCGCAAAGCTTAGAACAACAGCACGTGGCCCCCTTCACAATAAAAGTGCGATGCGCCACGGCATAATAAACTTTTCGAAAAAGTACTTTACACAAGCATAATGTGCTTATACATTTACAGAAGTATGCTTTGACTCAAGATACGGGTCAAAATTGTCGAAAGATATATTGCACCAATAAATGTGACAATTTTTGCATTTAATTAACAAACATTTTATAAAATCTTACTTGGCTTAAAAGCACACACTCTTTGGTGGTAAAATAAGTATAAAAGGTTAAAAACAGAATGAAATAAACTGAAAATGTTTTGCTATTTATATTGCTATTTTCTTTGTTTATTCGTTACTGATTTACATCCGTTGTTCTTTTAAATTGTATTTAAAGTTGAGTTTTCGTGGTGCAATAAATACTCTCAAATTCATGAATATTTGTGTTAATAATAGGGATTTCAGTATCATTTAAAAAAATTGTGATTAATATTTTAGCCATAATTGTGCAGCCTTAATCTCATACGTGAAATAGTAAATGTTGACTCCAGTTGCACAAACTCCAGGCTACATGTTTGATGTCATGTTTTGTGTGCATGGTAGTCACTTCCTGGACTTATTTCGTTCGTATTTTAGACATACATAATAGTCACATAATTTCTTGGTAATGTTAACGACTACATTAAAAGATCTTATTTGACAAAAAATCTGTTGGGCGTCTTACCCTGCAGTGTGAAGATTGCCTTAAATTTCTTGCATTTCACTCCACAGGTTACCAAGTCTATAAAAAGAAATGTGATCGAGGAACAGCTGAGACGGACGGTGAGTCTCCGTCGTTGGAAGAAGGCTGTGCTGAACAAGCAAAAGAGAAGCGCTATTACGTGGAAAACAGGGCGTTTGAATCGAATGAAAGTAGCGTCAAAAAAGGCAAAGCTGAGCACCCGGACAAGAACACCCAGTTGTGAGACGACGACCAGCGTGACCTGCACTCCACGCTGCTGACAGCTGCCAACTTGAAACACTCTGCAGGCTGGTGGTGTGCGCTGGAAATTACAGTACAAAGGGGATTCATATGGCCTCATTCGTTGCGGTTTACCTGACACATGAAACCTGATGAATTGGGGCGTTGCACTATTCACTTTAGCCGCCAAATGGCAGTAGTGTTAAATATCTTAAAATGTGTTTTGTGGCAATTGCAACTTTGACCATAGCACCAGTTGCTATGCAGAGTGGTGCTTTTCATAGTTTTCAGCAGACTGTATTGCAAAATAATTAACGCCCCTCTCTTTCTCTCACACGAGATCCACCCAGGAATGGGGCCATATGAATCCCTTCCCTACTGTAACTCCATTTGCAAACTGTGTGATATTTCTCAAAAAAATTGTGACCAAACTAGATGTTAGATTTTCTGTGTTTTTGTAGACATATTTGTAGGTTCTGATGAAGTACAGAAGTGGTGTGGTTCAAATTACCTACTGAGAAACCAGCATGCTCTGCAGTGAACATTTATGATTTGCGGAACAAATAACTATCTTTTTCTTAGAATATGTTAACTCTGACAAAAGAAATAGCCCTAAAAACAAATGTCCACTGCTTATTCTCAGAAATATGTGGATTTATCCAAACAGTAAAAATACACAGTAGAGTTTTGCATACAATAGTACCTCAGGATACAAGTTTAATTAGTTCTGTGACGCAGCTCTTACCTCGAACAACTTGTATTGAGAGACAGCTTCGCCCATTGAAAATAAATTTAAAGCAAGCTTTGCCTCTTAAAACAGCACAATTGTATCATGTACATGCCTTTAGAAAAAAATAACTTTTAGATACATATTGTTTTAAAAACAATACAATAGAATGTAGTACAAACAGTTGCTGTATTTTATGAAGTAAAGACTATGGTCAGCATTTACTAAGTGTGGCGGAAAAAATCCATTCACATGTAAATTGCTATCTTATTTATTACGATTCTGAATTGATTCAATAATTTTAAAGAATCAATTTTTGAAAATACTTTTGAAGCCGTCTGCTTACTCAGTGCACCTATACGTCGTACGTCAGCAACTAAGAAGAGCATTTTTAACTTATTTAAAAAATGTTTTTTTATAATTTATTTTATACCAAATATATTGCGAAAATCTGTTCGAATCAAGAATTCTGATGAATCAAGAATTATACCTATTTGAATCTGCATCCCAAGAATCATAATTAAATTGAGTCGTGAGCTGTAAGATTTGACCTTGAAGGACAAACTTCTACTGCATCTCCTTCCGACCGCCTCTTCGTCAAACACACCATCAGCAGCTTGTCCATATTTTCTTGGATAAATGATTGATGTTCAGATGTTATTTTAACATCCTTGTCTGGCGTTATGCACTCATTCTGCTTTAGTAAGGTGCAGATTAGCAGTGCTACGCTCCAACTGCTTCACCAAGTTAGTCTGTTACACACTCTGTCATGGTTTTAATGATTTATTTCTTTAATTCAATGAATATCATTCACATCTTCTTTTCAGCACTGTCATTCACACTCTCTTCTCCCCATGCTTGGAAAACAAAGTTATGTCCATCTCTTGCTGTAAGCTAATGCGAGCGAGTAAGACCAGATGTTTTGATCGGATTTTATGGAGTTTACTATGACATTAACTACGCTAACTAGTCGTGTGGAGGCTTGCAACCCCAATTTTTTCTTGTAAACTAAAACATCCTGAAAACTTGCATCCCAAGGTACCACTGTATATTTGTTCTGCACCAAAATTCTATATATTTTTATTCCTCCCATTTTTTGACACTCAACTATTCACTGATTAAACCCTTCCAGCATGTTCAAATGTCTAGCTCATCTGGGACACGATGGCTACTCATTGACACATTTCTTAACATGTCCCACATTTGCTGCAATTTCACATTTTCCGTGATAAAATTCCTGAATTTTAAAAATTCAATTTTTTTTTTGTTACAACATGAGCATCAGGGTATTTCAGCAAACAATTTTCCACCTCCCAACATTCAAAATTTTTCCAAAATGTCACATTATTCAAACACAAATGTCTTTTGATCTTAAGAATTCTCACTACGTCCTCATTTCTCACACCATTCCAACATCTAAATTTAGCTCATTCAAAGTACCTAGACTTTTCCACATTTCAAACATTTCTACTTTTACTGTTATTCCACTTTTTCCATACAGCGTTAACACTTGATTTCTAGTTGCCGTATACACCTACAAATGATATTCAAAAGGCCTTAAAGATATCACAAATTATATTAAGACAACAGCTATTGTCTTATTTGATACTGTTTATGCCTCGTACAAGTTCATATGTAGAAGGTGGGGATTGAACCCCAGTAACCAGAAAGCCTCCGATTGCTGGCACAGCCACTCTACCAACTTCGCCACGCCGTCCCCGTGTGCTTAGTTGTTGTGTAGCTGTTAGCTCCTGGTAGCCTTTAGCCTCCCACGTTTACTTTTTGTAAATAAATTGACTGAAATACATGAAAAGACTAACCTTTTGGAGAACATTTAGATGTTAACTGGCTATCCAGCTTTGCATAAGTAAACACGCTGCAGGACTGTTTGTATCAGAGATCATATCACACATTTTACATGCAAACGCAAATAATCCCATACTTTTTTTTTTTTTAATTGCACCTATTCCTGCTGTCTATGGATGTTCTCATTCATCCAGGTCATTGTATTCTCAGGGCATTCAATCGACCGCAACCGGACTGTTTGGTTTGTCTTAGAAGATGTTTTGCCTCTCATCCAAGTAGGCTTCATCAGTTCATGCTCATAGATTTAAATTGGTCAGATATAGTCTTAGACTTAGATCGGTCAGATATAGACTAGCAGCTGGTGCCAAAACCGCAATATGCCTCTGATGGACATTACTTTTTTTTCAAGTGTTTTATGGCTACATCTGCTGTACCCAGAAGCAACGAAAAGGTGAGACGATGTAGTCGCTACTTAAATTAAAAACTCATTCTAACACAGACACCTTTCTACCGCCATCAGTGGTCAAAAGAAATATAGCTCATCAAAGCAGAACAAAAACAAAGCTTTTCAAAATTTTTCCGAGCAATTCTGATTTTTTGTTTGAGGAAAGTGTATTTATGAAAATAAGCGCACTATCAATTTTGCAAATGCATTGGTCTACTGTACTATGCACACGATACTGCCAACATTTTAATGTATATTATATTGCTAATAAATAATAAAAGGTTAATTTAAGAATTGACTCATTGTCTTTTAAACAAGGGGACAGAGCGCTCTCCGCTACCGGCTTAACTTGGGAGACATGTACAACCTGGTGTCGCTTGACCGAGGGTGGGAGAGCCAATTTTACAGACGCAGGATTAATAATAGACACAATTGGGAAAGGTCCAACATATCGCGGGGCTAATTTTTTCGATGGTACTTGGAGGCTGAGGTCTTTGCCGAGCAACATCACCTGTTGTCCAGGCTGGTAGGATGGTGCAGGGATGCGGCGCCAATTTGCACTGCGGCGCATCCTCTCTGTGGCTCTTTCCAGTGCCGTTGGGCTCTCTTCACCCTCTGACACAGCTTGATATGTGCCCTCGTAGAAGGCACTGCGACCTCTTGCTCCTGCTGGGGAAACATGGGGGGTTGGTAACCCAGAGAGCACTCAAAAGGGGACATACCGGTAGCGGAGCTCTTCATGGAGTTGTAAGAGTATTCAACCCAGCAAAAGGGGACATACCGGTAGCGGAGCTCTTCATGGAGTTGTAAGAGTATTCGACCCAGGGAAGGAACTTGCTCCAAGAAGTGGGCTGGCGGGTGGCAACGCAGCGCAGCATGGTCTCCAGGCTGTGGTTGGCCCTTTCCGGCCTGCCCGTTGCTCTGTGGATGGTATCCGAAAGTGAGGCTGACCGAGGCACCGATCCCCTTGCAGAAGGCTCGCCATACCCGGGAGGTGAACTGGGGGCCCCAGTCAGATACGATATCCATAGGTATATTGTGCTGTTAAATGACGTGCATGGTGAGGAGGTCAGCCATTTCAGAGGAGGAAGGGAGCTTGGGAAGCGGGATGAATTGTGCGGCCTTGGAGAAGCGGTCGACAATGGTTAAAAGTGTGGTGTTACTTCGAGACACTGGAAATCCCGTAACGAAATCTAGAGCGATGTGAGACCATGGACGGGCAGGAATAGGCAGGGGGCACAGGAGACCAGCAGGAGGTCTGTGGGAGGCCTTGCTGCGGGAACAGGTGGTACAAGCGGCGATGAACTCACGTGTGTCTGCAGCCATGGATGGCCACCAAAAACATTGTCGTATGAAGGATAGTGTATGTTGAAACCCTGGATGACAGGAGAAAATACTGGAATGACCCCAATCCAGAACCCTGGATCGAAGCTCGCGGTGGACAAACAGCTTGCTGGGAGGTCCACCACCTGGTCCTGGATTGGAACAAAGCGCGGTCTTAACCTGGTCATCAATTTTCCAAGAGACCATGCCCACAATCCGAGCAGGTGGAAGGATAGGTTCGGCTGCAGATGTGCAGGCGGGTTTCTCCATGAATTGCCTGGAGAGGGCATCGGCCTTTGTGTTTTTAGACCCCGGTCTGTAAGAGAGGAGACAGTTGAAACGACTAAAAAAATGTGACCATCTCGCTTGGCGGTTGTTCAATCTCCTGGCTGAGCGGATGTGGAGCAGGTTGCTATGGTCAGTCAGGATCTGGAACTGATGCTTGGCTCCTTCTAGCCAGTGCCTCCATCCCGCCAAGGCCTCGTGGACCGCCAGTATCTCCCTATTTCCTGCATCGTAGTTCCGCTCAGCCGGAGAGAGTCGCCTGGAAAAGAAGGCACAGGGGTGAACTAGATTGTCCGTCCTGGAGCGTTGCGAAAGCACAGCACCGATCCCCAAGTCCGATGCATTCACCTCCACAAAGAAGGCACAGTCCAAGTCCGGGTGGATGAGGACAGGAGCGCAGATGAAGCTCTCAGTGAGTCCCTCGAAGGCATTACTGGCCTCTTGAGTCCACAGGAAGGGAGTAATAGTTGAGGTGAGGGAACGTGATGGTGCAGCTACCTTGCTGAAATCACGGATAAAACGACGCGGTAGAAGCCAGCGAATCCCAGGAACCTCCTTAGTTCAGTCCTGGTGGAGGGCTGTGGCCAAGCCAATACTGCCTCGACCTTCTTGGGGTCAGCCCTGATGTAGCGTCTCTCGACCACAAATCCCAAAAATCTCACGGAAGGTGCGTGGAACTCACACTTTTCAGCTTTGATGAACAGCCGATTCTCCAGCAGGCGCTGCAGGACGAGATGGATGTGCTGTTGGTGCTCCTGCAGGCTACGAGAGTAGATCAAAATATCATCAAGATACACAACCACAAAGTGATCCAGCATGTCCTTAAGGATGTGGATGACTAGAGCCCTGAAGACAGCTTGGGCATTGGTGAGTCCGAAGGGTATTACTTTGTACTCGTAATGCCCTAAATGAGTGTTGAAGACCGTCTTCCACTCATCACCCTCCTTGAGCCACACCAAGTGATAGGCGTTCCTCAAGTCCAGTTTCGTGAAGATAGTAGCAGGGGCAAGAGGCTACTTGAGGGTACTTGTTCTTGACTGTTATGTTGTTCAAATGCCGGTAGTCGATACACAGTCTTAATTAGCCGTCCTTCTTGCTTGCAAAAAAGACTGCAGCAGCCAACGGAGACTTGGAAGGTGTGATTATTCCAGAAGCCAGGGACTCAGTGATGTAGGTCTTCATGGCTTCCTTCTCAGGGAGTGACAGGTTGTACAAGTGGCTCGACGGCAGGGTAGCGTTGGGCAGCAGTTCGATTGCGCAGTCATGGGGCCTGTGAGGTGGCAGGGATAGTGCGCGTTCCTTGCTAAAGACAGCGGCGAGATCGTGGTAGATGGCAGGTATCTGGGCTAAATCAGCTTGCTGAATAATGGGTCTGGGTTTGCTGATCGGGAGAGACAGTGGCCTAGGAGATGTGTGGGTCGTGCTGCCGGAGCCATGGTCTCCCGAGGACTAGAGGGGCGACGGGAGCGTCCAGCACCCAAAAACTGATGGTTTCCACGTGGTTACCCGAGAGGGCCAGCGATAGGGGCTCCGTGCGGTCTTTTATGGGCCCCAAAGGGCGTCCATCCAGGGCTTGCGCAGGAAGAACAGTGTCCAAGGGAACAAGTGGAATTCCAGCTTGCTGGGAAAACTCGTAATCGAGGAGACTCTCGTCTGCTGCGGAGTCCAAGTAGGCAACCACTCGCACGGTTCTGGCGTTCCATGACAGTGTGGCAGGGAACAGCATACCTGGATCCCTCCTCTTCTGGGGAAAAGACATATGGCTCACCAGGACCCCCTTTGCAGGTGAGCCTGATCCTTTTGGCCTCGACGGGCAGTCGCGGATGATGTGCCGTGCCAGGCCACAGTAGAGGTAAAGACACTGCCTATATCGTCTCTCTCTCCTCGGTCACTAAGCGCGTTCTTCCCAACTGCATGGGCTCAGTGGTCGTCATAGGTGCGGGTGGAGGTATCGGTTGGACGAAAGACATCAGGTAGGTAGGTCGGAGCTGGACTGCGGAAGTGAAGCTAGCGACACCATGCGCTCTCTGCACTGCTTGTTCCGCAAGTCTCTGGTCAAATAGAAGCGCGAGATCGATGAGGGCTCGGCAGGAGGTGGGTCTGTCCCTCAGCAGGCCATCCTTGACTTGTTCCGTCAGACCTCGTCAGAACGCGCTCTGGAGAGCCCTGTCGTCCCATCCACTGTCTGCCCCAAGGGCGCGGAACTCGAGGGTGTAGGCTTCCACCGAGCGGGAGCCTTGCTGGATGGTGTGCAGACGACCAGCCGAGTCCCCCCCATCAACAGGGTGATCGAACACCGTCCGTAACTCGGCCCGGAAGGCAGCGTAGTCGGTGCCCAGGCCAACAGTCTTGTCCACGGCCGGGGTGGCCCACTTGAGTACCTGCCCCGTCAGCAAAGAAAAAATTAAGGCTATCTTTTCCCCGTCTGAAGAATAGCGCAAGGGTTGGTGCTTAAATATGAGGTCATACTGGACCAAAAACCCTCTACAAAGTTTAAAGTCTCCCTCAAAGGGTCTCAGGCTTTCAATCTTGGGTTCCCGGACCTGAGTGGTGATCCAAGGTCTAGCCGCTGGGGTGGCACTAGAGCTAGCCACGGGTTCCGGAGCCTGACTCGGGCTAAGGTTGTCTAGCCTAGCGAAAGCGCCCTCTAGCTTGTTTTCCAAGTGTAAAAACCGAGCCTGGTGTTCCTGAAGGACCGCTTGCATGGTCGCGAGATCAGGTGTCCTGGGGGGTCGGGACAGAGGTGCAGACTGGGTCTGCCTGTGTCGTCTGGTTCCGACATATTTGGCCGGAACGTACTGTTAAGTACGACGCGAAGAGAGATGACACAACGGCAGGGATCAGTTCAATAGGTTTATATGAAACCGATGATGATGTGTTGGGGTGTGTATGTTCTTATACGTGAATTGTGCAAGACGATGTGTAGAATTAACAATGTAAATGTTACCAGAGTTTGTTGTAAGTGTGTGTTGGATGAATCCTTCGTCAGAACAGAGGGGCAAGGCGAGAAGATAGTCCGTAGGCAAGCGAGAGGTCAGGGGCTGGAAAGAGGCGACGAGGTCCGTGTCCAAGCAGGGGTCGAGGATCGAGGGAGGCAGTCCAGAATCCAGTGGGAAGTCAAGGCACACAGCTCGATCACGGGAAACAGAGGGAACACTGCGGGGAACACAGAGGACATAAGACACGGGCACAGGGAAAGCACAGAGAGAGCAAGTACGCAGAGGGAAGCAAGAGACGGGGTTCTTACCACGGAGAGTGAACTACGTTCCGGCACTGGATCTTCGGGTCCGCTGGCCTTTATTCCTTCTGCCCTCATCAGACCGAGGCGCGTTGATTGCTGACTGCCTGCAGCCGTGCAGGCGTGTGGCCGCGATGTGGGAAGAGGAAGCAAGGGCGTGTCCCGGCGTGCTTCTAGCGGATGTGCCGGCTGCGCTTGCAGCAGATGACATGCGGGATTGCGCATGCGCCGTGACAGAAATAACTGAAAACATGTTTTGTATTCTAGTTTCTTCAAAATAGCCACCCTTTGCTCTGATTAGTGCTTTGCACACTCTTGACGATTTCTTGGCTTAGGCCAGGATGATTACAAAAATAAATACTTAAGTGCTAAAATGAATACATTTTTACAAATGTATTATATATATATATATATATATATATATATATATATATATATATATATATATATATATATATATATATATATATATATATATATATATATATCAATCAATGCCAATCAATGTTTATTTATATAGCCCTAAATCACAAGTGTCTCAAAGGGCTGTACAAGCCACAACGACATCCTCGGTACAGAGCCCACATACGGGCAAGGAAAAACTCACCCCAGTGGGACGTCGGTGAATGACTATGAGAAACCTTGGAGAGGACCGCATATGTGGGTAACCCCCCCCCCCCCCCCCCCCTCTAGGGGAGACCGAAAGCAATGGATGTCGAGTGGGTCTGACATAACATTGTGAAAGTCCAGTCCACAGTGGATCCAACAGGAAACCATCCCGAGCGGAGACGGGTCAGCAGCGCAGAGATGTCCCTAACCGATGCACAGGCTAGTGGTCCACCCGGGGTCCCGACTCTGGACAGCCAGCACTTCATCCATGGCCACCGGACCTATGCAACTCCCCCTCGCAAGGGACAGGGGAGAAGAGGAGAGAAGAAAAGAAACGGCAGATAAACTGGTCTAAAAAAGGGGGGTCTATTTAAAGGCTAGATTATACAAATGAGTTTTAAGATGGGACTTAAATGCTTCTACTGAGGTAGCATCTCTAACTGTTACCGGGAGGGCATTCCAGAGTACTGGAGCCCGAATAGAAAACGCTCTATAGCCCGCAGACTTTTTTTTGGCTCTGGGAATCACTAATAAGCCGGAGTTCTTTGAACGCAGATTTCTTGTCGGGACATATGGTACAATACAATCGGCGAGATAGGCTGGAGCTAAACCGTGTAGTATTTTATACGTAAGTAGTAAAACCTTAAAGTCGCATCTTAAGTGCACAGGAAGCCAGTGCAGGTGAGCCAGTATAGGCGTAATATGATCAAACTTTCTTGTTTTTGTCAAAAGCCTTGCAGCCGCATTTTGTACCAACTGTAATCTTTTAATGCTAGACATAGGGAGACCCGAAAATAATAAGTTACAGTAATCGAGACGAGACGTAACGAACGCATGAATAATGATCTCAGCGTCGCTAGTGGACAAGATGGAACGAATTTTAGCGATATTACGGAGATGAAAGAAGGCCGTTTTAGTAACACTCTTAATGTGTGACTCAAACGAGAGAGTTGGGTCGAAGATAATACCCAGATTCTTTACAGAGTCGCCTTGTGTAATTGTTTGGTTGTCAAATGTTAAGGTGGTATTATTAAATAGATGTTGGTGCCTAGCAGGACCGATAATCAGCATTTCCGTTTTCTTAGCATTGAGTTGCAAAAAGTTAGCGGACATCCATTGTTCAATTTCATTAAGACACGCCTCCAGCTGACTACAATCCGGCGTGTTGGTCATATATACACATACACACACACACACACACACATATATATATATATATATATATATATATATATATATATATATATATATATATATATATATATATATATATATATATATATATATATATATATACTTTTTAAATACACCAATGGTGCAACTGGACACATCCTCAGTGATGTAACCTAGGATCACAGGGGGTTTCGGGTCTTTCAACAATCAGACCCCCTCCCCTAGGCGACCCAGCTAGGGTTGATCAGGCCCCAGCCTGTGTCCAGGTAGCGCTACTGCCCTACATGCCACGCCTCTCCCCTCCTGATCCACAGCCACCATGATGCCACTTCTGCTGCATCTGTGGCTAACTTCATGGCCCTTCGCTGGCTGGCCCCTGTGATGCCAAGCATTCTGTAGGCCCTGCAGAGGGATTTGCCCACAAACCCTCGACATCCCACTTCAACGGGCCGGCACATCGCTCGCCACCCATTGCTCCGACACTCCTCCACAAACTGAGAGTACTTTGCGGTCTTCCTCTCATTGGCCTCCTCCATACGGTCCTCCCAAGGCACTGTGAGCACCAGGATGATTACTTGCTTGGAGGCCACTGAGGTAAGCACAATATCTGGCCATATATATATATATATATATATGTGTGTGTGTGTGTGTGTGTGTGTGTGTGTGTGTGTGTGTGTATATATATATATATATATATATATATATATATATATATATATATATATATATATATATATATATATATATATATATATATATATATATATATGTGTGTGTGTCTGAATGTGTGTTTCCTAAATAAACTGTCAATAACATTTAAGTACAAATAAAGATACAGCTTCACCGCTTTAGTCACATTTTTGTGCTAAAGACACTTCTCTATGACTTCAGCTGCAGACTTCTGATTGTGTAATTTTGTCATTACTGCCACATGTGGTGGAAACGTGTATTACAACTGAGTACTACTGTAGTCCATACAGACCACAGCTGTGAAGAGAGATTTGTTTTCATCAATGGTTAAGAAAATCTGGTCTACATAACATTAGTTGCAAGTTAAATACAGCATCATTCTGTAAATGGTTATTGTTTAACAACAAAATATTTTAGTTACCTATTTGGTAAACTTTTTTTAATTTTGTAATTTTATATAATTTTATTATTTTTATTTTTTTCCCATGATGGCACCGCTGTAGTGGCAGCTGTTGGCAGAAGCTCTGTGCTCTTGTATCATCCTTTTGTGTTCCTGATGTTTCCCTCTTGTTTTTATGTGGGGTTTTTTGGGGGGCTTTTGTTTCGGGACCCTTTCGGACTGTGTGACAAGGGGTGAGTTCTGCAGTGCTTTTTTGTGAACTTCTGGATCTGCCTCCCGGGTGCCTTTTGACCATGCAGAACAGCTTCTGGGTCTCTGCCACACCAGAGTCCGTTTGGAGAGACTGGAGAAGATGCGGATGAAGAGACAGGGCTGCGGAGCCGGCGCTAAGCCCCAGGACGGACAAGCTTCACAGTGTCTTGGCTGAATGAGCAGGTATCGGTCACCTCGGTCTCCTTAGACGCATCATCGCTCATCCATGCGGACTGGACACTGGCTGAGAGTTAGTGGGTGGCCGAGGGTGGAGACGGCTCTCTTGGTTGCTTTGTTGGGTCTTCTTCTGTCTCTGGCCATGCTCCCCCCACCCCAGCAAATGATGGCGTGGAACACCGCAGAGGCCACCACTGTGTATGTTTTTTTTTTAAACTTTTGTGGCTGTGTGTAGAAGTGGCTGGTTGCATCAGCTCTGCTCTTTTAATGTCCTTTGTGTTCTTTGATGTTTCCCTCTTACACACATGTTTATGTGTGCTATGGCTATGAGGGGTTTTCCCCCCTTGGCCTCAGTCTAGGCCCCCTCTCCAGGGGCAAAGGCTTAGACTGAATGTTTTTTCTTCTCACAACCCCCACCCCCTCCCCAGCGTTAACCTGTTTCTCACCCTTTTTTTAAGGGGCGCCGGAAGTTGGCAGACCCGTCAGCGATCCTGTTCTGTCTCCCTGTAATGTTTGTCTGCTCTTGAATGGGATTGTGCTGAAAATCTTATTTTCCCCTCAGGGATTATTAAAGTATTTCTGATTCTGATTCTGATTTTGAAACTTGATATCATGCAAACTACAATCGCAATAATAAATATGTTAAATGTAGAATTCACATCTGAGCATTTTTGTAAACGTTTACATAATTTTTTTTACAAGTATGTACATTTGTAAGAAGGAAGAAAATCACTTGCTTGTAACAATATATTGTGTTATGTTTTCTATAAAGTTGGCACTCATGTAAAAGTAGATGCATTCCTCAAACTGTGGTACGTGTACCACTAGTCAGAGCCGTGTATAGAAAGAGTATGGCCAACTCAACTTGCTCTATAACGACAAAGGGATTTCTTATCTCTTGACTCACAGTATTTCTCCATCGTGCTACAGTTGGTGCCATGTTATTTTCCACTGAATAACTAGGAAATATTACATGTAGCGCTATTGTGAGCAACGCAACCTACTCAGTGGCCTAGTGGTTAGCGTGTCCGCCCTGAGATCGGTAGGCTGTGAGTTCAAACCCCGGCCGAGTCATACCAAAGACTATAAAAAATGGGACCCATTACCTCCCTGCTTGGCACTCTGCATCAAGGGTTGGAATTGGGGGTTAAATCACCAAAAATGATTCCTCGGCGTGTACACTGCTGCTGCTCACCGCTCCCCTCACCTCCCAGGGGGTGATGAAGGGTGATGGGTCAAATGCAGAGAATAATTTTGCCACACCTAGTGTGTGTGTGACAATCATTGGTAACTTACTTTAACTTTTACTTTAGCCAGCAATCTGCAGCCCTCTATATTCAAACAGTGTTGCTGTTCAAACTGTGTGTAATGTTGCAGTGGCCAAAAATATGAAACATACTTATTATATACAACCTCTGCCTTGTTTTAATGAATACGGCGTGGCGAAGTTGGTAGAGTGGCCGTGCCAGCAATCGGAGGGTTGCTGGTTACTGGGGTTCAATCCCCACCTTCTACCATCCTAGTCACGTCCGTTGTGTCCTTTGGCAAGGCACTTCACCCTTGCTCCTGATGGCTGCTGGTTAGTGCCTTGCATGGCAGCTCCCGCCATCAGTGTGTAAATGTGTGTGTGAATGGGTGAATGTGGAAATACTGTCAAAGCGATTTGAGTACCTTGAAGGTTGAAAAGCGCTATACAAGTATAACCCATTTATCATTATTTATAATACTTAGGCTTACTGCGCCACTGTATTTTAATGTTGGTCATTATGGTGGTACTTGGAGAGCCAAGTGTTTTCAGAAGTGGTTTAAAACCACTGAATTAGAGGATGTCTGATGTTAGGATACGATGTGGTGATCTACGACCACGCTTTTGTAGTCAATGTAAATGTTTGACACCAACATTAACGTTCAGTCATGTCATAATCACGTTAAATTGTCGACAAAGTTCTTAACTTTTTTTAAATTATTATATTTTATTTTTTTGGAATTTTATAAACCTTTATTTATAAATTGCAACATTTACAAACAATTGAGAAATTATAATCAAAATAAGACAAGTACAAAAACAGTACCAAATTAAATACAACAAACTTTTTTTTAATTTGTATTTATTTTTTTATAAACCTTTATTTATAAATTTCAATATTTACAAACAGTTGAAAATAATGATCAAAGTAAATACAAAAACAAACGGACTTAACTTTTCATCATGTGAAACAACACCCTTCCGTCCTGCTGCTTGACCCGCCCCAATGACTACAGACGCCTTCAGGGTCTCCCGGAAATTCTTTCAATGTTTATTTTAAAGCGCGCAAGTAATGTTGGCACACAGTTTAATGAAATCTGATCGTGTGTAGTTCCAATTTACACAGCGTTACGTTAGGAATTGTCTGACCCGTAACACAATTGTACGATGGCAAACACGGATCCGAATCAAACCTTGGCGGTGATGTTACAATGCACGAGGGAACGTGAATGCATCGTTGTACCGTTTTTAGAAGGCAACCATCAACACGAGCAGCAGCTCCTACTTTAGTATTTGGTGAGTTATAAATAATCCAAATGTTGTGTTTTTGGTTCTACGTCATGCTTTTTAATCTACTTCATCGCCGAGAACAATGTTTTGAGCGGAACGTAACTTGTTTTCGCATCTTGAAAAGGCTGCAACTGACGAAGGGGTTCACGTCGTCGTCTTCAACTTTTCCGTTATCATTTACGATTATCGTCATCATCATCGATACAGTCAAACTTCTTATCGGTTATTATTGTACCTGGAATTTAACTGAAATATCTGTCGGTTAAAAGCCAACTACGGATGACTGATGACGACAATCGATTACGAAATTATTATTTCGTCTATTTGTTGGTAGGAAAACAGCAGTGGTTTCTAAATTGCAATGCAGAGGCGATTTTAGGCCCGCATCGAGTTTGTTGTTGGCCCTTGGTGTGTTAATATCAAATTAACAGTTATGGTTAAAAAAATAATGTATGTATGTGTCTAAAATTATTTTTAAAAATATCATTAATTTGATAAAACTATTATGTGTGGGATCTGAGCCGAGGATGTCGTTGTGGCTTGTGCAGCCCTTTGAGACACTTGTGATTTAGGGCTATATAAATAAACTTTGATTGATTGCTTGATTGATTGTTTAATCAGACAGGTCTTGTCAAGACGATTTCAGTGATATAAGTGTCATTTTCTTGTGGATCGGTTCAGCACCTCCCAAGTCCGAGTCCATGGTTCTCTCCCGGGAAAGGGTGGAGTGCCATCTCCGAGTTGGGGAGGAGATCTTGCCCCATGTGGAGGAGTTCAAGTACCTCGGTCTCCTGTTCACGAGTGAGGGAAGAGTACGTGGATCGTGAGATCGACAGGCGGATTGGTACGGCGTCTTCAGTAATGCGGACGCTGTATCGATCCGTTGTGGTGAAGAAGGAGCTGAGCCGGAAAGCAAAGCTCTGAATTTACCAGTCGATTTACGTTCCCATCCTCACTTATGGTCATGAGCTTTGGGTTATGACCGAAGGACAAGAACTTGGGTACAAGCGGCCGAAATGAGTTTCCTCCGCCGGGTGACGGGGCTCTCCCTTAGAGATAGGGTGAGAAGTAAAGCCGTAGCTCCTCCATGTCGAGAGGAGCCAGATGAGGTGGTTCGGGCATCTGGTCAGGATGCCACAGAACGCCTTCCGAGGGAGGTGTTTAGGGCACGTCCGACCGGCTGGAGACCACGGGGAAGACCCAGGACACGTTGGGAAGACTATGTCTCTCGGCTGGCCTGGGAACGCCACGGGATCCCCCGGGAGGAGCTAGACGAAATGGCTGGGGAGAGGGAAGTCTGGGCTTCCCTGCTTAGGCTGCTGCCCCTGCGACCCGACCTCGGATAAGCGGAAGAAAATCGATGGATGAAATATTAAGAAAGTTATACATTTTTTTACCCAATGGAAATACACTAATATATGGTCAACCTCTTCAATACAAAGTCCAAACATCCATCCATCCATTTTCTACCGCTTGTCCCTTTCGGGGTCGCGGTGGTGCTGGAGCCTATCTCTGCTGCATTCGGGCGGAAGTCGATGGGGCTCAATATTTTAGGTGTGACCTTTTTGTTAAAAATGTCTTAACTTTCTAAATATTTACCCCATTTAAAAAGGTTAAAGCTATTTAAACAAAGCAAACAAAAAAAAAGGTTTCACAGCTCAGGTATATTTTTAATTGATCAAATTAAAATGTAGCAAGTGACGGTAAATCTAAGTAAACATGATTGGTCTGACTCGACTTGTGACGTGAGTCATATCACAGCGACAAGGAAGAGGAAGTCGGCGAGTCCAAAAAATCAGTGTGTGAATCTATCAATTTGAAATATGTTTGGCAGACTCACAGATACTTAAAAAAACGTTCCAATGAAGTTTTTACTCACTATAGATTTGTTGCAGGGAAGTTTTATCGAGTGTTAATGTGTTACATTTTGTCAGAGCTTTGTGGCGCGAGTACTTGTCCAATCTGAAAGTTTCAATGCTCTGAATAAACTAGGATACGTGTTTGACTTCATGAGTATAGTGGTGACGAAAACAATGCGCACGCAGTTGAACTCTCAAAACAGCGGTCCGGTCGCTACTCAGGATGGTGGATTCAAGAATGAAACGCTCTAAGTGACCAGCAGATAATACACATGCACCTATTTAATGAATTTATTATCAATTAAATTTTTTATTCAATATTACTCTAATGTTTTTATTTACCTATAACACAAAGCGTAGATGTTGATGTTTTGTTTAAATATCTTAGCACAGAGGTTTTCAATAGGTGGTCTGCGAAGGCCCATGACATTTTTGGTTGACTATAATTTTTTTTTTAATACATTTAAATGAATGTATATTAGGGCTATCAAATTATTATTTTTTTCAATCAGATCAATCACATTTTGATATTTGGATTAATCATGATTAATCATAGGTGATCACTCGCTTGCATAATTGAAGTTAGCTCAAGAAAAGATCCCAATATGTGTACACAAATGCAATTCTTGAATGCATGTCATTTATTTGCACACAACTTGGTGACAGTTGTATCTAAAGTTCTTTCAGGCTGTATTTTGGAGTAAAATTTCCCAGCGAGCACACCAATTGTTGTTTCCTCACTTATTTTTATACTGACGTTGACATTGATGTGTTCACTGATCATATAGTTGTTAAAGTTAAGTAAAGAGCTTGTATGGTTCAAAATAATGAGGCACTTGAAGAAAAATGAGCTGCATGGTCGAGTCACCAGAAGAAAGCCATCACTCCAAATTACTTTGTTCCAGAAGTTTTGAGGCTCGTCTCTGTGCTGTATGGCGTAATGTAAGCGGGATACTTTGTGACATTTGCGCAGAAATGGCTTTCTTCTGGCGACTCAACCATGCAGCCCATTTTTCTTCAAGTGCCTCCTTATTGTGCATCTTGAAACAGCCACACCACAATTTTTCAGAGAGTCCTGTATTTCAGCTGAGGTTATTTGTGGATTTTTCTTTGCATCTCGAACAATTTTCCTGACAGTTGTGGCTGAAATCTTTGCTGGTCTACCTGAATCCCTAACTTTCCACTTCTTAATCAGTGTTTGAACACTGCTTATTGGCATTCTCAATTCCTTGGATAGCTTTTTATACCCCTTTCCTGTTTTATGCAGTTCAATTACCTTTTCTCGCAGATAATTTGACAATTATTTTGCCTTCCCCATGACTCAGAATCCAGAAACATCTGTGCAGCACTGGATGAAAGATGCAATGGTCTGTATAGAAGCCCAGAAACTCACTGACCTTTTATATACACACATTAATTACAAACACACATGTCACAGGTGAGGATTGGAACCTTGATTAGCCATTCAAACCTGTTTGTGTCAACTTGTGTGCATGTTATCAGATCAAAGTCACTGGGGTATGTAAACTTTTGATCAGGGTCATTTGGGTACTTTCTTTTGTCATTTTGATTTAAAAAGAGTAAACACAGTGGTTTGCCAATAAATAGCTTCACACAACCATTAAGCATGAGTGGAAGAAAGGTTTTTGTGTTATCATTCATATTCTCTGAAGAATGGCCAAGAAATCATAAATTCTCCCAGGGTATGTAAATGTATGAGCACGACTATATATATATATATATATATATATATATATATATATATATATATATATATATATATATATATATATATATATATATATATATATATATATATATATATATATATATATATATATATATATATATATACACAGTGTATACATACATATATACATATACATATATACATACATATATACATGTATGTTTATGTGTGTGTATATATATACGTGTATATATGTATGTGTGTGTGTGTGTGTATACATATACACGTATATATGTGTATGTATGTATGTATGTATCCACCACACTTTAGTGTAGTTTGCAGTGACATGGCCACCCTACTCACAGTACCAAATAATTGTATCATTATATTCATGTTATCTTTTAAGATAACTAGCGATTAGCGTTCAAATTGCCAGGTAGCGAATACTGTGCTAGTTGCCAGCTAACTATTAGCGGCACTATTCTGTATTATTTCAAAACTTAGCATTGTACAATAACAAGGTACCTTTAAAGGCCTACTGAAATGAATTTTTTTTATTCAAACGGGGATAGCAGATCTATTCTATGTGTCATACTTGATCATTTCGCGATATTGCCATATTTTTGCTGAAAGGATTTAGTATAGAACAACGACGATAAAGATCGCAACTTTTGGTATCTGATAAAAAAAGGCTTGCCCCTACCGGAAGTAGCGTGACGTAGTCAATTGAACATATACGCAAAGTTCCCTATTGTTTACAATGATGGCCGCATGAAGTGAGAGAGATTCGGACCGATAAAGCGACGATTTCCCCATTAATTTGAGCGAGGATGAAATATTTTTAAATGAGGAAAGTGCAAGTGAAGGACTAGTGGGGAGTGGAAGATGCTGTGAGAGCCGGGGGTGACCTGATATTCAGCTGGAAATGACTACAACAATAAACACAAGACATATATATACTCTATTAGCCACAACACAACCAGGCTTATATTTATGCCACAAATTAATCCCGCATAAAAACACCTAGGTGTTTGTTATGCTAGCTCCTAGCTACTAGCTCGAGCTAGTTATAGCTCGAGCGGGTAATATGGACGGGATCCTGTATATATAACCCGCCAATACAATTCAAACACCTGCACAACACACACACTCACTCAGCCCAAACAACCGTTCACCTAACCCAAGGTTCATAAAGCTTATATATTCAATCAAAGTTACGTACATGACACGCACGTACTGGCAAGCAATCAAATGTTTGGAAGCGCGCGGGTGGGACCTGCTATTCAGCTGGGAATGACTACAACAGTAAATAAACACAAGACATATATATACTCTATTAGCCACAACGCAACCAGGCTTATATTTAATATGCCACAAATTAATCCCGCATAAAAACACCTAGGTGTTTGTTATGCTAGCTCCTAGCTCCTAGCTACTAGCTACTAGCTCGAGCTAGTTATAGCTCGAGCGGGTAATATGGACGGGATCCCGTATATATAACCCGCCAATACAATTCAAACACCTGCATAACACACACACACACTCACTCAGCCCAAACAACCGTTCACCTAACCCAAGGTTCATAAAGCTTATATATTTAATCAAAGTTACGTACATGACACGCACGTACGGGCAAGCAATCAAATGTTTGGAAGCGCGCGGGTGGGACCTGATATTCAGCTGGGAATGACTACAACAATAAATAAACACAAGACATATATATACTCTATTAGCCACAACACAACCAGGCTTATATTTATTATGCCACAAATTAATCCTAATGCTAGCTCCTAGCTCCTAGCTACTAGCTCGAGCTAGTTATAGCAAGCGATCAAATGTTTGGAAGCGCAGCTGTGTACTCACGTTATCGCAACTGTGTATCCAACTCAAAGTCCTCCTGGTAAGAGTCTCTGTTGTCCGAGTTCTTCCATCTTGACTGCATCTTTCGGGAATGTAAACAAAGAAGCGCCGGCTGTGTACGTGTTGTTGCTGACTTCCCTCGCAAAATAGACACTTCGCACCGACAACTTTCTTCTTTGCTTGCTCAGCTTCTTTCTCCATAATGCAATGAACAAATTGCAACAGATTCACCAACACAGATGTCCAGAATACTGTGGAATAATGAGATGAAAACAGAGCTATTTCGTATTGACTTCAATGGTGTCCGAATACTTCCGTTTCAATGATTGACGTCACGCGCATACGTCAACCCTCAGAGGCGTTTCGAACCGGAAGTTTAGCGGGAAATTTAAAATTGCACTTTATAAGTTAACCCGGCCGTTTTGGCATGTGTTGCAATGTTAAGATTTCATCATTGATATATAAACTATCAGACTGCGTGGTCGGTAGTAGTGGCTTTCAGCAGGCCTTTAAGACCAGTTGAATTTAAAACACAATTTTATACAGCACACACAGTATAAGTGTCAGGAGCAGGATGCGTTGCTTGCAACGGGACCCCAGGATCCAGTGAACATCTGGTGGAATGTACACTACCGTTCAAAAGTTTGGGGTCACCCAAACAATTTTGTGGAATAGCCTTCATTTCTAAGAACAAGAATAGACTGTCGAGTTTCAGATGAAAGTTCTCTTTTTCTGGCCATTTTGAGCGTTTAATTGACCCAACAAATGTGATGCTCCAGAAACTCAATCTGCTCAAAGGAAGGTCAGTTTTGTAGCTTCTGTAACGAGCTAAACTGTTTTCAGATGTGTGAACATGATTGCACAAGGGTTTTCTAATCATCAATTAGCCTTCTGAGCCAATGAGCAAACACATTGTACCATTAGAACACTGGAGTGATATTTGCTGAAAATGGGCCTCTATACACCTATGTAGATATTGCACCAAAAACCAGACATTTGCTGCTAGAATTGTCATTTACCACATTAGCAATGTATAGAGTGTATTTCTTTAAAGTTAAGACTAGTTTAAAGTTATCTTCATGGAAAAGTACAGTGCTTTTCCTTAAAAAATAAGGACATTTCAATGTGACCCCAAACTTTTGAACGGTAGTGTAGGTAAAGATGTAATTTAATATACAAACATAAACCAGTGCTGCTGGTAAGTATACACAATACGTAAAGCAACGCTTACTGAAAACCACTACAAAGACCAAGCAAGTGCTGTACACAGGACAGGGCTGGCCTAGAGGGAAAAACTGTTTGGCAACCAGGAACATGTGTGTCTTGGCTTACTTTGTGTATATTGACCTATATTTTTTTTTACAAATGTTAATTTACAAATGTATCAAATTTCCCCTTAATCCCTCCACTTGCTTGGTGAAATATGTTCCCTCCATGTATGTTCCAACCAATAATTAACTATTATACATAAGTAAATATGCTAGGGTTTGGTATTAACCTAAACAATAAAGGCAGGATGCGGCAAACATTGTACGACATGTCAGGGACCTCTCTGATGTTTGCCCATGTGATGATAAGTTAAAGATTAAGTTCCAGTAAAAAAAGAACCTTAGTCATCAGTCTTTATCATACATAATTCAGTGTGGAAAATGAGCGTGTTGAAAACAAAGCACACTCCTAACTTTAGAAGTCAACAAGACAAGTTATGTTGATTGCATTTGGTAGTTCTAAGTTAGATTGGGTGAGTTTTCCAACCAAAGCCCCTGATCATAACTTTACAGTAGAAAAACCTGTGTAAAATACTACTTTGTGTTTTTTTTCCAGTAACATTAAATCAACTTGTGATTCTACAAATTTGTTATCAAAGTGTTACTTGTAACCCTAACTAAGAAAAAACACAGGATGTCAAATACTGTATTGATGTTTTACATGTTTTATACCACACACTCTTAAAGGGAGACACTAAGTGGCAGTAAAAGTACTTATGGCACTTTTTAAATTCATTATAACTAAGAATAGTAATAGTTCATTATAATTACATAAATAAATACCACCAAATGGTTACCTATTGTCTGTGGTCTGCTCTTTGGGTTTGTAGGCACTGTAGTCCAAAAATCTTGAGATTCAAATGCGTTAAAATAAAATTGCGGTTACTGACAAACAATGCTATAAAATGTCAGTCATGGCTATTGATTAGACTGCTAACCCATGTAAGATTTTATATCTTGAGCTGAATAGCTTGTCCCTAAAGACAACAGGGACAATAACAGTAGTCCCTGCTGAACATCTCTCAGATCACAGAACCCTAACAACGACGAACAGACACAATCTCAGATTAGTGCTCAATGGTGTCTAATGATTAACATAAGCACAGCCATTATATAAGTAATATTTGTAATATGTGCCGACATTACAGCGGACATCATGTACAAAAAGAACTCATATGTTGACTCATCCATCTTTAGTTACGTCAGTCCTTCTCAAAGGGGGGGGCGCGGTGCAATGCCAGGGGGGCATATGTGACCTCGGGGTTCATGCTTTTTTTGCCGTACCAGCACACGAGGAAGCATATGTAGCACTTGGCTTCACTGTAACCACGGTGGGAGACGAGGAAAGACCTGTGTGTTGTTTCCTGTAATGTTAATATATATAGACAAATTATACAATTTATAGTCACGATGGAGAGTTTGGGGGGGACGCAAAATATTTTCATCTTCCTGGGTGGGCGTAACAGAAAATATTTGAGAAGTACTGAGTCAACGAATATTGCCGTTTATGGGCCAAACTATATTGGGATATGAGTTTTGATCCATATCGCCCAGCCCTACACTCGTGTTAGCAACAGTGCCAGCACAGTTTAGGGATGTTCTCTGTGTTTAATTGAGCGTTAACAGTAGGCCTTATGATGGCATTGTGTTAATATGTATGTACTTGGGTACCTTGTTTGAGTGTTAATAATGAAATTGTAATATTTAAAACATTTCATATTGCTACAAAAAATGTTCTCCATCCATCCATCCATCCATCCATTTTCTACCGCTTATTCCCTTCGGGTCGCTACAATCAGGCGGAAGGCGGGGTACACCCTGGACAAGTCGCCACCTCATCACAGGGCCAACACAGATAGACAGACAACATTCACACTCACATTCACGCACTCGGGCCAATTTAGTGTTGCCAATCAACCTATCCCCAGGTGCATGTCTTTGGAGGTGGGAGGAAGCCGGAGTACCCGGAGGGAACCCACGCAGTCACGGGGAGAACATGCAAACTCCACACAGAAAGATCCCGAGCCCGGGATTGAACTCAGGACTACTCAGGACCTTTGTATTGTGAGGCAGATGCACTAACCCCTCTTCCACCGTGCTACCCAAAAAAATGTTCTGTGCTACAAAAATAATTATTTGCTACAATTTTTTTTATTTAGTAGCATTGGTGCTACTAGCTAAAACGCTATGCGTACTGCACTGCAACTTTTGAGGGTCTTCATAACAAAGGGCGTGAATACTTGATAATGCACATGCCAGTTTTCAATTTTTTTTATGTTATGTTATGTTATTTTTCATTTAACTTTACCAACTGAAACTTTTTCCATCACATAAAATTCTGATTTGAAAACATTTAAACTGCAGGTTGTCATGTAACAAAATAGGTAAAAACCAAGGGGTGAATGCTTTTGCAAGACACTGTATATAAAAGATATGCTTTGAATACTCATACTTTGAGATATTATGTTAGAAAATAGAAAATACATTTCCTTCGGGCGACCATGTCTGGCGATGTATCCACATCTAAGTGGACCATTAAAGACCGTGGCAATTATTTCACATCATTGGATCCTTTAGGGAGATGCACTAAGGGAATGAAAAGTGAGTGGGAGAGGAAGGATCCTGAAATAAATGAGCCATTATTGTACCTCCTGTTTGAAAATTGTTTGATTTGCCTCTTCCAGAAAATGGTCCATTAAGGTTGGTGGAGGCCAGCAATGAGTCAAAACTGTCCCTGCCTGTGGACCGAGGTTCCCCAGGCCAGCACTGCCCCATGTGACCGCTGCAAGCATGCCTGCTGTGCCTACGATGGCTATGTCTATATCCTGGGAGGAAGAGACAACAGCACTCTACGGGATTTCTGGAGGTACAGTGTTGGTAAGACATGGAACTGATTTATTTAGCGGTTTGTTAAAAGGAAAATTTCACTTTTTTGTGGGATTTTTCCCATCATCCACAATCCCAATGTGAGACAAGAACACACGTCTTTTCGCCTTTTCTGTGTGTTGTAAATAGTGATAAAACAGCTCCCAAGAAGCGGCTAACAATGCACGTAATGAAGATTAACCTATTCTACTTATAAAAAACTCTAAAAACATCCCAAAACCCCCAAGAACGTTTTAAATACATGCTATAACAGGCACAATCATGATAATATAATACTTGTCGTTTTAAGTATTACTGGAACTTCTTTCCTGGGTGCACACTACTTCTGTCAACAACAATAACTACTTTGGGACAAATGATGATCCAGAACCTTATCTTTTTGAGCCTGACTATACGGACGATGAGCTACAAGTTTTAGAAGATGGGTGCAAAACAGATCCAGCTATAGTGAAACACTAAACTCTCATGAAGCACTAGTGCTCATTGATGAAAGTTGATTAGATAAAATAAGAACAATAACAAAGCATCAACTTAAAATGTCCACTCATACAGGGATGCTGATGGAAGGGATGGTTTCATCTTTCAGCACAATACTTGTGCTACCCGTTTAGATGGTAAAGTTTGCATAATCCTAGGGTAAACAATGTTTGAGGGAAACGAGCATCTTGCGCGTCTTCCTTGGGCTGTCGTCAAGTTGAGAGCCAACATATCCACTGAGTCTTTTGGCCTGAATACTGAGCTGGTAAATTGTTGAATTTCGAAGTTCAAAACTTTTCCAAACTCAGAAGTGGGACCAACATTGTTCAATCCCTACATAAACTACATTTGTTACAAAGAACTTCAAGTTAGTATAATTTTCATACAATACGACCACATTTTTTTCCAGGAGAGAACACACAGGAGCTAATACAAATACTAACAGAAAAGGACAACAACATTTTTTAATCTTAGTGAAACTAAAATAATGCTATTCGGTAACAGTAAAAGAGAAATACAGATAAACGCAGTGGACATTAACAAGGTAAAATAAATACAATTTCGAGATGTAATGATAGATGTTAAAAACTACTCTAAATCTCACAAAATAAGATGGCAAGAAATACTTTAATAATGAATGAGGCAAAATATGTTCTGGAAAAGAAACCTCATATTCTCTACTGCTCGCTAATATTACCATAACTGAGTTATTGTATATAAATATGGGGAAATAACTACAAAAGTTTGAGGTTATTCACTAACTGTCACAAAAATGGTTAAGAAAATACATAATGTTGTTTATAGAGAACATTCAAACACTTTATGTCGTTATAGCTTGGCAAATATGCAAGTCACGTCTAGGGATGATGTTCGAAAACCGGTTCTCCCGATGCTTCGATAAGAAAAGAACCGATTCCATGGATTCAAATCCCTTTTTGAGAACCGGTTCCCATTATCGACGCCACTATACCGTATTTTCGCGACCATAGGGCGCACCGTATTAAAAGGCGCCGTGTCAGTTACGGGTGCTATTTTTGTATTTAACGCATAAATAAGGCGCAGCGTATTTTTGGGCGCAGGCATGGTTAAACATACGCTAGCTTAAAACATACGCTAGCATGCATGGACGCTGTTTTAAAAAGGCAGCAGGAGCAAAGCTGAGTTCGGTTGTATTTATTTATTAATGTACTCACATTATTTTTTGATCAATCCTCATCCTCAAATCCATCAAAGTCCTCATCTTCTGTGTCCGAAATGAACAGCTGGGCAAGTTCTTCATCAAACACGCCAGATTCCCTCTCCTCATTTTCAAAGTCAGTCTCGTTGCCGCTGGGCTCCTCGGAAAAAGATGCCGACTTTTGCGAAAGCTCGAACAACAGTGCAAGCAGACACGTTAGCTCGAGCATCCACGATCCATTCACAGATTGTGGCGTAACTCGCCCGACGCTGCCTCCCAGTTTTCGTAAAGCTGTGTTCTTCTGTCATCCATTGCTCCCATGACGCTCACAAATTCACTTTGAACGTCCTGTTTACACCCATGTCCAGCTGTTGGAGTTCCTTCGTCATGCCTTAATGATGACTCCAAGTAGTGACTTTTCTTTCGGCAGCGTCTTCCCCTTGAAAATCACCATATGTGGCAGTTTCTGTCCATTAGCATAGCAAGCTAGCACAACAGTAAAAGCCGACTTCTCTTGCCCCGTTGTGCGTATGGATTCGCTACCGTGCTGGTCCCCTTCTTCTCCACAGTGTGCTTCACCGGGATGTCGAAAGTGAGCTGCACTTGTCTATGTTGGTGATGTGTTAGTCTGCAATTTTTCTTATTTACAACGCACATAGCAGCACTATATGCTCACTGGGGGCGTGCCTTTCGCGTCCTCTCTCACCTGAAACCTTCACCCTTTAATGTCCGCATGCTGTCCTCAGTCACGTCCACCTTTCCTCCATATAAACAGCGTGCCGGCCCAGTCACATAACTTCTACGGCTTTTGGAACTTAGTGCACACACAAGATGCACACACAATAACCTATCTGGATTCGATAAGGAATCGATTCGATAAGAGGATTCGAATAATGGCATCGACATCGATAATTTCTTAACGAACCTCATCCCTAGTCACGCCATGTAAATGGCAGTTTTTTAAAGAATGCTTTATAGGCAGAATAGGATTCAATTTAAAATTCAATTTAAAAAAATGTTCCACGAAGGAAGGTAAAATAACATAACTTAAGTGTAATGTATTTATACAATTTACATTTCATAAAATGATGAGTGGGTTTATTATTGTGAGTCTATGTGGATGTAATTGGATAAGATATGTAACTTGCTATAATACTGAATATTACATGTCGGATGATTAAGTATTCCATTGTTGATGAATAATTAGATTTTCATAGCTTAGTGATGGCAGTATCCACTTTGCTTTTTTATGCTTCTTTTTTGGACACACAAAATGTTTGCCCTACTATGCAAAACCAACTTTTCTTACCTTTTGGTGGTACCTGCATTACCTGTATTTTGCATTTGTACAAGTCCCAAAAATTTGGAATCAAACCATTGAGGTATTGCGAAAAAATGAATAAATTAATCTTGCCTTCCTTCACACTGCTGCCAAACGAGCCGTTTGGAATTTGCAAAACCTGTGACGTTTTCACACTGATGACGTCACCGGATTATCCATATATGGTATAAATGTACCCAAAATGCTTTGTTGTGTGGGTCCTCCATTGTATTGTGACACTGTAGTCAATTAGCTCCTTCTTTTTCTCTATCCTCTTGTTGTGCGGCAGACTGTCTCGTACATGCACATGCATCCTCCGCTGTTGCCATTTCTAATACAAAGTAGTGTATAGTTCGAATTTATATCTGTCAGTAGACTCTATATGGAACCGCTAAAAACTACTACTATGAGGGCGGGGAGAAGACGCCGTCAAAGTGAAGCCATTTAAATAAGGCCACACATAAATTAGCGCATCCTTAAGAGACAAAACAAAGTATTCAACATTTTGATCAAAGAACCACCATTACATATTACGTAGACCACAAGGGGAAAAAAAATCATAACATGACCCCCTTTAATATTGTTTTTATTAACAAATGATGGCATTGTATTGTAGAAGCTACTTCTCTTCTTTCAATTGTGTAGATGAAGAGTATGTATGGTTTGTTGTGTCTGAAAAGAAAAACTTCATTAACTGGCAATTTTTTACATTTAGAACCCACAGAAAAGGGAAAGCCATGTGTGTTCTTGTCTAAAAGAAGGATTGTGGATGATGGGCAAAAATAAAAAAGTGTAGTTTAAGCAAGACATAACCATAACGTTTATACAATCCTTTATGATAAATAAAATAATACAATTAATTATTGCGTTTGAACCTTTCCGTAGTATTTGGATGATTGTTTTTGAGCGTGCTTTTTAACTTAATAATGCTATTCAAGGGGGTAAAGCGTACAAAATCAGCAGAGCATTATTCCTCACCACAGTTAAAAATATTATATTTAGCAGATATTAAATAGAATAGAAATTGGCCCAAGGGTACTGAATATCATTGTATTCAATGGACGATTTTGTAGTGCGCAATGAATGGACAGAGTTGAGCTGCAGAGGAGAGACGGCACCAGAAGAAGTCGAGGAACATTCCATGGTCGTTCATAAGGTGCAATTTATTTTTACTTTATTTAAAAAAAAATTGTGACCTGTTTTTTATCATGATCAAGTGATCATAAAAAATTATCTGGACTTTTTTTAGGGCTTCATATACGTGTTTGGAGGCATACTGGATTCTGCATATACTGCGCTGACATGTCCTCTGTGGGTGTTTGATATTGGTGAGTTTCTCAGTGATGCTCTTTTTGCACTTCTGACAGATCATAATTCTTAAACAAAACATGTCATAACATGCTTACTACATTCTTACACCTGGTTCACACATTGGCATGTAAAGATTTCATTTGCTTTCCATTCTCTAACTTCCTTGTGGACTAAATAACATGTAATGGTGGTTCTTTGGTCAACATTATACATAGATTTTGTTTTACAGACCATTTTCGAGCTGCTTTTTGACCGTCACTTCTGAATGCGCCGTTTTGTGGGTGGTCTTATTTACTTAGGAACTTCCACTTTGACTGTGTCTTCTCCCCGCCAAAAACAAAAACTAGTGAAGTTGGCACATTGTGTAATTTGTAAATAAAAACATAATACAATGATTTGCAAATCCTTTTCAACTTATATCCAACTGAATAAACTGCAAAGACAAGATATTTAATGTTCAAACTGACAAAACAAAATTTTTTTTTGCAAATAATCGTTACATTTTCAATGGGAGACAGGTCTGGACTACAGGCAGGCCAGTCTAGTACCCGCACTCTTTTACTATGAAGCCACGCTGTTGTAACACGTGGCTTGGCATTGTCTTGCTGAAATAAGCAGGGGCGTCCATGATAACGTTGCTTGGATGGCAACATATGTTGGTCCAAAACCTGTATGTACCTTTCAGCATTAATGGTGCCTTCACAGATGTGTAAGTTTCCCATGCCTTGGGCACTAATACACCTCCATACCATCACAGATGCTGGCTTTTGAACTTTGCACCTATAACATTCCGGATGGTTCTTTTCCTCTTTGTTCCGGAGGATACGACGTCCACAGTTTCCAAAAACAATTTGAAATGTGGACTCGTCAGACCACAGAACACTTTTCCACTTTGCAACAGTCTATCTTAGATGAGCTCAGGCCCAGCGAAGCCGGCTGCATTTCTGGGGGTTGTTGATAAATGGCTTTGGCTTTTCATAGTAGAGTTTTAACTTTCCCTTACAAATGTAGCGATGAACTGAAGTTACTGACAGTAGTTTTCTGAAGTGTTCCTGAGCCCATGTGGTGATATCCTTTACACACTGATGTCGGTTTTTAATGCAGTACCGCCTGAGGGATCGAAGGTCACAGGCATTCAATGTTGGTTTTCAGCCTTGCTGCTTACGTGCAGTGATTTCTCCAGATTCTCCGAACCTTTTGATGATATTACGGACCGTAGATGGTGAAATCCCTAAATTTCTTGCAATAACTGGTTGAGAAATGTTTTTTTTAACAATTAGCTCACACATTTGTTCAAAAAGTAGTTTACCCTCGCCCTATCCTTGTTTGTGAATGACTGCGCATTTCAAGCTGCTTTTATACCCAATCATGACACGCACTTGTTAACAATTAGCCTGTTCACCTGTGGGATGTTCCAAATAAGTGTTTGATGAGCATTCCTCAACTTTCTCAGTCTTTTTTGTCACTTGCGCCAGATTTTTTGAAACATGTTGCAGGCATCAAATTTCAGCTAATATTCGAAAAAAATAACAAAGTTTTCCAGTTCGTATCTTGTCTTTGCAGTCTATTCAATTGAATATACTGTAGGTTGAAAAGGATTCGCAAATCATTGTATTCTGTTTTTATTTACAATTTACACATGTCAACTTCACTGGTTTTGGGTTTTGTAGTTTCATACACTCCACTCCGAGCTTGTTTCATAAAAAATATCCGATCTGTGCAACTTGATGGCAAAAAAAATCAGATTTTCTGTCCAGTGTAAACGTGGCCACAGTTACAGTCTATAACAAGAAGTCCCCCAGACACCCAAGAAATTACAAATTCCATCACTAAATTAATGTGTACACACGCTTGGTTCAAAAAATACTTTTGTGGCACATATTATTGTGATTTAGAATTACCTATATTTTTGTCCATATCGCACAGAATGAGGCCAACCCCCCCCCAAAAAAACAATTAGTTTAATAAAACTTCTATATTGTCAGTGCTAGTAGTAGTTTACTCCTATGTACATGTATTTTTAGGTGGTTTTACGCCTAAAGAACTCCAAGCATTACAAATATTTACCGTATTCTTCGGAGTATAAGTCGCTCCGGAGTATAAGTCGCACCTGCTGAAAATGCATAATAAAGAAGGAAAAAAACATATATAAATTGCACTGGAGTATAAGTCGCATTTTTTGGGGACATTTATTTGATAAAACCCAACACAAAGAATAGACATTTGAAAGGCAATTTAAATTAAATAAAGAATAGTGAACAACAGGCTGAATAAGTGTACGTTATATGACGCATAAATAACCAACTGAGAACGTGCCTGGTATGTTAACGTAGCATATTATGGTAAGAGTCATTTAAATAACTACAACATATAGAACATGCTATACGTTTACCATTCAATCTGTCACTCCTAATCGCTAAATCCCATGAAATCAAATACGTCTAGTCTCTTACGTGAATGAGCTAAATAATATTATTTGATATTTTACGGTAATGTGTTAATAATTTCACACATAAGTCGCTCCTGAGTATAAGTCGCACCCCCGGCCAAACTATGAAAAAAACTGCGATTTATAGTCAGAAAAAAACGGTATTTTTATTTTCATTTTGAATAAACTATGCTGCCACATGGTACAGCCTCCCGAACGTCAGGTTTCTATGAAGACTTTTTGAACCGGAGACAAACCTTTGCCGCTTTGTGGATTCCACAACGTGTAGATTCATGTTTTTCCCTGAAGTCACGTTGTCCTGTGTTCTGTGTGTTCCAGCAAAGCAGAAATGGCTGCACTGTCAGAGAAAGACAAGCTCTCTTCAGGTAGAAGATCATTTTTAATAACTGCTACCGCCACACTTGTAAACAAACCGGCTGAAGTTATGTATGCTTGTATGTGAAAGTAAATCATGAAGCTTATCATATAGTAAGTATCAAAGGTATTGCAGTGTTTCCTAAAATGAGATTAGTGAGGTCACATATGGCTGATATTTGATAGGACAGCTCACAATCTTATGTTTTATTAATTAATCAATTAATGCAGCAAAAATGTAATGACTTGGTGGCCCCTTCCAAATATTCACTTTCTTATTTTTGCACTGGAGACAAGGTAGGGGAAGTGTCACGTCAAGTACACAACAGCAGTTACTGGGATGGAGAAAGCCGGGTTTGGACCGTTAATCGTTCATTATTTGGAAGACCGACTCAACCTCCTGAGCCACTTCTGCCCGATTTTGTTTATAAAACACACTATAAGATTAAGATTAAAGTACCAATGATTGTCACACACACACTAGATGTGGTGAAATTGGTCCTCTGCATTTGTCCCATCCCCTTGGGGAGCAGTGGGCAGCAGCGTATTTGGGTCAAAATATGCTAGGCAGGTAAATGTAGTTGATTACCTTAATTTCCAGACTGTAGAGTGCACTGATATTCAAGTCGCACCCACCAAATTTGAGAACAAATACATATTTTTACATATATTAGCCGCACCTGACCATGAGTCGCAGATATATACCGGTACGAAATATTTTGTAAATGTTTATTTACATACCCTAATTGTTTCCAAACGGTGCCTGTCACACGGCAGTAAAACAGCTGATTAAACAAAAAAGAAGTCATGGACCCACTAGCTGCAGAAGCTTGATTTCCAATCAGCTAAGCAATGTTTTCGTGACGTATACGAGCTGAAACAATAAAAGAAAGAATGCCATTGTAAGTTAATAATACTAACAAAGACACTTATAAACGTGTTAGCATAATCGCTGATGCTAACGACGCTAGCTGGATTACATTACGTTAGCACGTACAAATATGCATGAAAACACTGGGACGGTTTAGTATGTATGAACTGTTTTAGATATATTGTAAAACTTACAAACGTTGCTTGGAGTGATGAATGAAGTATCATTTCGAGCAGAAACGCTGTGGGCAAATGTACTTCCGTCATGAAACAGGAAGTACATTGTCAACCCACAGCACCTGCAGTGAGTGAACTTGTCCAAAAGATGGCGCCATAGCACAAACAATAACTCACCTTCCTAGTGTCTATGTTAGTGTAATATGAAAACTATTTGTGGAATACAAAAACAATATTATTACATAACATTATTATTTCATGTTAAAAGGTTATATTCTCCACGTACTAGTGTTTTTTATGTTTTTGTTAACAAAGATATTATAGTAGACAATGCATTCTTTTTTTTCTCAAGTCTACAATTTCCGGCGATGTAATATTTATCATAGTCAATTGAAAACCATTTTAATTGTAGATGACTGATTGCTAAAACAATTTTACAAGTTGTAATTTTAATGAGATACTTCGTGAAAGTCCAAATCATTGCTTACAATACACATAGTTTCAAAAGCACTTAAACAAAACAAAACAAAACAAAAAATAACGTGTCTGTGTGAGTGTGTGTATGTATATATGTGTGTGTGTATATATATATATATATATATATATATATATATATATATATATATATATATATATATATATATATATATATATATATATATATATGTATGTATGTATGTATTTATACAGATATACACATACATATACACATATGTGTATATATATATATCTATATATATATATATATATATATATATATATATATATATATATATATATATATATATATATATATATATATAGATATATATATATACACACACACATTATATGTGTATCTATATACTGTGTATATACACTACCGTTCAAAAGTTTGGGGTCAACCAAACAATTTTGTGGAATAGCCTTAATTTCTAAGAACAAGAATAGACTGTCGAGTTTCAGATGAAAGTTCTCTTTTTCTGGCCATTTTGAGCGTTTAATTGACCCCACAAATGTGATGCTCCAGAAACTCAATCTGCTCAAAGGAAGGTCAGTTTTGTAGCTTCTGTAACGAGCTAAACTGTTTTCAGATGTGTGAACATGATTGCACAAGGGTTTTCTAATCATCAATTAGCCTTCTGAGCCAATGAGCAAACACATTGTACCATTAGAACACTGGAGTGATAGTTGCTCGAAATGGGCCTCTATACACCTATGTAGATATTGCACCAAAAACCAGACATTTGCAGCTAGAATAGTAATTTACCACATTAGCAATGTATAGAGTGTACTTCTTTAAAGTTAAGACTAGTTTAAAGTTATCTTCATTGAAAAATAAGGACATTTTAATGTGACCCCAAACTTTTGAACGGTAGTGTATATATATATATATATATATATATATATATATATATATATATATATATATATATACACTTATGTATATGTATAAATTTACAAGTACGCCCCCCTAGAAACTTTCATAAAAGAATCGAGTGACAAATCAAGCAGCTTTTTCTGATCTCTGACATGAAAGCATGTGTTGCTCTTCTGAACGAGCAGCGGGTTCTGCTGTTGGCCTCCCCCAAGGCAAAGGAGCGACAGAACAACATTTCAAAGACATGTTTTTTGATTGCTTTTTGTGTCTGACAATATTTCTCATTGACTTTTGCCACCGGATGAGTGCATGCAAACATTACAGTGTGTTGTTTGAACATCACAACGGAAGGAATTAAAATAATTTGACAGTTACTCGAATGCAGCTGAGATAGTTAGGCTCCAGCACCCTCTGCAACCCCGAGAGGGGCAAGCGATAGAAAATGGATCGATGGATTACTTCGACATAAAGTTTGTATGTTATTTTTTCTGGCTATAGACCCAGATGCCGACTAACAGGAAGGGCCATAGTGCGGTGGTGGTGGGCTCATCCATGCTCATGTACGGCGGCTTCATAGACATAAAAGGATCTTCTCAGGAGTTCTGGAGTTTGGATTTTGGTGAGTGAATATTAAAATACTAATCAGAAGAATTTCTCTGCACTTGTTATTGGGTAAGAAGCAGGAATGTTTGGGTGTATTTTGAAGGTGTTTATGCTGGACAGATACCATGGTTTGGGCACTGATCGGTGGTAATCAGCATGGGTCCCTGAGCCCAGGACCAAGACACAGTCACTCTGCAATGGTCTACCAAACTTGCATGTACCTGTTCGGTGGCTTGAAAGGCTTGCGAGAGCAGAGAGACTTCTGGAAGTGGAATTCTGACAGCCGTACATGGAGTTCACTCAAAACCAAGTGAGTCAAGTTTCTTCTTTTGTTTGTATCTGGATGGTAGAAATCTACTTGAGATATTTTAACAGTCAAACGGCGGCGTGGCTCAAATGGTAGAGTGGTTTTGGTTCGAGTCCAGTTTCCGCCATCCTTGTCACTACCGTTGTGTCCTTGGGCAACACACCCACCTTGCTCGGTATCCCCTGTGTGTCTTAAAGTAGTTTGGCGAAGGAAGGGTATATACAGTATTTTAGGGCTGTCAAATGTTAACGTGACTAATAACGCAGTAACTATAAGTTCCTTTAACGGCGAGAATTTTTTTACGCGCGAGTAACGTTTTTGACCATTGGCCCGTTCAATAGTTTGGGGAAATGTGTAATGGCGTCCAGTTACTGTTGAGCCACAGGCTCGAAAATAGCCAGCAGAACTGTACAATGGAAGGAGGACCTTGTGGAAACGTCAGATCCAAAGGCATGGCAAGTCGTTCTCTCCATACAAGACAAGACAATTTTACCTTCAATCGCCGTGAGACGACATCATTGGAGCGAACGCTGGGCGCGCATTGCTGCTTGGGCTGAGGAGAAGCTTCACGTCTGTGTTCGAATTACAGTTAAATGCATTGAAAACTTAAAATGTAGATTGTTACTAGAACTGCTTTAGTAAGATGGAATACAAGCTCAGCAGAAACAAAGGCGGTAAAGAGAAAATCTAAAGTCACGTTTATCAGAGATTTTTTTCAAGACATGTCAAGTCTTTTCTCATACCAATCACACACGTCCGGTTGGCGGCTTCACAATAGTAGCGCTACGCTTCATATCCGATTTAACCAACAAAACAACACATGCTATTCTGTTATTATGTGGTATTTCTACCTAAATAAATGTTTTCTGGAAGATTGAAATTAAGTGTATTGTAATGGCAGCGGTGATATGAAAGAGGAAAACCTTATTTCACCACACCTAGTGTGTGTGTGACAATCATTGGTACTTTAACTTGAACAAACTTGTCTTCTTCTTGCTACCACTGAGACTAGTTTTAATACTGCAGGCTTGGCTGCCACTGCCCTCTGCAGCCCACATCGGGTAATTACAGTTCACTACACAATATTACCATCGCTATGGTATATTCTTTTGTAACGTGTTCCGATTGATAGTCCGCAATTACAGAAAGTTTAAAAGGCTGAATAATACATTTTATTAATAAGTAGGTAAATAAGGTTAAAACATTGTCATGCAGAGATATGAATGCCATTAACTTGCACTAATGTGCAGAAGTTTGGGGCAATAATTACAAACGCACCCTATATCCACTCATCACCCTGCAGAAGAAAGCAAAAAGGGTCATTCATATGTCAGGATATAGGGATCACACAAATAAATGTTTCTTACATTCAAGACTATTCAATCAATCAATCAATCAATGTTTATTTATATAGCCCTAAATCACAAGTGTCTCAAAGGGCTGTACAAGCCACAACGACATCCTCAGTGTCGAGTGGGTCTGACATAATATTGTGAAAGTCCAACACATCAGCGAAAGTCCAGTCCATGGTGGGGCCAGCGGGAACCATCCCGAGCGGAGACGGGTCAGCAGCGTAGAGATGTCCCCATCTGATGGACAGGCTAGCGGTCCACCCCGGAGCAGAGTAGAAAAGAAAAGAAAAGAAACGGCAGATCAACTGGTCTAAAAAGGGAGTCTATTTAAAGGCTAGAGTATACAAATGAGTTTTAAGATGAGACTTAAATGCTTCTACTGAGGTAGCATCTCTAACTGTTACCGGGAGGGCATTCCATAGTATTGGAGCCCGAATAGAAAACGCTCTATAGCCCGCAGACTTTTTTTGGGCTCTGGGAATCACTAATAAGCCGGAGTTCTTTGAATGCAGATTTCTTGCCGGGACATATGGTACAATACAATCGGCAAGATAGGCAGGAGCTTGACCGTGTAGTATTTTATACGTAAGTAGTAAAACCTTAAAGTCGCATCTTAGGTGCACAGGAAGCCAGTGCAAGTGAGCCAGTATAGGCGTAATATGATCAAACTTTCTTGTTTTTGTCAAAAGTCTAGCAGCCGCATTTTGTACCATCTGTAATCTTTTAATGCTAGACATAGGGAGGCCCGAAAACAAAACGTTACAGTAATCGAGACGAGATGTAACGAACGCATGAATAATGATCTCAGCATCGCTTGTGGACAAAATGGAACGAATTTTAGCGATATTACGGAGATGAAAGAAGGCCGTTTTAGTAACACTCTTAATGTGTGACTCAAACGAGAGAGTTGGGTCGAAGATAATACCCAGATTCTTTACCGAGTCGCCTTGTTTAATTGTTTGGTTGTCAAATGTTAAGGTGGTATTATTAAATAGATGTCGGTGTTGAGCAGGACCGATAATCAGCATTTCCGTTTTCTTAGCGTTGAGTTGCAAAAAGTTAGCGGACATCCATTGTTTAATTTCATTAAGACACGCCTCCAGCTGACTACAATCCGGCGTGTTGGTCAGCTTTAGGGGCATGTAGAGTTGGGTGTCATCAGCATAACAGTGAAAGCTAACACCGTATTTGCGTATAATGTCACCTAGCGGCAGCATGTAAATACTAAAGAGTGCAGGGCCAAGAACCGAACCCTGGGGAACTCCGCACGTTACCTTAACATAGTCCGAGGTCACATTGTTATGGGAGACACACTGCATCCTGTCAGTAAGATAAGAGTTAAACCAAGACAAGGCTAAGTCTGACATCCCAATACGCGTTTTGATACGCTCTAATAAAATATTATGATCAACAGTATCGAAAGCGGCGCTAAGATCAAGAAGCAGCAACATAGATGACGCATCAGAATCCATCGTTAGCAATAGATCATTAGTCATTTTTGCGAGGGCTGTCTCCGTAGAGTGATTTGCCCTGAAATCGGATTGAAAAGGTTCACAGAGATTGTTAGACGCTAAGTGTTCATTTAGCTGCTGTGCGACAATTTTTTCGAGAATTTTCGAGATAAACGGTAGGTGGGACACCGGCCGGTAGTTCACCATGAGGTCAGGATCGAGGTTAGGTCTTTTGAGTAGAGGATGAATAACCGCTTTTTTGAATGCTAGAGGAACAGTACCAGAGGAAAGTGATAAGTTTATAATATTTAACACTGATGGACCTAATAAAACAAAAAGCTCCTTGATAAGTTTCCCAGGAATTGGGTCAAGTAAACATGTAGTTTGTTTTGTCCCATTTACACATTTTAACAATTCCTCCAATGTTATTTCATCAAAGAGAGAGAAACTATTTTGGAGGGCAATGTCCGTCGTATATACCGTCGTATTTGTGTTAATAGAACCCAGTTGTAGCTGAGATGCATTGTCTTTAATCTCTTTTCTAATGACTTCAATTTTCTTATTAAAGAAATTCATAAAGTCATCTGCTGAGTGGGTGGAGCTACTGGGAGAAGTCCCTTGTTGGGTTAGCGATGCTACTGTACTAAACAAAAATTTAGGATCATTTTTGTTGAGGTGGATGAGATTTGAGTAATATTTAGCTTTAGCTGAGGTAAGCATGCGTTTATAAGTTATTAAACTATCACTCCATGCTTGATGGAAAACCTCAAGTTTAGTCGCACGCCATTTGCGTTCCAGCTTTCTACATGATAATTTCTGG